>NC_053150.1:52079708-52679708 GCF_016808335.1 Panicum virgatum
TTATCCTCATCATCACCTGTGCGGAGATTACGATCGTGCTGTGCTATTTCCAACTGTGCAGTGAGGACTATAACTGGTGGTGGAGGTCCTATCTCACCTCAGGATCATCTGCAATTTACCTCTTCCTGTATGCCGGGTTCTACTTCTTCACAAAGCTGCAGATCACCAAACTGGTGTCAGGCATACTGTACTTTGGCTACATGCTTCTGGCCTCGTTTGCATTCTGTGTGCTCACTGGTACAATCGGGTTCTGCGCCTGCTTCTGGTTCACGAGATTGATCTACTCATCTGTGAAGATTGACTAGGCTGGATGACATGAGGCTGCAGAGAGTTTGCTGTACGGTTATGGTGAAGTGGCCTCCATTTTCCACCCTGCGTTTTCGTGAATTCACGAACTCTGTATTTTAGGTGTTATTAACAGCATAAACCATTTATTTCCACTGTGGTTCAGATCTGAGATGATACATCTGTCGCTATGGAGTTGTGTAAGGATAGGACACTACTGTCAGCTTCATATGGGGCAATTTTTCCTTGAATTGTGATGAACTGGTGTATAAATTCAATTCATAGCTACTCGCTCAGCTCATAATTGCCTGCTATCTCTTTCAACGTCGTATATCATGTTAATGGTGACAGTGTTCTAAGTATGCTTCTGGGTTCATCAAGAAATTTGTGTGCTCAGTTCTATTTCTAGCTTTTGAGATATGGTTTGTTGGTATCCAAATGGGCAACAATGCCTGGCTGCTGTGTCCATTTGAGTCGGCAAACTCGCCTATACCCTCCGGCCTCCGAGAAGAACACAGTAGATTCGTACAAAAAGCAATGACCAAGGAAAAGAAAAAACTGAATACATGCTTGCCTACGAGACTCTTGACTGCTTGATAATACAGAAACGGTTGCACTAAGCAACAACTTTGCAGTGAGAGTGGAGCGCATGCACAGAACTTGCATGGAGTTGGGTGATGCAACACTACTCCTCTCGACCTCTCATGCTATGTACAGATGCAAACATCCAGTTACTGACACGGTACGTTTACAGGGGTGAGTAGTTCGGTCTCATAGAGCCTCAAGCCCTCAACGGCTAATGGAAAATGTAGTAGTAACAGTAGATTTCCCACCCTGTGTTTTAGTGAATTCAGGAACTCTGTATTTTAGGTGTTATTAACGGCGTAAATCATTTAGAGCATCTCAAAAGTACCCAAAATTTAGTTTCAAAAACTAATTTTAGATACGAATGGTAAAAACACAGCTCCAACGGTATTCCAAACCAGTGCCCAATATTCAGAACTCTGTATGGATAGGACACTACCGTCAGCTTCATACGGGGCAATTTTCCTTGTATTATTATGACCTGCTGTGTAAATTTAATTCATAGCTACTCGCTCATAATTTTCTGTTATCTCTTTCCACTTGTGCATGTTGATGCTGATAATAATGTTCTAAGTATGGTTCTGTCTTCGTCAAGAATTTTTTTTGTGTTCAGTTCTAATTTCTAGCTTTTGTGTTCAGTATGGTTCTGCCCCGTTTAGTTACTAAAAATTTTCACCCAAATATTTTTGCCTCCTCCTTTGGACACATGCATGGAACATTAAATGTAGTTAAAAAATAAAACTAATTGCACAGTTTGGATATACACAACGAGACGAATTTTTTGAGCCTAATTAGTGCATAATTAGCCATAAGTGCTACAGTACCCCCCCTGTGCCAATGATACGGTCAAAGACTTTAAAAGATTCATCGCGCGGTTTCTAGGTGAGTTTTGAATTAATTTTTTAATTAGTGTCCAAAAATCTCTCGCGACATCTGATCAAACATATTCGATGTGATATCTAAAAATTTTCATTTCACCAACTAAACACTCTCTCGAGAAATTGGCACACTCTATTTACTTGTCTTGTCAGCCAACCAACCAGCAGTGTTTTTCTCACACCAAATCAACACCAGCTACCAGCCAGCAAGCAGTACTTTTCTTTCATAATAAATCACCACCAGCCACAGCTAACCAAACAGATCAAACAAACTCACGGATTCGTACAAAGCAAACAAGGAAAACAAAACAAAACAAAAATCCGAATCTCCCAGTCTTCTTCCATCGGCTCACTCTCCTCTCCTCCCGCGAGCCCGCGCCGCCGCGTCCGCCATGACTCCTCCTGCCTCCTCCCGCCCGCCAACGCCGACGGCTTCAGCGGCGCCAGCCACCTCTTCGTCGCGGATAGATTCTCCATCTCTCAAGGCCGCTCTCGCTATGGCTCTCATCCACTACAACCGCCTCCCCGGCAAAGCCGCCACCATCGTCACCGCCGCCTCCGCTTCCGCCTCCGCTGGCACAGCATCCCCGCCTCTCGTCCACTGGAAGCGCAAGGTCTCTTTCCCCTAGCCGCAGCACCCCTTGCACTGGAACCCTAACCTCCCCTCTCACGCTCAGTATCCTTCCGCGCAGGCCAAAGACCGGAAGCGCGAAATCCTCCGCCTCCGGGAGGAGCTCAAGCTTCTCCAAGGTATGTGCGCGAGCGCCATTCCATCCCCGCTCTTGTTCGATTGACCAATTCCCATTGATGGCTCGTGTAAATTCAATGTGCTGTGGGATCAGACGGGGCGCGCGGGGAGGAGATGGAGCCGCCGGTCGTCTCGTGCCGGTGCCACTTCTTCGACGGGTGCGGGGACCTGCCACCGCTGCCGGGCAGCGGTGGTGGAGAGCACTGGGTCGACGAGGTGCTGAGGAGGAGGTTCCTCAGACTGGGTATGGCTTCGATTGTGTCTGATGTGCTAGTTTTTTTTTAATTTTGTGTGGGGTTCCATTACAATTTGACGCTTCTGTTCTGATGTAACAGTGAGATGGAAGGAGAAGCGACGGCGGGTGGATCGACCACTTCCAAGGAGTAGTTTGATTGGTTGGTTTAACATGAATTTGCTGAGACATAACTTGATGTTGAGCATTCAATATTTTAAGAAACAACCTTGCGTTGGACTGCAGTTCTTCAGCACCTAATACAGTAGAAAATTTTGCCCTGTTAACTTCTACAGTAGGGTTACTATAACAAGAGAAAATGTGATCATTGCTTGAGCAATAGTTTCAATTGTTTCATTTGTGCAGATTTCAACAGTGAGGATGAGATGCAGCAGCTTTGCATGTCGACTGATTTCCTTGTGGAGCTATCAGACAGCATTTTTGCCAAAGTAAAATTCTATCCTCTGCTCGTAACAAAGATTTTTTATTCCTCGTTTCTGAAGTTAGATTTTCATATGCAGAAAGAAGCCGCCCCCTCATTTGCTACATTTTCTCACCAGGCAGTGGACTTTATTCTTGGTAAGTTGCGATTGGGATGTGTTATTGTGTGTTTTATCGAATCTGACCATTAGTCCAATACAAAAAAAAGTGGATGCCATGGACATTATGGATATTCAAATGACGAAGTTATCCATTCATGCTATCCATTCAATCTATATTTGATTGAAACGATCTTGTCTAATCAGTTGGCAATCACTTTACCTGCTCAGCTTCACTGAAGAACATTCTATCATCAGAAAGGGAGAAGGAGCTAGTTGGGGAGATAATCGATGGTTTAGTGACCCGTTTGATAAAAAGAATGTGCACTGTCCCCGAAAATGCTGGTACTTCAGATTCAGGTGACACTTGATACATTCTTAATGAGCTCAATGTAGTTTGTATATGTCTTTCCCCTGGCAGTTCAACGTGAAATGGCATTTTTGGTTGATTCATTTTTTTTCTTCTATTCATCAAAAGGCATGTAGCTATTTGGCATGTTCGAGATAAAAAAATTGTTAGGGCATTGACTTGATATTCAATCAATTTGATTGGAGTTTGGGCACCACAGTTTTTTTTGTTAATTTGTGTTGATTTTTTTTTCATTTTTTGCTGTGGCCTAGGCCCTATTGTTCTGTCAATATATCTTTCTTAAGAGAGTGTTAAGTTAAACTTGTGAAGTCACAGACAATATTCTCCTAAGATACTCAAATGCTAAATAAACTATGCCTTCCTTAATATTTCAGTTTGCAATACACCAGGATGCGTTGCAGCTTGCAAGTTTCCTCTGAACTGAGATTAGTATAAGTGATTATCTGTACTTTACATATAGTCCGCAAAATAACATCAAGTACAACTTAGGTAACAATTGATTCATAATCCTCATGAAAGTGCAACCAAGTATGATAAATTGGTTGGGAGCTTCATGCATTTATATTGCATAATTAATTATATGCAAAACTTCTTAGTGTATTTTTTTTTTATGATGATATAGATTGGATTGGAAATATGAAAGCCAACCTTATACTTTTGCTGTAGTTCTGGGCACCAATGTAGCATTGCCATGCTTCTTGCAGTGCTGGTACGTCCAACCAACAACGGTGTCCACAGCATATGATTACTCTTATTCATGCTTTATTTTGCCACATCTGCTATCTATGTGGTCGTATTATATTGTGTTCTTGGTTATTTTTTTATCATTTGGTTACATGGAACAAAAACTGAATAATCGAGGACTAAGGTCTGAATTTGGAAGTGTGTTTCCTTCCTGTATGACCAATAGCATATTGATTTGCGTTCCTTTCATTTTGTTCAATACTTTGCAGGATCAATCAACTGCTCAGATGCCCAATTCTCAGTGCAGCACTTGTTCCGTAAGTTAGGAAATGAGGAGTTCATTGGTCAGCGGATAATCCTTGCAGTTTCTCAAAAGATCTCGAGTGCATCAGAAAGGTTACTTCTGGTGGATCCATTTGATGATGCTTTCCCTGATTTGCATGGCAATATATTCATCATGTAAGCTGACTATCAATTCATTCTTATTTTTATTTCATTGGAAGAATCCTGACTCCTTAAGTCAATCTCGATTGTCCTGTGTATTCATTTTAACTTGCTCACTCGAGAGTCAAGAACAAACATTTGACTCCCTTGGCATTGAACTATCGATGAAAATTTAATTAATACTTTACATGTACCTATTTCCTGATGCACAATAATCCATATTTCATTTCGTTTCTTGAATAATACTTCATATTTTAATTACGTGTCAGACTGTCACTGATCTGGTTCTCTGTATGTACCCGTAAGGGCTCCGTTTTACTATTCGGCTTTTTTGTTTTTGTTTTTTGCAAGTTCTGTTAAGATGCACTCAAATATCTGAATATTATTTCCTTTTTGTTGGCTTCAGTCATGAATTTTCATTCAAATCAAGCTATACTCTAATATTTTGAGTTTCAGAACTAGAACATCTCTGAAGAAAATTCTATTGATATATGATTTTTATTTTTTATCTGGATGGGATTCTTGCTATTTCCCATTAGAATTAGTAGTTATACTTTAACTATATCACTGTATTTCGTGCCTAATCATTTTCTCCCATGTTGCAGGATTCAGTTAATCGAGTTTCTAATATCTGATTACATGAAAGATTGGCTATGTTGCGAGCATTTTGACAAAAGTTAGTGGTTTAGTGCCCTTGATGGTCCTATTTTCTATTTTCTATGCTTTATAAATTGCACTGTCCCTCAACATGATAATGTAAACATCAACTCACTTGAGCTGAGAAAAACGCATCATATCCGTTGTTTTTTATTTTGCTAAATTCTTCTGTTCAAAATGGCTGTAGTGAAATACCTTTCAATTCTGTATTATGCTACTGCACTAGCACTACATGTGCTATATTTTTATTTACAGGTGCAATCTGCAATGTTGAAAGTATATTGATTGAATATTATGTTCCTAATCAGAAATCTGAATGGGCAATTACTGAAATATACAGGCAACCCATGCCATTGCAAATACTGCTCTATCATTGCGTTATATGTCTCACCAGAAGTGCCTAATTAATCTTAAATAAAATGTTTAGGACTTTTTGAAGAATGTGCCAGATCTATTCTCAAGGCACGCAATGATTTGCAAGTCCTGGAAAACATGAACGGGCTGTATGTGGTGTACATTGAGCGTGTGGTCGGAAGGTTGGCAAGGGAGGTGGCTCCTGCTGCACATCAGGGGAAGCTGGACCTAGAAGTCTTATCCAAACTCTTGTGCTGAAAATGCCTGCCTCTGAATTTTCAATGTATTCGCACACAAGTCATTCATTTTAAAGATCTGGCTACTTGTTTCTCTATTACCATTCACATCTCACCTTCTGCATGTTGGTTTCAGGTTGATTATCTAAAAAAGGCTGATCCGGCAAGTAGCTATATTCTTCAGTGACTGATTGGGAACCAAGGCATAGTCAAAACTGAAAAGTATGTTTATTAACTCCAATGTGTGAATGAGTAGTTAGTGCAAACAAATGTGCTCTATTCGAAACCATGATACAGTTGATCCACTTAGACTGTCTCATGTTTAAATTTTGGTTTATAAGAGAAACTTGGAATCAAATAGTGGATCTATCTGTGTGGCCTGACATCGTTTCATGTCTATTGATAGTTGATTACTTTCTTTTTGCTGACTTCACTCCATACCATGTGAGTTTCTATAGATATGCTTTGCCTTATCTACAACATCAACATAGCCTTTTTTCCCAAGCAAGTTGGGGTAGGCTAGAGATGAAACCCGAAAGAAATAAGTTCAAGGTTCAGGCACATTGATAGCTAGTCTCCAAGCGCTCCTATCCAAAGCTATCTCTTTAGAGATATTCCAATCCTTAAGGTCTCTCTTAACCGACTCATCCCACGTCAGTTTAGGTCTACCTCTACCCCTCTTTACATTATTGACCCGCTCAAGAACCCTATTACGCACCGGCGCTTCAGGAGGCCTTCGTTGGACATGTCCAAACCATCTCAGCCGATGCTGGGTAAGTTTCTCCTCAATTGGTGCTACTCCGACCCTATCCCGAATAACTTCGTTCCGGACTCTATCCCTCCTTGTGTGCCCGCAAAACCACCGCAACATCCGCATCTCTGCTACACTCAGTTGCTGGACATGTCGCCTTTTTGTAGGCCAACATTCAGCACCGTATAGCATCGCCGGACGAATTGCTGTCCTATAGAATTTGCCTTTTAGCTTTTGTGGCACCCTCTTGTCACAAAGGATGCCAGAAGCTTTGCCTTATCTGCAGATTTATATTGGTGCATCTATAATTTCTGCACTCTGGTTTTTACTATTTGCAGTTCAAAGAGAATAAAAGCATACAGTATTCTAAAAGTACAAAAATGTAAGTTTTTACCCAAATACACATAAGCCATTCATATTCATAGGTATGCTTGTGCATGTCATGGTCGGACTCACGTACAAGAGAAGGCGCCAAGTCAGGATAGAGTCCTAGTCGGTTTAGATAAGATTTGGTTAGTTTCTTTCTGAGTTGTTTCCAGGCTTGGCATATATAAGTCATGACCTGTGATTAGTTGGAATCTAAGATTGTAATTTAAATTTGGCTCGTGCCCTGCCTCCCAGGCGTGTAGTGAGCATCAGCCATTGCTCCTGCGCGCCGGCGAGGTCCAGGGCCACGGCCGGCTACCTCTTTCGATTATAATCTATGCAACGTTCCTCCCACCAATTAACATCCATCCACTGCCTGTGGCATTTTGGTATCAGATTGCTCTGGTTCCGATTCGGTGACGACCTCCGGCAAGCAGAACTCCCTGGAGACGACCGTCAACGAGATGCTCACCACGCTCACCGACCTCACCGCCAAGGTTTCCGAGCTCGCCACGCAGACCGCCGCTCTCAAGCCCTTGATCCCGCTCGCCAAGCAACTCGACGGCTTGCCGGACAAGGTCACCACCCTCCGGGCTGCGGCATTCGAGGGCGCGAGTAAGATCGCCGCCCTGAGCCTCGCCGTCTCGCGCCTGGAGAAGGCGCAGCGCGGCGACGCTGACCCCGCCATGGACGTCCTCGCGGGGGCATCCACATCAGCACCGGGACCCCTTCCGTTCCGCGAGACGCCGCATCTTCCTCACCGTGACGCCGAGGGTGAGGATACCGCAGATCCACGTTTCCATCCTCGCACACGCATCGAATTCCCAACGTTCGATGGCAAAGAAGATCCACTGCCCTGGCTGAATCGCTGCGAGACGTTATTCCGGTGCCAGAACACGCCAGAACGTCGGCGCATTCCGTACGCGTCGCTGCATCTCACCGGTTCAGCCCAACTCTGGTTCAATCGGCTAGAGCTGACGTCGGGTACGCCGTCGTGGCGCCGCTTCGCACAACTCGTGCAACAGCGCTTCGGCCCACCCATAACGGACAGCCCCGTCGGCGAGATCATGCTGCTCCGCCGGGACGGTACCGTGGACGACTACACCGACAAGTTTCTCGCCCTCGCCTGCCGCGACGCCGATCTGACGGAGTCCCGGTTGGTCCAGATGTACACGGCCGGCCTCGTCAACCCGCTCAAGACCAACGTTGTGCTGCGCCGCCCATCGACCCTTGATGACGCCATCATGCTCGCCAGGGCCTACGAACAATGCATGCATCTGTCATCTACAGATCCAGGGCCGACCAGGGGCTCGCGCTCCTCGCTCCGATCCTCGTCCACCCACACGGCAACAGCTTCGCCCGCATCATCTGCAACCGACACGGCATCATCGGCGACGACGGGCTCGGGCAGGACCACATCACTCGCGTCCACCCTTCCACGCAGGCGTCTCTTACCGGCAGAGATGACTCAGCGTCGTGCAGAGGGGTTGTGCTATAACTGCGACGAGAAATTCGTCGCGGGCCACCGATGCAAGAAACTCTTCGTCGTTGAGATCGTCGGGTTCGACGACCCAGAGGCGACCGCGGCGGCCACCGACACCTCAGCCATGGACGATGCACCCGGCATCTCTCTGCATGCGATCACCGGCGTCCGAGCGCGCGGATGTCAGACGATGAAGGTGCTCGTCTCCGTAGGCGGCGTGACTGGGGTAGCCCTACTCGACTCGGGCTCATCCCTCAACTTCGTGGACGTCAACATGGCACGGCGAGTGGGCGTTCAACTCCAGCCGTGCCCGAACCTCTCGGTCACCGTCGCCAACGGCGATCGCGTGGCGTCTCCAGGCAAGGTGTCGGCTCAGCACGTCAGCATCGGAGGGGAGGCGTTCAACATCGACCTATACGCCCTCCCCTTGGGCGACTACAACATGGTACTTGGCGTCGAGTGGCTGGGCACCCTGGGGCTGATCCTCTGGGACTTCGCGAGGCACACGTTGTGCTTCACACGGGCGGGGAAGTCCATCACATGGAAGGGCACTGCCACTACACCAGGCCTGGTGTCCGCGTCCCTCATGAGTCGCGACAGCGACTTGCTCGACACCCTGCTTGAAGAGTTCGAGCATCTCTTCGCTGAACCCCAGGGTTTGCCTCCAGAGCGCTACCTCTGCCATCGGATCCGCCTCAAACCCGGCGCAGGAGCCATCGCCGTCCGTTCCTACTGCTACGCCCACGCCCAGAAGGACGAACTCGAGCGCCAGTGTGACGAGATGCTGCGTCTGGGCATCATCAGGCACAATACGTCGGAGTTCTCATCGCCGGCACTGCTGATCCGCAAGCGTGACGGCTCCTGGCGCTTTTGCGTGGACTATCGGGCGCTCAACGACGCCACCATCAAGGATAAATTCCCGATCCCGGTGGTGGAGGAGCTTCTAGACGAGCTGCGCAGGGCACGTTTCTTCACCAAGCTCGATATGCGATTGGGGTACCACCAAGTGCTCATGCATCCCGATGATGTCCACAAGACCGCGTTCCGAATGCACCAGGGCCTGTTCGAGTTCATGGTGATGCTGTTCGGCTTCACAAATGCACCGGCGACGTTCCAAGCGATGATGAACGACATCCTGCTGCCATATCTACGCTGGTCCGTTCTCGTGTTCTTCGATGATATCTTAATCTACAGCTCATCGTGGTCGGATCACCTCCGCCACGTTCGCACGCTGCAGGACCACCAGCTCTTCCTCAAGAAGTCCAAGTGCGCGTTCGGGCTTCTGTCGGTGGCGTACCTCGGCCACGTGATCTCGGAACGTGGTGTCGCAGTGGATGAGCAGAAGGTGGAGGCCATCCTATCTTGGCCGATTCCTTCCTCAGCCCGCGCCGTTCGGGGCTTCCTCGGATTGGCGGGCTACTACCGGTGCTTCATCCGCGACTATGGCGCCATCGCCGCTCCGCTCACGGCCCTCCTCAAGAAGGAGGGCTTCCGCTGGAACCCAGAGGCGGAACATGCGTTCCGGACGCTGCAACGCGCACTAACGGCGGCACCAGTCCTGCAGCTGCCGGCCTTCGACCGCGACTTCATCGTCGAGTGCGACGCGTCCGGGTCGGGCTTCGGCGCGGTTCTGCATCAAGGCGGCGGCCCGGTGGCTTTCTTCAGCAAGCCAATCGCCCCGCGTCACGCCAAGCTCGCGGCGTATGAATGAGAGCTAATCGGCCTCGTTCAGGCAGTTCGTCATTGGAGGCCGTATCTCTGGGGCCTGCGTTTCATCGTGCGCACGGATCATCGGAGCCTACGGTTTCTCTTGGATCAACGCCTCACAACTATTCCTCAACACCAGTGGACAAGTAAGTTACTGGGCTTTGATTTCGTGGTGGAATACAAGCCAGGCTCGCTGAACACGGTTGCGGATGCCTTGTCGCGACGCGAGGAGCACACAACCGTGGTGGCCGCACTGTCAATGCCTACGTTCTCTGTGCTCGATCAGATTCGCCAAGAAATTAATGGCGACTCGGCTCTCTCAGTGCTGCGCGACGCCATCAGAGGAGTTAAACCGGCAACATGGAAAGTGGTGGATGGCCTGATACTGTTCAAGGGGCGGGTGTATGTATCACCGTCGTCCAGTATCTTGCCTGCTATTCTTGAGTCTGTCCATGCAGTGGGTCATGATGGGGTGCATAAGACACTACACCGGCTGCAGGCTGACTTTCATGTGCCCAATGATCGTGTGGTGCTGCAAGAGTTTGTGCGTGCTTGTGCTGTGTGCCAAAGAAACAAGAGTGAGCACCTTCAACCAGGAGGCCTATTGCAGCCACTGGAGGTTCCTTCCACGGTTTGGGCAGATGTGGCCATGGATTTCATTGAGGCACTGCCAAAGGTTCATGGGAAATCGGTCATTTTGACAGTCGTTGATCGCTTCTCCAAGGCGGCTCACTTCATAGCCTTGGCTCATCCATATACAGCAGTTTCTGTGGCTCGAGCTTTCTTCACTTAGGTTGTGCGTCTCCATGGCATCCCAGCATCGATAGTGAGTGACCGTGATCCAGTGTTCACTAGTTCGTTTTGGCGGGAATTATTTCGCCTTTCCGGTGTAAAGCTGCAGTTTACGTCAGCCTTCCATCCCCAATCTGATGGGCAGTCAGAGGCGACCAACAAGATTATCTCCATGTACTTGAGGTGCTTGACGGGTGATAGGCCGCGCAACTGGTTGGAATGGCTTCCTTGGGCTGAGTTCTGTTACAACTCCTCTTATCAGCAGTCTCTGAAGACTTCGCCCTTTCATGTGGTATATGGTCGTCCCCTGCCGACCATCCGTTCTTATGAGCATGGTGACGCTCACTTGCCGGCGGTTGATCAAGCCATGTGCGACAGAGACAAGTTTCTTGCTGAGGTGAGGGATCGCTTGGAGCTGGCTCAACAGCATTACAAGGCTGTGTATGACCGTAGGCGCCGTCCAGTGGAGTTCATGCCTGGGCAATGGGTTTGGTTGCGCCTGTTGCATCGGCCTGCGGCTTCTCTCAACGTTCGTGGCCGTGCAAAGCTAGAGCCTCGTTTGTTTGGCCCTTATCAAGTGCTAGAGCGTATTGGTGATGTTGCATACAAGTTGGCTCTTCCAGTGGGCGCAAGGATTCATGATGTATTCCACGTGGGGTTGCTCAAGCCATTTCATGGTGATCCTCCAGAGATGATTCAACCACTGCCGCCATTGCAGCATGGCCGCGCAGTGCCAGAGCCTGAGAAAGTGTTGCGGAGTCGGCTTGCAAGGGGCCAGCGTGAAGTTCTGGTGCAATGGAAGGGGGCGCCGTCGACAGAAACGTCATGGGTGCAGCTTGATGAGTTCCAGCGCTTGTTTCCCAAGTTCCAGCTCGAGGACGAGCTGCTTCTCCAGGAGGGGAGAGATGTCATGGTCGGACTCACGTACAAGAGAAGGCGCCCCAAGTCAGGATAGAGTCCTAGTCGGTTTAGATAAGATTTGGTTAGTTTCTTTCTGAGTTGTTTCCAGGCTTGGCATATATAAGTCATGACCTGTGATTAGTTGGAATCTAAGATTGTAATCTAAACTTGGCTCGTGCCCTGCCTCCCAGACGCGCCGTGAGCATCAGCCATTGCTCCTGCGCGCCGGCGAGGTCCAGGGCCACGGCCGGCTACCTCTTTCGGTTATAATCTACGCAACATTCCTCCCACCAATTCCCATCCATCCACTGCCTGTGACAGTGTATGTTGTATCAGTTATCCCATAGTACTTATCTTGGCTTAGAACACGTTGTCACCTTGCAGTCTAGCTATTTGTTTGTGCTGTGTAGAGAGTGCTTGTTGTCTGTTACCTTTGGCGGGCATGTTGCTTTCACAATTTCTGTAGCTTGCGAAACCGAAAGAAACTTACCATAGGCATGTCTGGGGGCTTTTAGTCAACAATTAACACCCTTTTCACACTTGTGATCTCATCTGAGTGCTCCTTGTGGCCAACTACATGATGACCTTCCAGAATTAACTAGGGTTGGCTTACACCTTGTGTAACTGGGAGAATAGAGCAATCTGGGACTGGGATCTGTACTTGTTCAATATATAGGTATTGCTACTTGCATTTTTTTTTGGGGGGGGGGGGGGGGGGGGGGGGAATCAATTTTCAGCTGATAAGCTTTCATTCATAATGCTGATAAAGTTCTGCCACGGGACCCTAAATATGTGTTTTGTCTCCCTTGAAAAGGGTTGATATCTTAATTCTTACTTGAAGGGGTTTAATAAGGTTAAGAATTTCTCTGGAGTACAAGCTCCATTGCTGTTGCAGTAACATCAAAGGACGACAAACACATTGGAAGATCCGGGAGAAATCAATCGTGCACAAAGGACATAAGATTCTAGAAATGAGAAGCCTAAATACCCTAAGAATGCCGGTGTGCTTTCAGTCCCATTTTGGGAAATAATGTGCTTGCACTCTTCACCCTAAGACAAGGTGACAAACCTGACCAGCTTAGCTGCCAAATCTATGCTTGAGTAGTTACATCACCCTTTTAGTCAGCAACTATCATATCTCCCTGTCTCCACCTGTATAGCAGCAACAGCTAACATTAAACAAGGTACTGGTAATCAATTATCTCTGGCTTTTCCATGACTTTATCTTGGCTATGCTCAACCGTCATATTCGTCCATTGACAAGCCATTGTGCCTGATCAATGCAAGGTCCTTTTCACGGTGACCAATCCCATGCAGAGTTGTCTTGTGTCGTTTCCAATTTGCAATGACTTGCACAGCTGTTTCCTAGCCTGAATCTGTCCTCCGGCCTTTCTTCCTCAACGGTGAGATCTGGATCCAGGTTCCCCGTTTTATAGCAATCTTTACCTTCAACGTGAGCTTGAAGGTTAACTCGCTATTGAGCTGAGCTAACTGGGCGATGAGTGAGGTGCGAAAACCTATCTGATTTCTGATGATCATCAGATTGCCCTTGACGAGCTCTCTGGAGTGATGGAGGTGGTTTATGTACTAATCATATTCAAACGTGATGTTCTAAATATGGAATTAACTATTAAGTTTTACCGTATAATATATATTTGTAAAAATATAATAAAGTTTTTGGGACTACATGCTATATGATAAGCTGGTCTACTGAGATAAGTCGAATCATATACCGATTTGTCCATAGCAGTATATGGAAGTTGCAAGCATGCAGATAGAAGTGGATTATATATGCACTGTGTGCCACAACCAGTGCAAGTGAGTAGTGACCTACAAGAAGATCAAGCTAAGAGAGGAGGCCACAAACACACAGATGAACCTTTTTGTTTCTGATGTGTTATTTGTGGTGTGTATGCATTCAGCTGGCGTGCCGTACGTGCCTGCACACGTCAAGATGTGAACACATCAGACAGATGATGGGTGTGAGATGACATGTTAGCTCTGAGCTCTTGATGGAGAGCTATATATGCTCGTCGGTGACAAGGAATCAGCTGGAGTTTTGCCAAAGCAGATGCTTTTTAGTTTAGCAGGCCATGCATGCATTGTCTTGTTTCTTGCATTGTATTTTGTATTGCTATGTATAGCCACATGCCGCCTCCTTCATCAATCCAACAAGCATCATTTGGAAAGGGGAAAAAAAAAACTGCAGCCACATGCATGATATATAGGATTATTATTGAGCAAGCAAAGAAGATGAGGAGGCGACAAATAAAGGATTACTAGTCTCGATCAGTTTTGTCTCTTGCTTTGCCTTGTGATGGAAGAGAACCATTATCTACTTTGGTCGTCAATTGAAAGTTATAAATGACCGAGTAAGATAGTACTTACTGCTGCTAATAAACTGTCCATGCTGCTAGTAACCGAGTAAGCGAATGAACCTTACATCCTAATCGCATGGAACGTACTAACTAGTAATAACAAATTGCGATGGCGACAAGATCCGAGAATGTAAAATGAACGTGGCTCAGTGGCTGTCACAGGTGTTTGGAATAACTAGGCTAGGCAGGCGTTGATTGGAGCAGGAGGAGGTGCAGTGCAGACGTGCAGTGTCCAGGAGCAGCCACAGCTGCACAAGTATACGCCCATCATTGGATCTTGTGGTTGCATATATAAAAAACCATGAAAGGTAATGCCTGCCAAGGAAGGATCACATGCAGATGCAGATCGATGGAGACCAACCTGTATCATGCCATTTTTCATCTTGTTTATATTACCTGTTTTATTTGTTATGTAGGCAGGCATGCACGTATTCTTATATATGCCTGTTACTTTTTACATTGGGCACTTATGAAAAACAAAGCTTTTTTTTTGTTCTGATGCAAACTAGTTCTCTTGCATAACATTTAAGAGAACAATTAAGCTTTTTGCTCTTGCTTGCTAGCTAGCTAGTTGAATAATATTATCAGAGGTTGTTAGAGCTAGTAGTATAATTGTTCGTGGCCATTAAAAAACTTCAAACTAAAAAAGAACACATATAATTGAAACTACAAAGGTATACACATACACATTAACCGAGTAACAGAAGCTAGCTAGTATATGCATCACTCGCAACAGGAGGAAATAATCCAGCATATAAACAATCCATCAGGCAACGTTACAGCAATTGTTCTTATGCTAGCTAGTGTTTTGCTTGCCTTTCTTGCATATGCTAGTCAGCTCATGCAATTAGCACTGCACGAGCAGTAACTGTGCATGTCTCTCTTCGATCAATCGATCGATGATGCGTGCAGAATAGATCTGATCCAGCTTCGTTCTGATCATGGCACGAGCTGATGCAATTATCAACCTATGTTACTGTACTGGTAGTACTGATGATTAATCGGATACTTAACTAGCAACCAAGCTGCAATGCAAGAACCTAAAGCAATTCTCAAAATCAAAGCAAGCTTGCGAGTTGGATGCGATGTCTGAACGCGCGAGCGCGACGTCTCGTACGTCTTCTTTGACTAGCTAGCTTACAGCTTGAGCGAGAGGTCGATCTCGTCGGCGTCGCCGGCCGCGGCCGCGGCGTGCTCGCGGTACGCGTGCCGGCGCCCGCCGTCGGCGATCCAGCTCACGACGGCCGCGGCGGCGGCGGCCTGCTGGTCCCCCGCGCTCCGGACGTGTGCCGCCGGGTACCAGCTGCCGAGCTCGGAGGCCGCCGCGCCCACGGAGGAGGAGGAGATGGCCGCGCCGCCGGCTGCGACAGCGCCGGAGAGCTCGCGGCTGCGCTTGGCGAGGCTGCGCTCCAGCTTGTGCGCGTTCTGGTGGCCGCCCAGCGCCTGCGAGCTGAAGAACTTGCGCCGGCAGTAGGTGCACGAGAAGGTGCGGTCGGGTTCGTTGGCGGCGGCCGCCAGAGGCTGGTCGCGGTGCCTTCCCGCGCCGCGTGACGCCACCGCCGCCGGGTGGTGGATGAGGCGCAGGTCCAGGTTGACGTCGTCGCTGGCCGGCTGCTTCTCCATGAGAGCTTTGGCGATCGAGATGAGGTGAGCTGAGTGGCGATGAGCGAGCTGAGGTTGCTTAGTGGATCTCTGGAGGATGGCGGTGCCGGTGCGTGGCATATAAAGCCATGGTTGATTTGGTAGGCGGCGTCAGCTGCCTGCATGTCTCACGTCTTTGTTGGTTGATTTGGCTTTTTGTCATGTCGGCCGCCATTCTAAAAGCCGATTAAAGTTTCAGATACTCCATTCTCTTTAGCTAAAGTCCCAGGTTTAAAGGTCTCGGTTATTTTCTTAAGATCTATCGATCATGCATGATTTCCTACAAAATTACTGGCATAATCTTAATTAAGCTCCAGATGGCAGTGGCGGAGCCACCAATATGGTGAGCTAGGCGGACGCCATACCCGGCGGCCGACGAATCCCCCGGTGCTAGTTTCTGGGAGGATCAGCCACCATGAAAATAGAGGTCTGTTCGGCTAGTAAGTGGAGGAAGAATATAAAATGGTTAGAGCATCTCTAGCAGATTACTCATCCCTATCCCCAATACTAAAAATCTATTTTTTATTAGGAGGTGCTCCAGCAAATTACCAATTACATTGTCAATACCTATTTTTTTATCATCAAAACACACCTCCCTCTTGCTCAAAATATATATAGGGGGATTCCAACTTCCACTCTATCCTTTTGAGTAATCTGCTACAGCACATGCTACCAAAATGTAAAAGTATTATTGGTAATGGAGAGAGAAAATATATAAGATGTGAGTGATAAGTAATCTGTTGGAGATGTTCTTAGACTTTAGACCTTTAAATCGTCAGCCTATGACCAGCCCATTTCCCTAAAGTTGAACCGTAAAAAATTGACGTAAAAGCACCATCACCGTCGGCTGCCTCCGCCATAGGTAGATTTTAATCCTAGCTACACCACTGCCAGAGGGAGAGTCTAGTTACTCACATATACCTAACTAAAATCTTTTGTCTTGTATGATCCTCGATCCTTCGAAACTTATACTGACAGACGATGCCTTGATAATATATAGCTAATTAATTTGTGCTCGAGATCGATTATCTCAGCCCTGCATCATCATATCCTTCGATTCAACGTGGCAGCCACACGTACTATACTGCAGAATGTTTTAGTTAGGACCCCCCCTGAGTAATTCCAATATCGATATATCTACGTGTCACATATGCCATGCATTTGAATGTTCTTGAAGCCTTGAAGGATATGATCTAGCTGATCAGTAGCTAGCTGACGGTAGGGGAAAAAGGGACGGACATGTGTGATGGTAATAGGAGATATATGAGCAGAGAATCCAAGAGTTAAATTGTTAAAGGCTACGGGTTCCGGATTCAGGAAATATAATATAATGGACTTATTCATGTGCAATGGTCTCCACAGTACCTCTCGCTAGCTAGCTGAGGTCAAGCAAATTAAGCCAGCGGGTAAACCACGCATAAAGCCAAGTAGTCGGCCGGCGCCTAGCTTAGCGTGGAAAAGATCGAATTAAGAGTTCAGAGAACTTGAGATTAGCCATGCATCGCTAGCAATATATTCCATGGCATTTGGCAAGCAAACCAAGCATGCATGGGGAGTATAAGTACGTACGTCTGTTAATTTGATCGAGCATCTTACTGCGTACTACTAGGCAATCTCTGTGCTGACGTCATGCAAATCCATGAACAAACCTAGATGTTCAGAGATGCCTATGTTGACGTAACGTGTAACCGTGATCGTTTGATGTGAGAGAGGTGAAGTGAAGGTCTGCATTCTGCCGAGCGGAGTGCCCAGCAGGACTGTGTGCTATATACTCCCTCCGTTCCAAATGATACCAATTAAGTATCATTAGATTCTTTGTTAGCTATATTTTTATAGTATACCTATTTGATGTCATAAATCTTTGTGTTTCTCTCTATAATTTTGGTCAAATTTTGAGATGGTTTGACTCTCCAAGATTCTTAGAATGACTTACAATTTGGAACGGAGGGAATACTTATCTATACTGCTACAGGAGGTCCTCTTCCTTTTACTTTATACTCGATCAGGCGCAACAAAACACGTACGCATTATTATTGCAGCATATGCATATCGATGGATGCATTGCATGTGGATCGTACCGACCTAAATGATAGTGGTATGAGAAGAACTGAAGAAGGATACGTTTTTCTGTATGTTTTTTTAAAAGAAAACTGATATTTTTCCATATCATGCTTGTTCATGTTTATATATACTAATAAGCATGTGTGTCCTTGCTCAATTATTTGACAAGTTCAGGTTATCCTAGACATTGCCAACAGTAAGGAGGTTCATTTAATCAGTTGGATGATCACAAATTAAAGGAGGAAAAAGAGTACTATGTGCCTATATATGTCCATGCGTCGTCTTCTTTTTTTTCTTTTCATTCTGAGGCAGATACATGCGCTACGTGTACCGTGCTCGCTGCATGGCCGAACGGATAGAGAACAGCTAGCAGACTACTCCAGGCAAGAAAGCATCACAGCGTACCAGGGCTGCTGGTGAGTTTAAATTTAGTATATGCTAGAATAATTGCCTACTGATGTGTTGATACTACTGTTCATGGATGACATGCCCGCCTATGCAGAAACCACTGTGGACACACATGCATGCGTGACAGCATAAGCATGAGCACCCTGGCACTACAGTAGTGTACTAGTGTCAGAGAGCACGCACGGTGATATACATGGACGTGACGTGTACTGAGAAAAGCTGTACTATAGCGCCCATTCGATGGATTTTCTTCAGATGCCTTCCGTATCATCGGCTTGATGTCGAGATCGAGCTGCCCCCTTCTCAATTCAGGTGATCCTTCGGCGTCAAACGGGTAAAAATAAAGCCCCCACAGTATTAGGGTTCAACGAACACTGGAGCGAGTGCAGCTAGCTACCAAGGCTAATAATAATGCATGCATAGCGTTCTTTTTTTTAAAAAAAACTATGCTCTAGAAAAAAGATAACGAAACCATGGATATATGAGTTGCTAGTATGTATAGTTCAATAGTTCAAAGTATACCCGTGTTTAGATGCAAAAACCAAAATTCCAAAAAAATTTCCGGCACCTGCATGGAGGCTTAAATCTAGACGAAATAAAAAACGCATTGCGACTGCTGTCTGTAAATAGCGAGACGAATCTAATGAACTTAATTAGGCTGTAATTAGATGCTAAATTGCTACATTAATGCTACAGTAAATAACCTCTAATGACGGATTAATTAGGCTCATTAGATTCGTCTCGCGATTTACAGACGAATTCTGTAATTATTTTTGTAATTAGTCTATATTTAGTACTTCAAATGTAAAAAGATACATTTTCAAAATTTTTACATCGCGCAACTAAACGGGCAGTATCCCTATCCTGTTGCCAATCTATCACTCAATCATATGGCTTAGGCTAGGCTAGGCTATATATATAGGCAGCAGCTGCATGCCAGGATTGTACCGGCCGGGCATGGGGGAGTCTCTCCTGCAAGATATTCGCTTGGCTTGCACAGCTGAGGTGACATGCTCACATGCAAGCATGGTACTGTGCTGTACTTTACACTGGCCAGGTCACGACGTATCACCAGCACCTACCGAACATGTAGAGGGAGCTTATATACACTTTCTTCTTCTTTCTCTCCTTTTCTTATTTCTCCTCTCTTTCTATTGATTGTTTCATCCAAAAAATGAAGGAGGGGTTTAGAGGGGTATCCATGGATCTTAGGAGGCAGAGGGACTTGATCCCACTAGCCCCCCTTAGATCTGCCCTGCGTAAGAATGCAATTCTCCTTTTTTGACAAGTCAAACAGTATGAACTTACTTTGACTAAAGTTATATAAAAAAGTATAGAAACATTCGTGATACAAAATATACCATTAGATTAGTTATATAATATATATTTAAAATAAATTTATTTGGAGACATAAACACTAATATTATTTATTATAAATTTAATCCGTGGAGGGAGGAAGCAGGAGCAGTGTAGTAAGCCAGTAGCTAGCAAGTCCAGTCAGGCAGGCATTCACCTCTCTACCTATCCTGTGCTACTGTAGTTGACTAGATCTTCCATTGATCTACCACAGCAGCCTAGTGCATGCTGATGACGTCTGATCTTGTGAACGTTGGGACCGTCACAAAAACTTTCACCAAAAACTTTATGAGACGATTTCAGAGTTGAGAGAAGCAAGACCAGTACACTTGCGCGTCGTCGGTCGGTCGTCATGCATTTGGAGATGGGGCTGCAGATGGAGACATGATGGATAGATGCAACTTGCGTTGTCAGGGCGATGATGGCTGTGTGTTGTTGTGCGACTACCGACTGGTAAAGTTGATGGTCAGTTTGATCCATGGGTCTCGAAGCCTCGCTCGTTGGATCGATGGACGCATCCACAGTTCCTTGCCTGATGAAACTTAGGCCCGTTCACTTCGCGATTTTGGTGTGAAAAGTTACTATAGCACATTTCGTTGTTACTTGACAAATAATGTTCAATCATAAATTAATTAGGCTTAAAAGATTCATCTAGTGCTAATCAGTTAGACTGTGTAATTAGTTATTTTTTTATTTATATTTAATACTTCATGCATACTTCTGGAAATTCAATGTGATGGTTACTGTAGTAAATTTTTTGGGAACTGAACGGGACCTTAACCGCTGCGTGCTGTCATGCAAAGACGGAGCAGGTCGATCAGAAGGCAGAGAAACCTACCCAAGTTGAAGGCTAGCTGGTGGTCTGTGGGAGAATCTGACAGAGATTTGGCCGGCAGCAGCCACCTGCAGGCAGGCATTATTCATCCATGCTCATGCGATCAGGCAGCATGGAGATGATCAGATGAGACGTCGGCACGGCATGGCTGTGAATGCATCATCATCATCATCTACCCATCATCTACAATTTGGAGAGGCTATATGTAGCTAGCTTCTTGATATATATATATATATATATATATATATATATATATATATATATATATATATATATATATATATATATATATATAATATATATATAATATATATATATATGGCATTATCACAAAGGTGTCACTTCACTCTTCTTCTTCTTTTTTTGAAGGAACATGAGGGGGAAAAATCCCCTACTGGATATTAATTAAAATAAAAAGAGTAGTCCGCCGAATACAGGTAACAAAACAAAAAGGAAAAAAAAGGAACAAACTCAACTACGGAGATTCAGAATCAGCAAAAGTTTCTATGTCTCTAGGCTGATGTGTGACTATTGATGGAGGGCAAGCCAAACTTTCATCTCATTGGTCTTAGGCGAGCTCCAACGGCGCACGGTAAAGCGCCCCCCACCCTACGTACTGGGGGCTTTGGGGGGAGCGAGCGCTCCAACGGCTCCTCCCACAGCTCCCCCTACGTAGGGGAGAGATGAATCTCCCCCCATGTATGGAGGGAGATCACTTCTCCCCCTATACTCTAATCACATCATTTCTTCATGATATTAATCTCGTTTGAGTCCTGTAACATGATGATAATGTGTATTATGACGGTACAAATAATGTGTGATTTTTTTAAATTCAAAAACGATAAATAAATAGTTAGTTAATGAGTGATAGTATATAGAGGGAATAGATATGGGGGAATGGTTGGAGAGAAGGAGTTATAGGGGGAGGAATCTTTTGGAGGGATGTAGTAAAATATAGTAAATAGTACGTTTGGGGGGAGTTGGATGGGGGGAATGGTTGGAGATAGCCTTAGGGTGCTTCACCCTGTGCAACAAGAGGTTAAACTCATGGCAGAATCTTCTTTTACGATCCTGTACCGTGGGGTGAATATTATTGAATACCCAATCGTTTCTGGTAGTTCAAATGCTCCAGGTCATCAGCATGATTATCTCCAAGGCAAAAGAGACACCAAGTCTGGTTCGAATAAATTTGAAGATTTGAAGCATTGATCTTGTGGAGACATAGCTAACTCCAATAGATTCCCAGCATCTCTTTGCGAAATTGCATCGTAAAATTAGATGGGTTGCCATCTCCAGTCTTTGTAAAATGCAGAGATCACAGGTGAATGATTCTAGGGGCCTTCCCTTCCTCTGAAGAATGTCTCTTGTATTAATTATGTCCTTAAGGAGCAGCCAGAAGAAAACCTTATGTTTCATTTGACATTTTGTCTTCCATAACCATTTGAACAGTGGGTGTGTTCTTCTGTGGCCAATCAATGCTTTGTAAGCTTTGGAGGTCGAGAAATGTGGGCTGTTCCATATGAAAGACCATATGTCATTTTCATCCTGCCTTTGCCAAAGGTTGAACCAATCAGAGAGTTGCTGAAATTGATTAAAGGCCTCTAAGGAGAGAGGTAATGAAAAAAGGTCTGATAATTGTGCCCTGTCTCCTGCCTCCTTTAGGGTGATGAGAGGATTCTTGGCAAAGGAATAGAGTTCTGGAAAAAGGAATTTGAGAACATTATCATTCCAGAGATCCTGCCATAGGAGGATAGTTGTTCCATTCTGAGTTGTCACTTATGCAATTCCTTTGAATTTATCTAATAATTTAAAAATGTCTCTCCACCAAAATGATCCTCTTTTCTGTTGACCTGGCAATTTACCATTGGAGTAATAATTTTCCCATACTAGATGCACCCAAGGGATGTCATCTTTTGAGAAGAACTTATTAAGAAACTTTATGAGCAAGGAGTCATTATGTGTGGCAAGGTTTAGGACGCCAAGTCCACCTTTATTCTTGGGCAAAGAGACCATTGGCCAGGCAGCTTTTGGTGATTGCCTGGCCGTTAAATCAGATCCTCTCCAGAGACAATTCTTTCTATATTTATGCAATTGCTTGATTACTCCTTTTGGCAGCTTCAAAGAGCAACACTGAAAGATTGCAGTGGAAGATAGTACCGAATTAACCATTTCCAGTTTGCTACCCGGAGAAAGAAAAGCAGCAGTGCATACAAGTCTTCGCTCAACCCTTTGGATAAGAGGTAGAAAGTCATCAATTTTGGGATTGGTTGTTCCTAGAGGCAGACCCAGATAATTGAAAGGTAAACTACCTTTACCACACCCAAAAACATTGGTGAGGATATCCAGCCTTTCATCCCTTACATTCAAAGGCACCATCATGGATTTGCTGTAGTTTACCTTTAGACCGCTGGACAAAGCAAAGGATTTCACTCTTCTTTTTCCATGCTTGCATTGTATTTAAGTGCAGCGGAGGCATGGGGCATATGTATATAGCTAGGGTTGGGATCGTGTAAACTGCTAAAAATAAAAATACAATCATGTAAACTGCTCAAAAAAATACATTAATATGCATGTATATCCAGCTTTGAATTTGCATTCTCACATTAATATGGAGGCGACGATATTCATCGTCATCTACCTATTCCGCGTCCGGGATTTCGTCCCTTGTTTATTTATTATAAATATATATGACCAGCGCAGCTCGGAGGCGACTGACTGACCGAATTGTATTGTTGGATCGATCGATCGAAGCAGGCAGAGGCAGATGGCAGGCGGCGGATTCGTCGAGGACGGATTCTTCACCTGTCTGGCTTTGAAGCAGAATGCTGATCGTCGACGACGACATGGCCTTGAAGCACATGATACTTGGTGGCTGTGTGACCAAGAAGCAGAGACAGTCGATCACCTACGGGTGAATTGTAGCTTCGCAAAAGTTATATGGTGGAACTTACTCTCCTGGATGGATTGTTCTTGCTCCTTTCAGGGACCATTGCAGCTGCACACTTGGTGGGAGCATCTTCGACACTTGCAGGTGCGGGAGCGTAGGAGAGGGCTCCACACTCATCATGTGCATCATCTGGGCTATTTGGAAGGAGCGAAACAACTGTCTGTTCGAGGGCAAGAGCTGCACCGTGCATGAGCTACAAGACAAGATCAAGCTCGATATAAGACTCTGGATCGACGCGGGAGCAGCGCGGTTGGGTTGTTTAAGACAGGAGTAGTACGAGAGCGGGTTGGTTTTTAGGCTCTTTAGCAATTTTCTTTCTTTCATACTGGGATGGTGCCTCTTTGCGTGAGCTATGCTTAGCGCGGTTGTAAAACTTCTTAATACAATGATACGCAACTTTCGTGCGTACTCGAGAAAAGATGAGGGAGCAGATAGAGCCGACGCCCTCTTCGACCACATCGACGACCTCCTCGACTTCCCCAAGGAGGATCGAAGCAGGCAGAGGCAGATGCATGGCTGTCGGCGCGCATCATCGACGTCGATGTCGTCGGAGGGCCCGTCGCTTTTCTTGGTAGCTCGCCAGCCCAGCAACTAATCCCCTGTTGCTGTACGAGCTGGTGGTAGTTATTTTTTTCCCCATCTGTTCTACGCAACCGAAATTTGATTTGATTCGTTCATGATTGCTTTGCAGTGCAAATCTGATAGGACCGTAATGTGAGAAGCACGATGATGACTAATAAAGTACGTAAGATTAGGGCTGGGGGAAGGATGATGATGTCATTCATGGGCTCAAGGCAGATAGAGATAGTAGTAGCTGCAGCAGCAAAGCTGGCATGATTCTGTTCTGACGTGGCAACTAATGATCCCCTTTGGTTGCAGTGCGATGACATGGACATGGACATGGCGCAGCTGGAGTGGCTGTCGGGGCTCTTCGACGACGCCTCCATCCCGCACGAGCCGGCGTTCCCATCATCAAGAGCTCCTGGGGGCGATGGCGGCCGGCGCGCTGCTGTTCCGCAGCTCCAGCACGGCAGCTTCAACAACGCCGTCCTCCTCCTCGGAGTCCAAGTCGCACAAGAACTTGTTGTTGGGTTATATTCGACCCCGGTGCGTCCCCTGCGCTGCGTTGATTAACAAGTGCTCGAGTTTGGGTCGGATTCGATTGCAGCCCAACAGAGGGAGGAATAAAAATCGACCCCAGATCCAATCGATCCTCTTTTGCTCCTCGTGATTGTTGTTGGTTTCTCGTCGCACCATGAGGAGGCTGTTACTCAGGCGGCTTATGTCCATGGATCGGCGCTGGCGAATGCGCCGCTGCAAAATTCAAGCCCCTAGTAAGAACCCCTTCGCTTTCTCTCTTCCAAGTTATTCATTCATATTCTAGCACAAGAGTTGGAATAAGTTAAACAAATTGCATTACGTTCTGTGCAGTTTTCTGTTACTGTCCCTATGCTTATTCGAAATCTTGCATCATGTGTTGCAGATGGATTGATTGCTTCCCAGGACAAACATAAGGGCTCACCCGGCCAACAAGGTGGTAGTTGTCAGATTGGTGTAACAGAAGGGTATTCGTTGCCATACTTTCCATTGGTATGTCATAAAGTCTTGTGGATTATGGATACTTTTATATTGCAAAGTAATATATCACAGGCTAGAACAGCTAAAATTTGTGGACCTATATATTTTGGTTAAATAAATACAAGTATGTATGAACTTTTCTCATAACTCTGCTGTCTCCTAGCACATCGATCAGTAGCTTTGCTTGTTCCAACTGTTGTAGGTTTCACTCCTCCCACAAAATTAAAGACCGGCTGTCATTAGTCTTTGTTTAATTTTCAGCCCTGTCTATCTATACAATACAATGTGCTTTGTGCAATCATGAACTCAACTCATAATGTTATTCCATATGGTTCTACTGTATATCTCTAGATAGATGAGGTTACCATCTGCCTTTACAGTTTTAACACTCGACTTACATCGCACGCAGGACATCTGGCGTCATATACATTCATTAATGCCATTTCGGGATGCTGCCCGAGCCGCTTGCGTGTGTCGTGCCTTTCTGTATTCGTGGAGGAGCTTCCCCCACCTTACGTTCAGCAAGCAAACTTTGGGCTTCAATGAAAAAGCTGGTCGAAAGGAAATAATAAGACATTTTACCAACAGAGTTGATCACATTATGAAGAACCACTTGGGCACTGGCGTGAAGACACTTACGCTTTTGGGTGCTCCATACAGTCCCAGGTACCAACGTTGTCTTGACAGTTGGCTTGAGAAGGTTGTAACGCCAGGCATTGAAGACGTCACACTCTGTCTTGATGAACACTTCACTGCTAAGAAGTACAAGTTCCCATGCTCAATTTTATCCCATGGGAATGGAGACTCCATTCAGCGTCTTGATCTTGCTTTTTGTGCTCTTCGTCCAACAATTGGATTTGGTTCCTTGAGAACTCTAGTGAGATTAAGTCTGTTTTTTGTGCATATTGAAGGGGACGAGTTAGGGTGCCTTCTTTCCAATTCTTTAGCTTTGGAATCTTTGGTCCTCGATTATTGTTTTAAGTTAGTTTATGCTAAGATACCTTCCCTTCAGCGGTTAAACCACCTGTCAGTGACTAGTTGCTGCAAGCTGCAAGTAATAGAAAGCAAAGCTCCATATCTGTCCAGTTTTGACTTCGAAAGCGAACACCATGTACAACTGTCACTTGGAAAAGCATTGCAAGTGAAGAAACTAAACATTGACTGTTCTGGCCCTATTTGTGTCAGTAGTTCTGAACTTGCATCTTGCACGCCAAATCTTGAAGCTGGCATACATCCAAACAATGAGGTATGCTCTTAGTGACAATGATATAATTCTATATTTTGGAACTCACTTACTTGGAACACAATTAATCCGATCTCCTTGTGCAGATGGCCAAGACACCATTAGTATCTAACAAATTTCTCTACCTCGAGTGTTTGAGTATCACTCTTAAAGGATTGACCTTTTCTCGGAGCTTTGATTATTTTTCTATGGGTTCTTCACCTTCCTTGGAGACTTTTATCTTGGACGTAAGTTGGGGTTTTCCTTCTATGGTTTTAGTAACCATACTGTAGCCCTTAATTGAAAGCTTGTCTTTTACTTCTGTAGGTATCACAACAACTAATGGAGCATCCCATCTATCACAGAATCAGTTTGTTCCCCCGTGCGAGGACTTGGGTTTATCAAACATGCCACATGCTCAGAGCCTGGCTAAACTAGATGTTTCATCCTTGTCACATGCTCACAGCCTTCCGGCTAGCTTCCCTTTTGTTGGACTTAGGGGGTGTTTATGGTTCCATGGACATTTTTGTGTTGGGACTAAAAAGAAGTCCCTAAAAGTCCCTAGGAAACCAAACAAGGAGGAAATTTTTTGGACTTTTTGTTAAAAGGACTAGAAATATCTCGTGGAGGGATCCTAGGACTAGAATTAGTCCTAGGACTTTTAGTAAAAGTCCTTCCATGAGGTACTTCTAGGGACTTTTTTAGCAAAAAGTTTCAAAAAAGTCTCTCCCCGTTTGGTTTGTTTGGTTTCCTTGGGACTTTTTTACTCCCAACACAAAGAAGTCCATGGAACCAAACACCCCGTAGTTTCGTGGGTCCCGGATTACCTCAATGCCTAGTCATGTTGTTTACCCAGAACGAATGAATTATCTCATTATTTATTTTGTGTGTTTATTTCAATGTCCAAGCTTTTGTCAATGTATTATGACTTCTATATTTGAAATACCTGAATTTTAAGATCATTTCAGGAAACACTCTTTGTATCACTAACTAGTGTTGTTACTTTTGTGGTTTGTTATTTGACTCTGTGTCATAATATATTTATTTTTTGTTCTTGTATTTCTACAGAAAATGACTGTAAGTTGTTAATTGTCTTTGTGTCAATTAAAATCATTTTTTTCGAGTTTATGTTTGTGTCTAATGGTTTTTTTAAAAATTCTTGGTACAGAAATTTGCACATTGTGCCTAGAGGAATTGTAATGAACAAATCTTTCTATAGAAAATGACTATAAGTTGTTAATTGTCTTTGTGTCAATAAAAGTCATTTTTGTTGAGTTTATGTTTGTGTCTAATGGGTTTTTTATTCTTGGTACCGAAAATTGCACATTGCGCCTATAAGGAATTGTAATGAACAAATTCTGCAATTTTAGTATAAAACTTGTGTAATAACTGTCGTCTAAAAAAAGACTAAAGAAGACTAAAATTCATAGCAAGTTCCATTTATTATTGGGATAAATAAAGAACAGTGTCTACTTTGTTATGGAAGAGAGTACTCGTCATTCCGTTGCTTTGGCCCGAAGCAGGATTCCCCTCCGGCCAACGATGGACCTTCTGAAGACTCGGAGGTGTGACGCCTTCTTTCAAATTTCTTCTTCTCCGCTAAGGTTTGATTCGTCGTGCTTCCTTCTTTGACTGATTTCGGCTCTGAATTCGTGCGACCTGTTTATCAGTCAAGCTCCAAGTAGTGTCGTAGCTTCCTGTTTATCTATATCACTATTCCGACAGCACTATGCCATGTTTGCTGCTAATTACATCTAGAAAGTAATTAGTTCAGAAAGACGTGAGCGCAGAGCAGATCTGTGTCTGGTGGGTGAAGAGGCAACGTGGTGGAACCTGCCCACCTGGGTTCACGAACTGCGCGAGTCTAGACGTGAGCGCAGAGCAGATCTGTGTCGGTGGGCGACGAGGCGAGGCGAGGTTGTGCTCCATTGCAGAGTGTGGATATGCGGACGCAGGTGAGGAGGCTGCGGCTGATGCGTGGCTCGCGGGGTTGCTGAAAGTCCCTAGTTTGGTTTTAGCTAATTGATGAAACCCTAGTACTAACCTCATGTTAAGTGGATGAATTAGATAAGGTGGTCCTAACCAAGTGATGGAGCAAGAAGATCATGGTGGTCCTAACCTCATGCTTTGGAAAGAAGGAAGAGAAAAACAAAAATGGGCTCAAGGCAAAGTATATGCAATAGGATCTTTCTTTTGTTTGCACTCAAGATACCATAGTGGGTGTGAGTGGTTTAGGATCGATAGCCGCACTATTAAGAGGGGAGCTCTACCAGTTATTGTGTTGTCAAGTGCTGCTAGGTGAAGTCATTCATGTTGATGCATTAGGACCCATAATGCTAACTTCTAACCCTTGCAAAATGCTATGAAAATGCCAACTCACATTCACATGAGATACACAACTTGTGGTTAGCGACTTGGAAGCAAGAGCGAAGTGAATCGTAGTGAATGAGCCTTTTAACAGGCATCAGACGCTAGTTCGTGCGTTCGATCTGCCCAGTTAACTTGCGTTGTGGCGAAGGTCGCATCAAAAGCTGCAACCATACGTGTTCGATGTGAGGAGCATCGTCATCCCATGCGTTTGGGAATGCTTTAACAACCGTGCGAGACTTAGGGTTTAAAAGGAAAATTGTCTAAGTTGCATCGGATGCTGCGGTGCGTCCGATGAGCAAACTCCCTCTCTGGAACCTTATTGGACTTTCACTGGACGCTGGGCGTAGTAGACACCAGCGCGTCCGATGCAGGTGCTGATGCGCGTGGAGTTTTGACTCAGAGTCGCATCGGGCGCGTTCGATGTGAAGGCTTTGGTGCATCCAATGCAACATAATAGCGCGGCTTAATAAATGTGACTGTTGCAGTTCGATGGGCGACATTGATTGGAATGACACGTGGCTATCATTGGAGCATCCATTGATTGGAATGACACGTGGCTATCATTGGAGCATCAGACAATGGGCGTCGGTGCGTCCGATGCACCCATGTGTGGGTCCGATGCGTGATTTCAAGCTCTAACGGCTAGGGAAGCTTTCCCTATATAAGCAAGGTGGCCGGCTCTAGCTCCCTCCCTAGCACATTTTCATCATTGTGGCATACTCTTGAGGTGAGCAAAGTTCCTCCCTCTCATCTCTCTTGATTGATTGCATATTCAAAGTGAGATTGAGTGAGCTTAGTGCATTTGCTTTAATGATAGCATCTAGTGGCACTTGGAGATCGTTTTGCTGGTGGATTTTTCGTTACTCTTGGTGAGTACCGTCATCTACTCGGCTTGGAGGAGTTGGAGGCATTGGCAAGAGTCAGTGATTGTTCTTGGCCACCTCTCGGTGATTGTAAGGGGTGTTGTGCCTTCCCCGGTGGAGCGCCAAAGGCAACTTTAGTGGATTGCGTCTGTCATTGAGCAACCGCACTTGCGAGTGGTGTCTTGGGGTGCTTTGGAGCTACCGCACTTACTAGTAGCCCAATGCGCCACCAATCAGGTTCAAAAAATTGTGCCACCAATCACCAGGAAAATTGCAAATGGGAACATAATACAAGAGACAAGATGGCAGCTAGTCTCGTTGCTGCTTTACTAGTGTCCTTCCTCAACGTTGATAACAAATAAAAGCAAGGTAAGGAAACAAAAAGATTGCCATTTTTGTATAATTCCCATCAAGTTAATTAAGTGGCCAAAATGGTTTTGATTTTAAGGCCCCGTTTAGTTCCCAAAAATTTTCACATGCTACAGTAACTTCGAACGTTTGATCACTAATTAGGAGTATTAAATATGAATAACTGACAAGACCCATTCCATAACTCCCGAGTGACGAATTTAATGAACCTAATTATGCAATGATTAGACAATATCGCGCTACAGTAAATAACCTCTAATGATGGATTAATTAGGCTTAATAGATTCGCCTTGCGATTTCCTGTCCATCCGTGTAATTAGTTTTAGAATTAATCTATGTTTAATACTCGTAATTAGTATTGGAAAATGTGCCAAAAAATTTTGCCCAAAAAATTTTGCTAACTAAATGGAGCCTTTTGATTATTTGTCCATATTGTAAGGTTAGGGTCTTAACTAAAATGTTATTGATATTTAATTATTTATTCCAGAAAGCAAGATAGATTTGATCTCTACAAGGTAATGCTAGTTTCAATGGGCCATTTTATAATTTCTTTGCTTAGAAATTGAATTGTTTGTTCTTCTTGGGTTATGAATTTACCAATGTTACATCCTTATTCTCTCACTAGCATTGCTCATTGTTATGCACATGATTCTCCCTTGTGTTTAATGTTCTAGAAGTGTGTTCATTGCACGATTAAGTAACACTATTTTAATTTCTATATGAAGCTAGTCATGTCGGTATTTTTATGTCTGTACACTGTCAAAAAATTATTTTTTTTGTCGTTTCGCAAAAAGAATGTTGTCAATAGACTAAGTTTTATATGTTTTTTCATCAACATCTGAAACATACTAATAATCACTGAATCAAAAATACTGACAGAAGGAGATACTGAGAAATAGTGATGAGAAAATACTGAGAAATACTAACTACTGACGGAAAATACTGTGAAATACTAACAAAGAGCACCGTATCATAGAACCGCTTCAGTATCTCTCAGTATACGAGCTTTTAATTCAGTATAAACCTTCAGTAATAATTAGTACAGTCCTTCAATATAGCTAAGTATTATGGGTTGACCAAGTTATTGTTTTCATGGATAGACAGAATGTAGTAGTTCAGTATTTTTCATCTCAGTATCTCTCATACATGTGAACATTTGGTATTCAGTTTCTATCACTCTCTCAATACATGTGAGCACAAACACCCACCATCTGACCAACACCGGATCTGAACAAGGGAGGCACCGTTTGGTGAAGGCTGTCGTCGATGCTCGATGGAGTAAAGGACTAGAGGGGGTGATTATGTGTCTCAGTACATGATACGGTTGAGCCAACTCATTTAATTGTTTGAGTGTTGCGGTGCCCCTAAATAGAAGAGAGATTGTTTGCATACATGCATAAAAAAACAACAAAAGATGATGTCATCCATGTGCATGCAAATCCAAAACTAAAAAAACTATAAGTATTAAACCGAGTATCAAAATTAAATTTAAGTTTCACCTTTATTTTTCTTATAATAAGATCTTCAAAACAAGACCACACTTATCTATATTTAGATGACTTTTTTTCTAAAAAAATTATAATAACAAATATTAATTTCGGATTCAGCGAACAAATAATTTAACAACACAAAAATATTTATTTCTATGAACAAAAAAAACATAACGAACAAATAATAATGTACAACGAAAAAAATATTACACATCGCGAACATTTGATTGTATAGAATAAATAATATAAAAAATGTCTTTAATATAAAAAATGAACAAATAATTTATCATTGCAAACAAAAATAAATACATCATTGTAGAAAATTATTTTTGTATGTATATATACATGAGCTAAACAAAGTAGCATATAAAAATAAGAAAAAGAAGAAATAAAAATAGTAAAATAAGAAGTAAAAGAAAAAATAAAAATAATAGAGCGAACAATGGAAAAAACTAATTGGAATAAACAATAAAAAAGAATCACCAACAGAAAAAGCATCGAGTGGTTATAGTCCAAAAATTATATTATATTATGAAATCTATATAAAGGAATAGAATAAATAAAAATAGAAGTATAACTAGAACAATCTGTATATGATTTAAGAAGAAATCAAAGTATAAAGTAAACTGCTAGAAAAGAAAAGAAATAGAAAAAAGCTATCACAACACAACACAGGAAGGAAGGAAGGTACACAACAACGAGAGAAGAAGAAAAAAAAAGGAAGGAAACAAGGGTAGAAAGGTAAAAGAAAAGAACCTACCTTACAGGGAAGAAGAAACAAAATACAAAAATACGAATGCATTTTGGACAGTGTAGCCTAGTTAGTGTATAGAGATACTTAGTCTAGCATATTATAAAATTGACATCAATAGTAAAAATATGTCCACTTAGGCCAGTCTCATGGGAAGTTTCATCTTACGGTTTCTAAGAGTGCCACATCAGTTTTGGAGTTTTGGTTTGCGAGATGAAACCCTTTCTCTCAGTGCACAGTTTCATCTCACAATTTCATAAACAAACATAATTATTAAATTGCTGCATGGTGTGGTGTTCAAATATTAATGTGGCGTACAAATATGTAGCAACTTGGCCTCTATGCCTCCGTCTATGCAAGTCGTCTCTTCGTCTCTGCAAGCACGTGCTTCTGTGAACTATCCTTCCAGGTCTCCATGCCGGACACAAAATTAACCTTGCGCAAGCCAAACGAGTTACGGATGGCAGTAAATCAAGCGCAAACTTGCCAAATCGATCTCCTGAAGCCTGAATCGATTTTTTTTCCCCCATGTCAACCTAATCAAGGACTCAGGCACCGGATCTGCGTCTCACAAATTAAGCCCACGCCGCCTGCACCGCAAAATTAACACTGCGAAATGAGTTCGCTGCGCCCAAATCAAGATTATCCCATCGAAATTGAACCCATTTATGCTGGATCGAGCGCGCAGGGCGTGGTTTGGGAGATGAACTGAATGAAAGAAAGAGAAGATAGTAACAGAGTCGATGCAAGAGAGAACCACTGCGTCTGCGAAATTAATATAATCCACGGTCTTCCGGCAATGGATAAAGGGCTATCGTGCGAGTGATATTTATTAGGGATGGATCTAAACATCCGAATTCTTAGAACAAATTTGATATTTTAAAATAGATATGTTTAAAATTTTATGCTAATCTTTTTTTATATTATCAAGCATATTATTACACATAAGAATAAAAAATTTTATAAATTTTTTTATGTATTATTTGCTCCCTACAATTAAAAAGGTGAAAAAAGATTCGTATCCGTATCCGATCCGTATTCGAATTTTTATATCTATTATTTGAGAATATATATAATAAATTTGAGGTTTAGTTTTTATGAATCTTTACAAGATCAATGTTAAATACAAGGCTATGAATTTACATAGTAAATTTTATATCTTATTTGTCCATAATCGAAGAAAAATGACCAAAAATCTGAGATTCGAATAGACATCCGAATCCATCTGATATATATAGCCTCCTCGTCGTGGGCAAACGCGCGGGCCGAGAGAACAAGCCCATCTAAGTAAACACGCAAAGCCCATATTCGATTCGATGGTCCCACAAGTGGCTTGGAGTTCAGAGGAGGTGGGGCCCAGCGACAGTGAGGTGCGGGACTCTCGTCTTCCTCCTGTAGCCACTAGCCACAGGGAGGGAGCGCCTCGGATCCGCCGAGCCCACCAGCCTCCCGCCCATGCGGCCGCCGGCGATGCTCCGCCGGGCCGCGGCGGCACTCGCGCTCGCGCTCGGGCTCCTCGCCGCCGCGCCGGCCTCCGCATTCTACCTCCCCGGCGTCGCGCCCAACGACTTCCACAAGGTCCCGCTCCCTTCTCCTCCCCCTCACCTCCTAGTGCTTCTCTACGTTCCTTCCGCGCCGGGTCTCGACGGCCGGATCCAGCGTGCCGCGTTGGTTTCGGCTGCCTGTTTCCTTTCGGGATCTAGGCTTCCTCTGCTGGCTGTTACTTCTGTGGAGTGGAGAGTAGGCTAGTCTCACGAATTGCATTTGGCTAGGTCCCTTGTTTCAAATCTCTTAGCTGAGGCAAAAACGTTGAGTATCCTTTCAACGTTAATAGCACTGAAACTGAACCCTGCTGTGAGTACTCTATAATGTATGTACCCACTTGTATTCAAAATGCCTGGTCTGTCCAATTGATACCAGATTGTGAAGTCACATGCTTCATTCATTGTACATGATGCTTATGGTTTCAATTTAGCAGCTTCAGGTGGTGTTTTCTTCAACTTAAAGACTTTGTACCCCCGAACCTTTTTTGTTTCTGTTTCTGTTTCTGCTGTTCAACAACTATAAGAGATAAGTGTGTCACGGTCATTTATATGTCCATGCATGCACTCTAGCTAAATCTACTTCTACTTCAGATGAATTATTTGACGATCCAGAATTTTTGAAACCTCAAATATTGAGCATGTATGTGCTACATATGGAAGCAAGTATCAAATGGTGTGTTAAGATCTTTTGAGTTATGGGGCAAAAAATAATCTATCCCTGTTATAACCAGATCTTTACATTCACCTCTTGATTTGTAGCCTTTGCCTGGGATATGTATTGCATGTTTGCTCTGACCCGTACATACATAATTGTCTGCAGAAAGATCCACTTTTGGTGAAGGTGAACAAGCTGACATCCACAAAGACACAACTTCCCTACTCCTATTACTCTCTTCCTTTCTGCAAGCCGGACACGATAGTTGACAGCGCAGAGAATCTTGGAGAAGTTCTTCGCGGTGATCGCATTGAGAACTCCCCTTATGTGGTTAGTACACGTTTCGTGTTTGACATGTATTCACATTCACTTTTATAATTTGTAATGTACCAAATCAATGAGTGTCGTTTATTGTTTTTTGGGGGGGCTGTAGTTTGAGATGAGGGAACCCAAGATGTGCCAGATTGTCTGCAGAGCATCAATTGATGATAAACAAGCAAAGGAGCTCAAAGAAAAGATAGGTGATGAATATCGGGTGAACATGTATGTATTTTATATGTGACACTGTAATGTGTTTTATATGTGAAACTGTAATTTTGATTGCATGATAAAAATGCTGGAGTTACATGACGCAAATGTCTTCACAGGATTCTTGACAACCTCCCGCTAGTTGTTCCTATCGCATGGCAGGATAGGGATGCTGTTGTTTATCAGGGTGGATATCATGTTGGTGTCAAGGGCCAGTATGCTGGTGTAAGTTTATGTGCTCAGCTGATTGTTTTAGTTTCAACAGTCAGTAGGTCTCTCTAATTTTTTTCGAGTGGGTGCAGTTACCTTATTTGAAAATATATATGTTATAGAGCAAGGAAGAGAAGGTCTTTATCCACAACCACTTGACATTTTTAGTTAAATACCACAAGGATGAAACTACAGAACTCTCTAGGATTGTTGGATTTGAGGTCAAACCATTCAGGTTTGTTTTAAATTATTCTTGCCATATTTTATTTGTTTGACATCTGTAACGTGCTGACCCTATTTTGTTCACCCCCTTGTGTATTTTTCTTATACTTCTGGTGCCAGCATCAACCATCAGTTTGAAGGCCAATGGAATGATAAAAACACTCGTTTGATCACGTGTGATCCTCATGCCAGCAAGCTTGTGACAAACTCAGATACTCCTCAGGAGGTTGAAGCTGGAAAGGAAATCATATTTACCTATGATGTAGGCTTTGAGGTAATGTTTCTTACGGCTTTTCTTCTTCTCTTTTATAGTATAACTTCATTCATTAATAGTTAATAATACATTCTAATGTTGAGTCCATTTTTAACATTCTCTGATTTGCCTGACATTTCTTTACAGGAGAGTGATGTCAAGTGGGCTTCTCGCTGGGACACCTACCTGTTAATGACAGATGATCAAATTCACTGGTTTTCCATTGTGAACTCTCTCATGATCGTACTCTTCTTATCTGGGATGGTGGCCATGATTATGCTCCGCACTCTGTATAGAGATATCTCCAGGTACAACCAGCTTGAAACTGAAGAAGAAGCCCAGGAGGAGACAGGATGGAAGCTTGTTCATGGAGATGTGTTCCGCCCTCCTGTAAACTCCGACTTACTCTGTGTCTGCGTTGGGACTGGTGTTCAGTTCTTTGGTATGCTGCTAGTAACCATGATTTTCGCTGTTCTGGGATTCCTTTCGCCATCAAACCGAGGAGGGCTGATGACTGCCATGCTGCTCACTTGGGTCCTGATGGGATTGTTTGCTGGGTATGCTTCTTCACGCTTCTATAAGATGTTTAAAGGATCAGAGTGGAAGAGTATCACCCTAAAGACTGCTTTCCTGTTCCCCGGTATTGCTTTCGGTATTTTCTTCATCCTGAATGCTCTTATATGGGGGGAGAAGTCGTCTGGTGCTGTTCCTTTCACCACGATGTTTGCCTTGGTTCTCCTTTGGTTTGGTATCTCTGTTCCTCTTGTATTTGTTGGTAGCTATCTGGGCTTCAAGCAACCTGCCATTGAGGCTCCAGTGAAGACTAACAAGATCCCAAGACAGGTCCCTGAGCAGGCTTGGTACATGAACCCTGCCTTCACCATTCTTATTGGTGGCATTCTTCCATTTGGGGCAGTCTTCATTGAGCTCTTCTTCATCCTCACGTCAATTTGGCTTCACCAGTTCTACTACATCTTTGGCTTCCTTTTCCTGGTGTTCATTATCCTCATCATCACCTGTGCTGAGATTACGATCGTGCTGTGCTATTTCCAACTGTGCAGTGAGGACTATAACTGGTGGTGGAGGTCCTATCTCACCTCGGGATCATCTGCAATCTACCTCTTCCTGTATGCCGGGTTCTACTTCTTCACAAAGCTGCAGATCACCAAACTGGTGTCAGGCATACTGTACTTTGGCTACATGCTTCTGGCCTCGTTTGCGTTCTGTGTGCTCACCGGTACAATCGGGTTCTGCGCCTGCTTCTGGTTCACGAGATTGATATACTCATCTGTGAAGATCGACTAGGTTTGCTGACATGAGACTGCAGAGAGTTTGCTGTGCGGTTATCATGAAAACTGTATTTTAGGTGTTAACAGCATAAACAATTTATGTCCACTGTGGTTCAGAGATGAAGATGACATACATCGTCACTATGGAGTTATGTAAGGACGGGAGTATAGGACACTACTGTCAGTTTCATATGGAGCATTTTTTTCCCTTGTATTATTACAAACTACTGTATAAATTTATACTCATTCATAAGCATCTGTAATCTCTTTCTACCTCTGCATGACTCCTCGTTTGCGTGGTTCACGGAACACATGGTCCTGGTTGCCACTCAGAAGATCAATTGTTCTGAAATTATGATAAGAACATTGCTCTTTTTAGAAGAATGTGTTCCGTTTGGTCATTTCTCCTGAGCTAGAGATGCTTAGTGGTATTGTTTAAGAAACTGAGGCATGTTTGATACATAGCCAGTTGATGTAACGATCCTGATATAGAGGTAATGTATGCTAATAGTTTTGTCTTTCCAAACAAAGCCAGGCAGTGAGAGTTGAACTTAGCAAGCGGCGGACCACGATGCTGAAAAGGTCCCTGTTGATGTCGTGCTTGGTTTCATCAAGAAATTTTTGCGTTCAGAACTCTTGTCCATCTCCTCATAATAATCCTCCCAAATTGCTTCAGACTAGCTTTTCGTTACTACATATATGCAGAGATGGTTGGTTGATCTCCGCGATCTGAATGCTACATTGCCGGGTGTACCTGCCCGAGCCGCCGTGCGTGGCGAACCGGTCGACCATCCCGCGGAGGATGGCGCGCGGGCAGGCTGCGCAGCGCGAGGCACCGGGCGCGCCGTCGTCGACCGCGCCAGCACGCGTGGCAGTAGCCGGTGCGGGCGGACCTCCAGGTTGCCGCCGGCGCCCACACTTCCGCCACCGCCTTTGCCAAGTTCTCGAGGCACTCCGGCGTCGTGGTTCTCCGCCACCGCCACCGTTCGATCACGGCGTCGGCCTGGCCGCGGCAATACTCGAACAGAGGGTGGTAGTCGTTGCAGTTACCGTCCAGAGAGGGTGGACGGTAAACGAAATACCGTCCACCCACGGGGTGCCGAACAACCCTCAGATCAGACGTTCACGGCTGCGATCAACGCGCTCCAGGACAGCTTGACCCTTTCCACGCCCCTCTGGCTCTGGGCGCTCAAGCGCCGTTGCCCACCACGATCCACGGCGCGGCGCCCTCTCCGGTGAGCCGCTGCTCCGCCCAAAAAGGCAGAGCAGCAGCCGGCTGCGCCAGGCCGGGCGATTTCTGTGTAATGGACATAAGGGTTGTAACAGTTCATAGCTCTAATAACCTCTTCACAATCCAAATTAATTCTTATACACTTTTAGCTTAAAATTGTACTCCCTCTGTTCTGTTCTCTACTGATAGTCATATTTCACCTTGACACAATGAACAACAAAAAACAATCTTGCTTATCATCTAATTAATGCAACACAAGATTTTTTGCTAGTCCTCCAATGTCTTTGCTAAAATCTTCTCATTGCTGGTGCTATTTATTGCCATGGCCGTTATCAATATTAAATAGGACTACTATCATTTGTGAATATTTGAGTTTTAAAAATAGGACTATGAAAAGATTAGAGTCCAATTTTTTTAAACTCTCAGATAATCTAAATTGAATTTTAAAACTCTCTACCGCCGGTGACCGGTGAGCCTATGCAAGGGCCGGCCGGATATTCATATACGACCAAAAATCGCAACAGATCGTGAAATGACTTGATTTTCGACGCCAGCTCCAGATCATATCACAAAATGAACTGCTAAGGGTCTTTATATTAGCTTAAAACTATGCCCTTCATTCGCTGCCAGATCATAGCAAGCGCAAATTTCAAATCCTGTCATGACAGCTCACAAACATGTAAACCTCGCAGCCATAAATCACAGGAGCACATGACAACAAATCCCCCCCCCCCCCCCCCCCCAGCTAACATGCATATATGCTTGCTTATTCAATCATTACTACGGTAGTTATCACAACCAGGTCACTTGGATAGCGTTTATGTTTGCTTACATAGGAACTGACAGAGGTGTCCTGCTCAGACATTACCCAAGGAAAGAAAAAAGAAAGATAAAACAGTAATAGAACAGTAGATAAACGAGGGATTTTACTTAATAATAAGCAAAATGGCCTCATTCATATGCGATTGGACAGGGAACTTAGAGAGGCTTGCACAAAAACTGCAGCTCTCCTTAAGGCTAGCCACTAAGGAATCATCATATGATGCAAAGAGAAGGTGAGAAACAGTTGGTAAGGAGGGGGGAAGGAGAAACAATTGAAGAAACTAAACTTCCATCCATGGTTGGCAAAGATCTATCCTAGTGTACATGATTGCTTGACCAAAAGTGCATGAAGCCATCTTCACCAATGTCTTAGTTTTCAGCACCAACATCCCTGTATGTGCAGCCCCCAACATTTTGATCAGGAAGCATATGGATGATATTTCGAGTGCAGCCCAACCGCATCGATCAAGAGTCCCTATGACAAACCACTCTGCTTAATTTCGACTGGCTTTGCAGAAATAGACGGATCAACCCCAGATGCTTTCTCAGACGAAGGGCTTACGGTCTTGGACTCACCAAGCCGCACAGCCTGAGCAAAACTCTTGGTGATATGCCCCACAAGGTCAGTAGGCACAGTCAAGGGCTTCTTGGGTTCAACAGCAATAGAAGTGGATATATGTTGCTGATGCAGCCGTGCCTTATTTTCCTGCAGCACTTTCTCACGCTCCTCATAAAAGTCAAAATCATCAAGGATTGACGCACCATCATCATGGTTCTTAAAGATCTTCAGCATCTCCAGTCCTTGCTCTAGTTTCACCTACAATAGGCTCAAACAAGCACAGGTGTCACTAAATAGGCAATGCATTAATGTAGTCAAATTTCAGTATGAAAGTAAAATGAAAAACAATGGCACAGAACATTAACAGCTGAAATGGAAGCATGAATGACACATCCTAGCTAGTAGTCTAGTACGCGATATGTATCTCATGAAAAAAGGAGAGCTATGTACAACAAGAATAAAAATGCAAATTAAGCAAATGGAGAGAGAGAGAGAGAGATCCAAGTACCTCCTGTGTGTCTCGGCTATTCGTTACAGGTTTATTGTCATTGTTTTCAAGAATTATATGGCGGAAGAGATTATTGGGGACATCCTTCACTATGTGCCACTTAACAGGAAACTGACCAGTCCACTTATCTTGCTGCCAGTAATCCACACTCTTCTCAAAGTCCACTGGACCGATCATCTCAGCAACACCACAGAATTGTGCACTAGCATTCACCTGTATATTTTTGTACCAATTTTTCATTGTTAGCCCAAAATAACAAGATGGGAAGTAAAAAAAGACTGACTGTCTCAAACATAACAATAAGTAAGATGATGCTTTAGTTACCGAAAACAACAGAAAAATGGGGCAGTGCTCTTCCTTCTCCTTAGCTTCACAATAAGCTGAGTCCAGTTTCTTGTTTCCATTTGTGGTGCTAGCCCAAACACCATATTTGACACTCTTGTGCACATTATCTTCACTGTACGACTTTATGATGAAAAATCTGGCATTTGTGTACTCTGTAACAAAGTCAGGCCTATTGTACAACTCACGACCAACTCCTGTAGAAGGCTTCTCATCCTTACTGTCACCCTCTGGTTGCTTCTTAGGCTTAGTAGCGCGCGGACCCCGACTCTGCTCATTGAGAAAGTCGACCGGGCCATAGTAGCTGCAAATAAGGGCATTACCCCTTCCTCTTCTGCGCCCTTTCTCGATGTAGATGGAACTTCTACCATTAACGCCAAAGCCAGGGAAGGATCCCCCACAATTACTGGCCTGTGGGAACATCCCACCATGAGAGAAACCCCGTCCGTAGGAGTCAGCTGGGGATCCGAAACCGTAAAAGGGCTTCTGGTGAGATGATGGCTGAAATCGAGGGAACCAAATAAATATCAGAAGGCAGATCTAAAAGCAAGCAAATTCAATCATGCAGAGAAATACATTCCTGTCGAAATTGATTTTCCAGTCTTTCTGAACATATCATAAGCATCACCATAAAAACAACAACTTGGAATTCCAGGTAATTGTGAGTAACCCCCAAAGCAGTGACAGGTGGATGCAGGCAAGAGCAGAATTTGAGTTGCAGCTGGTGACTACAATCAAGTCTGAGTTTAAAAATCAACTACAGACATAAAACAATGAATATGAAAAGGCACTAACTGGTATATACTGAAGGGTAGGTTTTACATTGTTCTTCGTGGATTTAGTGAAGCTAAGATTTGTTTCTGAAGTGAAAAGCTAACCCCAAGGTTCCCATGAGAGATAGTAAATTGTGCAAAAAGCTGTATCCATGAATTTCTAAAGTCATATTCGAGGGAAGATAAACATACGGTGAGCAATGTGGAGACAATACCATTCCTGAAGCCATTGGAAAGTTGCTTTGGCCAAAGGCTCCTGAAACACCACCAGCAGGTTGAGGTGAAGCTGCAGGTGATGGAAATGAGCCAGTTCCTTCTGAAGATCTGAACCATTCTGAAAGATATAATCAAAGGGCACAAAGTTAAGGTCTCACCTAGAACACAAGACCTAAATCAACTGAACAAAGCACAAAGTTAGATAATAACCAGGTCTTGAGCCAAAAAGGAAGCTGTTCGGACTCAGAGTATGAGTATCAGCAATAAAACCTCCTTGTGTTGGGTCAATCGGCATCATTGTCTCACCCTGTGATATTGGAGTAGGAGAGCTTAAATATGGCATGCCAGGTGGTACTGACTGCTGGTAGTAAGGAGCCGAGAAGGAGAACTGCTGAGGGGAGTAGAGCTGACCATCTCCACTAACAGCAGTCGGTACAGGTGTTGTAATAGGAGAATAATGAGCATATGGGTCATATCCATAGCCACCATGGAACATCAATGAAGGGTCCTCATTGTACACAACCTTCAAGAAAAAACAAATTTAGAGAAGTGCTCTTTGGAAAAATTTTAACAAAGGATTTTTTTTCTACTTACTGTTGGACCCACTTCCAATCCTTCGACACTCATGTAAGGAGGATATGTGTCCCATTCTTGTGGAGAGTTTTCATATCCTGAGCCTGCTCATAGAGGGTTAACTATGTTATGAATCCAACAAACATCCATCAATTGCGATGAGAGCTGCAAACTCTACAATATTGAATAAAACAAAATAAGTGATTCAAACGAGTCCACCGCAAAAACAGGTTTACATATTCTATTAATGTATTCCTGACAAACATAGGCAGTTTCATAGACAAAGACATCAAGAGCACCTCCTAGTACATATCAAACTTTTGATTTATGTCTCCCTAGGTTATTATTTCAAACTATACAGGGCAATGCATAAGCCCATGCTCTGTAACAAAGAATGGAGACATTACGCAAAGTGTGAAGAGAGGCCTATAAGCAAGCTGACCTTGGTAATAGAATGGCTGCGCCTGAGAAGCATAAAAGTTGTGTGGATATGCAGTATTATGGTCCCCATCTATGTTGGACGTGCCAGCTTGGGTTTGGCCTTCACATGGTATATTGATAACATTTGAATCAACTGAAATTGGGGGCAAAGTTGCTTTCTCATCCTTACTGGGAACAGGCTGAGATAGAAGGTTGACACAGTCAGCAAACAATGTAAACAAAACGTAAAAGCAATGTATTAAAAATCTCTTAAATGGTAATAAAGTAATTACCTGCTCTTTAGGCTTCTCAGTGAGACCAATCTTTTGTTCGACATCAGCTATTGGCTCCTGCTTGTCCATGGAGCCTGAACCAACAAGGTTCAGCAAGTGAGGATATCCAATGCTAAGCAGAGTAAATTATATTGCTGCTACCTAGATACCCTTGCTCTGGCCCTACCAATTTCAAATAAAAAAATCTCTATGCCACAGATCTATATGAAGTAAGACTAATCTCTACTTATTTAAGTAGCAAAAAAAAGGATAATTGCTTCCACAGCATATTTGCATCCAGATACCATGTGATCCTACACGCAATGCACACTGCATTTAATTTCTAAGCAGACACGTTGATCGTAGACAAAAGCATGCACAAGAAGTTGCAATCACCGGCAGGCAAAATTCCCATGCTTTGTTGCACATAGTACTTGGCAGTTTAACCTACATGGTTATGACTTTGAAGTTAAGGCTGTGTTTAGTTCCAACGCAAAAAAATTTTGCAATGGAATCTTGCTAATTTGAAGTACTAAATGAAGTCTATTTACAAATTTTTTTGCACAGATGGGTTGTAAATCGCGAGACGAATCTAATGATGCTAATTAATCCATGATTAATCTATAATTAGCGGATGAGTACTGTAGCATCACTGTTGCAAATCATGAATTAAGTAGGCTCATTAGATTTGTCTCGCGATTTACAGCCCATCCATGCAAAAAAGTTTGTAAATAACTTCATTTAGTACTCCATACATGTGTCAAAACATTTGATATGACGTTTTTTTTTGCGTTTACGGGTTTATGAGTAAAGATCTAAACAAGGCCTAAGATGCATACACACAAATCCTATGATCAGTCAAAACAAGACCAGATCACAACTAAGTCCTCTCCAGAAAAATCTAGCCTCATGACTGTGATGGACATCCTGCCGCAACCCTCCGCACCAACCATTAACATGACGTACACTCCTGGTCCTGGCATATGCCTAATTGCTTGTAAAGCCCGTTCAGACATCTACAATCACGTCCGACCCACCCGAATTGACTGTGCATCGCTACGAAAAGCAATAGACGTGACACTTTGCACACCGTACACAACCAGTTAAACGTGACATTGATAGATACGCGCACCCAAAGCGTACGAACCTGTAAAAGTCCCGTTGCTCCTAACAAAAAGGACTCGCAATGCGTGAAGCGGAAGCTTGGGCGATTCCGCCGGGCCTTGGCTGCTGGAATCAGGAGTGCACACCATGTCAAGCAAGACGCCCGGTCGACTCAATTGCAGACTCGTGATTCCAAGACCAATTTATTCCGTGACTCGAAACCACAACATTGGCAACGCCTGAACCCGAATTCGCACAAGATCTTACGCACGCACAGTGACACGGTGGGGCAAATCGGCGACAAACCGGATGGATCGAATCGAAGAAGAAGGAGTTTGGATTTGGAAGGTGATCCAATCAAACCATAACAATAAGATGGTGCGAGAAACGGACAAGCGATCAAAGCGAGCTACAGCTCCCGTACATACCGGCAATAACAAGGAAGGAGCCGATCGGTCGGGGCTGGGAGGGATCTCCGCTCCGCTCCAGGGAGGGCGCGCCTATACTGCGATAGGAGGGGGAGGAGGAGCGGTGGAAGGACGCCCGGATCGGCGCGGAGGCCGGCGGATCTAGCGACCGGATCGGGATCCCACACCTGTCTGTGGCTCGTGATCTGATGAGAGGAGAGGGGATAGATAGAGGGAGGCGTCCAGAGGCGACGGGACCTTTTTTCTCTCCATTGCGCGGTTTTTTTAATTCCTAGTTATTATTTATATATAGGTGGCGTTTGGATTTGGATTTTGGAGAGAGAGAGAGCATTTATTTGCAATACAAAAACTCAGCTTCACCTTATCATTCCATATAACGTACATCCCACAATAAACCAAAGATTATTCTTGCATTTTTTTTTTCTAATTTTCTTTTCACTGCACTAGTCCAAGTATAACCATGAATGAATCAACAAAACGTTTAACAAATTCGGAACTAGCACATGTATGATCTCAAATTTGGAACTAGCACATGTACGATCTTAGCTGGAATATATATATATGCATACGAAATCACAGAAATGTAAAATAAAATTTGATTCTTGATTATTATCTATAGATAGATTTTCTTTCCCGAAACAGCATTATTTATAAATAGGTCGGTCTAGGATTTTGAAAAGAGAGACATGATAAAGCATTTATAATGAACCCCATGTTCAACATATCTGGTCCGTATTCATGCCTAATGAGTAAACCAAAATTTGTTCTTTTTATCTCGTGCACATGCTACTGTCAAGGCGTAAACACATGAACCATAATTCACAAATCACGGTGCTATAGTACCGAGTACGAGAGTGCATTTGGAACTAGTGTGGATTTGCCGTCCAAAACCAATACCCGCAAGATCTGAAATCACGTGGTGAGTGTTAAGTAACATCATTTTTTTCCTTGAACAGCTATTAAGTTGGATCACGATTCGGACGTCGAATGAATGAATTTACTAGTAAATTAATAATCGCCAAGTCTAAGAGCATCTCCAAGAGTTTGCCATATTTTACTTGGCATATCTTATGTTTTGTCTACTTCTAATAAAATATGCCAAGTAAAAAAAGAGCTTATCTCCAACAGTTTGGCATAATTCACTTGCCAAATCCAGATCTAATTTAGAGCATCTCCAAGAGTTTGCTAAAATTAACTTGGCAAAATTGGTGATTTGGCAACTTGCTAAAATATATGCCAAGATAAAAACAAGACTATCTCCAAGAGTTTGCCATTTAGACTTGGTAAAATTAAAAAACAGGCCCACATATGCTCAGCTACTGGGTCCGGATCAACTACTGCCGCTTCACATCCCGTCGTCGTTCCGTCGCGCGCCGTTCCTCCCGTTGCCCCGTCGCCTGATTAGCCGCCGCCGGACTCCAGCCGCCCTGCGCCAGCGCGGAGGGCACGGACAGAACGCAGATGCCTGGAAGGAATCGCGTTGGGGAAGGGGGGAAAATCAATCTGCGTTGCGATTCATGAGCGAATCAAGAACATCGATCGGTGGGCGCGTACCTGAGATCACGTTGCTGAGGTTGAAGCAGCTCCGGGAGAAGGAGGCTCCCTTGTCGCGACGGAGGAGGTGCTGCGCCTCCATGCTCGTGGCATCCTCGCCGCCGTCATTGCCGGAGCGAGGAGGGGCTCGTCGAGAGGGCTCCCCTGCCCTACCATTGTTTGCCGGCGTGCACGCCTTGCTGGAGACGGCAAGATCAGGTTCCCATAGGGCAGATACAATTTTTCCTTCGAATCTAGAAGAACACAGCAACAGATTGAAGAGGAGAGTCCGGCTACGACGTTTGCCCCCTGTAGATTTTGCATGCAGGGGGCGGAAGGAGGAGCAGGAGACATACCTGAACTCTAGCAGAGAAGGAGAAGGAGACCGACGGGCGCACGCGCGGGAGAAGGAGGGCGACGGGCCTTCGCGCACGGGAGAAGGAGGGCGACGGGCCTTCGCGGGCGCGGGAGAAGGAGGGCGACGGGCCTTCGCGCGCGCTGTTCCGTCGCAGAGATGCCGATGCCAAGTTGCCGAGAGCGCGTATATTTGCACGCGGAGGGGGTGAGATTTGCCAAGTTTCTAAATTTGCCAAGGTGGATGCTAAAATGTTGGAGGCTTTTTTTTTTTGATTTGCCAAAAAAAGATGGATGCTAAGTAGAGATGGCAAACTCTTGGAGATGCTCTTACATCAGGAACCCTGAGAGAAACAAAATTATATTTATGCCCTTCCACCTCTTGAAAACTTAAATCAGGAACCCTTCTCTGTTATTTTTTTTTCACCCTCCCACCTGACTAGAAACCACGATGTCAACCGCGCGCCGCGCGCGTATATATTTACGCGCTGGAGGCTGGTTTTTCCCAAGTTGCCAAAAAATGCCAAGTATTTTGTCAAACTGTTGGAGGAGTATTTTTAACGTTTTTGCCAAAAATCAATGATGCCAACTCAATTTGCCAAACTGCTGGAGATGCTCTAATAGAAGTAAGATGTTAGCCGGGCAAGTAGTGTACAATCATGCAAGTCAAGTCAAGATCCATCCAAGATGAAAGCCACGCTAGATGCACTTAGTTTCGAGTAACCTTATCTTTCCGCCCCTTGATCTAGGTATAGATCGCATCTGTTACTACGATTCACGAACCCAAGGATAGCCAGTAGTGAAGCTGACCACGCCGCCTGTATTTCCCGTTCGTTGGATCAGGCACGTGGATGATCCAGATCATGCATCGGAATTTTACATAAATATTCTGATATTTAGTAGAAATCAACCTGCAGTACAGAAGAGTTCATATATTTTATTCACAAACTCATTCGAGCTTCATTTAAATCAACCCGCAATCAAAGATCCACTCTCGGTATTATTATTTTTTTGGAAAACCTCATAGATTTTTCTAAAATCAACCCCGGGTTCATCTTTGGTACCAGTATTTCACAAAAATAACCTCAAATTTCTATGCAATGAACCCGCAAACCACCCATTCTTTCGTCCCCTCATGAAATAAATCCATAGTCCATTGTTCTTCACTGCATCACAAAAAAGTCCCGACATGAATGTACCCTCGTATTTTTGATGAGGCGGTGTGGTTTTGTTTTCATATGGTATGGCGGGTCTGGAGTGATTTATGTCGGCGCATTTAACAAAAATAATTTGGTTTTTTTAGGGGTACAAAAATAGTTTGGTGACCATTGGCGGCTTGCCGCAAGTCTCACATTCAGGTCGAGGCCTATTTTTCGTTTCGGCCCACTAATTCATTCCAACGGCCCGATAAGCCCGATACCCCCGACAACCCGCACGACTCGAGCGCTCCACGGGACAAAAGTAATAGTTCAAATGCAACCTAAATTTGTCTTTTTTTAACTTCTAGAAGAGGACGAATTTGACCCTGAAATTTTATATATATATGAAGTAAGTTGAGATGCACATTCAAGATTTTTTTCAGAATTTTTTGAAATTTTTTTAATTGAATTACACGGTGATTGTACCATAAGCTTGATTGCACATATATGTGCCCCGCTCCACGACGGTGGCTTCCGCCGCCGCTCCCTCCATGCCTTCCCTGCCCGTCTCGCCGCGCCGCCACAGCAGTGCAGGTGCAGCACGCAGACGCCACCGTGCCCCGCTGCTCTTCCTCTCTCCCACAACAGCAGAATCCCACCTCCACTCCCCTGCTCGAGCCAGACGGCAACAGCACCCGTGCCGCCGCCGGAGATCTCGCGGAGGAGGGCCGCAAGCACGCAGATCGGCACCAAGTTGAAGCTGTGCCGCTGCAGCTCCCGGCTCGTTATCCAGTGGGCCGCCCACCTATAATAATTAATAAGCTCTACCCGTCTCTCCCCCAAAACCCTAGCCCTCGCGCCGCCGCCGAGCTCCTCGCCGCCCGCGAGCTCGCGCTGCATCGTCGCCATGAAGGTACGCTGCTCCTCTCCGCTCCCGCGCTGATGCGCAACTCTGGGTGTTCTTAGATGGGGTTTGTGACTATCTAGTGTCTGATTTGCTCGCCTTTTGTGGTTTCAGTTCAACATCGCCAACCCGACCACCGGGTGCCAGAAGAAGCTTGAGATAGATGACGACCAGAAGCTGTGAGTATTTCGTGCCCTCCACTTGTTTGCAGTTTCTGTTCCGTTTAGATCCATGTGAGTGATGTATTGCTTTAACTGAACACTGTTCAGCTTCTCATCCTAGTTTTCTCCAGGGATCGTGCATCTCCCTCATTAGTTTGACTGCTTAGCTTCATGTGGTGTGTTGGGCATCACGAGGGCAGTGGTAATTAGTCAGGATATACTACTTTTAAATTTTGCGGCATAGGTTTTAAAATCTAGTTAAAATGCAAGAATAGTTGTGTTGTGGGCAAGCTATGTTTTGCTTGTGGTTGTTTATGTGAGATGTTTGTTGCATGTGAAAATTTTAGTGTTTGTTTATTATGGAGTTTCTGTCAAATATCGTCAACTCTATTTTTTTTGTTGAATGGCCCACGTTGGTGCTGCCAAGCCATGATGAGTATGTAAAAATGTTTGACATCATTGGTGATAGTTAAAACCTACTGTTCTCTGTTCACTGGGATTTGTCAAGATTTTCTTACGTCAACTAATTGTAACTTTTGCAACATGAAGTTTTCCCAAAAATTGAAATTCAATTTGAAAAGCCAAAATGATAGTATATAAGTTATTTAATTATTTGTTGAAGTGCCACTGCTTGCTTCTCTGCCTTGTGCATTTATGATAGCATATATGATGTTTCTATAGCTAACACCTCGCTGCTCTGCTTTATTTATTTGGTTCCTATAGCTAACACCTTTGTATCAACTACAGGCGTCCCTTTTTTGACAAAAGGATCTCCCAGGAGGTCAGTGGTGATGCTCTGGGCGAGGTAATCTTCGGATAACTTATTTATTCTTAATCCATTGTCTTCCATGCTCAAATTTGTGTATATATTATTATTTTTGGTTTTGCAGGAATTCAAGGGTTACATTTTCAAGATCATGGGGGGTTGTGACAAGCAAGGCTTTCCCATGAAGCAAGGAGTGCTAACTTCTGGCCGTGTTCGCCTTCTGCTACACAGGGGTAAGTGGCTGCAGTCTTGTTTCCACAGTACCCTTATTGATCAGCTTATATCTTCCCACTTTCCTAGATATTCTTTGCTGAACATTTGTTATGAGTTCTGTAGGCACTCCATGCTTCCGTGGTTATGGTAGGCGTGATGGTGAGCGCCGGCGGAAGTTTGTCCGTGGTTGCATTGTCAGCCAAGACCTCTCTGTTATCAACTTGGTGATTGTCAAGAAGGGTGAGAACGATCTGCCTGGTCTGACTGACACCGAGAAGCCCAGGATGAGGGGACCCAAGAGGGCCTCCAAGATCAGGAAGCTGTTCAACCTGTCGAAGGATGATGATGTCCGCAAGTATGTGAACACATACCGCAGGACATTCACTACCAAGAACGGTGAGCTTTCTTCTGTCAAGCTGCAGAGCTGCCTTGATTATTTTCTTGATTCTAGTCCACACCTAGCTATTCTGTTACTTCTGCGTTGAATTTCCTAGTGTCCTGAAAATAAAGACATGCTAGTAGTTATTTTAGTGTCATAGTGCAGTGATTTGGTTAATTCTTTTGTTTTTGACAAAATGCTTGAGGATGAGTTGGAATGAGTCTTGTGTAACCATTGTTTTCTAAAGTTGTGCAACTAACCATGTTAACCTGAATACTTCGGTTGCAGGCAAGAAGGTGAGCAAGGCTCCTAAGATCCAGCGTCTGGTACCCCCTTGACCCTCCAGAGGAAGCGTGCTAGAATCGCGGACAAGAAGAGGATTGCCAAGAAGAAGTCCGAGGCTGCTGAGTACCAGAAGCTTCTTGCCCAGAGGCTTAAGGAGCAGAGGGAGCGCCGGAGTGAAAGCTTGGCGAAGAGGAGGTCCAAGCTTCTGCGGCCGCCAAGGCTTCGGCTGCCACCTCTGCTTAAGATTGTTCAGAGCATGAGAGATGTCTGAATGCCTACCTAAGCTATAGTTCGAGAACCCTCATGTTCTGTTTTGGATCTGTCGACTGCCCTACCCGAGCTTTCTCGAGTGCAATTTTGCATGAACATGCTTCTGGCTTGTCAGTATTTTTCGAGTACCAGTGATTTACCATGTTGGTTTCTATTGTGAAAGTTGGACCCAACACGTAGCTTTAAAACTTTGCTCTCCGCCAATATGTCAAACTTATCTGATCTTGCAATTTTGATTGTAGTCTCTAGTTTGTTGCTAGCATCTACGGCTGTTCTGCCCGGAGTGTTTGCTCTACTGCAGAAGTAGCACAAATCAATCAATGCACCACCTCATGGCATGTTATTCTTCGAAAAGGAACCTCTATATTTTATAGAATCAACCACCACCAATATGAGACTATTTAATTCTTGAATTTATAAGAAATCATTTGAAAGTACGGCGGCACTAAAATTCAAAAAAAAATTACATTACAACAGTTGGTAAATCAAAATGTTTAAATTGTATTACATGTGGAAAATGAATGGGTAAAGCTGTGGACTTTAGAAAAATATTGCGTGCACCCCTACATCCCAACTAAAAATATTGTGATTGTTAGATCTCATTGTAAGCAGCGAGTGATTTTTGCGGTTTTTAAAGCCTTGCGTGGCGATGACATTTACAAGTGTCTGTTTCCTTGATGTCTTTCTAGTATATTTTTCAAGCTCTCATGGACTGACTAACAATTGAATAAAGAAGACGATCAGAGAACTCTTCAATGTAATTTTATTTTCTTTATACTATTTTGTGTCAAATTGTCCTTCTCTTGTCACCAATTATTTTCCTCGATATGAATTAGATATGAGACACCTTTCTGGTGTTTTTCTTTTAAAAAATCATTTTTCCAAAATATTGTTATTGCCATGTACTCTTGAACCAAAACAAAAGTAGCTTTGTTCCATTGATCAAGAGTTTATAGACAACCTACAGCAGAGTTCCCATCGACTCCTTCACTGGATGGTTCATCATTTTCAATAAATAAATCTATTTAAGCATCGATTAATCTAAGCGATTAACAATTGCAAGTATGGGTATACAATAAAGTTAAAATAAAGTAAGCGGTTAAGAAATCTAACTTCTAATATTACTATACTACATTTCTCAATTGAAACAAACTCCTAATGGTATCATTCTATTTCACTGGTCCTACTACGACTACGGGTGTGCCAAAGGCGCGCCTACTTTCTAGTGCAATACAATTGATCTAGCTATTTAATTAATCCAGATTGTTTGCTGATAGGATCTAATATCTAGTCTTAGAAGTTTCTTTTTTCTTGACGACACACGATACAGACGTAGACGATCACATACACGCACGCACAATCAAGAGGCTAAGAAATGAATACCAGGCCCGTCGAATGGGCAGTGCAGCCGGCGCATCAGCACCGGGCCGCCCATTCCGGGGGGCCACCAAAATTAGGCCAGTAACTCTAATACACAAGCTAATTTTATTAACTAAAACCCAAAAGGCCAAAGCAAGCAACGTAAGATGCAAATTAACTAGACAAGGAAGGGACGCCGTGACAATTTGTCTTCCGTCGAACTCGACGCCGCAATCGCCGCCGCTGCTGTAGTGCCGTGCTGCAAGTTGCCGGGAATCAATGGCCATCGAGTATCCTGTAACCCTTTTCCAGCCGGCGAGGTCAAACGTGCTTGGTGGTGACGCCTCTGCCCTTCAAATTTCTTGGCGTGCTTGCTTCTGGAGGTCTGGGATGTGGTCGTGATGTTGCTGTTGTAGTCCGTGCACACTAGTCCGCGCTCCGCACAAAGTAAGTAGTTAATCACAATTTATAAGCAAAGAAATTGTTTCTAGATCTCCTTTACTGATGATCACCAGGCATGAACTCCATATTTATTTAATTAGCTTTGTTCTATATTTTTTAATTATGATCAGGTCAGTCAATTACTCAGTCATGTCTTCTATAGTTAGAAATAGAAATCATGAGTCTGCTGCTCAAAAGCGCAAGAGGCAAAGAAGACTAGAACAAGTCGCTCAGAGTCAGATGGGTGCTATTGATAGATTTGTTGTTCAGAGTCAGAGACAAATTCACTCTTTAATCCTTTAGCATGCATGAAATCTTGTAGTTATATTATAAAGTATGGATATATTTTCATTATTTGCATTTTATAATATAGTTATGGGGCCACCATTTGTGTTCTGCACCAGGGCCACCAAAACTTTGGTACGGCCCTGATGAATACCCAAAGTATACTTGTGCGCTGCTGATTAATAGTGTAACCAAGAAACAATTGGAGGACGACGCCATAAGTTCCAGATTCAAGATCATGAGTTACTACTTGTCACTCGGAACTCGGAAGTCACTAAAAATGAAACCGTTGGTGAAGGAGTCCATTGAAGGTGTGTTCACAAAATCCGTTGTAGTCTAGCTGGTTAGGATACTCGGCTCTCTTTTTTTTTGAACAGGATACTCGGCTCTCACCCGAGAGACCCGGGTTCGAGTACCGGCAACGGAATATTTTTTGCAATTTTTTGGGGTGCCCCCTCGTGGGCCGACGAACAAGCACCCAACAAGAAGATAGGAAAATCTCCGAGGGGCCGGCCCAGGCGGCCCAAACCACCATCACCTCCCTCTCGTCCCTGCCGGTGAGCTCTCTCCTCCCCAGCCGCCACCGCCAGCCATGTCGCGCTAGCTCGCGGTACCCACGCCCAACCATCTCCCCCTCCCCTCCCGTCTCTTCCCATCCATCAACTCCGCGAGCTCGTCCTTCCCCGCTCCACCTCCCTGACTTAATCCCTCTTCGCTTCCCGCGTGTCATTGCGTGAGGCGAGGCGCGGCCATTCCCATCCATGGCGGAGGCGGCGGGTCCCGGCGGCGACAAGCTCATCCTGCGCGGCCTGCAGTTCCACGGCTTCCACGGCGTGAAGCGGGAGGAGCGGACGCTGGGCCAGAAGTTCGTCGTCGACGTCGACGCATGGATGGACCTCGCCGCCGCCGGCTAGTCCGACAGCATCGCCGACACCATCAGCTACACCGACATCTACGGGTTAGGTTCCTCTCGCTTCGTTCCTGCTTGTTCACCCGCATCTATCGGTTCGTGCTTCCTAGTATACTGATGACAGTTGATCCTTTTGTTTTCTATCGGCCCCCGCGTCGCCCCCGCGTAGGGCGACTCGGGCGGTTCCGACCCCGGCCGCCGCCGCCACCCCTCCCCCCTTCTCCCCCGCCGCGCCGCCGCCGGAGCCGGCCGCCGGAAGCCCGTGCGGCCCGCCGGGATGGCGGCGGCGTGGCTTCCCCGACTCCTTCCTTCCCTCTCGTGGCGGACGCGGACGCCCATGGAGGGCGGAGGGGCTCGTCGCCGGGCTGCGCGTCGTCGCCGCCGGGGAGGCCGGATCCGGGCCCCCAATGGCCGGATCCGGCGACTGCGCCGGCGGATCTACCGTCGGGGTGGAGCTGGCGCTCGGGGCTGCGCGGATGCGGAGAAGTCCGACGCGGGCGGCGCGCGGAGAAGGCCTGCGCGTGAATCTCCTCAACGGCGGTCGGGGCCGCGGGAACGCCCGTGATGGTGGCCGGTGCCCACGCCCGCGAGTGCGCCTGTGCGGGCGGTGCGGCATCCGCCGCCGGTGCTCTGCGGCGGCCGGGTGGCTGCGGCCGGCGTGAGACCGAGCCGGCTGCGCGCGCCGGCAGGGCGGCTCGCGGTCAGGGCGCACCGGTGTGGGCGGTGCGGCATCCCTTGGGTGCGGAGGACGGCGGCATGGAGACGAAGCTCGGCGGCGGCTTGGTTTGGTGCTGCGACAGTTGCGTCCCCCGGTTGGGAAGGCCGTGGCAATGGTGTCGGCTCGCTACGGCGAACGCGTGCAGCGGGGTTTCGGAGCTCCGGGCGAAAGCCCTCGCCAGATCCTTTCTGGTGGAATGGCGGCGGCGCCTTCGGGCGTCGCTCTCCCTGTTGAGGGCGTCATTCTGGAGCAAGATTCCTGTTGCACAAGTCTCTGGGTGAAAACCCGGTCCAGCTCCTGGACGAGCGACGGCGGCGCCTGCGGGCGTCGTGACCTCCTTGGAGGCGTCGTCTCTAGAGACACTATTCGTTCGGCGGCATGGCTGGCCTGCTGCTCGCGGCTCCCTCGATCGGCGGTGACAATTTTGTCGCTGGACGTGCGAAATGGCGGTTGTCTACCTCACGCCAAGATGTCTGCTCCCCTGTTGGTGGCCGAATGTCATCTCTGGCAGTTGTTCGGCTGCTTGCAGTGTTCCGCGGCGCCTAGTGTTGCGTGGCAACCTCAGTGCGGTGTGGGACAGCGTTGAAGGACGGCGCTTGTGGCGACTACAGCCGGTGATGGCTTGGCCCGCAGCGGATCGTGGCTGTTTGTTCAGCGCAGCTGAGCCTACCGGTGCGGTACAACGTCGGAAGACGGCGTGGGTGACTTTTTCGGTCTTCTGGCTTGCGGGCGGCGTCTTCGTGCGAGGGGGAAAGAAACGAGATGATTTCGAACCACGGCGGTGGTCTGGCGGCTTGGTCCAGGTCCCGGGGGCGGGGCACTTCTTCTTGCTGCCTCGACGGCAATTCCTAAGACGAGTCCGGTGCGTGGTGCCGTGTGGCGGGTTGGAGGTCCCCGCACATGGGAGAGGCGTGCTGAGTGGCGGGTCGGGTCCCCGCGCACGCGAGAGAGGCGTCCAACGGCGGAAGTGGCTAGGCCCCCGCGCGTTGAGTTGCTCCGGACTTGGTGTTTTTCTTGTCGTCGGGCGGCTGAGTTGGGTGCAGCAGCACTGCGGCGTTGGGTCCTGCACGGCAGTGGCCTCTTGGTACGATGGTGTCTGCCCCTTCTGCTCCTCTATCAATGCCGGAACACTTCAGTGGTTCGATAACCACATGATTGTGATGATGGGTGGAAACTGCGGTTGAGCCTTGTCTCTCTGTCGTCTTGTGGGTAGAGTTGGGCTGTGTTGATGTTCCAATCCAACCGGCCAGTGAGTATATTTGAGCGGTTACCCGTGTTGACGTCCCAATCCAACCGGGCGAGTTTTTGTTGTTTTTCTTTTCTTTTTTGGTTTCCTGCCTATGGCCTCCCAGGGCCGTAGTCTTGTATTTGCTGCTATATCAATAGAAACGCACTCGTCGAGTGCCGTTCGTTCAAAAAAAAAAGTATACTGATGACGATGGTTAGAATCACCTTTCGGGGACCTCGATGAACCACGAACATGTTTGCTTTGCAGTTGGAGACCTTGAATTGAACATGCTTGGGAGTAATTCAGCCTTACCGTAGAACATTCTTTGAGCTCAGTTCGTCCTGACCTGTCGTTTAGTATGATTGAAGGGCAAGGCGATTGTTGTGCTTTGGTGGACATCATTCATTCTTTTGCTGGAATTATTCTGTCCATTCAACTATGCAAGTATTACTTAAAATTTAGGACCTGAAGTTGCGGTTTCAGCCTGCAGGCAAACCAAGAGGCTTCATCAGTTGAGGAAAAAAGGACACCATTTTACAGACAGCCCATGCGTTTCTGAATGATTCTTTCCAAATTTACCCACCAAAGTTGGAACCTTACAGTTTCTGATTGTCACTAACATCATCTTATACTCACCTTCATTGATTGATTTTACTGTTTACGTCCCTTCTGAAAAGGGGAAAAAATATGTGCTTGTTCTTATTTACTCTGATCCCAAATGTGTTATGTACTCGTGTGTTCCTCTAGCTGGTTATGGAATACCAACATTTAACTTGTCGGCACAGTTTGTAAATTTTGAGTGGAACCCCATAAGATAAGAAGAAGAATAAGTCCTGAATGAAACTATTGCCAGGTCTTAAATTTTGACGGGAACTACGGCGGATCCATTGCATCAGCCTAAACCAAGCCATTGAAAGAGCAACAGTGCAAACAGAGGTTACAAGCAGAGAGGGGGCAGGGGAGGCCACAAATACACGCGCTTCATTACTTCAGAGTCCAAATATCTGTCCCCAATAATGTGTCTTTTAGAGCGAAGGGGCTCACGGTGCAGTGGCAAGGGCCACTGGTCGGGGGCTCCCGCCCAGAGTTCAAACCCTGGGTGCCGCGTCTAATTAAGCTTTAGGGGTTTTCCTTAAAGTATTTCTATCAAAAAAATAATGTGTCTTCAGAGATTTCCTGATGCTGAATTTCTGCTTTGCTCCTCCTCTGCAGGATTGCTAAGGATGTCGTCGAAGGCCCGCCGCACAACCTCTTGGAGTCGGTGGCTCAGTCGATTGCAAAGGCCACGCTGCTCGAGTTCCCTCAGATCTCCGCCGTCCGGGTGAAGATTGGCAAACCTCACGTCGCTGTGCAAGGCGTTGTGGACTATCTGGGCGTAGAGATAACGAGGCACAGAAAGAAAGCGTGAGGGTGAGTTGACTGTGGAATGGGACTTGTTTGATTGCTGATAGATGCTGCTGCCCTTGGTTCGCTACTGTAATTGAATAGTCCACACTTGTTCGCATCATGTTTGATGAACAAGATTTGGCTGTGCTGTTGTGTGAACTGAAACGGGAATATATAATCGAATAACAATTAGCGCAAACACTACCTTCTGTTTTTGAAACAAATTGACGCACTTCAAACATCACCTTGTATATATAATCCATGGTGGAGTCACAGTTTTGAGGTACAAATGAAAAACTTGCGATGCTCTTGAGAAAAAGTATATGAGAGAGTGGCACTTCATCAGAAAAGAAAAAGGATGGTAGTTTACCTACTTAAGGAAAGGAGAAGAAACACAAAATCCATGCTGAAAAAGGCCGCCAATTATTTTTAAGATCAGCCCATGGAATGCAAGTGGTTGGGAACTGATCGCCGCTCTCATATCAACTCCTCGTCGCCTCCCTAATCATTCAATTCCCTGTCGCATTCATCCATGGTCTGGTCTACCTGTTCTGTACCAAAGCTCCCTGCACTACACGTAGCATACTGATGGTAATTGGATTGGCCCTCCCTTCATTCTTAAATCACTTTATGTTATGTACTCCTCCCATTGTGTAATCCAGCTCAGGGATGTGGTTGTTTATGTGTTGGATTAGAGCATGATTCCCTGCACGCTTTATGGTCAAGCAACAATGTGTACTACTATAGTATTAGTAGTATAGACATGCTCCTACTATCACTTAAAGCAGTTCATGTCTCCTGTTTAGTTTATTTTTTTACACGAAGTATGTCTACCACTATCACGACATTAGTTAGAGTGAAAAAAATCATATATCAAACTTTTTAAAGACACATTATTATCTAATAAAAAAATAATGTGAATTGCGGTTAGTTGAGTTCCAACCACAAGCTTACCGGCTGTTGCCAAGCAATCATAATTCCAAGACAACAACCGGATCGGCCGTAATCCTCCATGGTCAAACAAACTCAATTTTTTTTCTAGTTTTCTTGGCTGGTTGATCCTCAACCAACCTGCACGAAAATGGCAGCGCAAACCGGCGCAGTCAAAAAAGAAAAACAACCACCAGAAAAGAAGCAAAAAAGAGAGAGGAGAGAGAGTGTGTGTGCGCGCGTGTGCGCTCCTCGGGGTCTTGATTGACTCTTGAGCTACCCGATTCCCGAAAAAGCAGGGCAAAGGCCTCCCCTCTCTCTCTCTCTGTCTCTCTCTCTGGTGCGGCGGTGCCAGAGAGAGGGAGACTGGAAGAAGAGGAGGAAAGTGAAGCGGAAGGGAGGAGTAGCGAGAGGAAGGCGAAGGGGGCCATGGCGAGGAAGCATGGCTGGCAGCTCCCCGCGCACACGCTCCAGGTGCAATTCCCCTCCCCTTTTCCTTCCATCTCCCTTGAGAATTTTACCGCAGGAATTGGCTGCGAAAAAAATCCAACGTATTTGGTCTCTTCAGTTTGGCGATTTTGTTTGCTAGCGGTTTTCACTCGTCCGCGCAATCTATCACAACTTCAGCTCGTATGTGCTACGGCCTACGGGGAGAGATACGCCTAACGTGGTGTTCGAAATTTAGCACGCGGCGGGGTGCAATCATCGAAACAATGCTGCTGGAACCACGCACAAACGCGCGATTGTGACCTCTCGTCTAGCACTTTGATTCTACTGAAACAGCTGCAAACGAAAGAAACCTTTTTTTCTTTTTGTTTCAGATATACTAGTAACTAAGAGCAAGCTACTCTTAGCTGTAGCTCCAGTAGGGATGGCTTGTTCACGTTGTTGGTTTGGCGATCAAAGTCCGTCATGTCTTACACTGGTGACGGTGAACCTGTTGTATATTCAATGATTATGGAACCACGCACAAGGTGCTCTGATGGATAGCTCCATCCATATGACCATATCTAACTTTTTAACATTTAAAAACTATATCTCAATACTGCCATCGGATTTGTGCTTCTGATGAATCTTCAGTCTGCTTAATATTTTCCAAGTATCAATCTGGCAAAAAGAAAAAAGAGGAATGAAGTTACCAATTTATTCCCCAGCATGCATTTATGTTAAATAGTTTACAGTGCTATCTCAAATTATGTTCTGTTAGTTCAAAAAATATGTTGCGTGCAGTTATTTTCACCTCTACACAAACATTATGTTATCTATACACCCCTCCCAAGGATCACTGTACTGATAAAAATCCCAAACATGTCCAAGATGTTCTATTTTCATCTTGCTAACAGTGGCATGACAATTTTCTTAATATATTATGGAACAGGTTGTCGCAATTACGGTTTTCTTGCTTCTTGTGGTCGCATTTTATGCGTTCTTTGCACCATTTCTAGGGAAGCAAGTCCTAGAATATGTTGCAATCGGCACCCATACTTTCATGGTAAGCAGCACTGCATTCCTTTGTCATTTAAACGCGTTGATGTCATTGCCATAATTTACTTGCGTGAATTCTGCCAGGCATTCGCTGTCTTCATCCTTTATATCCGGTGCGCTAGCATAAACCCTGCAGATCCTGGGATCATGTCACAGTTTGAGGATGGCTTCATTGATGCACCTGGAAGTACTGCTGACATACAGGGCACTAATTTGCCAGCAAAAACTGATACTGCTGCTGGCACAAACTCCCCAACATCTACTTATAGGAGCTCTCTAGATGGCCGTTCTAATCGTGGTGGTTTAGCTGTTGGAGACGCAAATATAGATCTAGGGTCCCAACCACCAAGAAGTTCAAGGAGCTGCTTACTTGGAGGGCTTGTTTGTGCTTTGTTTATCAAGGAGGATTGTAGGAAATTTGATGATTCAGAGAATCAAGTGGACGGTGAAGATGCCTTGTTTTGCACATTATGTAATGCTGAGGTACGTTCATGTGCAGCTGTTCAATGTTTCAACCACACAGCAGCTTTTGTCTTATCCTTAGTCAACACGTTCTGTCTGTCTTAGCTGCCACACAACTTGGCTGAAAAGTGAAAACTTGTGTTTTCAGTCTTGCTGATTTACAAAGAAAAATTTGTCAGGTTCGCAAATTCAGTAAACATTGCAAAAGCTGTGACAAGTGTGTTGACGGATTTGATCATCACTGTCGGGTATTTCTTACACAGAAACTGCATGCGCCTTCAAATTTTAATTATGAAAATCTCATGTTTGGATCCTCTGCAGTGGTTAAATAACTGTGTTGGACGGAAGAACTATTTCACTTTTCTTGCTCTGATGACTACCAGTCTCCTCTGGGTATGTAAAGTGACTTTGTGTATTATTCAACATCTAATAATTCAGTACTTGCTAAACTATTTTATCTTTTGTATTGTAGCTTGCCATTGAAATTGGAGTAGGCATTGCTGTTCTTGTTATATGCTTCACCAACAAGAATTCAGAGAGAATTATTCAAGACAAGCTTGGGAATGGCTTACCTCGTCCTGCCTTTGCTACCATTGTCGTAAGTTCTAGCAGAAATTGTCAATACTTTTATATTGTAATTTAGTCTTGATACTACATTATCAATTGTAATGAATAGATTTCTAGAACTGTATGCAATTGTATAGTCATTGTTTCCTGTTTCCATGACTTTGTTAGACTAAGACTTTGCTATTTGTTGACTGAATGTGAACTTCTTATGTGCAGGCCTTTTTCACTCTTCTTTCTCTAGTTGCTTGTGTACCTTTAGGGGAACTTTTCTTCTTCCACATGATCTTGATCAGAAAGGTGTGTCTCACAATTTTCGCCATGGACAATATGCATGAAAAGGCCACCTTGTTCTTACTATATTGCTTTTTTTTTTCTACTTAGGGGATCACAACTTATGAATATGTTGTTGCAATGAGAGCTATGAGTGAAGCACCACAAGAGGAAGAGGACCAGGAGGAGGTAAACATTGTTTACTCCCCAACAAATTCAGCCACTACTGGGTTCAGTGGTGCTAGTTCACTTGGTCTTCACTACAAGGGTTCATGGTGCACACCTCCAAGGATTTTTGTTGATAAGGTAATTTTCAATGGTTCACACTGCTTTGAAAATTTGGGTACGGCTAAAAAATTGGACACTAACTTTGAACATTGGGTAAGAAGCTGCATGGTGGAAACAATGTGTTAATCGAAAAGGTGTTCTTTTCTAACTTTTCTGTACTTCCAACTCTGAAACAGGATGAGGTGATCCCACATTTGGAGCCAGGCATGGTACCATCAACCGTCGACCCTGATGCTGTTAGACACACTGAAAGAGCAAACAAAGCCAAGAAGCAAGTCAAAATCAGTGCCTGGAAGCTTGCAAAGCTGGACAGCAATGAGGCAATGAAAGCTGCAGCGAAAGCTCGAGCATCATCCTCTGTCCTCAGACCTATAGATACACGCCGGGGTCCAGGGTCTAGCCTTAGCTCTAGCGGCAATGCAAGCATGAGAAGCAGCATGAGTGCTGATTACAGTGCGAGTGCCACCAAGGAAAAATGGGCTGATATGAAGCTGTCGTCTCTTCATAGCTCCTCGTATCCTCAGAGTCTCGCAAGCCAGGATGACTACGAATCAGGCACACAGAGTGCTAGCAGCATAAGCAGCCCAGTCCGCATTCACAAGCCCGTGCCTCACACACAGATTAGTGTGCCACCTGCGCCTCCACCACCTCCAAGGCCTGCACCAGTGGTAATGAGGCCGCAGCCTGTTCCAACCACACAGATATCCAACCCGGTGTTCCAGTCAGCAACATCTTATGTCCGGGAAAACAGAAAAGCATCGGTTGTTTGGGATCAAGAGGCTGGTCGGTTTGTTTCAGTGGCACCCGCACCCACAAGACCAGGGGCTGCTGCTGGTGATCAAGCAGCAAGGGCGCCACGTTTCTTGGCAAACCCAGGTGGTGCGCCAAGCAATCGCGAGAGAAATCTCGCGCCCGTGAATGCCTCTTCCCCAGCATTGACATCTGGACAGCCGTCTGAGAGGTTGACATACACTGGGCAGTCGATATTCTTTGGCGGACCACTTTTTGGTGCTGCTGCTGCTGCTGGCACTCGGAGGAGTGATGACCCGGGTGCAAGAGCGCGACCCGAGGAAAGGAGGGAGTTCACTGCCCACCAACTTGACACTGCAGGAGAGAGAAGGCGAACCGCCGCGTCCTTCCCAGTGTTTGCTCCAGGAACGTTTCAGACGAACCCACCGCCGTTCAACAGGTGAGCTCATGGTACTTGTTTGCTGACAGATAACTACACCGACAACAGGGGTAAGATGATCGCTGGCTTCACTGCTGGGTGACATAATAAGAGTTCTGAACAGCTGCTGGCAGACTTCTCCACTGTCTTAAGGATCACCAAAGATTCCAGCAGAGCAGCATCTGTCGGAAAACCATCGGAAAGAGTCAGCAGGGCTGATCTTTACACTGAAGCTTGACTGGAACGAAAACTGGAAGCATGACAGTTAGAGGAACCAATCGGTTGCGATGTAAATTCTTTGCTCGTTAATTATGGGTAGCATTTTTGTCCAGCATTTTAGTGCTTGAATGCTCTGGTTCAACAGGACGAGGGTGCCTGAAATTCATGTGGTTCCAAGAAAACCTGCAGAGTTGTTGCTCGGGTAAATCACATGTTATGTAGTCACAGTTTATACTTTATAGAGAATGCAGTACATCTTATACAAAGCTCTATGGTTTCTTATTCGTTGGCATTGAGCCCCAGCATCACTTTTACATCGATTGCTTTTGAATCTTCCTTATTACGTATATATAATAATTCTCCTGTTGCCGGACCAGTTTGGTTAGGGTGAGTGTGGGTGACATATCATATCATATACGAGAGCAACTTTGGATTCGAACGCAATAATCTGAGCGGAACAGCTCCAGAAATTCTCTCATTTGCCACGATTAAAATTTTGATCGATCTATACCACTGGTTGCTCCTAGGCCCTTATTTTGTAGATTAATTAATTAATCAATCATATGAATTCTCTGTTTTTCTATGGAAACTTAAAGGGCTATTTATATTCCTACCCTTAGTTGTGAACCCCACCTCAGTTGTCCCCCTAACTCATTCCCCACCTCAGTTTTACCCTCCCACGCACCACACTTCGCTGAATTCTACCCGCACGGACGGTTTCCGTCCGTCATTGACAGGTGGGGCCCACTTTTCAACAAATATATGCACCGCAGTTGTCTCACTGACCAGTGGGCCCCACGAGAAACTTTCCCCATTCATCCTCCAGCCATCTCGATCCAGATCTGGGAGGGAGGGCCGAGCTCCCTGCCGCCGCCGGGCGCCGAATCCCCACCGCCCTCGCCCCTGCGGCGCGCGTGCTTGCCCGGCGAGCGCGGGTCCCTGACGCGCGCGTGCTGTGCGCGGCTCCCCGAGGGCCCCGCCGCGTGGTGCCGCGGCTCCCGGCCGCGCGCGCATGCCCGCCGACCTCCCCTGCCGCGCCGGCCACCCGAGGCTCCCCGCCGGCGGCCCTCCACGTCCTGCGAGGCGTCGTGGCTCCCTGCCGCGCGCGGTCCGCAAGCCCCCTCCCTGCCTCGCGCGGGTGCCTGCCGGCCGCGTCTGGTCCGGGCCGCCGCCGCCGCCGCATCCCCGCCGGCCACCGCTCCGTCTAGCCTCCTCACCGGTCTCCGCTCCCCCGCCCGAGCTTTCCCGCCGCCCCCCGGTCGAGCTGTGGTCCGTGGGTTGAGCTCCCTGCGCGCGCGGCCGCCAGCAGGGCTCCCGCAGCCCGGCGCCAGGAGACATTCCGCGCCCGGCCGCCGGCCTCTCGCCTCTCCCCCGGCAGATCTCCTCCCAGGAGCGCGCGGGGTGCAGCTTCCCCCGGCCGCCTCCTCCCTCCGACTCCCTGATTGTTGAAGGTTGTTTTAGTTCTCTGCTCTACAATATACTGATTGTTGAAGGTTATTTGTTGAGCTGCTAGTTTACAATTGCTTTGTTGTACTGCTGAGTTAGTGAACTAGTGCAGATTACAATTGCTTTGTTCTGAAATGATGCTTACAACTGATGATTACTTGCTGAAATAATGATTACAATTGTTGAGTTAGTGAAATGATATTTACAATTAATGAAAGAAATGATGATTACAATTGCTGAGTTAGTGAAATGATGATTACAATTCTCAGCATGGGTGCATATTACAATTGCTTTGTCCTGAAATGATGATTGCTTTTATAAGTGGCTGCGCTCATGTATATTTCTTTCCCTTTTTTTTCATCAAATAGGATGGATGCAAATACTTCCGAGCAGCAGCCACAGAATCCAAGTGCCACAAAATCCAAGTGAGGCAGCAGAGGCATCAGTTCCATTAGATGTGTTACCTGATGATGATGAGAGACTATATCCTGAGTTTGTTGGCAATTTGCCACAATTCGAAGAAACAGATGAGGAGGAGGAGGAGGAGAATAATGACATGGCTGTGAATGGGGATGATGAGGATGTAGATGACTTCCCGATGATTGAATATGACAAAGAGAATCCTTCTCTTGAAGAGGGCAGTGTATTTCCATCAATGGTTGCTTTACGGAATGCACTTGCTACCTACTGTCTTAAGAATGAATATGATTACGAAATCGACAAGAGTGAGCCAAGAAGATTAACTGTGCATTGTGTCTTCAAGAGGTGTCAATGGAGGTTGCATGCCTCCCCAATGAGGAATAGCAGAATCATTCAAGTCAAAGTGAACCCGCATCGTCACTCTTGTCCAAGTGCTGAAAGGAAAGCATCATTGAAGTTGTGTAAGAGTAGGTGGTGTGGTGATGTAGTGTTGCCATGGGTGACAGAGAATCCATCTATTGGCCCCACTGAATTAGTGAAGAAAATCAAAGAGAAGTATAGTGTTGAGGTCCCTTACATGAGGGTATTCTATGGAAAAGAACAGGCTCTGGACATGATTTATGGTCCTTGGCAAGAAAGTTTCAAGTTGCTCTACACTTACAAAGCTGGATAAGAAAAAGAGAGAATTTAGATATCCAGTGGACTTGGAAAAGAGGACATGTACTTGTAGAAAGTGGCAGATGACCGGGTTGCCGTGCATCCATGCCCTCTTCTTCATTACTTCTCTTCGTGGTTCAGCTGCCGAAATAGATCAGTATGTACATGAGTACTACTCAGTGGCCAAGTTTAATGCAACCTATGCTGAAAATGTACCTTCTATAGAGGCAAAGCATCAGTGGGACATTGTTGATCCAGGTTTCGTGATGCATCCTCCAATTCAAGGAAGAGCACCGGGAAGACCCAAAAAAGTTAGAATCAGATCAAGTGTTGAGGGAGCTGGACTTGGGCCTAGAAAGCGAAAATGCAGGAGCTGTGGCAGATTTGGACACATTGCTAGAAATTGTAAAAATGCAGTTGATCCATCTTTTGGAGAAGAAGGGCATGAGGAAGAAGAAAATACAGTAGAGGCACAAGATGGACCCTCTAGGTATTATTCCTCTATTATTGTTATTGGTATTCTACTTTTATGTTCTGCTAGTAATTCCTCTTATGCGTGTATTGATTTTCAGGGCAAGGAGTGCACCCAAAGGGAAGAAAGGGAAGGTAAGAACTGAAGAAAGATTGGAGAAAAACTCTAGGTAATATTGGCTGATTCTTTGTTGGGTTTGCCTCAGCGAGCATGCATATATATATATATATATATATATATATATATATATATATATATATATATATATATATATGGGCCCTAGGTAATTTTCTTTGTTGTTGATTTTTATGTTTAATTGTTGTTTTACTGTTTTTATGCACAGGGGAAAGAATCCACCTAAAAGGAAGAAACCAATTGAAGATGGTCCATCCAAAGGGAAGAAAAGGAAGGGAGGAACTGAAGATAGTCCAGCCAAGAACACTAGGAGCAAGCAAGTCAAAATTGCAAAAAATACAAGAAGCAAGAAAAAACTTATCGTGGACTGTTGATGTCTTTTGGCTTGTAATTCCTAGTGAAAATGTACCAGCTTTATCGGTGTCTTTTGGACTGTCATTTGAAACTGGCAGTCAGAGTCATGCAGTATTTTCTGGTTTGAAATTTGACTGTGAGAAACCATTTCCTGTTAGTTCGCATCAGACTGTGAGAAACCATTTTCTGTTAGTTCGCATCAGACTGTGAGAAACCATCAGATTTAAAACAGATGGTGGTAAATTCGGAATATATGTGATGTGATGTTGATCTGAATATATGGTGTTGATGTGAATGTTTCACTACATCTAAATATTTGAATGCATCTAGTGTTGTTAATATTTGAATCTGATTCACCACCTGCTATGAGCTGACTACATCTGAACTCTTGGGCTAATCTCTGATGGCTACTACGAGAGGATCATGACTTCTGTTTGATCACTTTTTTACTGCATACATCCATCTCGTAAATACATCCATCTCGTTTAACCTATAAAGAAACGGTTAAAACCAGGATTCCTAGTGACTGGGCCAAACATATACATGTAACTGGGCCTGCTCAGCCCATTTGACAATTATTATTTATTTTGTCTAGTTTAACACATCTAAATGTGTAGTAAATTGTTTAAGCGTTAAAAAATGGTAAATACCATTGAAATACATAATGTTTGCCTTTAAATGAATATATAGTGCAAAATTGAAGTAAAAATAATTAAACATTTATTGACTCTAGTTCAAACTATGAACTTCAAGTTGAATCTTATGAAACCTCTTCAGAGATGTTCCAATTTGTGAACAAAGTATATATGAACTGTTGTCAAATGTTTCAAATTTTTTATTACAAACTTTCAGCATCATATTATGACTCCATGCCAATTTTCTGAATTTTTGGACCACATTTACATATTATTTTATTTTTCTGAAAATGACTAGAATAATATGAATTTAAATATTGTTGCCATATATTTGAAATTTTGAACAAATTTAGGATATGATGTGTATTTGTGTATACTTAGTTAGGTATATATTTATATAGGATTTTTTGAACCCTATATGACATACCTATAGTTCAAATCCGAATTTATAGAAAAGTTTTTTCTGTAATTTGTTTATAGTTCAAATCCGAATAATATGTTAATTATATTCCGTTGCACTGTAAGGCATAACTTCGAGCCTGTCCGACTGGTCCCTGGAGCACTCTGTAAGGACCTAACCCCTGGTGCTTGGTTCGAATCCCAGCACCACCAATTTTTTGGGCTTTTGGCGCTGGTGGATGGGTGAGGTTGGCACTGGTGGATGGGGGTGTTGGCGCTGGTTCTGGACGCTCGCGGTGGGTGAGGTCCTGGTGCTGGTTTTTGCCTCTTTTGGCCGCTTCTGTGCTAAGTGTTAAACTTATTTTTGCCCACTAAATGTCTAAAGCATCAGTTCATACAACAACAGTGCCATGACCTAATACTAAAATTTATAGCAGTTTATAAAACAACAGTGGCATGACCTAATACAACAACAGTTCATACTAAAGCAACATTTACATACTCAAATTTCCTCACTCCTAAACAACAGTGGCATCACAGTGCTAAGCAATTTATAGCAAGATGTTTTCAATGATTCATCATAAGAAAAAGCACACCGATAGATATCAAAGAAATATAAAAGACTTTAAACAATTTCTTCATGTTCTTCAGTTTGGCAAGGTCGGCATTCATTTTCTTCAATTCGGCAAGGTTGGCATTCATGCTCTTTAGTTCGGCAAGGTTGGCATTCATGTTCTTCAGTTCGGCAGCAAGTGTGTCGGAAGCCACATATGCCCTACTGTCGACGGCTTGTTCCGGGGCTGCTCCGGTCATCATGTCATCCCTGCATATGCCTAGTGCCGCAATATACTCCTCCAACCACATAAAAAAGTGGCATTGTTTAAGAGCCTAATCCATCAAAATAAACCAAATTATTATCACACAGTTTGATCCACACAACTGTTCACGAATCTAACACTTAGGAAGCTAAATAACATGAGCAAAACGAGTGCAAACCTTTCCTGCCTGCGCCTTGCTTTCGCACTTCACAAACTCACGGCCAAAGTTGCCATTCTCTGTCCTTTTCGTTGTGCACCTCACAAGGGGATCCAACCATGGGCATTTTGGACAGCGGGTGAGTGGCATCGGCCCGTTCGTGGCCAATTCATATGCTCTGATGCTTGAGCTGCTCCCACGCGACATGCTGACCTGCTCATAGGTATGTATAAGCCTCTTAGGATGTGTGGTCAGAACGATGTGCCTCTTAGGATGTGCTTTAGAATTGGGCTGTAACGATTTTCAGAAATCAAGATCAGCAGTACAACAAAGCAATTGTAAACTAGCAGCTCAACAAACAACCTTCAACAATCAGTGTATCATAGAGCAGAGAACTAAAACTACCTTCAAGCTTCCAAACGAATTCACCAGCGGCAGGCGCAGCAAGGTGGATGCTGGGCGGGGAAGCGGACTGGACTGCGGAGGGGAGGCCGGCGGGGCCGTGCGTGCGGCAGGCGAGGCAGGGAGTCGGAGGGAGGAGGCGGCCGGGGGAAGCTGCACCCCGCGCGCTCCTGGGAGGAGATACGCGGCGGGGCCCTCGGGGAGCCGCGCACAGCACGCGCGCGCGTCAGGGACCCGCGCTCGCCGGGCAAGCACGCGCGCCGCAGGGGCGAGGGCGGCGGGGATTTGGCGGCGGAGCCTCGGGCTGCCGGACGTGCAGCTCGGTCAGGGCAGGCAGCCGGTGGGGAGGAGGAACAGAGGCGACCGGTGGGGAGCGGGCATCATGTGCGCAGCAGGGGGGCGGACAGCGGAGGAGGTCGGACGCGCGCGGCAGGGAGGCGGACAGCGGGAAGCCGCGGGGAGGCCGGCGGCCGCGTGCGCAGGGAGCTTGACCCGCGGTGCAGAGGCGCGCGGCGGCGGTAGGGAGGAGGCGAGGCGCGCAGGGACGCGGTGCAGAGGCGCGCGGCGGGGCGCCCGGCGGCGGCAGGGAGGAGGCCGCGCGCGCAGGGAGCTCGGCCCTCCCTGCCGCGGCGCGCGGCGACAGGGACTTGCCTGGCGGGGCGGCTGGAAAGCTCGGGCCACGGGAAGCCGCAGGGAGGCCTCGGGCGGCCGGATCGGAGGCTGCGGCGGCCCTGCGGGACCCTAGCCGCCGCCGCTCCGCCTCCCTGGATCGAGATGGCTGGTGGAGAATGAATGGGGAAAGTATCTCGTGGGGCCCGCTGGTCAGTGAGACAACGCAGTGCATATATTTGGTGAAAAGTGGGCCCCACCTGTCAATGACGGACGGAAACCGTCTGTGCGGGTAGAATTGAGCGAAGTGTGGCGCGTGGGAGGGTAAAACTGAGGTGGGGAATGAGTTAGGGGTACAACTGAGGTGGGGTTCACAACTAGGGGTAGGAATATAAATAGCCCAAACTTAAATTACAGTCAAATTGCCGCATGGAGATATGACAAAAAACAGAAATAAGCGTTTGGTCCACATCAATCAAACTCAAAAAATTGTACGTTAACGGAAGAAGTAAAAGATCAACCACACCAGATCATAAACCCATTTCCTCTAGATTTAGTAGAGCTTTTGGGGTATTCAGTAAAAAAAATGTAGAGAGAATTATTTTCTTGGCCCTAGAAAAGTTGCGCTTAGTTTCTTAGCCTTTTTTTCTTCTTTTGAACTTGGCTATTTGGCCCCAAAACGAGTTTCGTTTAGTTTCCTGGTCCTTCCATCACCTACAATTAGGTCTATAGTCTAATTATATTTCAATGCATCAGTTTAGGGTTTTAGCCAAGAAAATGACAACATAAAGAAAAATTTCATGATTTTTTGGTATTTTTCCCACTAGTAAACTAATTTCTAAGAATTTATAAATCAATTTTCAATTATTAAATCACATGAACATAGTAAAGTAGTGAAAAGTTCAATGGAATCATATCTAAGCATGCTGGATCTAGCAAAAATCACCAACATGTCATTTGAGCTACAGAAAAGTAGATATTGCTTTTAATAGATAATTGCAAGTGACGGAAGGGCTAAGATCTATTAGTACCAATTTTCAGTAGCTCAAATGATGTGTTGATGATTTTTGCTAGATCCAGCATATTTACTGATGATCTATTATAACAATACCTCACTATTTTACAATGTTTCTATGATTTAAAAATTTAAAATAGATTTATAAATGTCTAGAAATTATTTACTAGTGGGAAAATACCAAAAAAAATTATGTTATCATTTTCTTGGTTAAAAAGCTAAACTGATGTCTTTATATATAATTAGACTGTAGAAAGACCAAGCAACTAAACAAAACTCGTTTTGGAGCCAAATAGCCAAATTTAAGAGAAAAAAGGCCAAAAAACTAAATATAATTTTTTTAGAACTAAGAAAATAATTCTCTCAAAAATATATGATTGGGTTTTCGTTATATACGTCATGTACTCATATTCAAGTTGACTTTTGTTTGACCAAACGGAGCATCACCATGACGACTTGCTAAGGAAGGGCGGCGGGGACGGGGGAGGCAGGCAGTTAGCGAGCGAGCGAGGCACCCATGAGCGGCGGCGGGATGGAGGTGGAGGTCCGCGTGGTGGGCGGCGCGCGGAGCTGCTTCGTCGCGCTCCCGCTCCACCTCATCCACGCCCTGGAGCGCACCTCCGCGTCCGGCGACCTCCCGCCCGTCCTCGCGCTCCAACTCCGCGGCCCCGCCGGTGGCCGCTGGTCCCTCGCCTGGTCCGGCGCCGCGTCTCGATCCGGCGCCATCGAGGTCAGCGGCCCACAACTAGCCCCGCTATCCCGTTCCTTACGGCAGCCGTAGCTTTGTCACTTTGCGTCTGTAAATCCTTAGTCGAATTGATGCTTCCTGTCGGGAATCGGGTATTGTGGATGTCGAATTTGTCGACGCCTTGTTCTATACCACGATACTGCGTGTAGTAAATTTTGGTACTGTTGCATGGGCAGAGTGATTCATTGGTCTTAGCTGAATAGCAGTTTGACTAGAGTCTTTAGAGTTGCAGGGGATCAAAATCATCGAGCTCTTTCCTATACTTCCTTGTCGTTTTTGTACTGCTTTCGACATCCCTGCATACAGAATTGTGATGACCATCTCTTGTCTGGCCTCAATTTGTTTACCTCGCACACTCTTATGTAGCAAAGGTGCAACCTGGATATCTGCAGTATTATGACATCAATGGTGTGTCTTGCAGGTTGCCCAAGAATTGGCAGACTGCATTTCACTGCCTGATGGAACTATAGCACAGCTGAGTGTAGCTCGCTCTCTGGCCAAAGCTGACTCAGTCATTATAGAACCATACGGTGAGGATGACTGGGAGATACTAGAGAGCCGTGCTGAGTTGGCTGAAGAAACAATCTTGAAACAGGTGGTCTTTGGTTTCTGAGAAAAAAGGAGATAATCAACTCGTCTGTTATTCTTGTGTAGTCCATCATGTTGCCATGTTTCACTTTTGGTACAGAAATTTATTTATTTATTCTTGAAATCAGGTCGGCATCGTTTATGAGGGTATGAAATTCCCCTTGTGGTTGGATGGCCATAATATTGTGAAGTTTGTTGTGGTGTCATCTTGCCCAGAGAAGTCAGTGGGTATACTTCTTTTACTTTGTTTGCTAACTTCTACATTTTCTCTTACATCCATTCATTTTATAATTTGTATTTCTTTTAGTACCCTTTTAACTTATTTCAGTGTTAAAAAGTGATGTTTTCTTTACAGTATGTTAATTTTATGTGAAGTTATTTTGGAATAGGTCAGTGAACACTTGTCGATAAGTAATTTTGTTGTAATCGAGGTAGAAAACAGTTGTTGTGTAGCTTACGGAAATCAAAATACTCTTTAGCTTCTTAGTTGTGCTTGCAGAAGTCATTATTGATTTACCTATAAAGTAATTGCGCAGTCCAGAGTCTGTTTTGTTGGCAGAAAGGCTAGATACTTATCTTCTTGTTTATTTTCCCTTTTTCTCTGGAAAGTGGCATGGGTTGATCCTCTGATATCCTAAGATTAACTTCCTACAGCACCTATCTTGGAGCTACCAATCTACAGCATAATTCATGCAGGGTGCCTAATAGGATTATGTTTTGTAAGGTTTATGTTATCTTGAATCAAACATGTTACCTACTTTAGCAATCTTACTAGTATGTAAGCAACTAGATTTTTCCAAACTTGATATATATTAAAGAAAATCTAGCTTAGTTAACATTTTGTCCCTTCTTATAAAATGTTTCAGAATTTTATAATCAAGTTTGATATATTCATGCATTAAGATGTCTAATGAGTACTTACTAGAACTAATGAAATACCTTGGGAAGAAATACTAAAGATTGTTTAATTCTGGGAAATCGTGTGAATAGTTCCAACGTTCTATGTAATGTTATATGATTTTAGTAATCTCATGATAGACAATCTATTCATTAAATGTTTCTACTTTTTAACTTGTTAATTTTAATTTCTTCCTATCTGCTGCTAAAGATCCACTGTTTTTCTTTCTTTTAGTTCAACTTGTGCCAGGAACTGAAGTTGCTGTTGCACCCAAAAAACGCAAAGAGCCTTCTCAGGATGTGAAAAAGCAAAGTACACTGGAGGAACAAGTTAAAACAAAGGCACTTCTTCGTGTTCAACCGGCTGATAGGAAGCATATACATACGTTCAAATATAAAGGTGTTGACATAGGGGTGGTTCTCAGCTATGCTGTGCTAATACACCCTGATACAGCTACAAGCATTTCGGTTTGCAATCTCCAAATGGTCACTGTTTCACCTAAGTCATCAAAGAAAGGACTCGCTCATAATGGCAAAGAAGTTGCACAAAAGAAGGGAATTTCAGTAGCTAAAGAAAGAACCCACGAAGCTGTGGTTTATATCTTACTCTCAGACTCTGTTGCCAAAGGGCATGTTATGCTCCCCTACTCTATTCGACATTTCATAAGTGCTGATGTACACTCATGTGAGTACGCGTGTCTTTCTTTCATTTACCTACTAGAAGCATCCGACTTATAGTCTTTGGATTGAGATCTGAGGACAAAGTGTTTCCTAACAACTATTTTATCTGTATGCTGTTGCATCTTTTCTGCTCTTTATTTTACAATACTCTTTTTCACGAATGTGACTGAGCATGTATTTTACAATACTCTGAAAAGGTTTTTACTGATCCTAGGGGTATATATTAAGACATACTCAGCTAATATCACGAAGGATGAGCCTGTAGCAACATTATCTTCTTTAAGGTTCGTGATGCATGTGAAAGATGCCCATGGTAACAGTGAATTAGTCACTCAGGAAGCAGACACTTCAAAGATAACCAGAATTCCTCCTGAAAATGATGATTTCTTCCAGGAAGCTCATTATGGTGAAAGCAAAAGTCTCCAGGCTGCAGATATAGAGAGCATATCTGAGTCTGTGTCAAAGCAGAAGTTTTTTATTAAACATTGGCTTATTGGACAACTTAAGGAAATGGGTTTACATGCTAGCCATACTGAGATAGGTTCAATAGTTTTACCATCCAATGTTGTGCTCCATTTTGAGGTGGCATATGAAAAACCAAACAGAGGAGTTGAATTACTATACCTGCTCACATTTACTTCTGAAAACTCTAGTTTTGACAATACACAACTCAAGGTTGAGACTGCTTGGAGCGCTCCAATCGGCAATCCAGAAAATGTGGAACTGCATTTCAGGAAGTTGGAGTTGGGAGAGCCTGTATCTTTTGGTTCCATAATGGATAGTAGTGCCGCTGATGGTTTCAAGTTGACACGATCTTCTTTAGGCTGGATGGAGAATGCAATGTCAGATGTGATAAAAAGTAATACTCTTTAACTAGATAGCCAAATAGTTCATTTGCTGCATCTATTTGTTGTTTGGCTACTGCATTTCTTGCTGTTGGCTAGCTGACTTGATATGATTTCCTTTCTGAAGGATTATCTGTGCTCCTATCATCAAGTAGCCTGAGGTTATTTAACAGACTAAAGTTCCCCTTTCCTGGACATGTTCTTGTCTATGGGCCTCGAGTAAGTAACACCATCCACTTTGTGTTGTAAATCTTGACATTATATTGTGTTTTCAGTTTTCATGTAGTACATCATATTTTGAATGTTAATTACTGTAGGGTATGCATGCATTTGTTATTTACAGCTTTGTGTGGCTCATTTTTCTGTTTAAGGGTTCTGGGAAAACTGCTTTGACCAGGGCATCTGCAAAATACTTTGAAGATCATAAAGAGATCTTGGCGCACGTGTAAGACACTCTGTGGAACATTATTGTTCCAAGTTATGTTATATTTCTTCTTTTGAAGAAAGCTCATTGTGACCTAAATCTTAATTATATCATTTGTTTTTCAAAGAGCAGAATATACAGAGATTGTTCCAAACTTGCCCTGGGCAAGACTAAGGAGATGAGGCAAGCAATTGAGGACAGCATTTCTGAAGCGCTGCTTCATTCACCTTCGATCATCATATTTGATGATCTGGACAGTGTAATTTCGGTCTCTTCAGATCCTCAAGTTTCTCAATCATCCAGTTCTTCTGATTCTCCAGTAAGGTATTTGGCTGACATTATGGATGAGTTCAAGGTGAGGAGATATTATGACAATTCTCTTTATTCACATTGTTGAAATTTATTAGAAATATGCTTTGATTGTGATTGTCTCAAATTTTCTTTTCCGATGTTATCTTTTTCCCTGTTGATAGTTATTTTATTATTTTATTTACTTTTGCTTGCCATAACCACTTTCTAGGATAAGACTCGAAGTACATGTGGATATGGGCCTATTGCATTTATGGCTTCAGTTCAATCACTTCAGAGTCTTCCTCAAGACTTAACCTCCTCTGGTTATTTCCTTTTCTACTGTTCTTCAAAGTCCGGTGGTTGAATCTCTGACTTCAAATGTATAAGAATGCTTTTTTTTTTCCACAGGCAGATTTGATTTCCACATTGAGCTTCATGCTCTTACAGTCCCTCAGCGCAAAGCACTTCTCAAACATCAAGTTGAGGAGCATGAGTTGCAGTGTTCTGAGGAAGTTCTGTCTGACATAGCATCAAAATGTGAAGGTTATGATGCATATGACTTGGTAATGCTAACTTTTTTCCCTCAAACTGGGGGAAGAGAAATGCTGACTTTTATAAACTTTTGTCTCATGAACTTTTTGTGATTATAATTATGGCAAATTCTTTCAACATGCAAAAAGGGGTGAAAAAAAGTTTCTTAGGCAAACATCACAAATATTTCGCAGTGGTATAGCGTACATATATTTTTTTGAATGAATTTGGTGGGTAACGAATACTCATCCTGTATATATATTATTTTATTACAGGAAATTTTGATTGATAGGGCTGTGCACGCTGCTGCTTCTCGGTTTGTTCTGCCTTCTAATGCCTCCCTGAACTCTGTGAAACCAACTTTGGTGATGGAAGATTTCTCAAAGGCAATGCACGGCTTCCTTCCTGTCGCAATGCGTGAACTTAGAAAGTATGCTCCTGATGATAAAGATGGTGGCTGGGAAGATGTTGGAGGGCTAAATGAAGCAGTAACTATTATTAAAGAGGTGCACATTTCTTGCTTTCTTCTTTAAGGGTGTTCATCTCATCAATATGCTCCTGAAAAACTAACCATTTTTGGACACCTTTCATTTGGTTGCCTGTGTAGATGATCCTACTTATATTTGTATTCTTTCTTGTAGACTCTTGAATTGCCATCCAAATACCCAAATATATTTACCAGGGCACCTGTACGGTTGCGATCAAACATTCTCCTGTATGGACCACCTGGATGTGGCAAAACTCACATTGTGAGAGCTGCAGCCGCAGCTTGTTCTTTGCGATTCATTTCAGTCAAGGGCCCAGAGCTATTGAATAAGTACATCGGTTCATCTGAGCAATCTGTAAGGACGTTTCTTTCCTTTGAGCATTGCATGAATGTTCCATGTTTTTCCCTGCTTACACTAAAGATATTTGAAGGTGTAGGATATTTCCTTGTCTCTTGTTTTGTTAACCATGTTCTCCAGTTATGAATAAGACACTCAGATCATCATGTTTCTAATTGTTGGAGTATATTGAGCCCATGTATAGAGGCCCATCTAGAGGCCCATGTATAGGATCTATATATCCCACCCTTCTAGGGTTTGGAGTAATACAAAGCAATTATTCTCTCCAATATGGTATCATGAGCTTAGGGTTTCCTCCTCTCTCTCCCTCCCACCCCAGCCCGCAGCAGCCGCCGCCGCCGGCGCCGCCGGCCTCCTCCTCCCCCTTCCACTCTCCTCCTACCCTCCCCTCCCTTCCTCTGCTTCGCGCTCCGCCTGGGCCGCCGCTCCGCCCGCCGCCTGGCCCACTGCTCCGTCCCCTGCCGCCTGGGGCCGCCTGAGCCCTGCTGCCGCCGCCGCCAGCGTGCGCGTGGGCGCAGCTGGCGCGGGGAGCGCCGCGGGGGGCGCTACCGTCCCGGCCGCCGCCGCCTTTGCCGCGCTCACGCCTCTGCCCGCGGGTACATGGGATGCGGCTGGCGCGGGGGGCGCCGATCCGGCGCCGCCGGGGCCCGATCCGGCCGATCCGCCCCTGCGGGCGCCACTGCCGCCCCTGCAGCAGCCCGCCCCGGCCGTGGGGGCTGGCGCTGCTGCCCCTTCAGCAGCCCTACCCGGCCCTGCACGGGGGCACGTGCGGCCCAGGAGCGGGCGCCGCGTGCGCCGCCGCCCTAGACACCGCGCGCGCCGCCGCCGCCCGATCTGGTTCCTAGGCAGGGGGCGCCGCCGCCGCCGCCCTTGACGCCGCCCTGGGCGGGCAGGGCGCGGGCGCCCCTGCCCCCGACGGCGCCCCTCTGCAGCCGCTACTGCAGCCCCCGGGCTCCCAGGCCTGCCTCCCTGCCCCTGCAGCCGGATCCTCGGGCGCGTGGCTGCCCTGCACGTTCCTGGCACCCGGATCGACGGCAGCCTTCCCCGCCGCGATGCCCGCGCCTCTGCACACGCCTATGGCGCCGTCGACCGTCGCCCGAGCTGCTCAGGCCGAAGCTGCACTCGCCGCGGCCCTCCTCACCGCCACGTCCGCGGCTTCGGCGGCTCAGGAGCGCGTCCGTGCGACTACCTTCACTTGGGAGCGTCTTCAGCCTGTCGTCCCCTCCACCGAGCACGGCGCTCTGTCCTCCCACCAGGCTCCGCCCTCTGGATCTGGACCCCGGACCGACCCCCTCCTTGGTGCTCCTCTCACCGCCCAGACCGGGAGTGGGGGAGGTCGCGGGCGTCGTCGTCGGGGCGGGCGTGGTGGTGGTGCTGGCGGCGCTCCTTCTGGTGGTACTGGTGGGGGCCGTCGGGGCACTCCGACCCCGACTCCGGCTCCCACTCCTGCTCCTGGCCCTGGAGGTACGTCCTGTCCATCCTTCAACGCCCCATGGCCAGGGCGCATCCCGATCTGGCCGTTTCAGGGTCAGGGGGGCCCCTCGTCCTCAGCCCCAGCCGGCGGCCATGCTCGCCGCTGCTGCTCTCCTGTTCGTGCCATTCTAGACCCCGCCCACTCCACCCAGCCAGCAGCCGACCTGGCCTGGGGGTGGGACCAGGCCGCACTGGCGCAGTCCTTCAGCGCCATGGGGCGGATGCCACCGGTCAGCACCGAGTGGATCGCCGACTCGGGTGCCTCCTTACACACTACCCCACATGCCGGTATCCTCTCTTCTGTCCGACCCCTACACCCCTCTTGTCCTTCTTCCATCATGGTTGGTGACGGGTCTTGCCTTCCTGTCACCGCCGTGGGTTCTGCTCCTGGCTCCTTTCGTCTTCTCAATGTTCTTGTTGCTCCTCAGATGGTTCATAACCTTCTTTCCATTCGTCCGTTTACAGCTGACAATTCTTGTTCCATCGAGTTTGTTTCTTCTGGCCTCACTGTAAAGGATTCGGCCTCCCGACATCCGCTACTCCGGTGTGACAGAACGGGGCCCCTTTACACCCTTCGCCTTCCTTCTTCCGTTGCACCACTCTCGCCTTCTTCTTCGCCCTGGCCGTCTTGGTCTGCCGCTTTTGCCGCGACGCCGTCTTCCACCACCTGGCACCGCCGTCTTGGTCATCCTGGCCGCGACGTTCTGGCTCAGCTCAGTCGTAGGACCGATGTTCCTGGTACTAGGGCTCTTGCTGAGCCCCTCTGCCATGCGTGCCGGCTCGGTCGTCATGTTCGGCTCCCTTTTTCTTCTTCTTCGCATGCGACGCATGTATTTGACCTTATTCACTGTGACCTGTAGACCTCTCCTGTACTTAGCCTTTCTGGTTATAAGTACTATCTGGTGGTGGTCGATGACTTCTCGCACTACTCTTGGACGTTTCCTTTGCGCGCCAAGTCTGAGACCTTCCCCACCCTCCTCCACTTCTTTGCCTGGGTGTCCACTCAGTTCGGTCTCACCGTTAAGGCCGTCCAGTGTGACAACAGGCGGGAGTTCGACAACTCCACCTCCCGTTCTTTCTTCCTCTCTTGGGGTGTTCAGCTGCGTATGTCTTGTCCGTATACCTCTCCTCAGAACGGCAAGGCTGAGCGGGTGATTCGCACGACGAACGACGTCGTGCGCACCCTTCTGATCCAAGCCTCTCTGCCCCCGTGCATCTGGGCTGAGAGCCTCCACTCCGCCACCTACTTGCTCAACCGTCTTCTGTCCACTGCTTCTCCTGCTCCCACTCCCCACCACGCTCTTTTCGGTACCCCTCCTCGCTACGACCACCTTCAGGTCTTCGGGTGTGCGTGTTACCCTAACACCTCCGCCACTGCTCCTCACAAACTGGCGCCCCGCTCGACTCGTTGTGTGTTCCTTGGTTACTCCCCTGACCACAAGGGGTACCGATGCTCCTCACCTCTCGCCGCGTCCTGATCTCCCGACACGTCGTCTTTGACGAGTCGGATTTCCCCTACTCCACCTCCTCCACACCTTCTCCTGAAGCAGGCTCAACAAGCCTTTCTATGGTCTGAAACAGGCTCCTCGGGCTTGGTACTCTCGGTTCGCCACGTTCTTCCTGACATTGGGGTTCACCGAGGCCAAGTCCGACACGTCTCTCTTCATTTACCGCCGTGGGGATGAGACTGCATATCTGCTGCTCTATGTCGATGATATTGTGCTCACAGCCTCCAGTCGGCAGCTACTTCAGAGTGTCATCTCCTCTCTGCAGCAGGAGTTTGCTATGAAGGATCTGGGTCAGCTCCACCACTTCTTGGGCGTCACTGTTGAGCCTCGCCCGTCTGGTCTTCTCCTTCACCAGCGGCAGTACACACTCGATATTCTGGAGCGGGCTGGGATGACTGATTGCAAGCCCTGCTCCACTCCTGTCGACATTCAGGTGAAGCTGTCTGCTGATCTGGGTGATCCGGTGGCTGATCCTACTGCCTACCGGAGTCTGACCGGTGTTTTGCAGTACCTCACCTTCACCAGGCCGGACCTCACCTACGCTGTTCAGCAGGTCTGTCTCCATATGCATGATCCCCGAGTCACACCTTGCTGCGCAGAAGCGTCTCCTCCGGTACGTTCGTGGCACTGTGGACCTCGGCCTGGTGCTTCACCGCTCGTCCTCTGCTGAGCTGGTGGTCTACACCGACGCTGACTGGGCTGGCTGCCCGGACACTCGTCGCTCCACTTCCGGCTACGCCGTCTTTCTGGGCGGCAACCTGGTCTCCTGGTCGTCCAAGCGGCAGCCGGTTGTCTCCCGCTCCAGTGCCGAGCGGAGTACCGGGCTGTCGCTAACGGCGTGGCGGAGGCGTCCTGGCTACGACAGCTCTTGGCAGAGCTCCACAGCCCGCTCGCGAAGAGCACGCTCGTCTACTGTGACAACGTCAGCGCCGTGTATCTCTCCACCAACTCCATGTCCCGATTACCTCCCAGTTTGCTGACATCTTCACCAAGGGGCTGTCCTCCTCGACCTTCTCGGAGTTTCGATGCAGCCTCAACGTAGCCTCCTCCTCGACCTTCTCGGAGTTTCGATGCAGCCTCAACGTAGCCGGTGGCTAGTTGTGGCTGCGGGGGGTATTTGCCCTTTATACTCTATTTGTACTCGCTTCTTGTCCAGTCTTGAACATTACTGCGTCGGTAGTTCAGACTGCGGGGGTGTTAGCTTTCTTGTTGTCCAGTCTTGAACACCGCTGCGCCGGTAGTTCAGACTGCGGGGGTGTGTTGGAGTATATTGAGCCCATACATAGAGGCCCATCTAGAGGCTCTATATATCCCACCCTTCTAGGGTTTGGAGTAATACAAGGCAATTATTCTTTCCAATACTAATGTTGATAAATCAATTCCAGGTTCGTGACTTTTTTGCAAAGGCAGCTGCAGCAGCACCTTGCCTGCTATTCTTTGATGAATTTGACTCCATTGCACCCCAGCGAGGAACTCATAGTGCTGGAGTTTCTGACCGTGTTGTTAATCAGGCAACTGACTGTCTCCTTGCCTCTAATATGTCAAAATCTCAAGGTTCATTGTTACTTACAGAAATAAGAACGATCTAAATGTGCATTTGATTTGATTGTATGCAGTTCTTGACGGAACTAGATGGTGTGGAAACTTTGACTGGGGTATTTGTATTTGCAGCTACGAGGTTAGCTCCGTGCAAGTATGATAAATGCTATAGTTTTTGCAGACCTAGTCTTCAGCTCTTCTATTATGTACTTTCACAAAGTGATGAAATATGCTGTTGAGTTACTTTTGTTTTATTGCTATGGACTATATTGACCAGCCACACAACGTTTTGCATAAGAGCTTTGCATAGGGTGAAAATGCTGTGGAGTTTTTCTTTTTGGCTAACGTTAGGGAATTTGACTAAATAGCTAGCTTATTTAGTTAATTTGTGTTGCATATTCTTATGGGATGGCTTGTTATTTTGTGCAGCAAGCCACAACTAATTGATGCTGCGCTCTTGCGGCCTGGAAGGTTTGATCGTCTAGTCTTTTGTGATTTTCCTCGATGGGATGAACGTTTGGAAATTTTGAAGGTGCATTCTAAGACGGTGAGTCTTCTCTTGGAAACCTGTGGCCGTTGCTTCTGTCATGTTTTCTCGTGTCTAATTTCACCAGACTTTCCAGATGCACTTTCTTTGTATGTTGCATCTTTAGAACAATGCTAGCTTTCGTCTTAACAAGTTTTCAGCTTATCTTAGTTGGGCCTCATTTCTAGTTTTGCTTTTAATTTCGGAAAGACTTCAAGCTGAGAAGTGTATTTATGCATTTCATGACAGTGTGTTATTTCATTGAGGTATTAGTATATTTCTTTCAATCCTTGCTTTTTGTCTTTTGTTGGTATCAGGTTTCACTGGCAAATGATACCAGTCTGGAAGATGTTGCTTTTCTGACCGAAGGATTTACTGGTGCTGATCTCGCCGCTATTCTAACAGATGCTGGGTTGGCAGCAGTTCATGAACTTTTGGACAACCAGGGTAACGGGGTCCCGGAAAGCGAACCGTGCATCAGCAAAGAACTTCTCATGTCTGTTGCTAGGAAGGCTAGACCTTCTACACCTGCAGATGAGAAGCGGCGGTATGATAAGGAGTTTGGTGAATTTGTATCATCCAGGAAGTCTATTTCCACAAAGGTGTACCTCACATCCAATTTACATCATCAAACCATTGATAGCTGTACTGGAAAAAATCCAGAACCTTATAGTGTTTCTTGTTACCTGAGATTCCAAGAATAACCAGTGGCAGCATTCGGTGCAGGCAAGAGAGTCGAAAGGCAAAAAGGTCACACTAGCTTGAGTCTCTCCAACACATCAGCGTGTTGCGAAATCGATCAGGTAAGGTCAGGGGTCAGACTATTTATTATCTAATTGGACGAAAGTCCACGAAATATGATGTTGTTGAGCATTTTGATGAACTTGTTTCTACAATGAAGATGCTTGTCCAGGTTACTCTTATGTTCAATGGTACGACAGAAGATTGCTAAGCACCATGGTTGTGAAGCAGGAAGTTTGTGCTTAACTATCCTCCGAAAGAAACAACATATACGAAGACAACTAACCAAGGTTCACTTTGTTGTATGATGAGGACAGCCATTGAAGGAATCCATGGCCGAAGGTGCTCCGATCAGATGTTTATAGCATTGTCACAATTTTTTGTGCGACGGGGTATAGTAGAGTAAATAGAAATGCTAACAGAAAACATACATGATAATCGTTGGCTCGTGTGTAAAGGATGATGTGATACAGAGCCTTGGAAATGTTGTTTCTGTACGGGTGGAGCTGATTGATTCAGGAATTTAGCTGTTCTTTGCGCGCCGAATTGGCGATTGGTCTAGTTACCATGGCCCTCTCTAGCCACGGGATAAGGAAGGATTTGCAAGGGTTGTGTCGGTACCCTGTAGTAGGGATAACCACTCCTACTGCAGCAAGGCAAGACTCGCGTAGTCATCCGTAACTATGCCATAAAAGGCGGAGCAGCCAGGCCCCACGGGCCGGGTCAACGGCCCCGGACCCGCTCCCCGCTCTGGGACGGGTGCGGTGACGCCACGTGTCCTTGAGCAGGGGAAACTCTGAGTCAACAGCCGAGGGCGTGGACCCCCTATAGGGGTCCGGGACCTCCCCGCGTCCGTCCGGACCCCCCACGCGCGTAGAACCAACATACCGCCGGGGCGGGGTCCGGGGGCGCCATGTGTCTCGCAGGCGCGGGTGCGAGTCTTCCGCATTCAATGCGGGTGGTTAAGGCGTGCTTTGCCGTCGCGGCACGCGGGGCAGTTTTTGTCAGGCCTCACTGTAGACCGTATATTACCGAAGTACACAGTGCAGCCGCATCCGCGCAGAGCCCGTCTGCCGCATTAAATGGATACGACGGCACGACATCTTTTCATGATACCGCCTACGCCGCAAGCTACAGGGCCCGTTCAGCTACACGGCAGGCAACGCCGCAAGCTACCCCCTAGCGTTGTTTCGACAAGACAGGGCATGGATATGCTGGACGGAGGATTCCCACGGGCAGAGCAAGGAAATCCAGAAATGAGATCTCCGTCGCCTGCAATGCCATAATGTCTAAACTGTATGTTATTTTATACTACATCGTTGGGCCCACCTGTCGGGGATCCAACGGCCATGTACGCGCCTCCCTTGATATATAAAAGGGAGGTGCTCGCTGCACACTATAGACTCTTTAGACCTTCTGGAGACTCTCTCTAGATCAAGGGTAACACACGCCAAGGCTCTTACAATGCAAGCAATACAACACACAGTGGACGTAGGGTATTGCGCTCCGGCGGCCCGAACCACTCTAAACAGGCTGTGTTCATCGCGTTCTTTCACCGAGATTGGGCTAATCCTAGCTAACCCCCGAGTACTGACTCTCAGGGTTTAGGCGGGTGTATTACGCCACCCGGCTGTGGGTTTGCACATCACGACATTTGGCGTGACAGGTAGGGATCGAACCTACGACCTTCTGCTTGGCCCGGTGGCCAGGGTCCGGACCATCCAGAAGCTAGTCTATTAGGTCAGCGAAGTCCTCCACGAGGCAAAGGCCAGTTATCTTGAGATGCATAAGCTTATCTATGCCATACTTATTGCGTCCAGGAAACTGCGCCACTATTTTCAGGCACACAGAGTTGTCGTAGTGACCTCTTACCCGCTGAGGACGATCCTGCACAACTCCAACGCCACGGGTAACATCGCCAAGTGGGCAGCAGAGTTGGCTGAGTTCCAGCTGGACTTCCAGCCCCGCTATGCAGTCAAAAACCAGATCTTGGCTGATTTCATAGCAGAATAGACTCCTTCCCCAAGCAATTCTGGGGGTCTGGACCTCAACGCTGGACCCCCGGAGCCGGAAGTCAAGACACCAGTCTTCACCGAGCCCCACTGGACACTCTTCTTCGACGGGTCCGTCCGCAAGCAGTGGGCTGGAGCTGGTGTGGTCCTTATCGGCCCAAACGGAGATCAGCTGAAGTACATGGTGCACCTTGAGTTCAAGGCCACCAATAACATGTCAGAGTACGAAGCTTTGATCTTTGGCCTGACACAAGCCCTGACTCTGGGGGTCCGACAGCTCCTGGTGAAGGGAGATTCTCAGCTAATCATCAAGCAGATCCAGGGGGATTGCAGCTGCAACAATCCCCAGCTCGTGGCATACCTCATTCACGTGAGGAAGCTCGAGAAGGACTTCGACGCCTTGGAACTGCAACATGTTCCCCGTGAATTCAACTCAGCAGCAGATGATCTATCCGCGAGAGCATCTACCTGGGCATCCGTGCCCGAGGGCATCTTCGAAAGACGGCTGCTGAGACCTACCGCCCAACTTGCCGAGCTGGGTGAAGGGGATCAAGCTAGCACCTCGAAGCTAGCGGTCCCGGCGGCATTCCACCTGTGGTGCCCGCCCTGAGTTGTGTGCTCTGTTGAGGATCCTGGAGACCTCATAGAGCCACTCCCACCTGCTCAGGGAGCTCTCGATGCATGGATCTCCGAGATCCGGGACTAATTGAAAGACAATATCCTTTCTGATGACGATGCGTCCGCTGAGCGCATAGTACGATTGGCTAAACGCTACGCGGTGGTAGACGGGGATCTCTACCGCCGTGGTGCCAATGGTATCCTCATGCGGTGTATTTCCCAGGGAGAGGGACGCGAGTTGCTCGCAGAGATCCATGGAGGCGAGTGTGGAACTCATTCCTCATCTCGCACGTTTGTTGGTAAGGCCTTTCGGCATGGTTTCTACTGGCCAACAACACTCCAGGATGCGGCTGAGCTGGTAAGGTCCTACAAAGCATGCCAGTTCCATACAAAGCAAATACACACACCGGCTCAAGCTCTGCAAATGATCCCGCCCTCATTGCCATTCGCCGTATGGGGCGTGGATATCCTGGGGCCGTTCCCCCGGGCCGTCGGCGGGTACCGGTTCCTCTACGCCGATATTGACAAATTCACAAAATGGCCGGAGGTTACCCATGTGGTGAACATCACCAAAAAATCAGCAATCGCATTCCTCAAGTCTATTGTGTGCAGATTTGGCGACCCAAACCGCATCATCGCGGACAACGGGACCTAATTCAAAAGCAGACTCTTCCAAGAGTACTGCGAGGAAATCGGCATCCAGCTATGCTTTGCGTCCGTGGCACATCCCCGCAGCAATGGACAGGTCGAGAGAGCGAATGCATAGGTCCTCTGGGGACTCAAGACCCGCACCTATAACTACTTGAAGAAGCATGGTGACAAATGGGTTAATGAGCTTCCGTGCGTACTATGGGGCAACCGGACCACACCCAGCCGAGCCACCGGGGAGACCCCATTCTTCCTAGTCTACGGGGCTGAAGCATGCCTTCCCCCGGAAATTCACCTGGGCTCACCACGGGTCCAGGCTTTTGACGAATCCATGCAGGAACAATTGCGGCGTGACGATGTGGACTTCGTTGACGAACGAAGGTGGCGAGCAGCAATTCGAAATGCACGCTACAACCAGGCGCTCAGGCGCTATCATCAATGGTTCGTGCACAGTAGGGAGCTCCGGGCTGGCGACCTCGTCCTGAGGCGGATTCTGAACCGAGCAGGGCTCCACAAACTCTCCCCCAGCTAGGAGGGTCCCTTCAAGGTTACAGAAGTATGCCGGCCCAGATGCGTTCGCCTTGCCACAGAAGGTGGGGTGCCGCTACCCAACCCATGGAACATAGAGCATATGTGTAAGTTTTACACTTAGACAGAGCAGGAAAATGAATTTTTTATTTGTAATAAGATAGAATTAGCGTGCGGCCCAGAGCGGTGGGGGTCCGTCCTCGTAAACCCGGCCTCTGGCATCCATCGCACCATCGGCTAGCATTTACGCGCGGCCCAGAGCGGTAGAGGTCCGCCCTCATAAACCCGGCCTCTGGCATCCATCGCGCAAGCCATGTATATCAAGTTGCAAAGGAAAGATTTGCCCCCAGTTCTGTCTTTATGTCAAAATCTTATTTCGCATTTCGATTCTCGAGCTTTTGCCTTTCTAACCCCCGTGCAGACTTTCACTCTTGTCGCTACAGCTAAGATCTGTATTGAGTTGCCGGACTGCCGTACAGGTCCGGACCCCCTTGCTGCTGGGAGAGGGGTCTGGACCCCTAAGGACCTGCTCTGGAGAGGGGGTGCTTGTTTCCTGGGGTGGTCCGGAGTTCTGTGTAGCCGCTTAGCCGGTTCCGTACCCAAAGCCTACACGCTCCACCGCCCTATAACGAGTGCTCTAGTACCCGAAGCTGGGTAATTAGGGGTCCGGACCTCGTTCTAGCTCAAGGGTTGGCTTCCTAAGTCCTACACGGCAGGTCCAGCTCCATATCTCAAAGGATCAAGTACGACAAAATGGCTTCACCCACTGCTAGGGAGGGGTCCGGAATGTCGGAGCCAGGTCCGGAAAAGTCGTGTTTGTTTCCTGGAATGGTCCGGAGCCCTGTGTAGCGCCTTAGTCTGGTTCCGTACCCTAAGCCTACACACTCCACCACTCTGTAACAAGCATTGAGCTGCCTGGACCTGCGTATCCGGAGCTCCGGATCTCGTACTAGCTTGGGGGCCGGTCCAGAATAAGTCCCGCGGGCCTGCTACTAAGCTTTGACTTTGAGTGGTATGCAGGTTAGGCCTTGACTGGTGGTAGCTAGCCTCAAACCATTGAGCCTACCTACCAGGGGGTCCCGGCATCCGCTTTTAAGACTTCATGCAGATCGAGGTCTAGTCTCAGTGGTAGACAGACTCAAAACAACCGAGCCTGTCTCCCAGGGGGCCCGGAGCGTTCGCTTTGAGCCAGACACCAAGGATCGATTCTGCATGCGTCAACCAACTAAGTTGCAGTAACATTACTACCATCCTAGCGAGTTTAATTTTCCTCTCTGTAGTTTTTCTCCTATACAGGGAATAAGTCGCTCGTTCGACTTGCAATTTATGCTACACCTATGCCCAAGGATGCTTGCTCAACCTCATACGGGGGTCCGGAGTGTCTTCTTCGGCTCCGATGGTAGATAGGTTCTAACAACTGAACCTATCTACCTGGGGCCAGGGCGCCGGGGTGCTGCATACCACAAACCAGAGCAACTGACAAACAGCTAAATTGAAATTTTCTTCTATTAAAGTTTCAACAAGTACAATATTTTTACATAACACAAAAAACAAAAGATCGCCTGCTGTGATGGTCCAGCTCAGGAATCTGCAGGCTCCCGCTTGAAATAAGCGGCTACAAAGTCGACGACATCCCGCACGCTTTCCCGAGCGGTGGCCTCCGTCTCCGCCACTGGACCATCGACGACAGGGGCTAGCGAGATGGCAGGGTCGTGGCTCCGGAGGCAGGTCAAAATGTACTCCGCCACCATCCGGCACAGCTCGCGGCCCTCGGCTTCAAGATGACTAGCAAGGATCGGCTCCAGGTGCCGGAGTCTATCTGAAGGAGAGTTCAGCACTGGGAGGGCATCAGCAATCGAAGATGATGGCTCCGCCACTTGGATTGGACTCATTCCAAGTGGTACCAGAGCCGAGCTTGCTTCGCTCGCCCAGTCGATGATTCGCTGGGCCCCCATGCGCTGGTCCTCTTGCAGCTTCCGGACTGCCTCCTGGACCGCCTCTTGCACCTGGGCATCCAGTGCCGCCTGGGCCGCCTCTAGCTGGCGGGCCTTCTCCTGGAGCGAGGCCTCTTTCCGCGCTGCTGACTCCTTCAGGGTCTTAAGACTCTCGCGCTGGCGCGCAAGGGCATGCTCCATGCTGGTGGTGAGGGATTCCCGCCGGGTAAGGGACTTCCTCTCCCCCTCAAGCTCTATCTCGGCAACAGCCTGCTGGCTGGCAGTCTCCTGCAGCTTCTGGCGCCATGGATGCAGGGACTCGGAGAGTTTGTCGAGCTCCAGCTTGCGGACCTCGAGTCCCTGGCTGCGAGACTCGAACTCGGATCGCTGGGCTGCGAGGCTGGCCTCCTCCTTGGCAATAGCCTCCTCCCGCAGCGCCAGGGTTTTTTCCCGTCTCGCTACCGCAAACTCCCGGTCGAACACCTTTCGGAGCCCTTTCCTATAGGACTCAAGGTCGGCCTCAAGCTCGGACTGGGCGGCGGTGGCACGGGAGGCTTCGGCCTTTGTGCGCTCCTCCAGGCGATATGCCAGTCACCGAAGCACTGACGCTCGCTCTCTAGAGCAGCTCACTCCCACCGGAATGCCGCCTCGGCGGTAGAGGTCGCCTCTTCTATCGTCCGCCGGACCCGGACCAGCACCTTGGGGAGGGGAACCGCATCCTCCTCTGGGAGACCCTGCAGGAACCGCCTACCGGAGACCTCCTCCAGCTCTTCCTCTACCGCAGGTTTGGAGCTGGGGGAGGGGATGTCCGGCACAGACGTCGGGACCTCAGGTACCGAGGTGCTCGCCGTTGCCGCGTCCGCTGCCGCTGTGCTCGCTGTGGCCAAGCCCGGTGTCGGCGCGACTGCCGCCATAGCCGGGGCCTCGGGGGCCACCGCATCGGGCGTTACTGCACCTGGCACTTGCGCATCTGCCGCCGCTGCGTTGGGCGCCATCGGGTTAGCAGAGGTCGCCGCACCCGAGCTCCCCACATCCGCCGTCGCTTCCGCCGTTGCCGCCGAGGTGCCGGACGCCTGAACCCCCGCTGACGAGCCAGCGGCGGTGGAAGAGATGACTGGGCGAGAGGCCCTGGCAAACAAAGAGAAGAAGTCCTTCAGCAAAAAGCGAAGCACCGGGAATAAAGGGAGTGAACGGAAGAACACTTACCCCGAAGCGCCGGGTCTCTAGCGTCCACGGAGGCTCGACGACTGCTTCTGCTGCTGCTGCTGCCCTGGTGGTGGCGGTGGTGGTGAAGAATGCTGCTGGTGCTGCCCTGGAGGTGGCGGTGGTGGTGGCTGTTACTGCTACTCCCGAGGCGGCGGCGGAGGCGCACCTCGTGGCGGCTGCTGCTGCTGCTGTCAGGGAGAGGCACCTCCCGGCAGTTGTGGTGGCTGCCGTGGCGGCGACGGAGACGCACCTCGTGGCTGCTGCTGCTGCTGTTGCTGCCGGGGGGAGGCACCTCCCGGCGGTGGTGGTGGCGGCGCGGCTACTCCAGGGGTCCCGCGAGAGCCAGGGGCCCGGGAGCTACCCTAGCCCGCGTCCTCAGCGGTCCTCTGACGCTTTGCGGCGGGCTCCATAACTGGGGTCCTGTCGCTGCGGTGCAACCTGCGACGGCTCGCTTCCTCCGACGATGCGCCGGAGCTGCTCCGGGCCTGGCTGGGACCGCTCGCGACAGAGCTACTAGCCACGGCCTGTTTGCCCTTGGTAGAAGGGCTAGACCCCGCGGCGCTCGGCACGGCCTGTTCCCCGGACGCACTAGGGATCCGGATCCCACGGTCCGGGTCGCCTCCAGTTTGGCGCGCTGCTAGCCCACCCTCGTCGAGGGTCGGCAGAGTGGCCAGCACCGCAGTCCTCAGGCGTGAGTCCTCGCAGAGAGGAACGACACCCTGAGGAAGGATCAGGTGCTCCGGGACGAAGATCTCCCCCGTCACCGCCCGCACCAGGACCTCCAGGGCTTCCTGGGTTAGATCACTGTCCTCCCCGCGGTGAGTCCTGCTGCAGTCTTGGGGCCCGGTGAAGTTCCAGGCAGGACGCGGCCGCTGCTTCAGAGGGGCGATCCGGCGCTTCAGGAAGTCCCCAAGCATGTGCAGCGAGGTGAGGCCGCTCTCCGCCAGCGCCCTGATCTTGCTCAGCACAGAGTCGAACTCCGACGGCAGGGACGGCTTGGCCCTCTCGGACTGGCGGTCGGAGGTGGGTCCTCCGGTCGGCATGACGAGGCGCTCGTTTGCTTCGGTGGCGGCGATTACCCACTCCTTGCGTCAATCCTCAAACTTCCCGCCAGTAGGGCGTCTGCAAATCGCTCCTCGTCTGGAAGTAGTACGCCCCCACTTCATCCTTGCCCTTCCCGGACTTCACCAGGACGAAGAAGTGGCGGAAGAGAATGACGCAGGGCCGCACCCCCACGGACATCTCGCACAAGTGGACGAAGATTGACGTCAGGAGGATGGAGTGGGGCGTGAGATGCTGGAGCTGGAGGCCGAAATCCTCCAGCAGCAGCAGGAAGAACGAAGAGATCGGCAGCCCCAAGCCGGTGGAAATGTGCGAAATAAACATCATAAATTCCCCGGCGCGTAGATCGCCGAGGGGAACCGAGCCTGCTCGAATCCCCCAGGCAGTCTCCTATGGACTCCACCCGAGCAGGCGGCGCACCGTGTTCAGTTCCTCCTCGGTTTGGAAACGACGGGGACGAATGAGGGACGCCATCTTGCTATGGAGGCGAGGAACAATCTGTGCAGAAGAGCAAGGGGCGAGGAGGCTCGAAGGCAAAGGGGCGCAAAGGTTTGGAAGGAAGAAGGCGAATGCGGAAAAGTAGCCGCGGTATGCGGTTCGGCCCTTTATGAAGCCTGACCCATCCGGCGCGCCCCGGAACCGTCGCTGAAAGCCAAGCGACGCTCACACCTGGTGTTAGCCGCCCAGTCCATGACAAGGGGGCCCAGGCCCGCCTATCAGGGAGGGCGGGTAACAAACAAAGGTGTGAAAAGGCGGGATCTGAACCGTCGCCCGCACGCGAAGCGTGGCGGAAGCTGTGCCGACGTGTGCGCATAAAGCGCTAGCAAGACCAGACTTTTCGGGAACTGCGCTGGTGGTAAAAAAAATCCCGTTTACTCCGGCCGCAACAATGCCGAGCGTCGCTCGCGTGACTAGGTGTACCACTGTGCGTGGGGGCCATGAGTTAGTAAGCCGTTGCGATGTGATGAGGCAGCAAAAAACCCGACGGATGGTCAAAGCCGGACAAGACTCCTGCAGTATGCATAGTCTAATGCTAGAGGCTTCAAGTTATGCAGAGCCAAATCGCAGTAGCGGCCCCACCTGCGTGTTCGTCACCTCTCCCGAGATGGGCCCGGGGGCCACTGTCGTTACCCTGTAGCAGGGATACCCACTCCTACTGCAGCAAGGCAAGACTCGCGTAGTCATCCATAACTACGCCATAAGGGGCAGAGCAGCCAGGCCCCACGGGTTAGACTCTTACCTTCCCGGGCCAACGGCCCCGGACCCGCTCCCCACTCTGGGACGGGTTCGGTGACGCCACGTGTCTCTGCGGAGAGGAAACTCCGAGCCAACAGCCGAGGGCTCGGACCCCCCACGCGCGTAGAACCAACATACCGCCGGGGCGGGGTCCGGGGGCGCCACGTGTCCCGCATGCGCAGGAAGACTCGCCCACCCACCGCTTTCAATGCGGGTGGTTAAGGCGTGCTCTGCCGCCGCGGCACGCGGGACAGCCTTTGTCAAGCCTCACTGTAGACCGCATATTACCGAGGTACACAGTGCAGCCGCATGCGCCGCATCTGCGCAGAGCCCGTCTGCCGCATTAAATGGATACGACAGCACGTCACCTTTTCATGATACCGCCTACGCTGCAAGCTACACGGCCCGTTCAGCTACGCGGCAGGCAACGCCGCAAGCTACCCCCTGGCGTCGTTTCGACAAGACAGGGCATGGATATGCTGGACGGAGGATTCCCACGGGCAGAACAAGGAAATCCAGGAATGAGATCTCCGTCGCCTGCAATGCCATAATGTCTGAACTGTATGTTATTTTATACTACATCGTTGGGCCCACCTGTCGGGGACCCAACGGCCATGTACGCACCTCCCTTGAGATATAAAAGGGAGGCGCTCGCTGCACACTACAGACTCTTTAGACCTTCTGGAGACTCTCTCTAGACCAAGGGTAACACACGCCAAGACTCTTACAAAGCAAGCAATACAACACACAGTGGATGTAGGGTATTGCGCTCCGGTGGCCCGAACCACTCTAATCAGGCTGTGTTCATCGCGTTCTTTTACCGAGATTGGGCTAATCCTAGCTAACCCCCGAGTACTCACTCTCAGGATTTATGCGGGTGCATTACGCCACCCGGCTGTGGGTTTGCACACCACGACAGGTTGAGAGTTGATTGGGGCAATAAGTGGGAGCCACCACTTAGCTCTGCTGAATAAGCACCAGTTTTGTTGACATTGTAATGATTTTTTAATAGCAGCACTGGTTGGTGAGTGGCATTTTTTGTTTGTATCATATTGGTCTTTGTTTGGGTTGGTTGTGGAGAAAAGATGGGAACATATCAGGTGCGAATGCAAATATTGCAGGAACCATCGAGTCCGCGAGCTCCGTTGGTTTGTGGTGACAGAGAGCCCATTGTAAATGCAAAGCCCAAACATCAAATAACGTTTGAATCGGTGCGAGAGATGTTTGGGCCTAATTGTCATCCGGGCAGTAGGGTGAGTTTGGTGAAGAGCGAGGGAGATCCACCAGCGAATACAGAGAGGGAGAGCGAGAGAGATCCACCAAAAAAACACACAGTTTTGAGATTTCACCAAACTAAAACACAGAAGCAAAAGTCACACCTGAATGAAACATAGTTACTCATTATCTCTTAATTTTAGCATTTCACAGCCAAAATGCCACTGGATCCTGCTCGAGATCACTTGTTACTTCTTGAGGCAGCCTCCAGGTGTGACTTTTAAGCTTCAGGTCTCTTTCCGCATCATACACAAGGGAGAAGGTCTTCAAACGATACATAAAGCAACCGCATTGGGGCACGCCTCCAGCAGACCCTGACTCTTCCCTGAGCTCCTGATCAGCCCTGCCGTTATCAATGGACACACACTCCACAAGGCAGAATTCGCCCGGGCTTCTCAGCTGGGTTCTCGTTGAACACCTTCACTTTGCTGCACTTGAAGTCAGGGGAAGGGTGCAATGTGTCTCCAGTCCCGATGCTGGCCAAGGTGCTGCAGTAGAGGTACTCCAAGGTCTCTGGGCCAGGGAGGTGTCATAGTGTCCACGGCCAATTACTGTATTGTTTCCACACGTACTCCTTGGTGTCAAAGATGAAGGTGGTTCCTCTCTTGGTGCTGACCAGGGTTCACCAAACCGGTGGGAATCGGTCAGGTTGAAATTCAAAATTCAAATTTAAATTTAAAAAAATGAAAAATTCTCAAAAAATTTCTAAAAATACTTCAAGGTGCGACGAATCTAATAGTGTCAAATTTTCTCAAAAATTCGTTAATTTATTATAGTTTGTGGGGATTTGAAGTTAAACAAAAAAAAAGTGTGCATACAAAAGTATATAAATACAATGTAAAAGTAGTAAAAAAAGAATTGGATGGTTCATTTAGACTAAAATATGTTATACAAACATTCATTTAGTATACTTTGCGGGCATTTGAATTTAAACCAAAAAAGAAAAAAATTTGAATTTAATCGATTACAAGTCAAACCGGCCGGTAAACCGGTTAAACCGACCGGTATACCGGTACGAACCGTTTGCACTGCGAATTTTGAATTCAAATTTGACTTCGACCGGTACTAACCGGTTTCCGGCCAAACTGGTCCGGTATACCGGTACCGGACCCGGCCGGTTTGGCCGGACTGGTCGGTAAGAGAAACCCTGGTGCTGACAAGGATGCATCCATCGGGTTGCACGCCGTAGGAGGAGACATCCACCCTACCGAATGGCGGGAAAGAGAGGTCCTTGCGCCCCCTCGGCTCACTATGTTCCGGCATCCAGAGGTAGCAATGAAATGTGGCGAAACACAGAGCGAATAGCTTATTGTCGCCGACAGGGAGGTAGATTGGAGAAGCATTGTAGTGGGGCTCAGGCTCAGGTCCATAGTCGAAGCTCTGTTCCTCAACGTCGATCATCGGGATGCCCGGGGTATCATCAGCTATGCCGGGATACAGCACCATGATCTTGGTGCCAAAGGCTGCTGCGATCCACTCAGGAAACCCACGCGGCGCCCGGATGCGCATGAAAGCTCCAGGCAAGGGCTCAGCGCGCTTGCCTGATCCGCGCGAGCGCGAGCAGCTCACCTTGCGGATGCTGTATCCAGAGTGCCAGTCATCAAGCACAAGGTAAAGGTGCTGCTCCCGATCCTTTTCCTGGCATCCTCGTTCCTTTCCTGGATTATTACTCTACTCGTAGATAGATCTGGTTCCTGCGATTCGTTGAATTCAAACAAGAATCGATTGTCAAGTTTCAATCAGGCCCAATCGTCGTACTGCAACTCAACCAGAGAAATCGAAGTATCCAATTCTTAATCGAGGGCAGCAGCGATTCGAATTCGACGAAGAATCCGATTGTCAAATAGAAACTAATCAGACCCAATCGTCCTACGCCAACTCAACCCGACAAGTCCAAGTATCCAAAAACTTAATCGAACGCAGCAACGATTTCGAATTCGAAAAAGAACCTGATTGTCAAATAGAAATCAATCAATCAGGCCCAATCGTCCTACTGCAATTCAACCCGACAAGTCTAAGTATCCATATCTTAATCGAGGGCAACAGAGGAGAAGAAGAAGGACAAGGAGAAGAAGAAGAGGAGGAGGAGGAAATCGCAGGAACGCACCTATACAGTCGAAGATGGTGCGGCGGCGGAGGCGGAGGGGAAGGAGGCCAATGGATTTTTTTTAAAAAAAAGGAAAGCGAGAATACCGCTCATGGGCCGCAAATCCTGAATCCTGTGTAGTAATGGGCTTGTGCGGCCCAAAAAGCCCACACCACCCACCTATATCTTATCTCCTTCCTGCTCCCATCGGCGGCGTCCCCGATTGCAACTCTCCAGTCCTCCTCCGTGTTCGTTCCCTGCGCGAATTCGGTAGCTGCGCGGCACAAGCCACCATAAATCCATCCATCCCAGGCCAATCCGCCCAGGGTGCGATACTACTCGAGAAACTTTTTTGGGGGAATCAACTCAAGTCTCGAGTTTTAGCCTTCGCAGATCCGCGAATCGCAATCAAGCCGAGATGGCCGGCCGCTTCCTGTTCCAGAAACTCTCCTCCCGGATGTCTAGGTCCAGCGAGCCTGTCGCCCGCCTTGCTTCGGTTTGGGTACGTACAAGATCGATCCCTGCCTTTTGGGGCGGGGAGGATTTTTTTATTTTATTTTTTAACCCATCGTTGCTTGAATTTCTGTTTTCTATTGCTTCTCTTCTTCATTGGTGAAATTTCTGATTTTTTTTACTTGAAAGTGTCTGAAATTGCATTTTGTTTTCAAAGGAAGGACAAAGTTCTTATCTTTGTGTATCGCTATTCCAGGAAGGCAGCATCAGGATACATAATCATGAACCTGCAGCGCACCTTACCACGGTGGCTCCCAATAACTCTGGGATTCATGGCCATGTAAGTACTATTTTCCCCACTCTATTCTTTGTTGCTGAAATTTTCTCTTCTTTGTTTGGAGAAAACATCAGCGAACGTTATCATCTTGTTACCGCCCTCTCAGGAAGGCGGCATTAGAACCCTCCGTAACCTTATCAATGGAGCTTCTGCACATCCTAGCTTGGCGGCCCCCAAGCTCCCTGCCATTCATGGTTATGTAAGTGCTAGGAATTAGAATTTCTTGGCCTTGCGCATGCTGTAGAATACTGATATAACAACTGTAGAAGAACAAATCAGGGATACAATCAACATGTCCATTCACACATGGAAGAATATAAGTGTTGTTGAGCCAAATTCTTTACTTATATGTTTCATGTGTTTTTTTTTTGGTCTAGTCTTGGAAAATAAATATCAATAACAAATTCATGTTCTGAATTGATTTCTGGCCCTGCCTGTCACAGGCTACAAGGTACTTCAACACACTGCTGTGCACTCGTGCATCTTCTGGAACAGGCATCCCGACAAATAGCGTTCCCCCAGTTCTCTCCTTGAAGCCGGAATTTGTGAATTCTGCTGGAGTCAAGCGAACTTTCTCATCCAGTACGTCCACCAATGACACTACAACTAGCACAGCTGAATGGGATGCTAAATTGGCAGCAGCCAAAGCCGAAGTGGCAGATTGGTTTGCCAAAAAGGATGAGTAAGTCTCTTGATTCTCATGCCCATCATGCATTTTATTAGAGATAATACTTGGGGTAAAACATGCATGCTTTTTCTGAATCTATGTTGTGTTCTACCTCGTGTATCCTATATGAAAATAATGCACTTTTCCTTGTTCTGTCATCAGAATTACTCCCTCTATATTCCTTTTGTTGGTTAAAATTGATGAGCTAGGCCAAAGATAAAATCCTGTAAAGGTTTTATTCCTGCCTTGGAAAAGTTCAGGCTTTAGAAATGGGTATTACCTTGGTCGGATTCAATATAATATAAGCGGCATGAAACAGCACATCTTTGCTGTAAGCAAACTCAGTGGCACCTAAAAGAAATTTTGAAACTTTACCACAATCGCTTGTACACCTGGATTTTGATATTGTCGTTCTTTTTTAAAAAGAAAAACTCTAGACATTATTAATAGCATTTTTTTTGGAACTACAAGAAGAAAGTCATGACATAAACATAAACTTGCAAGTTGAATCGTATGTTTATTCGATTACTCATGTTTACTAATCCCATCATTTTTTTCTTGATCTGCAGGGAGAATGCTGCGTTCCTTAGATACTATAGGAGACTTCTAGTTTCCTGGTGTATAATATTTTGGTGTTTCTTCGATATGTTGGACAGTGGGTCTTCACACAATGACACAAGTCAGTGCGAAGGCAAAAGCGGATCACATTGTCAAGCTGCAGCAAGTGCCAATCCAGCCGTTAAATATCCCTAATAAGGTAAGTACTAATGCAGTTCAAAGACATCAGGAGTTCCAAGTACTAATGCAGGCATGGAGTTCAACCTCGAAGGAACCTACTCAACTGAGGGGCCTCAAGCTGTCTCCGAATGTTTTGGCTATGCTTAGTTTCTCCGAATGTTTTGGCTGTGCTTAGTTGTCGGTTGGGAACTTGATATGCTGTTATAATTAGTGTTAACAATTTTCCGCCCTTTTTGCCTGGTATCCTTTGTATGCTGGGAGGGGCGGCCTTTTCATCCTTGTGATCTCTAGTCTGGTGGACTTTGTAATTCAGTTGCTTTATCCTATGAGAGAGGGACGTTTCCCATAGAATCATGCAGGATTTGCCGTACTGAATTTAAAACACTCCCGACTCCCAACTGATGAGAGGGGGAGCTTGGATGCGTTAGCATCCCTAGAACTGGAAATATTCCTTGTTTAAACACCTCCTAAATAGCATGTTTCTGGAATTTAGGAAGATTTCATGCTACGCTTGAAAAATGCCTGCAATGGTGAGCAGCATAGTTCTGGGGGCTTTGGGCTGGTTGTGTGCTGTTCGAGCTTGGAAGTGAAGGTCAGGGAGTCGGTCGTGAAGGTGGCTGGACCCATGGAAGAGATTTGGTGGGCGGTTGATCTAGCGCCGGAGACGGTCGGAGGCCGATCGTGAGGGAAAACGAGAACAGCAGGCCGCACAGCTTTGGATTCAGCCAAACAGCTGTTATAAGTGCTGAAATGTGGAACACAGGAAAAGTAAAGAGCATGACAAGGAAGAAGTTTCGTCAGTCTTGCAATGATGGTAGCTTCTTTAGTTTCGTCAAAAGTAAAGAGCACGACAAGGAAAAAGTGCATTTAGTTTTGTAATTGATAGATGATAAATAGTGTTAACTTTTTTTACTTATCTGGTTGATGTTTCAAGATTGTTCATTATCCAACAGTTATTGTCATCAATTTTTTGAGCCAAGAATTGAGAAATAGTCAGTCCAACATCTGTGTTTTCTGTGTGTGGTAGCTGATAGGATGTGGACTGATATTTCTTCAATAATTACTGGAAGGAAAGTTGGGGATGGTTTTGAATCAATAGGAACTTGTTGGCTGAGTGAGAAAAGATTTACTGTTACTGATTTAATTTGTGCAACTGCTTTAATTATTGGGGCTTGGAAGCTGATAAACTAGGTGATTCCCCGCGCGTTGCTGCGGAATTTTTTAAGATGCTTTTTATACATGCATGATGTAAATAAAATTAACATAGTAATATTATATAATATAGTGGTGTATAGATCACATACAATAATTCAGAATGAGCCTTTGATGGTATTATTGGTTGGGTGCTAATGCACCATGTTTTAGGATGCGACAATAATGGATGGGGGGGGGGGACCAAACATCTTGAGATGATGATGAATGAGATTACAGAAACCTGCAAGTTGTGACAATAAATATGTTTTAGTTCGTGATGTAGTTTTGACAATGGATTCATAAATAAATAAATAAATAAATAAATAAATAAATAAATAAATAAATAAATAAATAAATATTGCAATATCTGAATTGATAATCTGAAGACGATTGAAACAAAGAGGCCTTGGTTTTTGGGTTATAAAAGGAGAACATAGAAAGAAGAAAGATTTAATCCTTTTGTTCTAAACTGAGGATGACAAAATCACATGATGCATACCTGGTGGCTACCGGCTGCCAAGCTGTCGTGGAATTCCTGGTTACAGACTTTCGTTGTCTTCAAATGGCAGGTATACTAATGACACCTCACGAAATTAAGGAGCAAAATAACCATCGGGAAATAATTGGTAGAATTTCACAAAAGGAGTCCACAGTAATCACCAAAAGCAAGTCAATGGCAAGTAGTTTTGCCGCATCTACTAAAGCTAACTTCTCCAGAGGCAGTAAAGCGGCGGCTCCAAGTAGTTGGAGCCCGAGCAAGTTGTCGTACTTGGGGACGAAGGCCCCCGTCGAGCCCGACACGGGGAGCGGCTTGATGTGGTGGCCCTGGGCTTGCGCTTCATGATGGTGAACATGGTCGTGGTCGCCACCAGGGCTGCAGTCAGCGCCACGATGCCGGTTCCTGCCGCAGCCTCGCGTGTAGTTGAACCCAATCTCCGCCGCCTCCTATCGCATTCGCCGGCCGAACGCCTAATGCTCCGTCCAGCATTGTTGCCGCGTTGACGACGGCCTTTTAGCTCCTCTGCTCGGCGTCTCAAATGCGCAGCCTCTGTAGCGACGGGTGGGCTCGCCGCGTCACTCGTGGGCTGGTTTGGTTGGTGCGGGATTATTTGTATAGTTGGCCAGGTGAATGTGATCGCATGGTGGAGGCAGTTTTTAATAGACTTATTGCTAAATAGTATTGTCCAATTATCTTCTTGCAAATTGATGACGTGGTGGAGGCTGTTTCCAAAAGAGTTAATGTTAAGTGGTAGTGGCTAGTAGTAAATTATGTCTCTTCAACATGAACGGTAGATATGATGCTAGTTGCTGATATCCAACGGACAACACTAATTGAGATGATGTGGCTCAATATGGTTGTAGAGAAATCAAAATTAATAAGCTTTAGTGGGGATGAACTATATAAGAGTTATAGATGACATTTGTGGACTGATATTTCTTCAATAAACACTGCAAATGTGTATTGGCAGAGTATGGAGAGACTTTTGTTGAAGATAGTGGGGCTGCCACAGAAGATACCCAGATCAGAGGTGAAGTCTACATGAACTCAAGAAGAAAGTCCACGAGTAGTTTCTGATGAATCTGAAGACGACGGTGGCATCATTTCCTTCTGTGATGCTAGTGTTTTTCTGGATGTATGGCTTTAGTATCTGTAGTTCTTGTTCCCAAATTTGAGCTTGCTTGTGTAACACCTCTGTTCTGTAAACCGAATTGAAACGGTCTTTTGCTTTGCTTAAGGCGGGTGTTGAGTTCCTAGAATTCTAAAAAAATCTTCGAACCAAGATTGTTTACTTATAGACATCACTTCGTCAACATTAGATATGATGAATTACAGTTTGAATATTACTTATACACATCACTTTGTTAACATTAAATAGGGTGGGCTGCATTTGAAACAGGAATTTACAAAATGGTTACAGTTGAAACGTGTAGCACTGTGGCTTGAATAATTCAACATCATGTGTCAAAAAGAACATTGAGGCTTTGATTATTTCAGACATCAAGGCTTGATTATTTCAGACATCAAGAACACCCAAAGAGGAACTGACCAATCCACAAAGGAGTAATAAACACAGGGGCTCAAGATCCTTCTTGCCCATCACAACTCATGCCTTCTTCAGAGTCAGATCCCTCCTTACCCTTGTTGCACACGTCGTCAAGCAGTCAAGCACCATGTTACGGTCGGGATCAAATGCACGAACACGACCAATCAACTCCTTGTAGTTGTGGCAGCTGTGAGCACCTGAACACATTCAGATTTAGAGTTTTAATTTTGTTGACAAATACATACAAAGGGCAACAGTACATCCCAACTAAACCATATTGGTCTTTCTCAATCAGCAGAAGTTTACATATCAGCAATGCTGATTGGCATGTTCATCACCACAAACCTTCCTGATTTGTTTGTGAAAGCCAATGTAATTTCGTTACTTTTGAATGCATACTGAGATGACAAACTACATATTTTCAGTCAGATCAAGCAGCAACTCCTTTTGACATTTTCTGATGGACTAATTTGGTGCTAATGGCCCACAACTAACGTTACTAACCTACTAGTACAAAAGGTTACAAAAGTAAAAAAAAAATGTAAAATTACTGCATAGGATTGCTTCCCTCAAGTATCTACAAGAAAATTAAAAATAGTGAATCAACATGATCCGCTAACACTCTCTCTCTCATAGAAGTGAACAGAATAGAAGCAGAGTAGTGTGCTAGACAGATATAATAATGTCATTGCGAGACATACTATAAACTAGAGTAGATGCTTAAAGGTGAAATCATTACGAGACACTACGTAGTAAAGGAAAACCATTGCATGAAAAACCAGGGAACTCAAGGCTTGTTCAGTGTAGCAGTCGAGAGCATTGTTAGTAATAGTCTGACCACATTATTTTGGTCTGAACACTGGGGGCAAGGAGAACAGTTTGTGGCTCGATAATTCTTCAATCTGATTGTATAAGGATCATCAAGGAACATACATTCAGATCAAACAGCGTTTCCTTGTCACAAGTTTTTTATGGACTAGTTTATTCCTAATGGACCACATTAACTTGCGGCAGAGACGAATGACGATGAGGGATCATGACAGGGAATAGGTACCTGGATTGCGCCTCCGCGCCATCACCCCGAAGTGCTGCCGCATTGGTTGAAGTGGAGATTAGGCGAGTGCTCCTGCTAGTCCTGCAAAGGTCGTTGTTGAGGCCCGCCCGTCCTTGTCGCCGTCAAGGTCGCAGTGGATGCCTCTCATCGCCGCTACCGTCAAAATCGGACCAGGAGATGGCAGGAAGTGGACGAACAGATAGCCAGAGTGCTGAGGCCGCCCCCTCACTACTCTTGACAGCTGCTAGTTGTGGCTGCCGATACCAATCGGATCGGGTTGGGTGACGAGCAACATGCCGCTACTGTGCGTATGTGCACCGGCGCAGGACGTGGCCGAGTGAGACGCCGCTGCCGAAAGAACAGGTCGGGCTTGGCATCCGCGACGTGGAGGTTCAGAGCCTGCATCTCGAGCGGCTGAACCCGTCAGAATTCCAGACTCATGGGTCTACGTGTCAAAGACCTTGTTTGGTTTCCTAGAATTTCAGGAATAGTAACATTTTGATCGCTAATTACTGTATTAGTAATTTACAAAACCAATTTCAGAACCTTGTGCTAGAAACCCTGACGAATCTAATGAGCCCTTTGACCACGTGATTAGAGTATGGTTACTGTAACTAATCATGAATTAATTATTGTTCTTATATTCGTCACGAAAAGTTATACCATTCCTAAAGAGATTTTGCAAATAGACTTCATTTAGCCCCAGGAAACTAAACAGGGTCCCTCATACATACCAGATTGTTTGTTAACAGCTAGAATACAGAGAACAGATATTGGACATGTTCTGCAAATAATGTTTATCCTTTCTCCTCAATAAACATATGAGGAGCAAGTACAGTAGCCTGTGCAATTTCTAGTTGTTGTTGTTGTTGTTGGGACGCCAGGTATAATTTGCCTTGGAACTGTAACTTTACTGAAAAGAGGAGGAAGAAGATGTAGGAGGGGTACTAAATAGAAGAGACAAACAAATCGCCCACAGAAAAACTGGAGATCACGGAAGCTAGACAATGGCTGCTAATGGCTAACGCCGCTTCTGCCAAGCGGCCATAGCTTGCTGAGCATCCGCTTCGGCTTTTCGGGGAGGATGGCGCAGGACGCCCTGAACCGCAGCGTCGTGGTCCTCGTCCTCCTCGGCCAGCTTCATCCGCAGCGTGGCGATCTTCGACGCCGCGCGGCGGAGGCCCTCCACGCTCCGGTCGTCGCCCGGGGACGCGCCGGCGGCCAGCGCGCGGAGCCGCCTGAGCCCGCTGCTGCCCACGCGTCAGGGGTAGACGCGCGAGGGGCGGCGGGCCTCTGCTTTGGTGCCGCGTGTCGGGCGCGCGTCCAGGGGACCGCCGCATACGCAGAAGAAAATAGAATATAGTAATAATCTAACAGTAATATAACTTACAGAGTTGCCTTCAAAATTCCTGAAGAAAATCAATCCATGGTCAGGCATGCAGCCGCCATAAATCAATGTGTCATGGGATCAAGGGTCACTCACATAACTCCATTAACCCGTATAACAAGGCAACCTTGAGTAAACTCCCAAGCTTGCACGGACAGGTAGACAGACCACATCGAAATTTATAAGTATCAAAAGGAGTATAGTACTTATCTAAGCATTAGTATAATTTCTAGTAGCTCAAGATAAAAGTGAAGACCTGCTACGGTCACAACATTCACATCCATGAGACCCAGAACCACATGCATGCATGTGTAGCTCACATCATTGCAATTTATTTATTTATTTATACAGTTTATCGGTACAAATATGAACCCATTTTTAACATTACCTTTTAACAACAGGAAACTATAAGTGCACAAAGACAAAGCAGGGAAATAGCACATGTGGATTTCTAATGTCATCATCATAAACTCTGATTCGTTCACATATTTGCAGCAAGCTCATAATTAGTGGTGTTCACCAACAGCAATAAAAGTTAGATGAGCAAATGGACATAGACGACGATGGAAAAACTACACCACCTGACATGCATGATTCCTCAGCTAGTAAATTTAGGGGACTAAAAGAGCACGTATGGACGAATTCTAAACCAAGCTCTGGCACGTCATTGGGCCACGTCGCTCGTTTTCTCTACCCGTTCGATCTTGCGCTAATTTCATCCAACGATTGCTTAAACGGTTCTCGTACGCCGCTACTGATCTCGCTCTTCCTTCCTCCGATGGCCGCCGGCCTCCCTCCTACCTCTTGGATGAGCCCGCCGCGTGCTCCACCTTCCGTGCCCACGGCCCCGACATCTCCGCCGCGTGAGCCGCTCCGCGAGAAGAAAAGGAGCATCAAGTTACGGTGCTGCAGCGTGTAGAAATGCTAACTTGTGGGGCCTACCAAATAAACAAAAAAAATGTTCAAGAATTGTAAAGAATGACAAAGGAGTACATGCAAGAAAGAAGCAGCTATTTTTTCCGTTTGTGATGCATGTACATTCACCGCTCCTATTTTGGTACTGGCATCACTCAAAATTGGTAGCTGCAGTGTATGAACTCTGTATTTGGTAGCTGCAGTGTATGAACTCAAGCATCACTCAAAGCTCACACTGCCGAAGGCCTAAAGATCAGCCGCTGGAAACTTGAATAAAGGCTACTCGTCCTCTCCTTTTAGGCCAGTCTCAGTGGGAGTGTCATCGACACAGTTACCAAGACTGGAAACTTGAGAACTGTGCTAGTGGAGTGTTATGGTGATGACACTCCTCTCACATTTCATGACACTCCTTTCTCCTCTCACCTCATACTATTGGAACATGTTAGTAAATTTAATGTTCATGACACTCCCATTGAGATTGGCCTTAGTGTGCGCGCCGAGACAAGAAACCCCCGTCCCAAAATTCACACCAAAAGGAAAACCCCATAGAGAGGCGGGCCGCGGGCGGCGATCGCTGGAGATGAAGCGCAAGAACCCTACATTTTGGGGGGGGGGGGGCGCTTCGAGTGTTTTTTGTAGCTCATATTTCATTGATTTACCTTTGTCAACTCAATTCATAGACGTGGACAGACGTATCACACATCTCATGAGATGCTCTGCTCTAGTGCTCTGCATATTTACATCACTTTGTGTATGCTCTGCTCTGCATATTTACATCACGTTCAATATATTGCTTTGGCACTGTGAACATCATTATTTGAACGTGAGTCCCTTGTTCCTTGTAATTGGACCTTACAACCTTACTCATTTAGTGAATGAAGCACTGACTTTTGACGATGTATCTTAAGCTGTGCTTCCATGACTATTGGTGTGCAATACCTCTTTACTATGGCCTAATTTGTTTGATTAAGGCTGTACTCCTTGTACTGCTTCGGTGAGGGCTTAAGGTTGTGTAGATATATTGGTCACACACTTGGTAGTGAACTTGGAAAAGGAAAAAAAAGGCCTGTTCTGTGCTACCATGCACTTAGTGGCTTGTGTAGCTAATAGTTGTTATTTTCAGTTCGGTGTACTCTATATAAATATTACATCCAAATCAACATGTTTGCAACTAATAATGTTTGATGTTTTGCTTTTATTGTACAGTGGGAAGCTCCTCAATGTTCTCCAGATCCCAATGAGTGAGATCACTGATCAAACCGTGGAGAAGCAAGCAGAATTCCTTCCTGCACTAAAAGCGCTGGACATCAGTTACTGCCTGAATATCACGTCCAGAGGAATTGAGGCACTTGGCCGGCACTGCAGGTTGCTTGTTCATCTGAAGCGAAACATGCCCCCTCCAGATCCTCCTCAGGGTAACAACACATCTGCTAGGGCGGTTGAAGAAGAGGCATTGGCAGTTGCAAACACCATGCCGACGCTGGAACAGCTTGAGCTTGCGTATGGCCTGTTCAGTGACCTTGCGCTAAATACGATTATTAACAAGTGTCCGCTGTTGCGCGCCCTGAACATACATGGCTGCTGGAATGTCAGGCTTGGAGGCGACTTAGAGGAGAGGTGTTGCGCGTTCCAGTCATTCAGGGAGCCATGGGAGCCTGTGTACTGCACTGACACAAGCAGTGGAGGTGACTATGATGATGACAATACTGACAGTGATGATTGATGGGGTTCTGTTTAGAGGTTCAAGTGGTTGCAGCTTGTGATTATTTGAGGTCTGAGATGATGATTATGAGGTAGTTTGGGTATTGCAGTCTTTGGGTATTGCAGTCTGATGCCAGCCGGCGCATCTACCCTTGGTGATCATTATTCCATACTCTATAAGGTTTGCATTAGAGTGCTGCTGCTTATGCACAGAAGCAAAAGTAAAGCATTATATTGCTGGAGATTAATAAAAATGATTGTTGACATGAGACGGTTTCTGAATGTGCTTGCATGGCTTTTGTCACAGGAAACACCTATTCAAATGCTTATATTTTGCCTGATTATTGTAATGAGGGAAATTTGTGATACTGTGTCACAGCCCAAGAAAAAAAAAGAAGAGAAATAAATTTTTCCTCGCCGGGCCCACCCGTCAGCCTCTTCTTCTCCTCCTCCTCTCTGTTCTGCTCGACGCGCCGCACGCGTCGCCGCCGCCGGCCATCCTCATGCCACGCGCCAGCGATCCTCGCTCCGTGTGCGTCCTTATCCACGGCCTTGCCCTCGGCCTTATCCCCTCCGCCGCGTTCCCCTCCTCTTCTTCCTCCCGTGCAAGAGCTCGAGCAGAGCAGACCTGCCACCACCCCCGAGCTCCGCCGGCCGCCGCGATTCGCCTTCTCCGGTGAGCCGTGGCTCGATTCCTCGTGGGGAAAGCTTCTCCTCCCTCTCCTCCTTCGATTCCCCTCCTTATCCGGCCCTTCCTCTCCCCTGCAGGGCCGCCGGCGAGCCCCTTCGCCCGTCGCCGCTCGTCGCCGTTGCGCCGCTGCCTCGTAGCCGTTCCCCGCCGTCCAAGCCCCCGGTGAGGCTCGCCGCCACCTCCTTCACCCCGTGCGCCCTCGCCCCGAGCCCCTTGCGTCGTTGCGCCGCCGTCCGCCGGCACCGCGCGCGCGGGCTGCGCGGTGGCCGCGGCCGTGCCCACACCGCAGTCAAGGCATCCGCCTTGCCTTGACCCGGCCTGGGGTGGTCTGCTGGCCCTGGGCCCCACCTGTCAGTGCCTGCGGGTGTGGGATCCGCGTGGATCTAGCAATTAGCTAGGGTTTTGTGATGTTTAGTATATCAGCAATCTTACAAAATGCGTAGAAATTCGTGTATAACTCCAAAAATTATGAAACTTATTTTGTTGGATTCCTCTAGCTGAGATATACTTAGGAAAAATATTGTTTTGTATGTTACCTTACTATAGATTTATCTATAGGTTTATTTTGTAAAAGTGAGTTTAATGCTTAGTTATTTGAGTATTGCTCTAAAAATTTCAAACTAAATTTTGTTAGACTCCTTGTGAGGTATAGTTTTCAGTGGTGCAACTTGTTCCCATGATTTCTTGCTGTTTATCAAAGTTTTAGCTTGTTTTCTTATGCTTTGTCTGAAAATGGTTTAATATAGTACTTTTTTCTGGAAAGTGAGAAAATAGTAAAACCAGTTTTGTTAGCTTTGATTTCATGCCTAGTATCTAAAATAATTTTCCTTGGATTTGTTTAGATAAGTTTGCATGTCTTTTCTGATTTATCTTATTTTGAACCGCTGAAAACAAATATCTTTATGATTAATTATAGGAAAATGCTTTTGCTGTAAATTCAATTTTCATGAGTTCCTTGTAACGTTCTCTGCATGCTCAATTTATTCCATGATTTGTGCTTGTTGCTTAGTTTATTTCTTAATTCTTGCATCGCATTCATGCATTATAGTGACCGAACCGTCTGAGGTCGAACCCGTGGAGCCCACCGAGTCCGTTGAGCCTGAACCCGGAGTCCCGTTTCTGGTCGAGCCCGAAGTTAATCAAGACAAGCAGCTAAGCATAATTCCTTGCACCTATCTAATTTGAGTAGCTTAGTTATCTCACTTGGGTAATGTTGGGTTATATATATTATGTATGTATTGCATTCATGTACCTACTTTGATGCACTATCCTTCTTTGAATTGTTCAACCATGTCCTTGCCACACATTAGTCAGTTACTCACTTGACTAGATGCTGAGCTATGCTTAGAATAATCTTTTCGCTTACTACAAAGGATAGTTTGGAGTATGACACTTACCGGTTACCCTTAATCGCGCTGGTTCGGTTTAGTGGTAAGGGTTTGGTAGTATCGAGATTCGAGCGGAATGGTAGGGCCTAGAGAATGAAGTCACATGGGCATAGTCCGCTTGGATCGATTAAGGACCGAGTGGATGCCATCGGCCTTGAGCACCTTTCCGTGCTACCACATATCCAATATAATGGTACGGATGAGCCAATTACCTTCTTTGACTTGATCATTGATGTGCAGTCCTAGATACGTGGCTACGGACTATGCAGAGAGGCTTAGTGTGTCCCCAGGTGGACCTATGTGTAGGAAAGTTTAGAGATGTGCCTGGTGGAACTAAGTCTCTACTCGTAAGCTAGGTGTGAGGTTCAATGATCGAGCCTTGTTGAGAACGGTTGACGCGAGTACCCCTTATCCAACTTTGGCCGGTTGGGTGAGTCGCATGGTCCTTGCGTCGTGTGAGTAAAGTAGTACACCCTTGCAAGGTTATAAACAATTCGAATTGCCGCGCTCTCGGATATGAGCAAGCTCTTGGTTCGCCGAATTCCTCTTAGAGAGTTCCGGTATTGTTGGTTTTTGATTCATGTCTTGTCAATGATCTATTGAATGTTGCGTTACTCTTTTAATCAACTAAAATTATTTGGGGGTTTCGGGCAATACTAATTAATTTTGCTAGGAGATATTCTAGGAAGCTCATGCTTATGTAATAATTACTTCCCTTAAAAGCTTTTACTTGAGCCTTGCATGATCCTTGTTTATTTAATCGCGTAAGTCTTGCGGAGTACCTTTGTACTCAGGATGCTTTCTAAACCTAGTTGCAGGTGAGCCGGAAGTGGTGTTCGGCCACTTCTACCCCACTGATCCAATTGCGGGGGAGGAGTAGGTCGTTGTGGTTGAGATGATGTCCTTGAGCAAGGCATCATCATCTTAGTATGTCTATATCGTAATCGAGCTCCGTGAGAGCATGTAAATGCCATAAACTTTAAGTTTCTGTTTAATATGCCTTTCGTGAGCCCAAAGCTTGTAATGGAAGTTAGTTTGAACCCTCCTATATCGAACTTGTAATATTAAATGTGTAAAACTGCTCTTGTGGATCATCGGCAATGTACGTGCTTGTATAACGGTACGTGTGCTTAATCCTGGGCATGTGGCAAACACGTACCGGGACTACCGGATTTGTGGTCGTTTTAGGTGAATTATGTTGATTAAGTGCCTCTAAGATGTGGATTAACACGTGGCATGTCGAGAGACAGACACGTGTTAACTCTCATCTTAATGGATTAATCAATAATTTTCACTTAAACCGAGTGCAAATTGGGCGGTTCTCACAACAGGTATCAGAGCCGAGGTTCCATAAAGTGAACCTAAAATTTGCTTAGTAGGGTGTGGGTAAAATAAAACTGGATCACTTGCATTAAGATTTACTTTTGTTAAAAATTTGAACTTAAGGTAAATTGCTACCATTCTTTCTTCATCTTAGAGCTACTTCTTCCTTATTGCTTCACTTGTTTAATTAAGATATGCTTAACCCCTCTTGTCTGCATGAGTCGCGGGAGCGTAGGAAAACCCCTTTACCTGTTGGAAACTTCTTGAGCCGTTTACCGTGGCACCATTGTCCTAAGTGCTAGTAGGAGAGTTGTAGCGCTGCTGGGCAATGCGGTTGTTTCGGGTCGTACGTGAGTGCTAGAATGTTAAGGCGTGCTCACGCTGTGAGGAGACGTCATGTGCATTCATACCTCGCATGCATGCATACTTTCTTTTGGTTTTCAAACCTGCATCTAACCAATCTAATGTGTCGTGGTCTAGATTTCGTTGAACTCGTTCTTGTAAATTTTAGTGGGCCAAATCTACCATTTCTCTAAGATATGTGATTCTAGTGTTGGTTATGTGTTAGATTTTTATCTACACATTGTCTTTCCACCCTGGCTTTGAGTATCATTCTCCATCTTTCATTCCTGACCGCTAACCGTTTTGTTTATTAACAGGATGGTGTCGCGTTCGGGAACCGAGAGGGATAGTGCACATTTCTTGCTTTCTTCTTTAAGGGTGTTCATCTCATCAATATGCTCCTGAAAAACTAACCATTTTTGGACACCTTTCATTTGGTTGCCTGTGTAGATGATCCTACTTATATTTGTATTCTTTCTTGTAGACTCTTGAATTGCCATCCAAATACCCAAATATATTTACCAGGGCACCTGTACGGTTGCGATCAAACATTCTCCTGTATGGACCACCTGGATGTGGCAAAACTCACATTGTGAGAGCTGCAGCCGCAGCTTGTTCTTTGCGATTCATTTCAGTCAAGGGCCCAGAGCTATTGAATAAGTACATCGGTTCATCTGAGCAATCTGTAAGGACGTTTCTTTCCTTTGAGCATTGCATGAATGTTCCATGTTTTTCCCTGCTTACACTAAAGATATTTGAAGGTGTAGGATATTTCCTTGTCTCTTGTTTTGTTAACCATGTTCTCCAGTTATGAATAAGACACTCAGATCATCATGTTTCTAATTGTTGGAGTATATCGAGTCCATGTATAGACGCTCATGTATAGGATTTATATATCCCACCCTTCTAGGGTTTGGAGTAATACAAGGCAATTATTCTCTCCAATATAGTATCATTAGCTTAGGGTTTCCTCCTCTCTCTCCCTCCCACCCCAGCCCGCAACAGCCGTGTGACATCCAGAAAATCTATCAAAATTAAATCACGCGCTAAATTTTTTCTTCAAAATTAATTTTCGTCATTGATCTCAGAACATCTCTTCCGTCCGAGGCTCCTGTTTTTTCGAAACCCTTCCCGGCGATTTTCGCCGTCCCGACACCTGAATTTGGTTGGAGTCCCATCTTTTTTTCCCACTCCGCGCGACGCGCTGCGTGTCGCCCGACAACGCGCGCGTGGCCGACCTGCCCGCGGTCGCCACCGCGGATTTCGCTGGCGCGCGCACGATCTCTCTTCTCTCTCCCTCTTTCCCTTTTCTTTTTATTTTCCGTTTTCCTTTTTCTTTTCCCATTTTCTCTTTTCTTTTCTTTTTCATCCCTCCTCCCTTCTCCTTCTCCCTCCTTCCTTCCTCACCCGTGCGGCGCGCCTCGAGCGCCGCTCGGCCCACGCAAGACGGCCCGCCTCCCCTGCCCTGCCCACGCGCACGCCTGCTCCCGCAGCGCGCATCCACGCGGCCGCCATCACCGCCTTGCCGCCTGCTGCTGCCAACGCGCCCACCCCGCGCATGCGCCACGCGACGCGCGTCGGCCGCCGTGCAACCCACCGTTCGCGGCTCGCCGCCGGCCGTCCCGGTCCCGCTCGCCACTGCTCCCGGCCCCGCCCACGCACGCCGCCCTTGCTCCCATGTGCACCCGCCGCGCCGCTCGTCGCTGCCGCACAGCGCTGCACAGCTCGCCGCCGCCCGCGCGCACACACGCCGCGACGCCCGCCTGCCCGCGCACGCGCCGCACGCCCCGTCTGCCTGCGCATCACCCACGTGCACGCGTTCCACGCGCCCCAAGACCCACCGCTGCCACTTCCCTATGCCCGCCGCCGCCGCCGGCCATGCACGCGCGTGCACTGCTCGTCCCGCCTCGCCGCTCGCATCGCTCCGCTCGACGCCGGCCCGCTCCACGTGCTCGACGACGTCCTCGACGCCCACGTCATCTCACCTAACTCCACTATCGTGCAAACCACTCGACCGTTGAATGGGCAACGGCTTAGCATAAACCCCACTAGTTAATCTGATTGCCATCAGGAGAGCTGAGAGCAACGGGTGATCAAGGAGAAGGGATTAGCTCTGTGTGACTTATGCCCCGGTTAAAACCTCTGTGATAGGTCAATGACCCCCTTGGTGCATCTCGTGATGGCTAGTTAGGTCTAGCTAAGGTGGGTAATGGCTTTGTTGGGATCTGCACCGACGCTACGGTGTTTGAGTTGCAGTACCCCACTTGTGGGTAAAGTTGCACACCTCTGCAGAGTTAAAACCTATTCGAATAGCCGTGCCCACGGTACTGGGTGAGTTACGGTGTGGTCACATAACTAGTGTTTCTTCTGGAAATGGATGGGTTGGCGTGAGTTGTTTTGGAAAAGTGTCCGGCAGTTGTGCCGTGTGCTACGGCGGATGAGGAGTCTGGTAGCAGCTTAAAACTTGGATGATGTGTGGATCAACACTATGTGTTACTCGGTACAAGAAAACTGGTTTTGGAAATCCTTTCTTTCAAATGAACCCCTGCATAAAATATTGCTTTCCGCAAATTAAACCCTATCCTTACCCTTGATTTACCCTGTGCATTATATTCTGTTTATACCCCCTCCGTGGGTGTGGTTGGACTTGCTGAGTACGTTTGTACTCACCCCATCCTTTATTTTTACAGAAGAAGATCCAGACTTTGTTCCTGACGACGCTGAGTAGGGGTACCGTCCTGCACCCAGCCTTGCCTGTGGATTAGGGTCACCCGGAGGAGATACCACATGGCGCAAGACTCTGATGACCCCCTTTTTATAATTAATATCGTTGTGTGGGTGTGGGTTGTAATCCTCGCGATAGTGGCGCTTCTCTGCTCATTACCACGTAGAGTTGTACTGTGATGAACCATCTGATGTAATAAATGTGTCATCAGCCTCTTGGGACTGATGTTTGTATCACATTTAAGTCTTCTCTTATGAGGGGACGCTTCAAGCCGCCGCCGCCGGCGGCCTCCTCCTCCCCCTTCCACTCTCATCCTTCCCTCCCCTCCCTTCCTCTGCTTCGCGCGCCACCTGGGCCGCCGCTCCGACCGCCTCCTGGCCCGCTGCTCCATCCTCTGCCGCCGCCGCCGCTTGGGGCCGCCTGAGCCCTGCTGCCGCCGCCTTTGCCGCGCTCACGCCCCTGCCCGCGGGTATAGGGGATGCGGCTGGAGCGGGGGGTGCCAATCCGGCGCCGCCGGGGCCCGATACAGCCGTTCCGCCCCTGCGGGCGCCACCGCCGCCCATGCAGCAGCCCGCCCCGGCCGTGGGGGCCGGCGCTGCCCTACAGGCGCCACTGCTGCCCCTTCAGCAGCCCTACCCGGCCCTGCACGGGGGCACGTGCGGCCCAGGAATGGGTGCCGCGCGCGCCGCCACCGCCGCCGCCGCCCTTGACGCCGCCCTGGGCTCCCAGGCCGGCCTTCCTGCCCCTGCAGCCGGATCCTCGGGCGCATGGCTATCCTGCACGCCTCTGGCACCCGGATCAACGGCAGCCTTCCCCGCCGCGATGCCCACGCCCCTGCACACACCTGCGGTGCCGCCGACTGTCGCCCAAGCTGCTCAGGCCGAAGCTGCACTCGCTGCGGCCCTCCTCACTGCCACGTCCGTGGCTTCTGCGGCTAAGGAGCGCGTCCGTGCGACTGCCTTCGCTTGGGAGCGTCTTCAGCCCGTCGTCCCCTCCACCGAGCATGGCGCTCTGTCCTCCCACCAGGCTCTGCCCTCTGAATCTGGACCCCGGACCAACCCCCTCCTTGGTGCTCCTCTCACCGCCCAGACCGGGAGTGGGGGAGGTCGCAGGCATCGTCGTCGGGGCGGGAGTGGTGGTGGTGCTGGCGGCACTCCGGCTCCCACTCCCACTCCTGGCCCTGGAGGTACGCCATGGCCATCCTTCCGCGCCCCATGGTCAGGGCACATCCCGATGTGGCAGTTTCAGGGTCAAGAGGGCCCTCGTCCTCAGCCCCAGCCGGCGGCCATGCTCGCCGCTGCTGCTCCCCTGTTCGTGCCATTCTGGACCCCGCCCACTCAACCCAGCCCGCAGCCGACCTGGCCTGGGGGGTGGGACCAGACCGCACTGGCGCAGTCCTTCAGCACCATGGGGCGGACACCGCCGGTCAGCACCGAGTGGATCGCCGACTCGGGTGCCTCCTTCCACACCACCCCACATGCCGGTATCCTCTCTTCTGTCCGACCCCCATACCCCTATTGTACTTCTTCCATCATGGTTGGTGACGGGTCTTGCCTTTCTGTCACCGCCGTGGATTCTGCTCCTGGCTCCTTTCGTCTTCCCAATGTCCTTGTTGCTCCTCAGATGGTTCATAACCTTCTTTCCATTCGTCAGTTTACAGCTGACAATTCTTGTTCCATTGAGTTTGATTCTTCTGGCCTCACTGTAAAGGATTCGGCCTCCCGGCGTCCGCTACTCCGGTGTGACAGCACGGGGCCCCTTTACACCCTTCGCCTTCCTTCTTCCGCTGCACCACTCTCGCCTTCTTCTTCGCCCTGGCCTTCTTGGTCTGCCGCTTTTGCCGCGACGCCGTCTTCCACCACCTGGCACCGCCGTCTTGGTCACCCTGGCCGCGACGTTCTGGCTCAGCTCAGTCGTAGTACTGATGTTTCTGGTACTAGGGCTCCTGTGGAGCCCCTCTGCCATGCGTGCCAGCTCGGTCGTCATGTTCGGCTCCCTTTTTTCTTCTTCTTCTTCGCATGCGACGCATGCATTTGACCTTGTTCACTGTGACCTGTGGACCTCTCCTGTACTTAGCCTTTCTGGTTATAAGTACTATCTGGTGGTGGTCGATGACTTCTCGCACTACTCTTGGATGTTTCCTTTGCGCGCCAAGTCTGAGACCTTCCCCACCCTCCTCTACTTCTTTGCCTGGGTGTCCACTCAGTTCGGCCTCACCGTTAAGGACGTCCAGTGTGACAACGGGCGGGAGTTCGACAACTCCACCTCCCGTTCTTTCTTACTCTCTCGAGGTGTTCAGCTGCGTACGTCTTGTCCGTATACCTCTCCTCAGATTGGCAAGGCTGAGCGGATGATTCGCACGACGAACGACGTCGAGCGCACCCTTCTGATCCAGGCCTCTTTGCCCCGCGCTTCTGGGCTGAGAGCATCCACTCCGCCACCTACTTGCTCAACCGTCTTCCGTCCACTGCTTCTCCTGCTCCCACTCCACACCACGCTCTTTTCGGTACCCCTCCTCGCTACGACCACCTTCGGGTCTTCGAGTGTGCGTGTTATCCTAACATCTCCGCCACTGCTCCTCACAAGCTGGTGCCCTGGTTGACTCGTTTTGTGTGTCCTTGGTTACTCACCTGACCACAAGACGTACCGATGCTTTGACCTCACCTCTCGCCGCGTCCTGATCTCCCGACACGTCGTCTTTGACGAGTCGGATTTCCCCTAATCCACCTCATCCACACCTTCTCCTGACCCCGAGCTGGAGTCTCTGTTTCCGACTGACTCGGTGGTTCAGCCACCTTTTCCTGTCTGTCCTTTCCCTGCAGGTTTTCCTGGCACACCGGCACCGTTCCCGGTGATCCCTGCTACGCCGAGCGCGGCCCCGGTGTCTCCTGCGGCGCCACGCGCGGCCCCGGTGTCTCGTGCTGCGCCACGCATGGCCCCGGTGCCTTCCCCTACACCTGCGCGGTACGCTCAGCCGGTGCAGGTGTACCGGCGTCGTTCGGTGCCGACACTGGCACCGCCGCGGTACACTGAGCCGGTGCAGGTGTACCGGCGTTGTTAGGTGCCGACACCGGGCCTCCTGCTCCGGAAGCTCCTGCGACGCCTACACTGGAGCCGTCGCCGCCGCCGCCTCCTCTGGCTCCCTCTCGAGCCGAGTCGGAGGTGTACCACCCGCCAGTCATCCATCGGGATCCTCGGCATATTCATCCACCTAGGGAGAGCCGCGGGTCTTTCCGGTACCCTCCTCTGTCCGTGACGCCTTGGTGGATCCTCACTGGCGTCGCGTGATGGAAGAGGAGTACGCGGCTCTTCTTACCAACCAGACGTGGAACCTCGTGCCGCGTCCGTCTGGTTGCAATGTGGTGACTGGCAAGTGGATCTGGACGCATAAGTGTCGGGCTGATGGCACACTGGAGCACTACAAGACTCGCTGAGTTCTCTGGGGGTTCACTTAGCAACCTGGTGTGGACTATGATGAGACCTTCAGCCCAGTGGTGAAGCCCACTACGGTGCGCACGGTCCTCTCGCTTGCGCTCTCGCGCTCCTGGCCTGTGCACCAGCTGGGTGTGAAGAATGTGTTTCTTCACGGCACTCTCTCAGAAACTGTCTACTGCTCTCAGCCAGCGGGATTTGTGGACTCGAGTCATCCGGATATGGTCTGCCGGCTCAACAAGTCTCTCTATGGTCTGAAGCAGGCTCCTCAGGCTTGGTACTCTCGGTTCACCACGTTCTTGCTGACATTGGGGTTCACCGAGGCCAAGTCCGACACGTCTCTCTTCATTTACCGCCGTGGGGATGAGACTGCATATCTGCTGCTCTATGTCGATGACATTGTGCTCACAGCCTGCAGTCAGCAGATACTTCAGAGTGTCATCTCCTCTCTGCAGCAGGAGTTTGCTATGAAGGATTTGGGTCAGCTCCACCACTTCTTGGGCATCACTATTGAGCCTCGCCCGTCTGGTCTTCTCCTTCACCAGCGGCAGTACGCACTCGATATTCTGGAGCGGGCTGGGATGACTGATTGCAAGCCCTGCTCCACTCCTATCGACACTCAGGCGAAGCTGTCTGCTGATATGGGTGATCCGGTGGCTGATCCTACTGCCTACCGGAGTCTGGCCGGCGCTTTGCAGTACCTCACCTTCACCAGGCCGGACCTCACCTACACTGTTCAGCAGGTCTGTCTCCATATGCATGATCCCCGGGAGTCACACCTTGCTGCGCTGAAGCGTCTCCTCCGGTACGTCCGTGGCACTATGGACCTCGGCCTGGTGATTCACCGCTCGTCCTCTACTGAGCTGGTGGTCTACACCTACGCTGACTGGGCTGGCTGCCCAGACACTCATCGCTCCACTTCCGGCTACGCCGTCTTCCTGGGAGGCAACCTGGTCTCCTGGTCGTCCAAGCGGCAGCCGGTTGTCTCCCGCTCCAGTGCCGAGGCGGAGTACCGGGCTGTCGCTAACGGCGTGGCGGAGGCGTCCTGGCTACGACAGCTCTTGGCGGAGCTCCACAGCCCGCTCGCCAAGAGCACGCTCGTCTACTGCGACAACGGCAGCGCCGTGTATCTCTCCACCAACCCCGTCTAGCATCAGCGGATGAAGCACGTGGAGATCGACCTATACTTTGTGCGCGACAGAGTCGCAATCGGCGCTTTTCGGGGTATACTAGATGAAGCACGCGACAGATCGACCTATACTAGATGGTGTGGAAACTTTGACTGGGGTATTTGTATTTGCAGCTACGAGGTTAGCTCTGTGCAAGTATGATAAATGTTATAGTTTTTGCAGACCTAGTCTTCAGCTCTTCTATTATGTACTTTCACAAAGTGATGAAATATGCTGTTGAGTTACTTTTGTTTTATTGCTATGGACTATATTGACCAGCCACACAACGTTTTGCATAAGAGCTTTGCATAGGGTGAAAATGCTGTGGAGTTTTTCTTTTTGGCTAACGTTAGGGAATTTGACTAAATAGCTAGCTTATTTAGTTAATTTGTGTTGCATATTCTTATGGGATGGCTTGTTATTTTGTGCAGCAAGCCACAACTAATTGATGCTGCGCTCTTGCGGCCTGGAAGGTTTGATCGTCTAGTCTTTTGTGATTTTCCTCGATGGGATGAACGTTTGGAAATTTTGAAGGTGCATTCTAGGACGGTGAGTCTTCTCTTGGAAACCTGTGGCCGTTGCTTCTGTCATGTTTTCTCGTGTCTAATTTCACCAAACTTTCCAGATGCACTTTCTTTGTATGTTGCATCTTTAGAACAATGCTAGCTTTCGTCTTAACAAGTTTTCAGCTTATCTTAGTTGGGCCTCATTTCTAGTTTTGCTTTTAATTTCGGAAAGACTTCAAGCTGAGAAGTGTATTTATGCATTTCATGACAGTGTGTTATTTCATTGAGGTATTAGTATATTTCTTTCACTCCTTGCTTTATGTCTTTTGTTGGTATCAGGTTTCACTGGCAAGTGATGCCAGTCTGGAAGATGTTGCTTCTCTGACCGAAGGATTTACTGGTGCTGATCTCGCCGCTATTCTAACAGATGCTGGGTTGGCAGCAGTTCATGAACTTTTGGACAACCAGGGTAACGGGGTCCCAGAAAGCGAACCGTGCATCAGCAAAGAACTTCTCATGTCTGTTGCTAGGAAGGCTAGACCTTCTACACCTGCAGATGAGAAGCGGCGGTATGATAAGGAGTTTGGTGAATTTGTATCATCCAGGAAGTCTATTTCCACAAAGGTGTACCTCACATCCAATTTACATCATCAAACCATTGATAGCTGTACTGGAAAAAATCCAGAACCTTCTAGTGTTTCTTGTTACCTGAGATTCCAAGAATAACCAGTGGCAGCATTCGGTGCAGGCAAGAGAGTCGAAAGGCAAAAAGGTCACACTAGCTTGAGTCTCTCCAACACATCAGCGTGTTGCGAAATCGATCAGGTAAGGTCAGGGGTCAGACTATTTATTATCTAATTGGACGAAAGTCCACGAAATATGATGTTGTTGAGCATTTTGGTGAACTTGTTTCTACAATGAAGATGCTTGTCCAGGTTACTCTTATCTTATGTTCAATGGTACAACAGAAGATTGCTAAGCACCATGGCTGTGAAGCAGGAGGTTTGTGCTTAACTTTCCTCCGAAAGAAACAACATATACGAAGACAACTAACCAAGGTTCACTTGTGTTGTATGCCGAGGACAGCCATTGAAGGAATCCATGGCCGAAGGTGCTCCGACCAGATGTTGATAGCATTGTCACAATTTTTTTTTTTTTTGCGACGGGGTTAGTATAGTAAATAGAAATGCTAACAGAAAACATACATGCTAATCCTTGGCTCGTCTGTAAAGGATGCTGTGATACAGAGCCTTGGAAATATTGTTTCTGTACGGGTGGAGCTGATTGATTCAGGAATTTTAGCTGTTCTCCGAATTGGCGATTGGTCTAGTTACATGTGCTCAGGGTGGGGCTTTTACCATGGCCCTCTCTAGCCACGGGATAAGGATGTGCAACGGTTGAGAGTTGATTGGGGGAATAAGCACCACTTAGCTCTGCTGAATAAGCACCAGTTTTGTTGACATTGTAATGATTTTTTAATAGCAGCACTGGTTGGTGAGTTAGCAGGAACTTCCTGTCTGATACCAGAGATGTTATGGCTAAATTGCTGGCTTTATTGATGATGATGTAGGTTGAGGTAGATGGGATCTTGCCCTCACGCTGGAGGCTCCGAGATTGATCCTCTACTTCTTCCTTGATTACAAAAGATCCTGCCGTGCTCCTTATAAGAGCCTGAAACTAACAAACCTCCCTAATTTAGCTAACCTGTTCCTCAAGGAAATCAACCGACTAATAAACCAAAACAAATATCTAAACCGAACCAGGACTCTTGTCCTTGGACCTGCGTCAGACTTGGCACCAAAGAACTTGTCCATAACAGGCACTTTTTGTTTGTATCATATTGGTCTTTGTTTAGGTTGGTTGCGGAGAAAAGATTGTAGGAACCATCGAGTCCGCGAGCTCCGTTTTGTTTGTGGAGGCAGAGAGAGCCCATTGTAAATGCAAAGCCTAAGGCGCTTTTTTTATTTTTATATTTTTTATTTTCGTTTTTTACAAAAATATATTTTCAATATTATAATTTACAGTTTTGTACCCCTACCGCCCTCCTGCCGCCCCCCAGGAGGGCGGTAGGGACTTATTTGTAAATAAAAAAAATTTATTTGCGCGGACGCCCTTGGCGGGAGCCTGCCGCCCCCCTGCCGGGCGGCAGGGGGCCTGCCGCCCGGCAGGGGGGCGGCAGGCTCCCCGACATATTGCCCTGCCCGCTGTGCCCATTAAATATGTTTTAGATATGGATACAAATAAAAAACCATTAGTAAAGAATATGAATATGAAAAGTATAAGCTAGCAATTCACACACATACGCAAATGAGAACGAAATAGGTGATGTATGAGAACGAAATAAGTATAACATGATGACATGTCCATAACAAAAATACAGAAACAGCTAGAAGCACATCCTAACCACCCCGGCCACCCCGGCCATGTCGACCTCTTTTACGCTGAGCGTGGACGTGGTCTGTAGAGTAGGTGTGTCGCTATGGAGGCCCTACGTCTCTACCTGGACGTCCGGTGGGCACAGGTGTCTGGAAGATAGTATCGGCCTGCGGGTTAGGTGTAGAAAATAACCGACTCCAATCTTCGAAGTTCGCCTCAAAGGTATCCTGTGTGTGCCCTATACAGTAGCAATTAAGATATCTTAATCATCGTCTTATAAGTCATATATTTTGGTATATATTCATCATACGTACCTGGTGGTGGTGGATACGATGAATGACCCATATCAGGAAGCTGGTGGTGCGATCCTGTAAACCGTTCAAATTATTTAAAATATTCATACAGATAAGAAGCACATTATAAATTCGGGCTACAGATTAGGTATTTACCTTGCGTTCCTTCTGCTGTCGCCGTTGGTTGAAATGACATCCCTGCAGCTGGTGCCATGGTACTAAACTGAGTCCCTCCGTGAGGTTGGTAAGGTGGGTGTGCATCACCTGTATGCACTGAGAATTAATTGTTGGCTTCGAAGTAGGAAGTTAGTAAGTATCCTCACGTACCTGGATAATGCTGCTGAAACCAATAAGGTGCTTGGGAAGACTGCTGCTGTGTGGGACCACAAGGAAACGAGGTCGAGGCTTGAGACGAACCGTACGAGTCATCGTACGATGTCCGGCTACCAAAGGCTTCAAGCATGGAATGGGCTCTTTGTGAAACTCGGGTCCAGGCCGACTCTTGCTCATTCCTATCCATCATAGATCCCCCTCGAATCCTCATCAAATTCGCCCTGGCATCTAAGTCCATCAACCTGCACATTTCAAACTGCAAGCAAGAAAAAAAAAGACATTAACACTGTAATCCAAAGTATTTGAAAAGCGATGATAACTTTGACTCATCGCCCCAGCTAATGCTTCATCCCTATGTCGTGCGTACCCATCCTGTGCTGTCGCAACATGCGGCTGTGGTTGCATGTCAGCATATATCAAGCGGCAACGAGTCTGAGGCTGGTACCAGCTCAGATACGCCCTGTACGAAGCCTCCGTGTGTGCAGGGGTCGCAAGCGCCACGTTCTCCTCTGCCTGGTCCCAGGCATCGACCCAAGGCTGCACCCTTGTCACCCACATGTTGGAGAAGGGTTGCCCAGTCCTCGATAAACTAAATATTGAAAACAATTTAGTCAAATATGATTAGTTAACCATACAATGCATAGTCACTGAAATAGTATATGAATTGTTACCTGTGGTCATGGCGTTCGACCCGATCCAATGCTGACGGCACAGGATACAACTGTCTTTGACCGAACTGTCTCCTGACTCTGTCCGGGCAGTGAGCCTCAATGTAAACGTCGTACACCAACGCTGTAGTTGTCATCCATAAGGCCTGGTCCTGAAAGCAAACCGAAGATATCCCGATCGGTGCACGAGTGTTTATAGCCAACTCGGAGTAGGGCTCCCACACGACGTCTTCAGGTGTCAACCGATCAAACTCAGCCACAAAATCAGGATAGGCCCGACGAGACTGTACGTGGGCCCACCTCTTCTGCACAAAATTAATAATAATATGTACAAATAAGAAATACAAATAGGGTAAAACAAAGCAATAGAATTGCCAACAGAATAGTACGAGTAGCAGTCATTTCCGTACCTGACGAGCGTACCAGACAGTCCCCATGGTGGGCCTATCGTCCTCGGTGTCACCGTACATATCCAGCTCATACAGTGAGTGGTCGACAAGCGGGCGACCAATTGCTATCCTCTCGTACGACCAAAGCTGTAGCAGAATTGGACATCCTGTAAGAATTGCATTGTGCTTATTTTGCACCGATGCCTTGCAGAGGCCACGGTACGTGGCTGCAAGTACCGTTGCACCCCAACAATAAATTTAGATCGAGAAAGTTGAGAAATATTTATTACTTGCGGTTAGGATCCAAAATCCGGCAGGGCTTCGCCGTTACAACTCCCTCCCTCACCCCTCCTCTCTCCCTCCCGCTCTCTGGATGTCGTGGGAAGCAAATGAGGGGGGAGGGGAAACCTTTTATACAGGAGGGGGGAGCCTGCCCCCCCCTGCCGGGCGGCAGGCCCCCTACCGCCCAGTGGAGTGGCGGCAGGGGGCCTGCCGCCCGGCAGGGGGGCGGCAGGCTCCCGCCAAGGGCGTCCGCGCAAATAAATTTTTTTTTATTTACAAATAAGTCCCTACCGCCCTCCTGGGGGCGGCAGGGGTACAAAACTGTAAATTGTAATATTGAAAATATTTTTTTTTAAAAAACTAAAATAAAAAATATAAAAATAAAAAAGCGCAAGCCTAAGCAGCAAATAACGTTAGAATTGGCGCGAGAGATGTTTGGGCCTAATTGTCACCCGGGCAGGAGGTGAAGAGCCCAACAACACAAATACACGGCTCGCCAGCAACCTGAGTTAGTGGGCCCGCGGTGTCAGTAGGCTGCCAAGGGCGAGCCGACCCCGACCCCCGACGAGGAGAGAGGCGCAGCAGCCAAGGGGGAGGGAGGCAGAGAGAGGGAGATCAACCAACCAGGCGGAGGAAGGAGGAAGGCGAAGGAGGGCTCGTCGGCGATGGCGTCTGGGTGGGGCATCAACGGGAACAAGGGCCGCTGCTACGACTTCTGGCTGGAGTTCAGCGAGTGCATGAGCCGCTGCCGCCAGCCCTCCGACTGCGGCCTCCTCCGCGAGGACTACCTCGAGTGCCTCCACCACTCCAAGGAGGTGAGCTACTGCCCCATCCGTCTCGACCCCTCTGCTCCCGCCATTTGGTTCGATTCGTCGCCTCCGACTCCGAACCCTAGCGTCAGATCCCCGCCCATCATCGTGTTACCTGTGTTCGACGGCCTAGGCTAGATCTGCCGCGTCCTTCGTATCCCTCCTATGCCAGGCTCCGATTTCTCGGTCTTGGCCTCTGTTGTCGTCATCTGTCTCTGTGAATGATGATAGTATGGGGAAATGGTTGAGGTTTGATCTCATGTCCATTGTATTGGAAATCCATTGTAGTCCCGCTTGGACATCCTAGGTAGGGTATGGGATAGGGACTTATTGGATGAATTGGGATCTGACTCCACTATATGCTTTAATTGGACTGGCTAGCTTGAGGGTTCTATGTTGCAATTGCTCTATATTTCCTGAAATGGAGACATTGCGCTATATTTCCTGTAATTCATATTCTTGTCCCAATGTCCTAATACAGAGTATTTTGGTTCCTTTACATTTAAGTTGGCAATTCTTGCTTCTTGTGATTGGATAACTAATTCCAAGGATTAGTGTTCCAGGATATGACTAGAAAATGAAATCACATTCTTCATAATACTCCTCAACATAGCATGTCCTCTGAACACGTGAAAATGGATAAACCCCTGATTCCAGAAAACTAAGAAATATTCTGAATTGTTGACTACTGAATCCCATTACGAGACAAGTCAATAAAAAATTAGAATAGCTATATTTGTCTGAATTCTCTTGTTGTAAACTTCTGGTCTATTAAATTGGATTTTTCAATAATTTTTATAAGTTTTTTTTGGTGGGGGAAATGGATTATCGAGATGAGCTGATCTTGGAAAGTTGACCGAACACTTTGTGATTCTTCTTCTGCAGTTCCAGCGCAGGAACAGGATCTACAAGGAGGAGCAACGTCAGATCAGAGCTGCTGCTCGCAAGGCCAAGGAGGAGGCTGAAGGAGCCCCTGCTGTTGCAGCTCACCATTAGTCTCCCTGCCAATTTTTATGTGTGTTGTTTTCTGTCTACTCATCTTTGGTTCGGCTGTGATGCTAAGAGCAAAGTAATAATCCTCAATCTCTGTTGGACTACACAGAATTTTTTCCCCAGCTCACTCCATGCTTGTTCTATATCAAGACTTAAGTTAAAAAGTCACGGTCATGAAGTTTCTACATGTTTGGGGATATTGAGCAGCAAATGGTGTTTGAATCAAGCATCAAACATTTGCACATGGACACCTCCGATGTCTCTTGATTTTCCTGTGGCATTCGAAGAGAAACATTGTGCTTTTACTGGATATATGATGGTTGATTTTGGTGGGATAGTTTCTGGTTGTTGCTTTGCACGCCCATCCCGAAATTTTTCACCAGCCGGAATAGTATCCTTAGTTCATCAATTTGGTTCTGAACTTCAAATTATGGTTGAAGATAATGAGAAACGTTTGGTGGTTCGTCAGAAATGTGCTCTCATTACCGCATCATGCTGTTGGATAGATAAAACAATCACCTACTTATGTCATTTTATGTTTCAGTCTTCCCGATATTTGCCATCAGTTTCACCTGTTGGTGTATTTAATTTACCCATGGAGAGAGAGATAAGGGGCAGTAATCGCTGTTGAGACTTGAGACATTTTAGTTGCCTGAACATTTCAAGGACTGGGAAATTGTACAACCATTCCACAAGTTCATATTTTCATGTACAGCGTTTTCTGCCCTTATTCTCAAGCTAACCTATACAAGACATACTATCAGAAAACAAAAAAAGTGAAAAGAACTATTATTCATCTCTTTCGCATTCTGCATTATTTGCTTCTATATGAATCATTTGCCAAGCTATATACAACACAAGGACCAATTTCAGTCCCAGTGGTTCCTAGCCAATTGCTAACTCCTAATGTACAAGGCCGAATTTCCTCACAGAAAATTTAGCTGAAGCCCACCAAAGACTATTCGAATACCAATGAAGGAAAGTGTGAATGCATGTCAACTTTGCATCTTTTATTTGCTTTCCACGCTTTCTGTTGTTGTTGATGCAGATTTGGAGTAGCCAGACACTAAAGCAAATCATTGAATGAAGGAATTTGCGAATGCAACCATGCAGGTCAAATATGCACTGTTGAGTTGCTGTCCAAGCGTCCTTTTACTATGTATGCAGACCTGGAAGTACCAACCACTAAAAATCCATTGGCAACTGCAGGTCATCTAATACCAACATGAACGGCTAAAATTCAACTACTCTGGACCAAAATAGCAGTCTTGTATCGATAATCGATCAAAAGCATCATAATTTGCCTTCAAACCGACAAACTGGCTTCCAAGCTGTGCACATGGAGCATCTGGCCATCTGCACCCTTCTCTTGTGCGGAAGGGGCACAGTGACTCGCAAAAATGGTCCCCCTGTGCTTCGGAGACCAGGCTGTCCTCAATTGCAGAGATTGATACAGAGAAGTCACCATTTTCATCTACTTGATCCCTAACATCTGTGCCTCTTCGCAATGAACATGACAGCACTTCAGTTCTATCCTCCTGGTTTCCACTCATCGAAAATTTGATTGTGGATCCTATAGATTCTATCGCCTTTTTAATGGCAGCATTCTCTCTTTGAGCACTTTGAGCTGTGGCTAAGGCTGTGTTACTTGCACGTTTCTCCCTCTGCAAGTCTTGTTTCACAGATTCCATTTTCATTTTGATATCTTTTGCTCTCAATTCGGCGATGTCCTTTGCCTGATCATTCCATGAGAAAATAAACATCAAGGATAGGATATGTTGGGGCATATAACTATATAAGCCATTTTTGAACTGAACATCATAATACTTCTCTGTTAGTTAAACCTATCTTCAACCATGAACTTAGGTCTTGTTCCAAAAAAAAATCACATCAAACCAAGCACATGATATGACCTTACCTATGCTGCAATAAAACAGACATAGAATAAAATAAAAGACTATATATAATTACCTTCAATGCTTCTGCATATTTTTTATTCGTAGCATGCCACTGGGATTCAAGATCACCACCTTGTGATTCGATGGGGCATGTCCATCTCAAATAAAACTGGGGCCAAAGGGTTGGAGCAAGTGCTGCAGCAGGGGGCAATAGTGCACCATTATGCTTTACTGGGTCATAGAATGGATTGTAGTGTTCATGGAAGCTGCCGCCCGAAGCTCTTAGATCAGCCAAATATGACCACATGCAACGACAAGAGTTCGTGACACCAGATTGCTCCCTTTCCCGCTCACTTTCATTTCAAAATCAGAAATTAGCTATGCAGAATATTATACGATAAACATAAATCAAGAAGTACATGTGAAAAAAGGAATCAAACACTATTCTATTGCCAAGATATATGCACACGTGGAACAAAAGAACAACATGCTCTGGGGTTTTGGGAACAGAACTCAGTAAGAGTTAAATCTTGTGGGTTACACAATTTGAGCATGATATTGATAGCTTCTAAACTAGGATATAATGCTACTGCTGGTCAAGTTAGCAAGAGCAATAGAAATATAGAATATGCTGCCTTTTTTTTCTCCTAATCAAGGAAGGAACACAGATATATGCTGCATGGTATCATGGAAAACAGTGAACAGAAAAATAATTCAAAATATGGATCGTGACTTGTTATAGAGGATTAATACAAATATAACTTTTAATTCCGAAGGCTATGTCAGGGACAAAAAGAATAAGCTCAAATCAGAGAAAACAGCCAAGATGGGAAATATTTACCTGTTGCATAAGAAGTTTCCAAAGCGGCATGATAATACACAATCCATAAAATCAACTAGGAATTTCTGCAAAATGGAATCAGTTTAAAGATTATGAATGTTCATGGAGACTTAATTGTAGCCAACCCTTCTAATTGTGGAAGAAAACAAAAACTTACAGAAGAAAACTGAAATGCACATGGGTACAGACGTAGCAATTGAGAGATACAGTCGAGCCACTGAAAATGATAAATCGTATTACAAGTCGGATCAAAAGAAGTTCGCATACTTAAGAAAATAATGGATGTATCCAAAACAGGTAAAAAAATGCATGAATAACGACCAACTCTGTAGAAAAGAGGGTGTACCGTGTTTATAACAAAGCATTTCACTAATTCCACTAAAAGGCTGGCACTAATGTTCTTTTCTCGATTGGTAATTTTGTAGAAGATTAGTGTTTGAGATGCTGCTAAGTGCTAAATAATGTAGTTTCTATAATAGAAACCTACTGAAGTGCATGGTTTGATCTGCAATGCCGTACTAAAAGCTGAGAAGCATTCAGCCATGACTAATATGAACAATCCATACTGCAGAAGAGCATATCTTAAAGGCAATAAAGTAAAAATAAGTTGTCCTCACTGAATCCGAAGTTCAGAATGACAAATTGGCTATCAACACATCAAGTTATTCCTTGAGATGCAAGAAGTAAAAGATAATAGGAAGATGGAACAGCATTGGCAAGCTACCTGTAACAATATCGGTGAAGAGTTGTTTGATGTCTGGGATTGAGCTGAAGCATTGGATGATGGTCCTGATGGCCCTAGAGCGTTCCTGCTTGGTGAACTGCTTAAATTCCCAAGGGAAGGTTGCCTTAATAGCTCATACTGCGACCCTCCACTCTCAGCTACTGTTGGAACTCCCATCCTCTCTGCAAATGGATGACCAAATGCTAACCAATCCTTTTCCACAAGGGCCTAAAGCAGTGTTGAAGTGTGTCATCAGTAATAAGAATGGGAGTAGTGCTGATGCATAATTGAAGCAAAATGAGTCTTTCAAAAAAAAATAATTGAAGCAAAATGAAATGAAATAAAATAAAATAAAATAAAGATAGCAGTTATCAAACAGGAATGTTTAAATAATTTCAAGGGAGTATTGAGAAAGGGAGTACTGAGCACTACCAGACAGGAATGGTTAAATAATTTCAAGGCAGATTTATACAGTATGAAATACAAGCATATCAGCACAAGCAGCAAAACAGGGAAATAAACCATGGTCTTTGTTCCTTTTCCATTTTGGTGGAAAAACTGTTGGAGTATATTGAGCCCATGTGTATAGAGGCCCATCTAGAGGCCCATCTATAGGTATTATATATACCCACCCTTCTAGGGTTGGAGGAATACAAGCATTATTCTCTCCTACTCTCTCTCTCTTTCATGGTATCAGACGCCCCTTTCCTGGGTAGGCGCCCCCTCCTGCTCCTGTAGGCGCCGCCGGCGCCGCCGCCGCCGTCCTTGCGGCCATGGACGGCCGGCCACCGCCACCTCCACCCCTCTCCTCCTTCCTTCCCCTTCCTTCCTCTGGCGCTGCTCTTTCCTCTATTTCCGCCGCCGCCTCCTCTGTTTCTATTGTTCTGCGCGCGCGGACCCTGGCCGCTGCCGCCGCCGCCGCCTCCGCTGCCGCCGCGCCCACTGGCGCATGGGCTGCGGCGCCTCCGCCACCAATCTCCCCGGCCGCCGACCCACTCGCCACCACACCTCCGGTTCCCTCCCGTCCGCGCAGCGCGGGCACCTACCTCGGCGCAGAGCGCCCCACCTCCCCGGCTGGCGGTTGGACTCCGCACAGGGCCGATCCACCGCGCGCCGCCTCGCCGATGGCGCCGCCGGGCCCGGACTCCAGCACCGGCGTCCGGCCCTTGCTCCTCGATGCGCTGTACAAGGTCCTGCTGCGGGTCCCGGCCAAGGACCTCGGCCGCTGCCGCGCCGTCTGCCGGCCGTGGCGCGCCCTCCTCTCCAACCTGCGCTTCGCCGCCGGCTGCCGCACTCCTCTGTTCCCGGCGCCATGGCCGCCGCCGCTGCCTCTGCTGCTGGCTCGGCGCGCGCGGGCGGCCCCCCTCCCCTCTCCCAGCGCGGCGTAGATCCGGACGCCGCCACGCAGGACACTCGCGGCTCCTCCTCTGTCGCCGCCGTGCAGACCGCAGGGCGCGGCCCCTCCTCTGCCGCGCTGCCCACGGCCGGCCTGCCCGCGACCATGCCGCAGCACGGCCCCCTGGGCGCCACCGTCGCCGCTGCTGCATGCCTGGCGTGAGCAGGGGCCGGCGCGCCGCCGCTAGGCGCAGGCGCACCCCATCCTCTGCCGCCGCGCCCCCAAGACGACGCCGCCGCCGCTGCACACCTGGCGCAGGCCGTGCAGGCGGCCATCGCACCCACCGCGCAGGCTCAGGCCGTCGCGCCCGCAGACCTGGCCGCCGCCGCCGCCTTTGTGGCCGCCGTCGCGCCCGCTACGCACGCCGCGCGGGCCGCCGCCTCCCTCGCCACTGCGCAGGCCGTCGTGCCCGCCGCGCACGCCGTCGCGCCCAGGGACTCCGTGCGGGCCGCTGCCTCCATTGCCGCTGCGCAGGCTGTCGCGCACGCCATGCAGGCCCAGGCCGTCGCGCCCGCTGCGGAGGGAGGGGGCCCTCGTCCACAGCCCCAGCCGGTGGCCATACTCGCCGCTGCTGCTCCCCTGTTCGCGCCGTTCTGGACACCGCCCGCTCCACCCAGCTAGCAGTCGACCTGGCCTGGGCGGTGGGATCAGGCCGCACTGGCGCAGTCCTTCAGCGCCATGGGGCGGACGCCGCCAGTCTGCACCGAGTGGATCGCCGACTCGGGTGCCTCCTTCCACACCACCCCACATGTCGGTATTCTCTCGTCTGTCCGACCTCCACACCCCTCTTGTCCTTCTTCCATCATGGTTGGTGACGGGTCTTGCCTTCCTGTCACCGCCGTGGGTTCTGCTCCTGGCTCTTTTCGTCTTCCCAATGTCCTTGTTGCTCCTCAGATGGTTCATAATCTTCTTTCCATTCGTCAGTTTACAACTGACAATTCTTGTTCCATCGAGTTTGATTCTTCTGGCCTCACTGTAAAGGATTCTGCCTCCCAGCGTCCGCTACTCCGGTGTGACAGCACGGGGCCCCTTTACACCCTTCGCCTTCCTTCTTCTGCTGCACCACTCTCGCCTTCTTCTTCGCCCTGGCCGTCTTGGTCTGCCGCTTTTGCTGCGACGCCGTCTTCCACCACTTGGCACCGCCGTCATGGTCACCCTAGCCGCGACGTTCTGGCTCAGCTCAGTCGTAGTACCGATGTTCCTGGTACTAGGGCTCCTGCCGAGCCCCTCTGTCATGCGTGCCAGCTCGGTCGTCATGTCCGGCTCCCTTTTTCTTCTTCTTCACATGCGACGCATGCATTTGACCTTGTTCACTGTGACCTGTGGACCTCTCCTGTACTTAGCCTTTCTGGTTATAAGTACTATCTGGTGGTGGTCGACGACTTCTCGCACTACTCTTGGACGTTTCCTTTGCGCGCCAAGTCTGAGACCTTCCCCACCCTCCTCCACTTCTTTGCCTGGGTGTCCACTCAGTTCGGCCTCACCGTTAAGGCCGTCCAGTGTGACAACGGGCGGGAGTTCGACAACTCCACCTCCCGTTCTTTCTTCCTCTCTCGGGGTGTTCAGCTGCGTATGTCTTGTCCGTATACCTCTCCTCAGAACGGCAAGGCTGAGCGGATGATTCGCACGACGAACGACGTCTTGCGCACCCTTCTGATCCAGGCTTCTCTGCCCCCGCGCTTCTGGGCTGAGAGCCTCCACACCGCCACCTACTTGCTCAACCGTCTTCCGTCCACTGCTTCTCCTGCTCCCACTCCACACCACGCTCTTTTCGGTACCCCTCGCTACGACCACCTTCGGGTTTTCGGGTGTGCGTGTTATCCTAACACCTCCGCCACTGCTCCTCACAAGCTGGCGCCCCACTTGACTCGGTGTGTTCCTTGGTTACTCCCCTGACCACAAGGGGTACCGATGCTTTGACCTCACCTCTCGCCGCGTCCTGATCTCCCGACACGTCGTCTTTGACGAGTCGGATTTCCCCTACTCTACCTCATCTACACCTTCTCCTGACCCCGAGCTGGAGTCTCTATTTCCGACTGACCCGGTGGTTCAGCCACCGTTACCTGTCTGTCCTTTTCCTGCAGGTTTTCCCGGCACACCGGCACCGTTTCCGGTGATCCCTGCTGCGCCGAGCGCGGCCCCGGTGCCCGCGGTCGCGCCACGCGCGGTCCCCGGACCTCCGGTCGTGCCGCACGCGGACCCGGTGTCACCCGCTGCACCACACGCGGCTCCGGTGCTTTCACCTGCACCTGCGCGGTACGCTCAGCCGGTGCAGGTGTACCGGCGTCGCTCGGCGCCGACCCCGACACCGCAGCGGTACGCTGAGCCGGTGCAGGTGTAAAGGCGTCGTTCGGCGCCGACACTGGCGCCGCCTCCTGCTCCAGAGGCTCCTGCGACGCCGGAGCCGTCGCCGCCGCCGCCTCCTCCGGCTCCCTCTCGAGCCGAGCCGGAGGTATATCACCCGCTAGTCATCCATCGGGATCCTCGGCATATCCATCCCATGGTGACTCGGCGGATGGCGTCTCAGGCCGCAACTCTCTCCGCCACCGAGGAAGAGCCGCGGGTCTCTCTGGTACCCTCCTCTGTCCGCAACGCCTTGGCGGATCCTCACTTGCGTCGCGCGATGGAAGAGGAGTAAGCGACTCTTCTTGCCAACCAGACGTGGGACCTCGTGCCGCGTCCGTCTGGTTGCAATGTGGTGACTGGCAAGTGGATCTGGACGCATAAGCGTCGGGTTGATGGCACACTAGAGCGCTACAAGGCTCGCTGGGTTCTCCGGGGGTTCACTCAGCGACCTGGTGTGGACTATGATGAGACCTTCAGCCCAGTGGTGAAGCCCGCTACGGTGCGCACGGTCCTCTCGCGCTCTTGGCCTGTGCACCAGCTGGACGTGAAGAATGTGTTTCTTCACGGCACTCTCTCAGAGACTGTCTACTGCTCTCAGCCAGATGAATTTGTGGACTCGAGTCGTCCGGATATGGTCTGCCGGCTCAACAAGTCTCTCTATGGTCTGAAGCAGGCTCCTCGGGCTTGGTACTCTCGGTTCGCCACGTTCTTGCTGACATTGGGGTTCACCGAGGCCAAGTCTGACACGTCTCTCTTCGTCTACCGCCGTGGGGATGAGACTTCCTATCTGCTGCTCTACGTTGATGACATTGTGCTCACAGCCTCTAGTCAGCGGTTGGTTCAGAGTGTCATCTCCTCTCTGCAGCAGGAGTTTGCTATGAAGGATCTCGGTCAGCTCCACCACTTCTTGGGCGTCACTGTTGAGCCTCGCCCATCTGGTCTTCTCCTGCACCAGCGGCAGTACGCACTAGATATCCTGGAGCGGGCTGGGATGACTGATTGCAAGCCCTGCTCCACTCCTATCGACACTCAGGCGAAGCTGTCCGCTGATTTGGGTGATCCGGTGGCGGATCCTACTGCCTACCGAAGTCTGGCTGGTGCTTTGCAGTACCTCACCTACGCTGTCCAGCAGGGCTGTCTCCATATGCATGATCACCGGGAGTCACACTTGCTGCGCTGAAGCGTCTCCTCCGCTACGTCCGTGGCACTGTGGACCTCGGCCTGGTGCTTCACCGCTCGTTCTCTGCTGAGCTGGTGGTCTACACCGACGCTGACTGGGCTGGCTGCCCGGACACTCGTCGCTCCACTTCCGGCTACGCCGTCTTCCTGGGCGGCAACCTGGTCTCCTGGTCGTCCAAGCGGCAGCCGGCTGTCTCCCGCTCCAGTGCCGAGGCGGAGTACCAGGCTGTCGCTAACGGCGTAGCGGAGGCGTCCTGACTACGACAGCTCTTGGCGGAGCTCCACAGCCCGCTCGCCAAGAGCACGCTCGTCTACTGCGACAACGTCATCGCCGTGTATCTCTCCACCAACCCCGTCGAGCATCAGCGGACGAAGCACGTGGAGATCGACCTACACTTCGTGCGCGACAGAGTCGCAATCGGCGATGTTCGGGTACTCCATGTCCCGACTACCTCCCAGTTTGCTGACATCTTCACCAAGGGGCTGCCCTCCTCGACCTTCTCGGAGTTTCGATCCAGCCTCAACGTAGCCGGTGGCTAGTTGTGGCTGCCGGGGGGGGGGGGGGTATTTGCCCTTTGTACTCTTTTTGTACTCTCTTCTTGTCCAGTCTTGAACACCGCTGCGTCGGTAGTTCAGACTGTGGGGGGGTGTTAGCTTTCTTGTTGTCCAGTCTTGAACACCGCTGCGCCGGTAGTTCAGACTGCGGGGGGGGGGGGGGGGTGTTGGAGTATATTGAGCCCATGTGTATAGAGGCCCATGTATAGGTATTATATATACCCACCCTTCTAGGGTTGGAGGAATACAAGCATTATTCTCTGCTACTCTCTCTCTTTCAAAAACGAAAATAATTGAATCACCATATTTGGATGGAACACCCCAAACAAGACTAAAAGTTACGACTAAGAGAAGGATAAATGAGAGAATAGCTATTTTGCCACCACGAGTTTACAGAAATCTATTTACAGTTGGTACCTGGAATCCACTGAAAGTTCGATAATAAGGATCAAGCAATAAACAAGAAAGCGCGACCAACTGGGTTGTACGGTCCCATCCATCACTGCAGAAATAAAGTAGCAAAAAGAAATGAAATCCAATTAGATGATACAAAGACAAAGGAACAAAGCTATAGAGATCACACAATATCCTAAGATGACATTCAAAGCTTCATTCATTCAAAAATATACTAAGAATTAACAAGGGAAAGTGCTGGTGACAGGTGCATCCTAGTTTTAAAAAAAGGACAGAAGTTGAATTAAATAAGCTAACAAACTTTGACAGGGTGATATGATGAATCACCAGGGTCTTTTAATTAGAGCATCTCCAACAGTTTGGCATATTAGGTTGGCATCCTTTAATTTTTACAAAAACGATAAAAACACGTCTCCAACAGTTTGGCATACCGCTTGGCAAATTTTGGCAACTCGGAAAAAACAGCCTCTCGACGCGCATATATGCGCGCTGAGCCCGACTTGGCATCGTAGGTTTCGCGGTAAAAAAATCCTCGCACCGACGCCCGCGCGCTCCGCCCTGCACCTTCGCAACGCCACTCGACGCATGACGACGGCGCTTATGGGCCTGCACGACGACCGCCCTGCACCGGATCGTACGGCGCTTATGGGCCTGCACGACGACCGCCCTGCACCGGATCGTGCTCGACGAACCTGCGGCGGCACCGGCCACCGGCTCTACACGACGACCGCTCCGCGTCCTAGACGTGCGCAGCTACGGCGTTAGGAACTCCAACCCGGCCACCGGCGAGTTGCTCGATCTGCCGCCACCGCCATGCACGAGCACGCGGAGCGACCCGTGCGTACTGCCTAGAGGAGCAAGGGTAAAAATTAAAGACTGAAACTTTTTCCTGGGTCCTGATGCAAAACGTCTAGAGACAAAGGATTTACATATATGGGCTTAATTAATTTGCTAAAGTTTTGTGTTCACTTTGCAAAAGTGTTCTTTTATCTTTTTTGTTGATTACATTTAAATAAATAAAATTTTAATTTTGGGGAGTGAATTATGCCAAACTCTTGGAGATGATCTCTTTTTTTGCTTGGCATATATTTTAGGGAGTTGGCAAGTCATAAGATTTGCCAAGTAGAAAATGCCAAACTCTTGGAGATGCTCTTACGGGGGCTTATTTTTTTAACTTGGCATAAACTTACAGCCAGCTTGCAAAAAGCAGGCAATTTTTCATACAATAGCCATACCAACTGTTTGGTCATACATCAGTCTCCATAGCAGTAGAGCTATGGTTTATGTTGTCTACACCAAACAAAAAGTCCAAGCACAAGGGTGAATTGTTTCTCATTGACTAAACACTTAAAGGTAGATATCCCCAAAATTGTTCAGTGAAGGCTTCTCTTCTCTTCATGGCATATCCAAAAGGCAAAAGATTTTAAAAAAAAACTCATGACAAATACACGGATTTTAGCTAACTTCCTAGTTTGCCAAACATGAGGTTAGATGGGAATTCAGTACACTAATAAGTAATAACCAAGAAAGTGCAGTGGCCAGATGATGCAGATTTTAGGGATAACCCTGTTATAGGTCAATAAATAATTTATGAGGGTTCCAAACACTTAGTTAAACAGCTTTTTTTTTTGCGGAAGTTAGTTAAACAGCTGTTATAGATCAATAAACCTAATCCCTAGGAATCTCACCTAAGCCCACACTGATATGGGTTTGCAATAGATACTCAAATGGCATGGGTGCCAGGTCAACACAAGCAAGGAACAAGAAATCGTCATGGTAATTTCCTCCAGTTACCACATTAAATAAATTAATGCAAGTTAGAGATACTGAGGGATTAAAAACCTGCAATGGACAAGAACTGTTGCTGCTTCTTCCGCAATTTGTGCAGCAATCCACGAAGCACCAACCAGAATATTTTGGATATGGTTTAGCCATTCCCCTAATGTTGAAGAAAATGATGTCATGCTATTTAGATTGCCACCACCCCATGTTGATCCACGATTCCTCTGCCAAAAAATAATTTAAAAAACTCAGCATGTCGTGTGTGTTCTGTACTTGACGAGTTTGCATATAATTTAGCAGAATAGTCAAGCCCTTGGTATCTGTTAAATTTAGTTACAGCTTTTAAGCAGAAATTCGTTTGGGACAGATTACAACAGATAAGAATATGCAGCAGCAGCTAGCTTGGCGCTAGGTTACTAGCTTGCAACAGCTGTATCATAGCATTTCAGAAATATCTGTGTAGAGCTATGGGCATGCACAGGCATCAGACTACATTCCCAAACTAAGTTCTTGTATGCATTACAGGAACAGATGACAACCTCAAAAGGGTGTTCTATATCAGCAAGGCAAACCATCAACTTACCCGATCTCCAACAACAGATACAGCTGAAGGGGTTCCATTTGACGAAATTGAGCCATGAGCATCCACATAGTCCCTAAGGCGAGAAAGACTATCTCTCATTGTGTGGATGTTTTGTATTCCTAGAAAAAGAACCTGGTCCCAGATCCAGTGAATTAAAGAGAATAAATAGTTTCTTCTCTTGACTGTTGATGGAAGAAGAGAAAAAAAATGTATAATGCAAAGGTACAGATGCAAACTAGATAACTATCACAGCTAACATTACCTCAGATCTGGGGTAGTTAGAAGATGACTCTGAACCCCCTCCCTTTGCCCCATTTGCTAAAGCATTTGCTCTTGGACGGGCATCAATTATGTACAATTTCCTGTTTTTGAGCAGAATCAGTACACCATTTAAGTTGTTCATTAGGAATAAATCTCCAAAAAGGTCAAAGAGTATAAGCATAATCAGAAAGTGCATCAAAGAAAAAATATTCCAAGAGTTAGGTGGTATCTTTCCCTCAAAAAAAGAGTTAGGTGGTATCTGCTCTGATTACTTAACTGATTCCCCTTTGTTAAAGACAAAATTAGGCAAAATGAATACATCCTTTAGCTCAGTATGTGCCTCAGTTCTAGTGCTTAGCACCATAAAACAAAGAGGGCAAGAAAGCAAAATTTAAAGGCTCAATATTTTTTCTCGAACACGCAGGAGAGCTGTGCATCTTTGTATTAAGAAGAAGAGAGTGGCCAATTTACATCACCGATCACCCACCTTGGGCCAGAATGGGTGACGGTTGAACAGAACTCCTAAAAGACTCCTACAGAAAAAGGATATCTTTTACAGATTCTTAAAGTCCCTTTTTACACAGAAAAAAAAATGTATCAAGATATCTATATAGTGAATGAGTTATAAGGGATATAGTCAACTTAACTGAGTACAATATTTTAATGGATGACAGTAGTAAGAGAATAGATATAGCATAACATGCATACTATGATTACCTTGGAGATCCTTTATCACCAGTGGTTCTGCTGCCAAAAGCACATACAAGCTTCTCATCAGCATTGCTGCAGAAAGTGTCCTAACATTAGACCAATCAAATCAAAGAATAGACATCATATGTTCCAGACAAATTAGATAGATATAAACTCACTTTCTAAAGTTCATCATCAACCCAACCATTGGCTGAGATGACCTCGCCAGAACAGCTCCGGACCCTGTAACGTAAACATGTTCAATTTTTTTTTCTCATGTCTGCCTCAAAATTCCTTTTTAACCATTAATAATACACAATTTACCCGAAAACAGAGTGATATTAAATAGATGTTTTGTCGAGAACATGGAAGGATCCCTTTGAAGGTTCTTAAAGAAAATCCATTTAACAAAACACAACTCAGAATTTCTAAATAGGCTTGAATAATATACTACTAGCAATCATCCTTTTTACACAAACCTCTACAAAAATCCAACTTACTCATTCAAGCTGGAAATAAGTTGGCATGTTCAAAGTAGCTCTTTTGAGGGTTGTTATCTGTTTAAACCAAAAGAATCCCAGGACTAGTTGCACAGATATGATTGCAAGCTACACTACTACAACGAAAACACTAATAATGGTGACCGTGGTGGTGGCTTGCAAGAAAGTAATACCACCATCAGGCACAGATATGTCATTCTAGAAATAGAAGACCTGAAGAACCATGCAGTTTTGAAACATTACATATTGAGATCTTTCCAAATATTTATAAGTGTGTTTTTCATAAAGTAAGTATAGATTCGCCTCAAAAAGTAATTTTGTAATATTATAGATTTACAATATTAACGGGTTTTAATATATTGTGGTGGAAATGAAGGATCCAAGTAATTGAAGATCATGTTGATGTTCAATATGTTTGTATGTCCCAAGGGAATAATAATCAACAATAACAGACAGTATTTCTCAATGGCGAAGACACGGACTTTCCAACAAACATGACACATGAACATGAGAATGTCAGCCCTCTACAGGTCTATTGAAGTAGGGACCTTCAGATAACAGAGAGGAAAAGATTTATCTGCAAAGGACAATTTAAAAAAAAAAACTTGAGTATACGTACCAGGGTCGCACCATGAAATAACAGGCAAGCGTTTGCCTGATCGAAAAGTAGAAGCTTGAAATAAATCTTCATCACTAAAGGACAGTAGGCAAATGCTAGTATCAATGACTTATGTGTGTTTTAAGAGAATAAAACTACCACATGCCATTATCAAGGGCATGAAATACCTTATGCTCCTTGGTACAATCAGTTCAGAGGGGTAAGTTGAACACAATGAATAACTAGAGTTAACTCTAGTTAGCCTCCACCAATCGTTAGACAAAGAAACTTCCTCAGCTCCCTGGAACTGCGGTAAACTTTTCCTAAAAAGACGGAAGTATTCTCTCAAGAGCCGCCACTTTGGCTCAGAGTCATTCTTAATGGTGGATGGATCACAAGAAAATGCATATAGGTCCCACAAATTAGCAGGTTTAGTGTATCTCCTCAAAGCATCAAACACTTCATTTTTCTGAAAAGATAAGCATCAAAAGTAAACCACAAAAGATTCAGAATGTGCGGCAAAATAATATGCTAAAAGAAACTACAATTACGTATAGGATCAAAACAAAATACCTGCTTTGTTTTGGGAAGAAAAGCGAATACAATGATTCTCATGTCTTTGCCTGAACAAAAGACAGATCAGTACAAGTCAAGTTCCTTTAGCAAATGTTGTAAAATAGTAATAGTTAACTATCATTAGAAAGAAAAATCTAGATTCACAATCAACAATAGAAACAAATTAATTGCACATATTATAATGAAAAGCACTACATAAACTTTAAAATGTTGTAAATACAATGGTGAACATTATCATAAGTAGAAAATTGTAGATCTGTCAAAAACAGTATAGGTAAACTAATTGCAAACATCATACTTGGAAAATATTTCAAGAAAAAAGTTGAACCTTCTTGCCTTTCTAATCCAAATCATCTGGCCAAAAAGGTTTGATGGGAGCAATTACAATATATCTCAAGAGACAACTTTCCGTTTTTTACAAAAATCTCGAATTTATGATGAGGTAGGTTTGCAGTTGGACAAATAATTATGCTTAAAGGTGACTCAGTACAGAATACAAACTTACCAATGACTTGAAGAAGTTCACGGGGACGGCTCTTATCAGAGAGGTTGGGTAGGGGTTGGAGCTTCACATCCTGCAACAAAACTGATTTAGTCAATAATTTATAAGTTTGCATGCGTTGTGGTAGCACAACTTATATAAATATAATCCTGGCTGACAATCTGAACATGGAAAGAATAAAAAGGCCACACACAGATTACTCAGACTTACATCATTTAGCTTCTCAATTGTTGTCAGCGGAATGGTACCCAGCTCTATGACACATTTTTTTGCTTGGCTCTGCAAAACGGTCACATGATTAAAAAAGAAAGAGGAGAAGGGAACAGCATCTCTGGCTGCATATCAGGATGACCAGTTTAAAAGTTTAAAAGAAAAAGAAAGATGTGATTGAACAGTGCTGTCAGAAAAAAGCAAGAAGAAAAATATCTCTGGAAATCAATGTTGCAGCCAAAGTGATATTGTATCGAAGTGCAGGGGACATCCAAATCACATAAAACTGTCATGGTATGATTGCTTACCACAAAGAGAAGTCGGAAATTTGTCACTGAAAGTGTACCAGCCTCACGGATGTTCAGTAGAACAACTCCATGGCCCTAAGTAAGGAAAGGTGAGAGAAATCAAATTCAAGATGGACATATCCAAGTAAAAAGACTGAAATCAATCGGTATAAGGTTGAGGTTTATGTCAGAAAATAAATGACATCTTTTTTATGAACTTGAGGTAAGTCACAGATTTCTTTTAATAAGGAGAAAAAAGTAACTTGGTTACCCCCAAACTAAGTATGACATGACCCGCTATCATGAACATGAAGTTACATTAAGATGTTCCATATTCTGGTGTTGAACAGTAGGCAAACAAAGCGAGCATGCTGCACCTACTATCGCTGTAAACATGGTATATGACAAGCTTTTGCAACACACCATTAATACTGATTTAAAGTATATACCAGAAAGAAATTCTCAAGGATGATGTATCCACCAAAAAATTTTGTGCGTTCACTAAAACCTCATGAATTGTTTTTGGCACATTTGCTCAAACAGAACATTTATGTATTGATCTGGTTTTGATAATCGGATTAGTATTTTCGGTGTCATCCCCAAAAAGACATCCTCAGCCACACTCACCATACAATTAACTCTGGAGGAGCTCTTAATGCTACATGATAGTTTTCCCGTTTAAAATTAAAATCTACATTAGGTATGTCGCTCTGTTAGCTCCGAGATAATCCTTAGCCCCCTTGACGCTGAGGATGCCAGTGGATGTCTTGAACGATATTTTCTTTTCTTTTGCATTTTTTTCCCTAAACTGACACATAGTGCAATGCATGTTATACAGATCTATCTATTGGTCCAACCATAATAATCTACACTAGTATAGTAGCATGTGATGATTTGATGGCGTCTGCAGTTGCATACAATACATGAATGGCGCACAGATCAAAAAATTGCAGACTAATATGATTTCTCTTGTGATTAGGGTAACTTGGCAAGGGGTTCCCAGCAACCGCCAATGTGCATTGTCAGGTAACCCGAGGGCAGGGCAACCCGGACAATGAATTGTCCTTACAGAGCACGAATTGATTCATCAGACCCTCTGGAATTGTAGACCATCAGGTGGTCAGGAAAAAAAAACTGCAGTTACCTGGGCGATAACCGCCTCGTCCTCTAGCAGGAAGTCGTCCATGCTCTCCTTGACGGCCTGGCCCAGCCTCCGTGGCCTCGGATCCTGGAAGGCGAGAATCGGCAGCAACCGCATCAGTACGGAATTGACAACACCAAGCGCGAACCAGCCCTAGCGCGGACCGCGGAGCTGCCGCACGCCCACGCATGCAGCGGTGCGGTGCGTTGCGCGGCCGTGGCGTCGGCCCCGTGCCCCCACCCGCACCGAATTGCGAGCCCCAGCCCCGCCTTCCCCGCGGAACGGGACGCGCAGCGAGGCGCGGGCACGCAACGCAAGGGCGGGGGAGAGGGGCGGGCAAGTGGTGGCGGCCTGGCGGGGCTCGCGAGCGAGCGGAGCGGAGCGGGAGCTGGGGCCGTGGAAGGGGAGGATCAGCGTACCTCGATTTGGTTCCAGTCGATGGCGTCCCAGCTGCCGGAGCCATCCATCTCCGGCGAGCCGCGGCGGCGGGTCCCGTTCCGTGCCCGCGGCGTCGCGTGGTCGCGGCGACAGACGAGAGAGAGACGGGGGGAGGAGAGAAGAACGGTGGGGACGAGGAGAGAGAGAGGAATGCGTTTGGCCTGTCCGCCCGCTCGCCCGGTTCGGGTTGGGCTTGGCTTGCTGGGGAGGAGACCCGACCGTGCCCGACGGCGGTAGCGTGAAGCGGCCAGGAGTTCGGTTGCACCAATCTTGGGCGTTGCTACTCATTTTTTCCCCTGTTCCGTACGAAAAGAAAGCTTCTGTTTGCTCTGACTCGGGCTGCCTCTCCTCCGTTTCCGTCTTCTAGGCCATGTTTGGTTAGAGGGTAGAAAAGTTTTGATGAGAGAGAAATGAAGCTTTGACCACTAATTAGTGGTATTAAATAAAATCTAATTACAAAATTACCTCTACAACTGTGGCACTGTAGCAGTTGCTCTAGCTAATGAGGCCTTTGACCATACGATTAGAGGATGATTGAGTGCGGTTACTGTAGCATCACTGTAGCCAATCATGATGAAACTTGGCTCATTAGATTCGTCTCGAAAAGTTATACTCATTCCTAAAAAGGTTTTGCAAATAAACTTCGTTTAGTACTTCATGCATGCATTCGTCTTTTTGTGCAAAAGTTTTCGTGATTTTATCCAAACACGGCCCTAGCTCTGTGTGTTGTTTACTTGTTTCTCTCTCTTTCATCTACCGTGAAGTAAACCATTTGTTGATGCTTGATGATGTGGATGGAATCTGGTCTGAGGATCATAAGGTGATGTACTGATGTGATCAGGGGCTTTTGTTTGTTGTGGCTGCAGTTTTTAATGCGGCTCAGGCCTTGAGGGTGGTTGTGGTTGACATTCCAAAAGGCAAGAATGGTGGCATTGGGATGGACATGACGTATGCTACCCTTATTTTTTATGAAGCACATCTAAATTGTTCGCATTGTCAATTTATCAGTTTGACTCGGGGCAAATCGACTTGTCCCAATAATATGAGTTAAAAAAATTGGCATAAATGAAAACAAGAAAAACGAAAAAAATAGATCGACCACGATGGAACTCGAACCCAAAATCTCCCGCTCCGGAGGCGAGCGCCTGATCCATTAGGCCACGCGGTCGCCGATGTACAGAAGAAGTAACAAATTTATAAACTAAATTTAAAATCGAGATTAATTGCTAATGGGCTTGCCACTTAGTTACGGGCCTGAAACGGGTTTTCTTTTACTTTTCTAAAAGAGGCCTAAACTACCCGCAACAGTCTTTCAAAAGGACCATTAGACTTTAGCATAAAAGAATATCTAATTATTCCAAAGATTTGCAGGTCTTCAACCGAAATAGAGCTAAATACAAACCTTTGTTTCAAATAATGGAACAACGAACAACATATGATGTTTCGACATCAGGGTCCTCTTTGACAAACAACTTTGAGAGCCACCTTTTAAATGAATTTGTTAGGACGAACTTGTCAAACTAATATACTTGCAAGTGCATTGCGCAATTTGGTGGTACCATTCCTACATGACTAATCTGAATATTCTTAAACGCATAGATGGTGAAAGTTATGAGGTTTGTTTCTACACTTCCTAAATGTAGTACATCTATGAATGACGAGTATTACATTAGTTTCCTAGCGATGGCATCCAACCATTTTCATTGCAAACACCCATCAATACATGACCATCAAGCTACTTTGCTTCTTTATTGAAAACAGATGGCCCCTACAACATAATGGATAAATGCACACCCTGCTGAACACAACAGTTCAAGAGTGAGTTTCTCTAAGACCGGTGAATGTTCAAGTATACATGCTATCTCACTTAAGTTACCAGGTACACACCAATATAATATTCATTAAGCAACAAAAGTGTTCAGGGTTGACGAATATGGCACGCCAATTTAAGTCCTTCCGAAAATAATCTAAACACATTGGAAACAAATAATACATCAACTGACAGCATTATGCAAAATGAGGTGAACATGAATTACTCAAAGTATAAGCACATCATTTCAATATTAGCTGACAGCTCCAGCCTCCAATTTCTTATTAGCTTCTGATAAACTTTGCAGAAGGACACAAGTGTTGGTGTCATCGTATGCCATAACAAACATCACTTCAGTGGTGAATTGCCGAGGCTGTACTGATCAGCTAACAGAAAAAGGGGTGTTGGTGCTGGAGTCATTGGAATTTGACCTAGCTATTGGGATTTGTCAACATCAAGGCAGTTTATGCCTCAGGTGAGAAGTCTTCATGAGCCAAGTGGGATTATGCTAGAGGTTCACTGTTTTGTGCATTTGTGCAGGAACATCATTTTTTTCCTTTCAGAAATTATTTCAACGGATGAAAAGAGGCATCTTGACTGTTTTCGAGAGCTCTCGGAGGGGCTCGGCTCATATATCATCATGTTAATGCAAGGTTGTTCTTGAACCATATGTATGGCCAAGTTGCACCGCACACCAACAATCGCCCACCGAGCAATTCTTTCCAGTCCCTTCCCCTTTGCTCTTGCTACAGTTGAGAGAGGCGAGTGAGAGGGCGAGCGTCCCCGCCGGCGGTCTCTCCCGCCTCCGATGGCCTTCGGGGCATCGCGAGGTGGCGGAGACCGTTGGCCTCTTGCCGGCTGGTGGTGGGGTGGGGAGTAGTTTAGGTCCTAGGGTTTCTAGGGTTAGGTTTCCGGCGTCAACGTCGAGGCGGCGGCGGTGTCAAGGAACAACGTCCTCCCGTGCTCTTCCCCGTCTCGATGGCGTTCCGCTCCGACGCCGTCGACGTGCGCGTGGAGGAGGGGCTCCCGCGTGGATCCCCTGTACAGGAGTCCGTGGCCGGCGGCTCGTCGGCGGGTGACTCTGCTGGCTTTTTGCTCGATGGATCCAGGGCAAGCTGCGGGTTTAGTGGAGGTTGGGTGGCCGGATATGGCTCGGCTTCCCCTCGGCAGCGGCGGTCGTCGATGGCGAGCGCGGATCTGGGAGTGTCGGTGTTTACCGCCAAGTCTGCTCAGAGATACCCTTAGTAGTAGGATTTGTAGGTAGGGATCGACGGCTCCGGAACTCGATAGTGCAAGGAACACAAAGATTTAGACAGGTTCGGGCCGCGAGTTGCATAATACCCTACGTCCTGTGTGGTGGTTTGTATTGCCTTAGGTGTAGATGTCTTTTGAGGGGGTCCCTGCCCGTCCTTATATATCCGGGGGGATAGGGTTATATGGAAAGTCCTAGCTGAGTACAGTTGAAGCCCTTCTATAACACGATCGGGTAGTTTTCTTGTACTGCAGCTAGTTCTACGCCTATTCGGATAGTTACAAAAGAGATAAGGTACATCCATGAACTATCCCTTACTCTAGAACATTCTATGTCTATAAGTAGTCCTGCTGCCCCGGGTCTGACAGGGAGTTGCTGAGGTCAGGGCGTGTCCCCGGTTGATGGGTTACTGCCGACGGCGACTTCTACTGCGACTCCTTCCAAATCCAGGGTGCGATGGGGCCTCGGCAGCTCACGGTGAAGCTCGGCTTCATCCTCGACGGCGATAGCTGGCGACAACGAGGTTGGCTGCAGGGTATTCACGAAGGTTCCAGGGACTTCTTTGCAATTTCTTTTTTGGTTAGGGTCCTTTGTGAAGTATGACTGTATCAGCTTTCTCTGTATCCTCTACGTATGTCTCTGTATGCGTATGAGTACTTGTACGTCTTCCTTATCTAAGAATATAGATACATATTATCAAAAAAAAAAATGTATGGCCAAGTTGGAATGAAGAAGATGTGTCTGGCAAGTGGCTTGGGCCAGAGAAATGATGCTGATGAGTTTTCGTTTGATATATGTCAGGGGATTTCTGTTACTCGTCGTTCTGATTATCTGGTGGAGTTGCTTACTATTCTGCTATCTGCCAGTGATAGATACTAGCTGGAGAGGCGCCAAATCAGCCCGTTACGAGAGAGCACTGGCAAAAGCCCGGCCCATAGCGGACAGCCAACAAGAACCGAAGAAGGATTGATTCATTACTCCAGGAAATTTTTTTTGATTCCAAACACAGTATATCAAGGTGATACATCCCGGGCATTTTTTCCTTCCTTCCTTGTTGGCTGTCTAGACACATCCCGGGCATTTTTTTTTGAAAAAGGGAAATTTTATTGATTCCAAACACAGTATATCAAGGTGATACATCGTTTTGAAATTTTCCCGACCTCTGCATAAACAGCACACAGCCTAAAAGAGTTTGACAAATAACCTTCTACACTAGTGACTGTCAATTCTAAGACTAGACCGCCATCCATGTGCCCGGGCAAAAAAATCCTTGGCCACCTGTGCCAAGAAATGAGATGCCGCTACAAGCTTGTCCTGCAAGGTATGCTTCTGAAGTATAGCCCACGAACGGAGCCAGTGCGTAGTTGAGTAGATGACCTGCAAAAGGAATATTTTTTTGTTATCAAATACCACAGCATTTCTGCATAGCCAAACAGACCAACACAAAACTACCGCGCCCAGAAGTACTAGTGGCTTATATTTTTTAGAAATTCCATTGAGCCAGCTCCCAATCATACTAGGCATATTATGAGGTTTTGGTATGTCCCATGCTGCATAGACCGAAGCACATACCATCCTCGTGAATCGGCATTCAGAAAACAGATGTTGTATCGTTTTTTTTTTCATGACAGAAACAGCGCTGTTGGTTCCCCTACCAATTCCGTTTTGCAAGATTATTCTTTATATGAATAACGCCTCGTCTAAGATACCAGATGGAGAACCGAGCTGGGGCTCGGTTGGTCAGCTGAGCTGGGGCTCAGACTGCCCGCCGCGGTTCGAGTGCTGGCTCAGCGCGGCGCCTCATCTCCTTCTTAAATGATCTGCCAGAGCTCCGGGCCTCTTTCAAAAAAAAAATCAAATGAATATTTTATCTTGAGTGGGGTTTTTAATTTCCATATTTTCTTGTTTAGATTAAGAGTGTTCTGATTGTTTAATCCCAAATAATATGATTTCACCGAAAAAGCACTTGTCTGGTCTAATTTCCATTTGAAGTCATTCCTTTCTTGGCTTAGATCGATAGTTGATAGACATGAAATAAAATTGTTCCACATCATCAATTTATTGCCAGTCAGATCTCTACGAGGAGAGATTCGGGACTTGTGTACTTAGTACATCAGCCACCGTATCCTGCTTCTTTCTAACTATATTATAAACACATCCCCTGCATGGCTGCATCTATCTATCTATCTATTGCCGAACCATGGCAGAACATTTCCTGCTGTAATGTAAATGTAATAACGACAACAATGCATCGGCGCAGTAGCATGTTCATGCTCGTGTTGGTTCATGTGCTTGCATCTTCTCTCAGATCAGACGAGTGCCTAATTTTTGGTGGCCCATGCGGTGGTCCTGCTCGGAGCTAGTACTGTCTCTGCTTGGCGAGAACCAGCAGGCTGCTGTGTCGTTGGACGGATCATAGCTAGTCTCATAGACGACGACGAGCTTTATTTATCAATCCTTTCTTGCTGCTGCCGATGGATGGATGGATGGATCACCACCCAGCCATATGATGGTGAGGGCCGCGTGCGATGAGATGGATGATATCTTTAATTTCCTGAACATGCATGCTGCAGGCTAGTCGACAGGCAAGATTTATGCCCATCTTTTCTTTCTGCTCGCTATCCTGAATTCCTGATCCAAAACCGCCAAACTAAAGCTTTTTTTTTTGGGAGGGGGGGGGGGGGGGGGGAGCAGATTGACAGCAACTGAAGAAATTGAAGGACCTGTATGCTGCGGCAGTTTCCCCTGCATCCTGCCTGCAGTTTCACTCTCTGCAGGGATCCCAAACCTCGTGAAGGAAGGAAGCAATGCAATGCAGACTGCAGAGCGAGTCCTCCTGGAGATGGATGGAGCCTGGAGCCAAGCCCTGCGTGACAACAAGACAGATGCTTCCAATCTTGAACTTGCCCTTGCTTGCATTGGGCCGTTTCTGGTCTGAGTCGGATGATTTCATCTGAATCGATGCGCACATTCATTCATTCTACCTGGGTGGGACCTGGCCGCTGCATGTTTTCTCTGGGTGTTACCTTATTTTAGGTTGGGCATCCCGATAAGGAAGGAGTAAGATTGATTGATTGATTGATCTGTGCGGTTTCATTCTTTCATGCGTGAAGCTTGGCGCAAACTAATATCGGTCGCCTCCGTCCGCAAGGGAGAACACGGTTGCTGTTACTTGTTGCCAACACCGGAAGGCCTCCGACCCGGGGGGGTCATTCCTCCGCCATCCACTGATCGATGCAAGCGTTTCCGTCGTCTTCTTCCTCCTCTGGCACTGCTGAGTGGTGACGACCCATCTGCAATTTATCATTGGTCGGCGCGGCAGAAATGTGGAGGGACGATGGTGGTAGAGTCGTGCATCGAGTAGCTAGCTAGGCTGGGTCGGTTGGCAGCGACCTGTGCCTGGATCTGTACATGCCCCTCGCGTAAACGCCTCGCTAATCCACTCATCCATTTGGCCACTCATCCATTGGATTGGCCACGCATCATTAACCTCCCGCCGTCTTGTCCGGCCCGCCCTGCCACCGAATTATCGAGTGCTACAAGGATGTTAATTAGTGATCTTTAGATGCACCTCCGATCCTTTTTAATTTAAAATTTTATACTACTTCTTCAAAATCAAATTCTATTTTGCAAAATTAGTACAAAATTTTGAAATAAAAAGGATTGGAGGTGCATCCAAGGACCACCAATTTGCATCTCTAAGTGCTACTTCCTCACTGTTAGTTTGTTTTTTTCTTTTTATAAGAGTTTCCTCACTTTTAGTTGCTGCATCTGGCTGCTGCGTAGTAGTAGTACGGAGTACAAACTACTCCAATGCAAGTACTCAACTTTTTTTTAAAAAAAAACTGAACTAGACATGTGGATGAACTTTTTTTTGTAATTTTGGATTGGAAATGTGGGTACTGACTGATGGATCGATTTCTTTTACACCAAGCAAGCTATTCGTTCGTTCATCAAAATCCGGGCATGTCCTTGTGTACGTACTCTACTCTTGCATTGCATCCATTCGGGCTTGGCTCAACACTCATCATGTACTGATGAGCTAGATCTTGCCCGCACGCAACATCATCCTCGCTCATCCATGCTACTCACCGTCCGTCCCGGCGGCCATGCTATATAAGGACACCCTCGTCGCCATGGCAACCACACCTCCGATCCTCACAAAGCAAGCAAGCAACCACTGCTCCATTGCCAGCTAGCCACACAGTCACACACACGCAGCCTCGACCAAGCAGTCGCTACTGGTAGTGCTGAGCCAGCAGGCAGCAGGAGCTGCAGCAGCGATGGCGAGAGCGCTGGTGCCGGCGGCCATGGCGGCCGCGACGATGGTGCTGCTGCTGCTGGCCGCGGCGCCGGCGCCGGCGGCCGCGATCGACTTCGGCGCGGAGGACCTGGCGTCGGAGGAGGCGCTGTGGGCGCTGTACGAGCGGTGGCGCGGCGTGCACGCGGTGGCGCGCGACCTGGGCGACAAGGCCCGCCGCTTCAACGTCTTCAAGGAGAACGTGCGCCTCATCCACGACTTCAACCAGCGGGACGAGCCCTACAAGCTCCGCCTCAACCGCTTCGGCGACATGACCGCCGACGAGTTCCGCCGCCACTACGCCGGCTCCCGGGTCGCGCACCACCGCATGTTCCGCGGCGACCGGGCCGCCGGCGCCGGGTCGTCGTCCTTCAGGTACGCCGCCGCGCGCGACCTCCCGGCCTCCGTCGACTGGCGCCAGAAGGGCGCCGTCACCGACGTCAAGGACCAGGGCCAGTGCGGTGCGTGCGTGCGTTCGTTCCTGATGATCTCATGCATCATCTCCTTTCGATCTTCTTCGCCGACCATGATGATCTACCTATCGAAGAATCCCAATCCATGATTTGCGCGTGTGCAGGGAGCTGCTGGGCGTTCTCGACGATCGCCGCCGTGGAAGGCATCAACGCGATCGTGACCAAGAACCTGACGTCGCTGTCGGAGCAGCAGCTGGTGGACTGCGACACCAAGGCCAACGCCGGCTGCAACGGCGGGCTCATGGACTACGCGTTCCAGTACATCGCCAAGCACGGCGGGGTCGCCGCCGAGGACGCGTACCCGTACCGGGCCCGGCAGGCCGCGTGCAAGAAGGCCGCCGGCGCCCCGGCCGTGAGCATCGACGGGTACGAGGACGTGCCGGCCAACGACGAGGCGGCGCTGCGCAGGGCGGTGGCGCACCAGCCGGTGGCGGTGGGCATCGAGGCCAGCGGGTCGCACTTCCAGTTCTACTCGGAGGGCGTGTTCGCGGGGCGGTGCGGGACAGAGCTGGACCACGGCGTGGCGGCGGTCGGGTACGGGGTCACCGCCGACGGGACCAAGTACTGGGTGGTCAAGAACTCGTGGGGCCCCGAGTGGGGGGAGAAGGGGTACATCCGCATGGCCCGCGACGTGGCCGCCAAGGAGGGGCTCTGCGGCATCGCCATGGAGGCGTCCTACCCCGTCAAGACCTCGCCCAACCCCGTCAAGCCCCGCGCCGCCGCCTCTGACGAGGACCACCTCCACGACGAGCTCTGAAGTCTGAATCTCCGTCCTCATCTGATCGATCGATCGATCTACGATATCGATCCATCATCGACTGAATAATTAAGCACTACTTAACTTGCATTGCCTACTCTATCTATCTAGTTATATGCAAGGACTGGATCGTGCTGACTTGCACTATGTATGTAAGACTTACATTATTAAGACTTTGAGACATCTATCAACATTGCTATATGCTTATATAGTATCACGACATGCAAAGATGACTGATGGTTGGCTCACTAGAATGACAAGATTAGATGTGTTTCTCAAAGAAAAAAAAAAGAATGATTAGATGTGTTCAAAATCCTTGTTGTTGCTTGGAAGGAAGCATCATTCATGCCTGCGTGTGATGGAGACACAGAGTAAGCAACCGACCAAGGTCTCTGTCTCTCTCGCTCAGAGCAGCACAGCACGATGACAGGATGGGCCGTGTTGGGCTTAGATGGGTCGTCATTTCAGAAAGAGATGGCCCGCCTAACAATTTCCTCCTCTACCCCTAAAAAAAAAAAACTCCTCCTCTGGGCTGGCTCTCCTTCTGCCGAGTCTCCTTGTGCGCTGCTGAGCCATCTGGAATCCTCCTCTCGCTCCCCGTCTTCTCCGGCCGATTCCTCCTGCCCCTGCCTTCACCCCACCACCCCACTGCCGGCCCCGCCCCGAACCCCGGAGAAGAATCGAGACGGCGTCAACCTCTCGACCCTCCCCGTCGACATGGAGGTACTCCGCTCCATCCTCTCTTGCTTCTCCTCCCGCTCCCGCACCCGCGCCCGCGCCCAATCCGTAAGTTTCGCTTCAATTTGGTTCCCTCGTCGTAGCACTGTCCATCCTACTTCCTGGATTGCGTAACGATCGGCCCATTTGATTTCATCATGTGGTCAAGAAACGAAACCCTAGGCTCACCCTGGCGGATGGGTGTTTGTGTTGGAGAAATTTGGGTCTCAGCCTCTGCCTGCCCCAACCGCAACTGACTTGTCCAGCAGTAGTTGGAGCAGAATTGCGCTGCTCACTAGCCACTAGTATTGCAACTTGTCCGGCATAGAGTTACACACACTCGCGCCTGGTGGGTTGGTTGCGCTTGTTATCCCTGATTGCGCACGGCAATAGACTAAGATCCTCATACTCCATCAATTTCAGATGTGAGTCCACTTGTCAACCATAGAGTCTCTTCTGTTTGCCCCAAGCCCCATTTGTTGTTGCTGCGTTAAGAATGCGCAAGACGGTCAGCAGTCTGATCTCGTTCCTCCCCCTGCTGCTCCTGGTGCAGCACGCGCTGTGGTCGAGCGGGGCCAGCGACAAGAACAAGTCCATGGTCGAGCAGCTGCGGAGGTACGGGATCATCCGGTCCAGCAAGGTCGCCGAGGTGATGGAGGCTGTCGACAGGGGGCTCTTCGTGCCACCAGGCGGCTCGCCCTACTTTGACAGCCCCATGCCGATCGGGTACAACGCCACGATATCGGCGCCGCACATGCACGCGGCCTGCCTGGAGCTCCTGGAGAAGAATCTTCAGCCGGGGATGCGGGCTCTCGATGTTGGATCAGGTAAATTTTGTAATGTGTCCAATCTAGTTCCGCTATGCACTGCTAGTGCTGTTTCTCAAATCTCAAGGCAGTATTCTGTTCTCCACAGCTGCTAGTATGTTAAAGCTCTCAGCACTATGGTCAAGGCTCACTAATATATTAGAAAAGACAGTCAATTCTAGTTATATTTTGCCCCCTCAGCTGGGAGTTTTAATAACTTAGCTCCTTGTTTCAAGAAAAATAGTAATTCACAATGTCACTTGCATCTGTATATCGACTTCCTCACTGGTAGTCAGGTCCATCTAGTTCATGGAATTTGTCTGTCCACAAGTCCTTCGCGACTATCACAACTTGCACACTTTAAAGCTGGAAGGTGCTGCTGTGTGTGGCCATACATGACAGGACATTTATCCTTCCATTTTACCCAAAACCATAAAGATTGTGATTTAATCCATGTTTACATAACATTCTTTGATGACATACTGATATATGGATCCAACTTAGTGATGCATGCTGATAAGCCAGTATCGTTACTGAATGAAATGGCTAATGCCTTGGATTGTAATGTTTGTTGCTAAACTCATCGAGGTTATTTGTTTCTGAGTTTTTTTTTCCTCGAAAGACGCAGGATTTCTGAGTTTTTTTTTCAGGCACTGGATACCTAACTGCTTGCTTTGCACTGATGGTTGGATCGGAAGGGCGAGCAGTTGGCGTTGAACATATTCCAGAGTTGGTTGATACTTCTATTGAAAATATCAAGAAAAGTGGAGCAGCTCCACAGCTAAATGATGGAGCTCTTAGCATACACGTTGCTGGTAAGCATTGCTTGCTTCGCACTAGCATAGAACCTAACCATGTTGAAGCAGCAAGTATTCAACCTGTCCAATGCAGACTTTGACTTTGGTGTGTATATAATGACCTAGTTGAGTAATAGTTAAGATGAAAATATCATTTAACACAGCATTTCTCCTTTTCACTTATTGAATCAACGAACCTGCTTCAGCTAAATGAGATAGCCCTACTAGCAAAGATTTCTTCTTCTTCTTTTGTTGGTTGTCACACCATGAGGGATCTTCTCTGTTTGTGAGGTGCTGCTCCTTGGATGGGTAATTTTGCAGCAGCTGTAGAGGCTTCATGTGCATTCAGCATTGTTGGTTGTTCTTTATACCATTATTAAGACCTGATGCACTAAACAGATGTTTATAAATGATGCAGATGGCAGGGAAGGGTGGCCAGAGCTGGCACCCTATGATGCCATCCATGTAGGAGCTGCAGCGCCGCAGATCCCAGAGGCGCTGGTTGAGCAGTTGAAGCCTGGTGGCAGGATGGTGATCCCGGTTGGGACAATGTTCCAGGAGCTCAAGGTGGTGGACAAGAAGCTGGATGGCACAGTCAGCGTAAGAGATGAGACGTCTGTGCGCTATGTGCCGCTTACCAGCAAGGAAGCTCAATTGCACGCAAACTGACTGCGCTTAATGCACCACCTTGTCAGCTCAGGCCTTTGATGATTCGACTGATCGAATCATTATTGTTGTACATAAATTGATCCTACTGTGTCTAGTGCGTGCACTTTTGAAATAATGTAAAATGATATATCATCATGAAGTGATTGTTACTGTTCATCTTTTGATCTGTTTATGCTTGCGCAGCTTGTCAGTGAAATTTTTGTGGTGTTGTCAATTTGGTTGCAACTGAGAAGAGATGAATGATGAATCCACGGGTATGGTTACATAAGCATGCTGTGAGCAAACTCGGCTTGCATGGTTTCACTAAGAACCTTCAGGATATAGCGATGAGATCTTTTATGGCATCACCATATCAGGATAGTAGCCTACTTGAACAATATAACTAATAGTGTCAGCAAATATTAAGACATTAACATCAGCTGCAAAGAGCAGCATCAAAAGCCGTGTGGCAAGAACCAAACATCAGGAAGCAAAGGGAGGATATCTAGCAACTTGGCATCAGCTCCCGCAAAAGCGTCCCATTGCTCCTCTGCTGTATCTCCATGCTCGTTACTAATAAGCAGCTATCTCTCTCATATCGCAGCATCAAAAGCCCCTCTGGGGCCGCTCTGCTGCAACATTCACCCGAAGTGGGCGGCCATCCAATTCCTACAGTTCATGGTATGAGATAATTTGCATTAGATTGAGATTTAACGTTAGCCTTGCGCACTGATATTTGACTACTACTTGAGGGAGAATATGCACTTGTTGGTGTAATATTTTCAGTGTATGAATTGTATATCGTGTAGAACTGATGATGTCCTCACCTGCCCGTCGAGGGCGGAAATGGCATCGTCAAGTTCACCCTTTGTTGCCATGGTTACAAAACCAAATCCTCGTGAGCGTCCAGTTTCTCTATCATAGACAACTGTAGCATTAACAACTTCTCCATGCTCACTGAACAACTGCACCAGCCTGGAGTCATCGACTTGCCATGGCAGGTTGCCAACATAAGCTCTGAAAGCAGATGCAAATTGTCTAGGAGGTCTCTCCATGCGAGCACCCCTAGGAGATGCCCTGTTTACATTCAGGAGCCTCCCGCTAATGTCCTGTAAAAAACAATGGGTTAATCAATGTTCAGCTCAATACGTGAGATATATATGTTTTTCTACTAAGTGCAGAACTAGAACTGAAGGTGTAACATATTAAGCAATTGATGGCCAAAACTTAGAATTTAAGTCTGCAGGCTTTTGAGTGGTATATAAACATACATGTCCCTTTAGTCTAAGCTAAATTTAAAATAAGATGTTCCCAACAGGACCCCTCTTCCCATCAGCAGAAGAGATGTACACTCATCTATGTAGGGGAGAATAATGGCTTGTATTCCTCTAAATCTTAGAAGGGTGGGATATATAGTTCCTATACATTGGCCTCTAGATGGGCCTCTATACATGGGCTCACATATACACCAACACCCCCCGCAGTCTGAACTACCGGCGCAGCGGTGTTCAAGACTGGACAACAAGAAAGTACAAAGAGCAAATACCCCCCCAGCAGCCACAACTAGCCACCTGCTACGTTGAGGCTGGAGCGAAACTCCGAGAAGGTCGAGGAGGGTAGTCCCTTGGTGAAGATGTCGGCAACCTGGGAGGTGGTCGGGACATGGAGTACCCGAACATCGCCGACGGCGACTCTGTCGCGCACGAAGTGCAAGTCGATCTCCACGTGCTTCGTCCGCTGATACTGAACGGGGTTGGTGCAGAGGTACACGGCGCTGACGTTGTCGCAGTAGACGAGCGGGCTCTTGGCGAGCGGGCTGTGGAGCTCCGCTAAGAGCTGTCGGAGCCAGGACGCCTCTGCCACGCCGTTAGCGACAGCCCGGTACTCCGCCTCAGCACTGGAGCGGGAGACAACCGATTGCCGCTTGGACGACCAGGAGACAAGGTTGCCGCCTAGGAAGACGGCGTGGCCGGAGGTGGAGCGGCGAGTGTCCGGGCAGCTAGCCCAGTCAGCGTCGGTGTGTAAAGATCTCCTTGGCTTATTATTTCTCATGTCTCTATATAGGTATTCTTGTGTCTCCGCTCTGTTGAGCCTTGTTGCCATTTATTATTGCTATGTGCCCACCCGCTCCTAGACCACCAGCTCAGAGGTGGGAGAGCGGTGAAGAACCAAACCGAAGCCAGCAGTGCCACGGACGTAGCGGAGGAGACGCTTTAGTGCAGCAAGGTGAGACTTCCGGGGAGCATGCATGTGAAGACAGACCTGCTGAACGGCATATGTGAGATCCGGCCGGGTGAATGTGAGGTACTGCAAGGCACCGGCGAGGCTCCGGTAGGCAGTAGGATCAGCCACGGGATCACCCAGATCAGCAGACAGCTTCGCCTGAGTATCGACAGGAGTGGAGCATGGCTTGCAATCAGTCATCCCAGCCCGCTCCAGAATGTCGAGTGCATACTGCCGCTGGTGAAGAAACAGGCCAGACGGGCAAGTCTCAACAGTAACGCCCAAGAAGTGGTGGAGCTGACCAAGATCCTTCATAGCAAACTCCTGCTGCAGAGAGGAGATGACGCGCTCAAGCAACTGCTGACTGGAGGCAGTGAGCACAATATCATCAACATAGAGCAGCTGGTAGGCAGTCTCATCCCCACGACGGTAGATGAACAGAGAAGTGTCAGTCTTGGCCTCGGTGAACCCCAAAGTCAGCAACAACGTGGAGAACCGAGAGTACCAAGCCCGACGCGGACAGAGGAGGGTGCCGGAGAGACCCGCGGCTCCCCCTCGATGGCGGAGAGAGTCGCGGCCTGAGACGCCATCCGCCGAGTCACCATGGAATGGATATGCCGAGGATCCCGATGGACGACTGGTGGGTGGTACACCTACGGCTCGACTCGAGAGCGAGTCGGCGGAGGCGGCGGTGGCGACGGCACCGGTGTAGGCGTCGCAGGAGCCTCCGGAGCCAGAGGCGGCGCCGGTGTCGGCGCCGGTACACCTGCACCGGCTGAGCGTACCGCGGCGGCGCCGGTGTCGGCGCCGAACGATGCTGGTACACCTGCACCGTCTGAGCGTACCGCGCAGGTGCAGGAGGAGGCACCGGGGCCGCGCGTGGCACAGCAGGAGGCCCCGGGACCGCGCATGGCACGACAGGAGGTCATGGGGCTGCACGTGGCGCGACAGCGGGCACCGGGGCCGCGCGTGGCGCAACAGGGATCACCGGAAGCGGTGCCGGTGTGCCGGGAAAACCTGCAGGGAAAGGGCAGACAGGTAAAGGTGGCTGAACCACCGGGTCAGTCGGAAATAGGGACTCCAACTCGGGGTCAGGAGAAGGTGTGGAGGTGGTGGAGTAGGGGAAGGCCGACTCGTCAATTACAACATGTCGGGAGATCAGGATGCGGTGAGAGGTGAGGTCAAAGCATCGGTACCCCTTGTGGTCAGGGGAGTACCCAAGAATCACACGAGTCGAGCGGGACGCGAGCTTGTGAGGAGCAGTGGCGGAGGTGTTAGGGTAACACGCACACCCGAAGACCCGAAGGTGGTCGTAGCGAGGAGGGGTCCCGAAGAGAACGTGGTGTGGAGTGGGAGCAGAAGTAGCAGTGGACGGAAGACGGTTAATCAAGTAGGTGGCGGTGTGGAGGCCCTCGGCCCAGAAGCGCGGGGGCAGAGAGGCCTGGATCAAAAGGGTGCGCACGACGTCGTTCGTCGTGCGAATCATCCGCTCAGCCTTGAAGTTCTAAGAAGAGGTATACGGACAAGACATACGCAGCTGAACACCCCGAGAGAGGAAGAAAGAACGGAAGGTAGAGTTGTCGAACTCACGCCCGTTGTCACACTGGACGGCCTTAATGGTGAGGCCGAACTGAGTGGACACCCAGGCAAAGAAGTGAAGGAGGGTGGGGAAGGTCTCAGACTTGGCGCGCAAAGGGAAAGTCTAAGAGTAGTGTGAGAAATCATCGACCACCACCAGATAGTATTTGTAGCCAGAGAGGCTGAGAACAAGAGAGGTCCACAGGTCACAGTGAACAAAATCGAAGGCATGCGTCGCATGCGAAGAAGAAGAGGAAAAAAGAAGCCGAACATGACGACCAAGCTGGCATGCATGGCAGAGGTGCTCAGCAGGAACCCTAGTACCAGGAACATCGGTACTACGACTGAGCTGAGCTAGAACGTCGTGGCCAGGGTGACCAAGACGGCGGTGCCAGGTGGTGGAAGATGGCGTCGCGGCAAAAGCGGCAGACGAAGAAGGCGAGAGTGGTGCAGCGGAAGATGGAAGGCGAATGGCGTAAAAGGGCCACATGCTGTCACACCGCAGGAGCGGACGCCGAGAGGCCGAATCCTTTACAGTGAGGCCAGAAGAGTCAAACTTGATGGAACAAGAGTTGTCAGCTGTAAATTGACGAATGGAAAGAAATTTATGAACCATCCGAGGAGAAACAAGGACATTGGGAAGACGAAAAGAACCAGAAACAGAACCGACGGCAGTGACAGGAAGGCAAGACCCATCACCAACAATGATGGAAGAAGGACAAGAGGGGTGTGGGGGTCAGACAGAAGAGAGGATACCGGCATCAGGGGTGGTGTGGAAAGAGGCACCCGAGTCGGCGATCCACTCGGTACTGACCGGCAGCGTCCGCCCCATGGCGCTGAAGGACTGCGCCAGTGCGGCCTGGTCCCAACCCCCAGGCCAGGTCGGCTGCTGGCTGGGCTGAGCGGGCGGGGTCCAGAACGGCATGAACAGGGGAGCAGCACCGGTGAACATGGCCGCCGGCTGGGGCTGAGGACGAGGCCCCCCTGACACTGAAACGGCCACAGCGGGATGCGCCCTGACCATGGGGCGCTGAAGGATGGCCAAGGCGAACCTCCAGGGGCAAGAGCAGAAGCCGGAGTCAGGTCCGGAGTGCCTCGACGGCCTCCACCAACACAACCCGGAGCCGGAGTCGTGCCGTCAGCACCACTACCCCCCCCCCCCCCCCGCCGCCGCCGACGCCCGCGGCCTCCCCCACCCCCGGTCTGGCCGATGAGAAGAGCACCAAGGAGGGGGTCGATCCGGGGTCCAGATCCAGAGGGCGGAGTCTGGTGAGAGGACGAAGCGCCGTGCTCAGGAAGGGGGGCGAGGGGTACAAGGAAGTAGTGGTTCTCCGCGGCGACCCGACGAGTGAGAGTGTCAGCCGCAGAGCGCTCACGCTTCCAAGCGAGAGCAGCCGCGCGGATCCGCTCCTGAGCCGCTGCAGCCTCGGACTTGGCGGCGAGAGCAGCTTCGGCCGTAGCAGCGTCGACAGCGGTCTTCTGCCCGCGGAAGGCGGCGGCGGCGAACGGCGCATCCGCGGGGGGCATACCGAACCCAGGTCACGCGGGCGCGGCCACGGGCGGTGCGGGCGCGGCGCCGTGGGCGGCAGCGGCGGCGGCCCAGGGGGCGTAGCCAGGCACTCCTGCGCCCGCGGCCCCCGCGCCCTAGGCTGCGGCAACAGCGGCGGCGATGGCCTGGGCGGCGGCGGCGGCGCCAGGCACGCCCGCGCCCGCGGCCGTCGCTCCCTAGGCTACGGCGGCAGCGGCGGAGGCCTGGGCGGCTGTGGCGGCGTCGGCGGTGGGCGTGGCCAGAGGAGTGGAAGCAGGTTCGGCGGCGGCCACAAAGGCGGCGGCGTCGGCCAGGTCTGCGCCGGCGGCGGCTCGCTGCCACGCCCCCGTGGATCCGGCGGTGGCGGCGCCCAGGATGGCCCAAGGAGCGCCGGGGGCGGCGGCAGCGGCGTCCAAGGGCGGCCCCCCGCGCCCACGGCCGGATGATGAGCACTGGGGGCGGCGGATCCGGCGGGGCCCGCACCCGCGAAGCCGGCTAGGCCCACGCCGGCGGCGGCGGCCAGTGCGCCGGCGTGAGGCGGCCGCACAGAGCCCGCGCCGGCGTCCACGGCCGCGCCGACCCCTGCGCCACCAGGAACGGCGGCAAGGGCGGCGGCGGCGCCGGCCTGGGGCCACGGCCGCGCCTGAAGCAAGGGAGGCGGCGGCGGCTCCCAGGGGCCACGGCTGCGCCGTGCCGTGAGCAGAGGCGGCGCTCTGGGGCCCAGGCCGCGCCAGGCCGGGAGCAGAGGGCAGGGGAGGGAAAGAGGAGAAGGGAAGGAGGGGCGGCGCTGGCGGCCGGCCAGCCATGGTGCCGGCGGCGGCGGCTGCAGCTAGATGAGGAAGAGAGGAAGAGGGAGAAAGCTAGCTGATACCATGTACGAGAGAATAATGACTTGTATTCCTCCAAACCCTAGAAGGGTGGGATATATAGTTCCTATACATGGGTCTCTAGATGGGCCTCTATACATGGGCTCACATATACATCAACAATCTCAAGTTCTCAACCTCTGAAGACAATTAGACTTTCATGTGTAATGAAAGCATACAGTGCAGCAACTTGAGTGTGTGCAAAGAATGAGAATGAGAATTACATTGTTCAGTAGATTGCTAGTTTAATTCTAGAGAAGAACTGAGGAATGAGGGGATAGAAATGAGCTTACATAACGGTTGAACATTTCAATGGCCTTGTCAGCTTCTTCAATGGTGCTCATGGTAACAAAGCCGAACCCACGGCTCTGGCCAGACTCTCTGTTGTAGATGACCTAAAAATTTCACAAAGCGATATCACCCTTACAGCCTTAGTGTAACAAAATTTCACCAACTCAAAGTAGTGAAATTACTCCGACATTACACAACAGGAAGCATAAACATTATACAACTCCTACAGTCATTCCTCGCAACTGTAAAGACAGCAACATGCTGGGAGCTAGGATATTTCACACTGAAGTGAAGGGTAGCAGCACCAGGACACCCCCACATTGCAGCATATAAAACCATACGAAATGTACACTTGCAGACATAGCAAACAAAGTAATAACGACAACGCATATAAAATCCGACTGTAAATTTTAGCCTAGTATCTAGTTACAGGGAGTGACTGGAGCGTGATTATCACACTGACCACATGCAGGCATGCAGCTGCTGTAGATTCTAGCTTTACACAAACACAACAACCAACTGTAACGAACTGAACCTAGCACGTCACAGTTTTAAAATGGGGGAAATTCGGGCTGCGGCAGCCGGCTCTCACCTCGGCGACTTCGACGACGCCGGCCTGGTCGAAGAGCTGCGCGAGGCCCTCGCTGTCGAAGTCGTAGGGGAGGTTCCCTACGTAGACCTTGGCCTCCTCGGGCGGCTCCACCGCGGCGTACTCCCCCTCGCCGTCCCCACCCTCCTCCTCGTCGCCCGAGGCCACCATCTCGTCCTCGGCCTCCTCAACCTCCTCGTCGAAGGCCTCGCCCACCACCTCCTCCTCCTCCTCCTCGTCGGCCCACTCGACGCCCGCCTCGACGGCGTCGGAGGATGCGACGAGCGGCAGGCGGCGGGTGGCGCGGAGGAGGAGCGGCGCGGCGCGGGTGGAGGAGGAGAGAAGCGGGAGGGGGGCGGTGGGGAGGAGCTTGTGCGCCGGCGGGAGCGCGGCGTCGGCCATGGCCATGGCGAGGGAGCGGAGGGACATGGTGGTGGTGGCCATGGCGGAGGAAGGAGCGGAAGGGAAAGGAAGGGGATAAGGGAGGGATTGGTTGAACCCTCCTGATGCCCGTTGTTTTTTTTTTTTTTTTTTTGAGAGGATCCTGATGCCGTTGTTGCTCGTCCATTTTATACGCGCGTTTGGGTTTTTCCATTGGGCCCGCCGATTTTCTATGGACCTGACTTGGAGTTATGGGCCTCGCCCGAAATGTAAACTCTTGCGCGCGATATTTTTTTTCTTTTTCTATTACTCCTCTCCTGTTGCTCTTTTCATTTCTCAGCTTCCAAAACTTTTCGGGATCGCGTTGTTGCTCTACCATGTTGCGTAGGGACGAAAAAGTTTTGTTTTCAGGAAACAGAGCTTTCTGTCAATTGCTCGAAAAGATTTATGGTAAGTATAATGGTGTTGTTTAACAGGCGATCTCATACATTAAAATGTTAATAGATCAGAGCAAAATAAGCTCTCACCTTGACATAATAAAAAATATATACATAGGATGAAGTGGCACCGCCGGTCTCAGCTTTGTTTGCCTCCTTTGAGGTATTGAATCGCCATGTTTGCCTTATTGACACACAGTTCTCTTTTGTTTTCCTCATTTTGCTTGCTATTTCCAACGAAATTCTTTCTAAATATCAAAACTTGTGAATCTTTAGATCACCCTGTGGAAGGTAGGGATTGCACTAATGATCAAATATCAAAGCAAAGCAAACCAAATTATACTTCACGTGAACTGCTACTGAAATTGAAAATCCCGAAAAGAAATTTTGCAATTCCTTTTCCAACGAAGTCAACTCATGCACCACAAAGGGTCCTGATCCTCTAGGATGATAATGAAGCTTGTCTAAAGCATTTTCATTTCTTCTATGTAAATCTTTTATGTGAATGCATTTAGGTCTCTATGAGTTTCAATCGGTTCTTCATAGCTATGTCTTTTTCACCAGGAAGCAGCAGCCTCTGAAGTATGAATGGCAGCAATGTACTACATTACATTTATTTTGTCAAGACGATTGCCTCCAAAACTTTATAAAACTAGCAGTGGCGGAGCTAGGATTGAACCCAAGAGCGGGCCGTGCTCTGAACAGTTGCTGAGAGTTGAAAGCCGTGTCCTGGAAGATCGAGCTGCTGCTACATACCGTTGGGAGCGCGCAGACCCAGACAGTTCCATATTTTCCTCGCAGCAGCAGGGTGCAGGGCAGGGAGATTTGCAGAGTTCCAGGGCACTGCTCGCAGTAGGCTCCTTCAGGTTTGCAGATGCTTCTGTGCAGGAGGTTTGCACTGGTGTTCATGGCTAGCAAGGAGACATTTTGAACCATGGCACTTTTAGTCCTGAGGAAAGCACGACGACGGGCATCCTCAAGCATGCATCTGAATTTTAGGAGTTGTGAAGGATTACTAGAACATTCAAGTGGTACACAACAGTGTTCATTCAATCAGTACTGCCAACTGCACGAGTTGCTAATCATTCTCATTGCAGTGGATTTGTACATTGGTCTTGTTCATGCAGGTATAGTATAGATCACCCAATCTGGTACTCATCATCACTAGAGCTGGAGGAGGAGTTGAGCGGCATCTCCGTGGTGGCCATTCTGTCGGAGCCGACGAGCCGGAGGCGGTCGGGGTACACCTCGACGCGGCCGAAGGCGTCGGTGCCCGGCGGGCACTCGAGCGCCGCCTCCAGCGTGCGGTGGTGCACGCCGCGGTCGTCCACGGCGTAGCCGCCCCTGTGGTCGTGGCCGGCGAGGCAGGCCACGACGCGCCCCTCGTGCCGGCGCACCACGGCCGCCACGTCCTCGTAGTTCCACATGAGCCCCGTGGGCGACGCCGCGCCCGGGTGCACCGGCAGGTGGCTGCACACGACGGCCTTCTCCCCCCGCGCCGCCGCGCCGCGGAGGACGGCGTCCAGCCACCGCATCTGCGCGCCGCCCACGCCGCCGTTGAACATGACGAACCGGCGGGCGGCGCCTTCCAGCCCGCTGGGGCTGTTCTTGTCGCGGTTCGGGTTCCGCTCCTCCAGGAACCGCCGCGCCGCCGCCGCCACCGGGTCACCCCGCGGCCGGCCCACGGCGCTGAAGTCGTAGGCGTCCAGCACCACGAAGCGGTACCCGGGCCACGGCGAGAAGTCGTAGTAGGCGCGCCCCGGCGGCGACGGCATCCGCAGCTCAGACACGAGGTCGCTCCGGGGCAGGTTGTACAGGCAGTGGTTGCCGAGCATGTGGTACGCCGGCCCGCCGCGGAAGCCGTCGAACTCGCGCACCGCCGCCAGCGACCGGTCCCTGGGGCAGAAGCCGTCCACGATGTCGCCGAAGTTGACGCAGAACCGGACGCCCCCGTGGGCGTTCCAGCTCCGGACCGCCCGCCGGAGGACGGCCAGGCTGTGGCGGTAGTAGCGCGGCACGCCGAGGAAGGACCGGCCGTCCGGGATGTCGGCGTACTGCACGTCCGCGATCACGCCGAAGGAGAAGAGCGGCGCCGGCGTTCGGCCGCGGCAGCATGAGCCGCCGGCCGCTGCTGATAATGGAGCGGCCGGAGCACGACGCCCTCATCAACGGACAAGGATGGGTGGGGAGGCGCAAAACTATCTTGTGTGGACGGAGGCCACGACCGGGGAGGGACAGCTGGCACAACCAACGGCTGGAGGCCACGGCAAGGGAGGACAGCTGGCAGAATCAACGACTGAGATTAAGTCGCCAGTTTTTTCCCTTGATAATCCGCTTGAGTAAATCAAATCTGAAGGAAGACGACGATCTACGTATTTCTTTGGGCCTCCAAGGTATCAATCGAGCGAGGACTGCTGTGTCTTGGGCCCAAAGGAAGGGCGGCCCGCGTGGGCCGTCCGGAAGCCGCGGCGCGAGGCGGACCCACGTGGCAGTGAGACGCCCATAGAGATCGGCACCACTCGCCGGGTCTCGCATCGCGGCACAAAGCAGCCCAATCGCATCTCCTCCGCCCCCTCCCCGCGCCGCCGCTCGCCGGAGCCCGCGACGCCACCTGCAGGTGAGTGCTCGGGGCCCGTGCTCTCCTTGTTTCGTGCTGGTTCGTCCCCTTCCATGCGTCCGGGGATCCCCGATCTGGTGATCTGCTTCTGGTCTCCGGTACTCGCGGCCGGCCCCAGGGTTGGGTCTCGGCCCGGCCCCTTGGGGCAGTGGGAATCGAGCGTTTAGATCTGTGTGAATCCGATCGATTGAGGCGGCGTAGGCACCCCGCACCCGGGGCTTGACCTCGCGTCCTTCTCCGGAGGCGTCCTCGTCGCCTATGGACGGCAGCGGACTGGAGATCCATCTGTCCCGACTTGAGTTGGTTTCTGTGTCCTTTTGTTGCTGCCTGTTGGGAACCGCTAGATTGCTAGTTTTCCCCGCTGAACCATTTAGTTGTTGTCTCTGATCCCTGAAATGCAAATCAAATCTATCCATTTACTTTGTTGCGGCTTTGGGTGTTACTCTGACAAAAATTAACGGGAACACCTCCTGATTTCGTGCTTACAGTGTGGTTTTATTCCGCTCGAATTCACTAGAATGATTGATTAGCGTCAGTGCGATGCTTATTGTTGTGCCAATAACGAGTCTGCATATTTTATTCTGGAGCTCATACTTACTGTTGTGCCAAAACCCCCCTTTAACTCGAAAACTAAGTCCTTGATGCTGCATTTTACAGATACCTGAATGGCTGCCGCAAGGGGCATTAACCAGCTTCTGAGGAGAACTCTCCAGAACCAGTCATCTGTAAGTATTATTGGTGAACTCTTTGTTTCTGTGCCAATCTCTTCAAATGACTCCATATCCAATCTACTTAGCTTATGCAGTGTAGTCCTTTTCACTTTTGTTAACTGGGCTTTGAGTACTTATCCTAGGTTTGCTGGCTCCCTCCTTTTCCAATCAAGATTATTAGTTTTGGAGTTGATTAAGTTACTTATGACTTATGAGTTTTGGTAGACGAGTTCTATTTGTTCTATGGACCATGACCCATGATTACTGTCTCTAAGATCGTTACCATGTTTTATAGGGTTCATCGCTGCTTTCTTCGTTTCGGGGAAAGCATGAAGAGTCCTCTGCTGGACTCAGAGCATTGGCTCTTCTTGGAGTTGGTGCCTCCGGTCTTTTCAGTTTTGCTACAATAGCATCTGCAGATGAAGCTGAGCATGGCTTGGCAGCCCCAGATTACCCCTGGCCACATGCTGGAATCATGAGCTCTTATGATCATGCATCGTAAGTCAACCATATCCTCACCGTTTCATGAAGCTTTCTTTCGTTGGAATGGCTTGATGTTCACTAGGTCGTGTAAAATTTATCATGGAATATGGATCATTGCACAGAAATTAACAAACCTTTTCATGTACTGGGGTATATAATTTGCAGATGACATGTTTTACTATAATTTAACAATAAACAATTAAGTAATTAAGTAGTTTTCTTGTTTCCAGGACAAATTCTTGTTGAACTGTTAGTACCTTCTTTCTTGTATGCTTCTCTAATCTACAGGAAAAAAATTATTGTGCAGAATTCGGCGTGGACACCAAGTTTACACACAAGTTTGTGCCTCTTGTCACTCCATGTCCTTGATTTCGTACCGTGATTTGGTTGGGGTAGCGTATACTGAAGAGGAAACAAAGGCAATGGCTGCTGAGATTGAGGTAGTTGATGGTCCTAATGATGAGGGTGAAATGTTCACCCGCCCTGGTAAACTGAGTGACCGCTTCCCACAGCCCTATGCAAATGAGCAAGCAGCCCGATTTGCAAATGGTGGTGCATACCCTCCAGACCTCAGTCTTATCACAAAGGTAATTGCAGCTAATGGTCTTGCATTGATTGTTTTGATCTTTCATGCCTTATAGCTTACTGAATTCTTTAATTCAGGCGAGGCACAATGGTCAGAGCTACGTTTTTGCTCTCCTTACTGGTTATCGTGAGCCACCTGCTGGAGTTCAGGTATTTTCCTGGTTTATGTATTGTTTCAATCTTTTGTGCTTTGCAGCTTTGTGATGTGTTATCCATTGCCGTTGTTTATAAATGGTTAAGAGTAACCTCTTACTTGATTTACAATCACTTGCATCACATGATACATTTCAAATTACTGCATCATACTGCCTCCTGATTCATGCACTGTTTTATCTGTTAGAATGCTGCTGTTGGATGTTGAAAGCACTGTACTGCAGATCATAATCTTTTGAGTGATTAATCTTTTCTGTTCAATTTGCAATTGTTAGTGAATAAGCTTTGATCAGTTGAAGATCACTAATTTTATCTGTATGTTTACCCTGCATAATTCCTTGATTCTGGAAATACAGTCGAACACAGTACCCCTCATGTATTGACAAATATTTCTTCTTATTGTCTATCAAAGCATGGATATTTCATGCCCTTTTGCATTCTAGCATTTTCTTTTAATATCTTATTATAAGTATCAATAATAACATTTGTTGTTATGCAACCTAGATTCGTGAGGGTCTGCATTACAATCCCTACTTCCCTGGTGGTGCCATAGCCATGCCCAAGATGCTTAATGATGGAGCTGTTGAGTATGAGGATGGTACTCCTGCAACTGAAGCCCAGGTAAACTATTACTGTCATTGTTTATCTGATCCGTTTTGAGTATTGGGGCTAGGACTGAAGCTTGATTCTTTTTGCTATTTCGATGACAGATGGGTAAGGATGTCGTATCATTCCTTTCGTGGGCAGCTGAGCCTGAGATGGAAGAGAGAAAGCTGGTAACAACCTCGCGGCTTAATCACTTGACTGCAGATTTCTTTGCTGCTTTTCAATTTGCCATAGCCCATGTCCTGATCACAACCCACTCAAAATTGATTATAGATGGGAGTGAAGTGGATCTTCCTACTGTCACTAGCGCTTCTCCAAGCTGCCTACTACCGGCGCATGAGGTGGTCGGTCTTGAAGTCGCGCAAGCTGGTCCTGGATGTTGTCAACTGAGGACTACATTTTCCTTTTTTATTTGAAATATGTCGAGCCTTCAAGGGGGAGCATTCAAAATAATGGATTTGTGATGTACAATTTTGCCACTGGGGCTAGGTTCCATGCCTAGAATTTATTTTGTTTTCTTTATACTCTGCTGCAAAAGCATTCTCTCCAAGGGAGCATTTCGTTTCACGGCTTTTTTTGTTTGTCAATGCCTAAATGTTACCAGCAATCTTCTAACTTCTGACGGGAGTTGATAAATTCTTATGCCATGAAACATCCAACTGTTTGTTTCACTTGCTGTCATGTTTCGCCTTTGCTTATTCCGTGTTGCATGGATGGATGTGTGAGTTCGTGTTGCATCGAACATGAGCTTGTGAGCGAGGGGACATGTCCTCAAGAACTCCGGTTGTGATTTCCGTTTGAACTATGTGCTTCGTCCATGGTTGTAGAGTTTTCACTATTATCCCTTTTTTTTCCCGAAACATACTGTTATCCCTTTTGAAGTGGCCATGTGCCAATATTTATGTCTGTAACACAATTCGGTAAAGTTTTGGCTCAAAAACACAATCCCGAGTGCTCTTTCAAAAACACAACCCTGGATTGTTTTCGTTCAAAAACGCGCATCTGGCAAGTTTGAAGGACGAGAGAACTGATTGCTAAGAAAGTAAAAAATCCAAAGCAACAGGAGAAAGAACTTTACAAAAAAAACAAATAAAGGAGAAAGAACTTCCGCTAGATTTTTTTTTGTTAAAAATGAAGACAAGCACGCATGAAGTGGACAGCTGTCCTCCAAAACCCACCACTGCGCCGGCTCTAATCCGACTTGGACTTTGTTCCTTCCTTCTTCGGTTCTTCCCCGTGCTCGACCGCCGGCACAAACCCTACATCTAAATCGGCCCCAACTCCACCACCGAACCGAGGGAGAGGAACCATCAAGGGCCGGACCAGTTCGTTTTCCGCTGTGACGGCGGCGCCAAGTGTTTCCCGCTGAACGCGACGACGACGGCGGCTTCGGCGCACACCTGCATCGGCGTCCCGTTCGGCGTCTGCGTCGACCTCGCCCCGGCTCCGGCCATCTCTCGCTTCTACTTGCAGTGGCCTGGCGGGCCCAAGCCAGAGGCTGGCCGGCACTGCCAGATCGTGGCGGCGCACCGCGGCCGCCTCCTCCTCAGGTTCCCTTCTCTCTTCAAGAGCAAGACCTCTCCCCAGGATCTCCAGTGCGCCGACGACTACTTCGTCTACACCTACACGCCTGTCGTCCCCGGCGGCAAGCCGTCTCTCGCTCGCCTTCCCGCATGGCTGCGGGAGGAGGACAAGGAATTATATCTGCGCACGCAGCAGGAGAGGAAGAAAGTAGAAAACATGTGGAAGTCATGCCGCCCGTCGTCTCATTCGGCGGAGGAGACGCCGGAGGTGCGGTGGGTGGATGCGCTGTTGCGGGAGGAGCACGAGGAGCAGATGGCGTTGGGCGTGGATGTGGACGAGGACATCGAGCCCTCATCTTTGATCCCGGAGAACCTTGGCCTCGTGTGCTCTGAGGACGGTGATCGCTTCGTTGTGGCAGAGCTTCATCAGCTCTACAAGACGACCAATGACGAGGGGGTGTCGGCTGAGCTCTCCCTGTTTCGCAGCGATGGTGGTGGCCCTTCTTCTTCTTTGGAGATCAAGCACTTGCCGCTTGACTACCACCCTTTGGCAGCTCCGTGTGTTGGGTCGACTACCGCCGAGGCATGATCCTTGCCGACGACGTGCTGGAGCACAAGAGCCCCAAGCTCAACTACGTCGCGTTCCCTCCTGTGCCGACGACGTGCTGGAGCACAAGAGCCCCAAGCTCAACTACGTCGCGTTCCCTCCTGTGGTTCCGACCGGGCGCGAGGACATGCACCGTGGCGTGTGCGCTGTCGACGGCGGGAGCACGCTCAAGTTTATCGATGTTGTGGCCAGCAGCAAGCGACTCGGCGCCGCCAGTGACACCTTCACCATCTCCACCTACACGCTGACGACAACGGAGGCCGGCCGCATAGGGTGGGAGAAGGACGCCGTCGCCCCGATGACGGCTGAGGAGCTGTGGGGACTCGAGGCACCGTCACCCGTCCCGCACGAGGTGCCATTGTGTTCCCCCTCGCGAGCATGGACAGACCTGAGATCATCCACTTCCAGCTGTCAGAGTGCACCGATTACATCGACACGGTGACGCTGGTCACCATCGACATGATCGCTAGGACAGTTGTGTCGGTGCGCCCGTACATCAAAGGGGAGCAGGAGCTTCACGGCGAAGATGCTGACCTGGCTGAGGCTAGGTCCAGCCTTCAGCAACCTTTTCTTCTTGCTGAGTTCTCCACCAAGTCCCTGCAGAATCTACCAGGTATCTATATATTTACTCGTGTTAGTGTTAATTAATTGTCTCATTACTTTAGTGAATCACGTTGAGCTTGTTCCTGTTTTGAGCACATACATGACCTCTAACCTAGCTAACCTATTACCTATACCCTTCAAAGTTGAACTGGTTTTAAGTACAACCAGTCTTGGACTCTTGGGTGTATGGTCGATAACCAGCCTATTAACTTCATCACCCAACTAACATATGATTCAGTTAGCTAGAGATCAATGCTCCATCCAAGCTAAGGATGCACTTTGTGTTACCCAGACACCTGCACGTTTTTTGGAGGGTGGTGTGTTGGTGTTGGCATGCATTTTGAACTGATAAAGTCCATCCATTTGGTGCCGTGCCGTATTCTGGTTTATATGTCCAAGCTGAATGGCATCCAACATATTGCAGGTACAGGAAGAGGAAAATTCAGAAAATGAGTCACGCCAGGAAGGGGAAAATTCTGAGGAAGGGGAAAATTCTGAGAATGAGCCACGCCAGCATTTGCTCGACATAGACTTCCATCATTCGTCATGGCATGAGATTTCGTGGCAATAATCTTTAACCATCACTTGCCTCAGTTTAACTAGTTAATTCACTCAGACAAATGTCGATAAGTTTAGATTTTTGCTGCATCTGTTGATAAGGAGCTATCTCAAAACATGGTGGCTTAGTTGCTTTGCTGTACTGGCTATAAACCTGTACTACATGGAAACTAGTATTACCTGGCTGACAAACATTGAATGAATGGTTCGGCGACAACATGGAATGCAATGGTCCACCTTGTCTTTCTTTTCAGGTGAATTCATATATGCTGTTGCTGAGTTGCTCTAGTTTCTCATCTCTGGTCCAGAGGTTAATTGCTCCTCTTGCAGTGAAAATGGAGACAGGGTTTCCCCTCAATTTTTCTAGTTCCATACCCCCTTTCCCTCTCCCTCTCCCTCGTGCTGTTAATATTGACCTCGTGTGGTGCTGTCTCCCTCATTGTTTTTTTGCAAGTATACATTTAAACTATTTAATAAAATATACAAGGTAATGACTTGTATTCGGCCGACTTAATTTTATCGAAGGTACGTATCCAGCTATCCGCCATTTAAGTACCAATCGGACGGACTTTTCACCAGCTGCTTGCGGTCCTCCACGTGTGTGGGCGCTGCAATATATGTAACCCCTCACTGTCTCCCATACTGAAGGGTGGTAATGGGTTATGGCCTTAGTGATTTCTTCACAGCCCAATAAGACTCTTAAAATTAAAATTTTTAGTTCAAAATTACATAAGATTAGAGCCCGACCTTTTTAGGACCCGGTCTTTAGATTTTCTAGTTCAAAATGTTGGCTCTTTTACCACCCCTACCCATACTCCTTTCCACCGGCCTTCTCTCTGGCACAGCCTGCAGCCTCGCACGTCTGTCAACGGCCTCCCTTCCCTCTCATAAGTAAATCCATTGACAGTACGGGTGGTAAAAAAATTTAAAATTTAATTTAGATAATTTAAAAATTAATCTTAAATTTTATACAATTTTAAGTTAAAAATATATAAAAACTAAATTGAATATTGAATTGACCACTAGGGCCATCATATGTTACCACCCCTTCGCATGCCTCACTTACCCTGCGTCGCCTCCTTCCTCCCTCGATCCCTTCCTCCCTCTACGCGTTGGGCGGTAGTTCTCTGAGGCGCTGCCAAATCCTAATTGTTCCTGGCGACCTTGATCCGCTCCGACGACCGACCATCGAGGCTTGGTGAGGCAGTGGTTGCGCGTGCGCTCAGCGCGCAGCGTGGACCGCTCCAGCGAGCAGGGCGGATTTTGTGCGGGCCGAGGAAGCAGAGGCTCGCGGCCACTGTGTCGCCATGCGGCATGGTGCTTTGGTTGGTCAGCATCCAGGTACAACCCCCGAGTTGCAGGTTTTGATTAACCATTAAACAATAATATGATTTTGACTAGACAATAATATTTTTGGAATTCCTCAACTAATGTATTTTTCTCATGTTTGTTAATCATCAGTCATTGTGGTTTTACTAATAAACTTTGCATAGTTCATTTGTAGAGTGTTATCCAAAATCAACAAGTAAATTAATCATTGAAGGTTATCATTTTTGCTTTTGGATCAACAGAGATTTAACAAGTGCTAGCAGTACTTACTTGTATATTGGATAGGTATTAAATTTCACTTGTTCTGGAGTTTGTTTCTTTTCCTTTTGGTTCCACATTCATTCTATTATTGTGTCTTCACTTTTCTTTTGTATCCTCTAACTACTGATTTGCAATATGGACCAGAATAATGCAATAACACGCGATTTTTTTTTATGTCAAAGAGGTATGCAGTTTTAAGCCTACCCCAACTTGCTTGGAAAAAAAGCTATGTTATTATTGTTGTTGTTGTAGGTATGCAGTTTTAGCAAAACTCATAAGCATTTTAGTTGAGTTTTGTTATGTCTTTTTTCAGTATGTTAAAAGTAATTTATATCTGCACCAAAATATAACTTGAAAATATAAATAAATGGATCTTGCTTTGTTTGTATGCATCGTAAATCGGGATACACCGTTTAGGAAATGTAAGCATTTCAAGATTGCCAAATTATACCTTTTATGTTCTTAGGTAGCAATTTTTGTGATCTGATGATCTGGCATTCTTTTTCCTATTGATTTAGTTCCTGCTTGGCTTAGGAATAGGCTCACACAAACCAATGCTGCAACCAATCTATGTTTTTCTGAGTTGAATACCTGATTTTTTTTTTGTGTGCAAGAGAGGTACTCAGTTTTGACAAAACTAATACATACTTTAATTGGTTAGTTATGTATTTTTTTCAGCCTAATATATTCACTACCGGAATCGGAGGCTTTGCCGAGTGCCAAGGACACTCGGCAAAGGCTAAATTGCACTCGGCAAAGCCTTTGCCGAGTGCTGCACTCGGCAAAGCTCACACGGCAACCCAAGACTGCCGAGTGTCTTTTGTCGGACACTCGGCAAAGTCTTTGCCGAGTGCTAAATGACACTCGGCAAAAAAAAAAGCAACGGGGATGGTGGCCGGCCGGTAACTGTTACTTCGCCGAGTGCCACCCCCCTTAACACTCGGCAAAGTTGCAGAATTTGTTTTTGGATGTAAATGAGATACAATTATATCAAAATTAGCTCAATAGTTACACCACATCCATAAGCTCATTTTCTTCAGTAATATCACAATATAAACAGACCAACAATTCTTATTATTGATACAAATCATTTGTACTGATCAACTTATCCATATTAATTCCAACTCATGTCATCTCATAGAATGCACCAATTACAATTTAATCAACAGAATAGCTATCAAGTAGCTAGTACACAACAACTACCTAGTCAACAACAGAGAAGCTAGTTACTGTCTTCACCTGATAGAATCCCATAGAGTTCCACATCAAACTAACATTCATCCCAACGATGGATAGGATGGCTGAATATATCCAAGCCATTTCATTACTTGTGTCATCAAGGTTGTGGTTGCAAAGTGAAGTCCAGTCAGTGTTGTAGCTGTACAACCAAACAGCAGAAAACAACATGAGTACAAGACATCTGATAGTCCAATTCTAGATATAAGTGATAAGACGCATGGAAAGCATGAATAAAGATTAAGGCACTGTCAGTGTCTTACCAAAACTAAAACCATGTGTTTCCATCAAGGCTTTGTTGACCATGATGATACTAACTGATGTTGCAACATTGAACATCCATCCCCCAGCATCTAATGCTGCTTTTCTCTCTGCCTTGCTTCCTGGTGCCATACTTTCTTGACATGTAGAGTCCAACCCAATTTTCTAATAATCAGATCAGACAATCCACCTTCCACACGAATTGCAACTGAAAGTCTGTTTGACAATCAAACACAATGGCATTGGCACTCATACACGAACAGGTATCACCTAATACAATTCTCATGAGTCATGACTAAATCAAATACTAGTAGGGAAGTTCTCTGTACTATAGGATTATGGTGTGTACCAATATACCACTCCAAGGTTGTGTGTAAGCAAAAACAAAAATGCCGAATCCGTAGCTCTTATGTGTGGTAAGTTGTTGGTCTGTAACTTCAATGTCAGCTAGATTATGTGCACCCTGGATGCTTGTTACAGCACTGCAGCAAAACCAGCTAAGCAGCAGCAGGACAGAGGGATATTGTTGAAGCATATTACAACACTGTATCAACCTCGGTAACATTTGCAAAAGAAGAATGTACTGCACACTGATATATATTGCTTGATTGGTACTCAGATCTGCAGGACATTTGTCCTGCTACTTGCAAAATCTAGGACTTTAGATTATTCTATCAAGCCTAGCTACAATGCAAAAGACTACTAACCAGTTGTCATTAAGATAGAGGCAAAGATGCTTGAATGGCTGCACAATTAGTTGTTCCCAGGCCCACATGCATCTCTAATCTACCCTAACAAAACTGAGTCCCAATCACCAGACCATCTTGCATGTGCTGATACAGTCATCCAGCTCCCCTAGCGTCCATATTCAATCATGCGAGTGTTGCTTGTAAAGTCGATTTTGCAAGCTAGTACGTTAAAAATAGATCCGATTTTGCACAGGACATGGTAAGATCCGAATTAAAAATAGATCTATTAGGGTTTGGGGTGCTCCGCTTCGCACAGCAGAAGGGAAGAGAAGGAGCGGGCGTACCTGGTGGATGCTCCTCGCCGGCGGGCGTCGGAGCCGCGGAGCTTGGAGGCGGACTGCTCCTCCTCCGGAAGCGGAGGCACGGGGGCACACAGCCGGCCTGCCGGGGCGAGGGGCGCGGGGGCGGGCACGCTCGACGGACGGGAGCGCGCGCGGCTGGCGGGCTTGGGCGTGGCGGCCTCCGGCGCGGCGGGCGGGGGCGGCTTCCGGCGCGGCGGGCGGGCGGCGGCGAGCTCGGAGCGGCGCATGTGGCTGGTGTGTGTGTGCGAGGGAGGGAGAAGCGGATCTGATAAATTACATGTGACGGGCTTTGCCGAGTGCCGCGATCTGGCCACTCGGCGAAGTCTTCCTTTACCGAGTGTTTGTTTTAGTCAACACTCGGCAAAATAATTTTCTGAAAATATTTTTTTGTTCTCTTTTTTCTTTTTTGCATCATATTTTTCAAATTTTGTTCCAACATATTTTGTAAATACCTAATCACATTCACTCACCTATGCATATTTGATTCTTTAGGGAAAAATTGACCATTATTTCATATAGTTTTAGCTCAAATTCCATTTATACAAATGTAGTTAAAAAATAAAAATTATCAAACGGATCTGAAAAATTACCAAAATGTAATATGCTATGATCTTCGATGTCTATTGGCTATACAAAAAGTTTGAGAGTCAAACCACAACTCGACCGTCGCTTTGACTCCAAATCATACTAGATCATTCTCAACAATCATGAAACTTCTTTGGAGTTGTTTCGGGTTGTGAGCAATGCGCGTAACAATTTGTGCGAAACCTTCTCAATTTTTTACTACAGCCTCCACATATGATATCATGACATTTTGTCAAATTTCATTATTTTTGGACTTCGTTTGCTTTTTATAGAATTTAAAAACGGCTCAGGCACGCGATGGAGGGTGTGTTTCGTGAACAAGATGTTTGAAATTTCTTTTGGTTTCAAAGCTATGGCCTAAATATGGGTTGAAAACCATTATTATCATTTTTCTACTCATTTTTTCATATATTTGAATGACTAGCAGTTCAAATTTGATTTAATTCAAAAAATCATGAAAAATTGAATTAACTAGTTAAATATAGCAAATGAACTCAAAAAATACACCAAACTTGAGCATAGAGTACCACATGTTGTATGTGGAGATCAAAAAAAGTTTGAGGTTCAAAAGAGAAAAAAAATTAATAATTTGCCGAGTGTATTTTTTTGACACTCGGCAAAGAACCTCTTTGCCGAGTGTAATTTTTTTGACACTCGGCAAAGAGCCTTTTTGCAGAGTGTTTTATTTTTACCGAGTGTTTTCGGTCTGACACTCGGCAAAGAGTTTGTTTGCCGAGTGCCCGAAGTATTGCACTCGGCAAATATTCTAGCACTCGGCAAACAACCGATTTCCAGTATAGGTAGTTTTTTCTGCATGGAAATATGACTTCAAAATATAGACAAATGGATCTTGATTTTTTTAGTAAATACATTTTATGTTCCAAGTTATCAATTTTTCTTCTAATGATTTACCATCTTCTTCTACTGATTTACTACGTAATCGATTCTTGGTATTAGACTGAACTGATAATGCACCCAATCCATATCTTTTGGTTTTTTTGAAAATGCCTCACAATTTTTTGAAACTTTGCTCGTAATTTTCTGAAACTTTGCTCACTAATATAGATGAAAATAGAGAAAAATACACAACAACAAGAGAACACATTTTTCACTGTTTGAACCATAATTCGTACATATCTCTACTATATTAGTATATACCTCTTCGATCATCTATTACATCTTAGCTTCTTAATAAGGAGGTGATAGAGAAGAATTGCGAGAATGAGGACCGCTTCGCTGAACTTGTAAAATCATAGGACTATTACGCAAATGTACTATGGCAGCACGTCGTTGCAAACCCTAGCCAGCCACTCAAATCGGCTCCAATTCCACCCACGAGCGAGGAACGACGAATCATGGATTGCGGATCCGGAACCATAGCGATGGTGCTGGACCGGTCTGCGGAGTGGGAGCAATCCAAGAATTGTGGACGGGAATCATCCATGGAGGAGGTGATGATGGATCGGTTCGTGTTCCGCCGTGAAGGCGCCGACTCCTTCCCGGAGAACGAGACGACGGCGTGCTCCTCAATCTCGCCGCGGCCCCGACCATCTCTCACTTCTACCTCGAGTGGCCTGGTGGGCCCAAGCCGGAGACTGGCCCAACGTGCCACATTGTGGCGGCACATCGCGGCTACGTCCTCTTCAGGCTAACCTCTATCGTCAAGAGCAAAACCTACCCCCAGGATTTGCTCCACCCGGATGGCTACTTCGCAAGGTTCTAAATAGCCACCGCAATAGCTTGTTATACACTTTGGGAGAGGAGAAAACTAGGATATCCACTCTTAGCTCTAAAAGGCTAAATCTGCTAATAACCGGTTATATCCCGCTATAACCGCTAAATTATGGGTTATTTAACTAGCTAAATCATATAATGAGTATTTATTTATTGTTAGCTTAGTATTGAACTTCATCATTTACAAAACTTAGTATTTCATCAACAATGATGTAACGAGGGAATGAAACCCAAGACGTACTTCAGTACAAGAAATTTTCTTGATTTCATGTTTATATGCAAAATTGCTCATAGATTTATGCAATGCATAATTGTGAGAAACTTCTAAAAGATTAGAGAGTGTGCATAAACCATGGTTATCATGTTTTATGGTGAAATATAAAATACTCTAAAAATTAGATATTTGTATGGTAAGATAAGCATGAAGAAAATTCTAGAGTTAGATATTTTGAAAAAATTATGTAGAAAATGGACACATGAAAAAATCATATGAGCCGTGGAGTCCTATAAATAGGGGTGCTCTCTTCCCCTCTTCTATACCATGGCATAAGAAATCTCAAGTAGAGGATGACAAGGTTGCTATGTAGTATAATAGTATCATGATAGGGTAGCGACAGTGGCGAATCTAGAATTTGGATTTAGGAGGGTGGGGCTCATCTTCCTCTTCTTCTTCCTTCCCCTCTCTTTTCTTCTTTTTCTTCCTCATTTTCCTCTTTCTGCTCTTGATTCATGAGTTAAAATTGTAGAGGGGGTTTTGGGGGGCTCCATGAGTTGCATAGGAGTTGGGGGACTGGAGCACCCCCTGGCTCCGCCGCTGGGTAACGACATAAAGAGTGCAAGAGTCTTGTGTTGTATTATGTTATGGTGAATAAAAGAGTTGTTAGGAATAGCACATGGTATATATAGAACCACTAAATGAGTTAGCTACGCTATAGCCCACTATAGCCTTTCTTAGCCTCTACAAACATCAACCGCTAAATGCATTAGCCCGCTATTTTAAACATTGCTACTTCATCTAAACACCCGCCGCCGCCGCCACCGTCGACTGCCCGTTCTCGCTGGTTCTCACATGATTACCCACCTTGATCATGCCAAAGCCTTATGCCACACCAAAGCCTTATGCCGCACAGGCGCTGGAGATGGTGCCATCAACCAAGAGGATGGCGTGGCTGGAGGCGCTGCTGCAGAATGAGCACGAGGAGAAGATGGCGCTGGGAGTGGACGTGGAGCAGGAGGTTGAGCGTTCGTCTTTGGTGGTTGAAAATGTTGGGCTTATGTGTTGCGCACACGACGAAGGCGATGACTTCGTGGTGGTAGAGTTGCAGCTCAACAAGAGCAACAACAGGGCGTTGGCTGAGCCCTCCTTGTTCTGCAGCTTAGTGGGAGCTCAAGTGCCTACTAGTTGACTACCACGAGCGGCCATGACTCCACGGGCATGCGGTGCTTCTGGCCACAACCGTGGTGCCCTTTGGCAATTGCCTTTGCTGAGTTGACGAGCAGAGCCCCAAGCTCTCCTACCTTCCATTCCCTCGCGTGGCCCCGACTGGGCGCGAGGACATGCACCGTGGCATGTGCGCCGTTGACGGCGGGAGCACACTCAAGTTTATTGATGTTGTGGCCTGCAAGCGAATACCCAGCGTCGACGGCGACACCTTCACCATCTCCACCTACACGCTGACGACGATGGAGGTCGGCCGCATGGGGTGGGACAAGGATGTCGTTGCCCCAATGACGGCCGAGGAGGTATGGCCACTCAAGGCGCCTACACCGGTCCCGCACAAGGTGCCCTTGTTCCTCCTCGCGAGCATGGATAGGCCCGAGATCATCCACTTCCAGCTGTCGGAGTGCACCGATTACATCGACACGGTGACGCTGGTCACCATCGACATGATCGCTAGGACAGTGGTGTGGGTGCACCCGTACATCAAGGGGGAGCAGGAGCTTTATGACGAAGATGCTGATCTGGCTGTGGCGAGGTCCAGCCTTCAGCAACCTTTTCTTCCTGTTGAGTTCTCAATCAATTAGTCCCTGTAGAATCTCACCAGGTATGTGTATATTTAATCATGTTAGTATTACTTTGTAATTGCTTGTCTCACTACTTTAGTGAATCACACTGCTTCTTTGGTTGGTATGATAAATAAAACACCTTCTTGAGCTAGTTAATTCATGTACGTTTTCAGCACATACGTGACCTCTAACCTGGCTGACCTATACCCTTCCAGGACTAAGTTGAACTAAAAGTTTTAGGTACAACTGGTATGAGCAATAGGCAAGGAAGTGAAGGTCCTATATTGACATAATGTCTTTATCTGCTACCACTGTGAAACAACATCCACAGCTGGTTTAGTAAAACTGAAGCAATACCATTGTCAAGTGGGAGCTGTGTCCATTCTTTTCTCTAGACATATCTGCTACAGTAAGGGATTCATTGAATGGTACTGATCAAGTTAATCATCATTTGAATGGTACTGATCGAGTTAATCATCATAAGCTTTTGTTGGATCAAGTTTTTTTAGCCTTTTTCAAGAACAAAGTGTTATCTAATTCGTGTCCTGCCCGAACTTGTCCAAGGTTTAGGGCCACTGGCTTAAGTGAAACCTCATGATAGTATTTTTTGTAAGTATATGCTGTACAAATTGATAGTTAATGTCTCTAAGATAGCGTAAAATGAAGTAACAAAAAAGAAAAACAATTTTATCACTGTCTCGGGTGTTGGTGTTGGCACGCATTTTTAACTGATGAAGTCCGTTCATTTTTAACTGTTCACTTAAGGCTCAGCTCTTGGACCATTATTGCCGGTATTGCCCATCTGATTGACTATGGTCGCAATAAGTTCAGTTTGCCGGGCCAAGACGTCCGCGAGGTTTGGGTGAACTGGAGGATTAGGGAGGGGATCCTCGTTGTTGCGGTTGTTATTGCCACCCGAACCATTGACACCATCCCTATCGGTTCCCGAACACAACACCATCCTATTAATAAACAAAATGGTTAGCGGTCAGGAATGAAAGATGGAGAATGATACCCAAAGGCAGGGTGGAAAGACAATGTGTAGATAAAAATCTAACACATAACCAACACTAGAATAACATATCTAAGAGAAAGGGTAGATTTGGCCCACTAAAATTAACAAGAACGAGATCAGCGAAAACTAGACCACGGCACCTTAGATTAGTTAGATGAAGGTTTGAAAACCAAAAGAAAGTATGCATGCATGCGAGATATGAATGCAACATGACGTCTACTCACATCGTGAACACGCTTTAACGTTCTAACACTCACTTACGACCCAAAGCAACCGCATTGTCCAACAGCGCTACAACCCTCCTACTAGCGCTCAGGACAATGGGTGATTCCCACCTTCTCAACTCCGGTAAAAGGCTTAAAAGGTTTCCAACAGATGAAAGGGTTTTCCTACGCTCCCATTACTCATGAAGACAAGAGGGGTTAAGCGTGTCTTAATTAAACGAGTGAAGCAGTAAGAAAGAATTAGCTCTAAGACAAAGGAAGAAAGTTAGCATTTTACCTTAAGTTCAAATTTTTAACCAAAGTAAATCTTAGTGCAAGTAGTCAAATTTTATTTGACTCTCAACCCACTAAGCCAATTTTAGGTTCACTTCATGGAACCTCAGCTCTGATACCCGTTGTGAGAACCACCCAATTTGATACTATTTTAAACGAACCGCCGGTCATTATCATCCAGATGAGAGTTAACACGTGCTTGCCGGAGAGCGTGCCACGTGTTATCCCACATCTAGTGACACGAATAACCGGCACGTCAGTCATCCAAAATAATATCAAATCCGGTAGTCCCGGTATGTGCTCCAACATACGCCCAGAATCAGCATATGCACATGCCGTTTACAATCGAATACATCGCCAATAATCCACAAAGAGCAGTTTTACATTATCAGAGTTCAAAACTTAATATTACAAATTCAATATAGGAGGGTTCGACTAACTTCCATTACAAGCCTTGGGCTCACGAACGTCATATTAAACAGAAACTTAAAGTTTATTGTATTTACATACTCTCACGGAGTTTGATTACGATAAAAACATACTTAAGATGATGATGCCTTGCTCAAGGACATCACCACAGCCGCAACAACCTACTCCTCCCCCGCATTAGGATCAGCAGGATAGAAGTGGCCGGACACCACTTCCGGCTCACCTGCAACTAGGTTTAGAAAGCACCCTGAGTACAAAGGTACTCCACAAGACTTACGCGATTAAATAAACAAGGATCATGCAAGGCTCAAATAAAAGCTTTTAAGGGTAAGTAATTATTACATAAGCATGAGCTTCTTAGAATATCTCCTAGCAAAATTAATTAGTGTTGCCCGAAACCCCCAAATAATTTTAGTTGATTAAAAGAGTAACAATAATAATCAATAGATTATTGACAAGACATGATTCCAAAACCAACATTACCGAAACTCTCTAAGAGGAATTCGGCGAACCAAGAGCTTACTCATATCCGAGAGCGCGGCAATTCGAATTGATTATAACCTTGCAAGGGTGTACTACTTTACCCACACGATGCGAGGACCATGCGACTCACCCAACCGATCACGCCGGGCAAGGGGGTACTCACGTCAACCGTTCCCAACAAGGCTCGATCATTGAACCTCACACCTAGATTACGAGTAGAGACTTAGTTCCACCAAGGACATCTCTAAACTTTCCTACACATAGGTCCACCTGGGGACACACTAAGCCTCTCTGCATAGCCCGTAGCCACGTATCTAGGACTGCACATCAATGATCAAGTCAAAGAAGGTAATTGGCTCATCTGTTCTATTATATTGGATATGTGATAGCACGGAAAGGTGCTCAAGGCCGATGGCATCCACTCGGTCCTTAATCGATCCAAACGGACTATGCCCATGTGACTTCATTCTCTAGGCCCTACCATTCCACTCGAATCTCGGTACTATTACTTTACTAGCCACCAAACCAAACCAGTGCGATCAAGGGTAACCGGTAAATGTGATACTCCAGCTGTTCTTTCTAGTAAGCCAGTTGAGTATTCTAAGCAGAACTAAGCATCTAGTCAAATTAAATTATTAACTTACTAACATGTGGCAAGGACATGGTTAAACAATTCAAGGAAGGATAGTGCATCAAAATAGGTACAAAAATGCAATACATACATGCAAGGAATATGCTTAGCTGCTTGCTTGGGTTAACTTCAGACTCGACCACGAACGGGATTCCGGGTTCAGGCTCCACGGACTCGGTGGGCTCCTCGGGTTCGACCTCCGACGGTTCGGTCACTATAATGCATGAATGCGATGCAAGAATTAAGAAATGAACTTAACAAAAAGCATAAATCATGAAATAATTTGAGCATGCAGATAACAATACAAGGAACTCATGAAAATTGGTTTTGCAGCAAAAGCATTTTCCTATAATTAAACATAAACATAATAGTTTTCAGCCACTCTAAACAAGGTAAATCATAAAAGGAATGCAAACTAAACTAAACAAATCCAAGAAAATTATCTTAGATACTATGCATGAAAACAAAGCTAACAAAACTGGTTTTACTATTTTATCACTTTCCAGTAAAAAGTTCTATATTAAACCATTTTTAGATGAAGCATAAGAAAACAAGCTAAAACTTTGATACACAGCAAGGAAGCATGTGACAAGTTGCACCACTGGAAAGAATATTTCACGAGGAACCTAACAAAATTTGGTTTGGTATTTTTCGAGCAGTATACAAATAACTAAGCATTAAACTCACTTTTGCAAGATAAAACTATAGATAAATCTACATCAAAGTAACATGCAAAACAATATTTTTCTTGAGTAGAACTAAGCTAGAGGAAACCAACAAAACAAGTTTCATAATTTTTGGAGCTATACACGAATTTCTACACATTTTGCAAGATTGCAGACAAATAAACCTAAAAAAACCTAGCAAAACTGCTAGGTACACCCGGATCCCACACCCGCAGGCGCTGACAGGTGGGGCCCGCTGGCCAGCGGCCCACCAGCCCGAGTCAAGGCTGACCAGGGGCCTTGACCCGCGGCGGGGCGCGGCCACGGCGCGCTGGTGCGCGCGGACACTGCGCGTGCGGCGCGACGCGCGCGACGCGGCAGCGCCGGCGGACGGCGGCGTGATGAAGCAAGGCCGGAGCAGGCTAGGGGAGGCGCGCACGGGGAGAAGGAGGTGGCGGCGAGCCTCACCGGCGGGTTGGTCGGCGGGGAACGGCAGCGGACGGGCGGCGTGACGAGCAGAGGCGGCGGCGGGCGGACCGGCGCGGCGGCGGCCCTGCAGGGGAGGGGAAAAGGGCCGGATGAGGGCCAAAATCAAAGGAGGAGAGGGAGGAGAAGCTCTCCCTGAAAGGAATCGAGCTACGGCTCACCGAGGGCGGCGAATCGGCGACGGCAAGGAGCTCGGCCGGTGCCAATGGTGGAGGGGAAGGGCTAGGGTTTGGGGCGGGGATGCCGGTCGAGCGCGGATAAGGAGAGGGGGCGGGCTCAGCACGGATAAGGACGCATGCGCGGAACGGAGATCGTCGACGCGTGTTACGAGGATCGACGCCGGCGACGGGGCGACGCGCGGCACCGAGCAGAGCAGGGGAAGGAGAAGGGCGGCTGACAGGCGGGCCCGGCGGGGATTTTTTTTATTTTCTTCTTTTTTTTTCTTTAGGCTGTGACATTCCATCATTCATCAAGGCATGAGATTTCGTGGCAACAATCTTTACCCATCAGTTGCCTCAGTTTAACTAGTTAGTTGGCTCAGATGAATGTTGATAAGTTTAGATTTTTGCTGTATCTATTGTTAAGAAGCTATCTCCGAACGTGGTGGCTTAGTTGCTCTGCTGTACGGGCTATAATACCTGTAAAACTTGGAAACTAGTTTTACCTGGCTGAGACATATTGAATGGTTCGGCGACATGGAATGCAATGGTTCACCTGCCTTGCTTTTCACTTTTCAGGTGAATTCTTATATCCTGTTTTCGAGTTGCTCTAGTTTCTCATTTCTGGTCCACTCAAGAGGTTCATTGCTCCACTTGTAGTGGGTGGGTGGAGGGGGGGGGGGGGGTGCAGGGTTTCCCCACAATTTTTCTAGCTCCATACCCCTTTCCCTCCCTCTCGCTCACTCCCTCTCTGTTATTGTTGACCTCATGTGATGTCTCTCCCTCGTTTTTACGCAAATATACATTTGAAATATTTAATAACATGTGTAATCTGACTACACATTCAACTCTTGTACAAGCTAATATTTCCAGATTTCAAATGCTGATATCGTGCACCCTACAATCCTACATTGGGGACCATGCTTGTCTCATTGTGGATTCGTAGTTCTCATATTCACTGTGTTCGCTTGGCTTGTCAGCAAACCAGCCAGCAGTACTGTTCTCTCGTACTAAATCAGTACCAATCACCAGCTACCAGCCAGTCAGCAGCACTGTTCTCTCATAATAAATCAGCACCAGCCACAGCCAAGCGAACACAGCGATTGTCCTTAGCGTGTAAGTAAGGTTTGACTGATGAGGGCATCTTTGCAGCAGAGCATGAGCGTCAGTCCATCTGGGACTCTGTCTTTCATAAAAACACAGCTAGCACGCCTCAATGTACAAACCACCCCACCTCAAAAGCAATTAACTGAATCGTACAAAAACATGGATCAGCTCAAATGTGACAACTATGGTTGCATAAAAGCTGGTGCATGCATGAGAGTTCCAGTATGAAAGCCGAGTAATATTCAAGACATAACCCAGAGTGAGGCATCATTGTAGAAGATGATGACATGAAAGATCCAGTATGAAAGCTTCGCTCTCATATGAAAATTTTGTGCCTTGCTGTAAACATTATAATATTCTTGTTATGCAAGTATTGCATAAAAGATGGGACAACAATACTTGGCCATTTGTTCCAACAGATCTGCGAACAGGATCTAAGTCATGCTGCTGAGTTAGGTAATCAAAAACTGAATTTGTCACTAGGTCAGGCAATTAGTGCAAAACTTCACTCCATCACCTCTTCGGTGCGCATGAAAGTACAGAATCACGGCAATGCATCCAGTATTCTGTGATACCAATGTTCATCCAGGGAAATGAAGGAGACGGTTGAAGATGCAGCGATGAAGGCACCCTGAACAAAGAAACGTAGGAATTTACAACGAGTGACATCAAAGGTGGAAAAAAAATTAAATCCGAAACTGATAGATTGTGGTACCTTTCACCACTAAGGATCCCGTATGCCAATTGTTTGCAGAAGGAGAAACCCGTCCTGTTGAAAACTCTCTCATAATTTGATCTGATTACTTGGACTGCACATAGCATCCTTTATGTTAGATCACTACCAAGTAAAACAACACAGAAGCAACTGCAGGGCTAGTTCTTCAAACAGATGCACAGATACATTATATTGAAAAAAGCAAGCATACTTTTGTTATAAGCACATAAAGCTAGGCTGCACAAATATCATGTACTCAAAGTGGCAGAAGCTAGTCAAATTTGGACTTCGGTTTGTTTGTTAACTACCTTTATTGATATATTATGATCCCATAAATGGAAACTTGTCATGCATTACGATATGAACATGTTGCTGATAATTCGATATCCAACGAAGTAAAAATGTATCAACTATTCAACTACAAAAGGTCTAAGCAAAAGTCGAGATGAACATTTTACCAAGAGTGGCATAGTTGCAATTAAGTTCTGAAACTAATGACTCTGATTGTTCATGTACAGTATCCTTTGTTTTCCTTTCATTGCAACCTCTGATTGGATGGGCTGATAGGTCATCATCTTCAAAGGTATGTCCAGATGAGGATGGCACGTGAAGGAAAAATATACCAGCAGGAAATCTTTGCCTCCTCGTCATCCATAGAGTTAACTCAGCATAAGGCGTAGATTGGATTACCGCGATTGCGATTTCCAGCATCACACACACCCAGATAACTGTTGTAGTCAAGATAGAGAAGAATACATAGAATACAGAAGTTGTAGGTATAAGGAGTAGGACCGGTGTAAACAGCAAGGAACCAACCACGTGCTGTTCAACTGTGTAGTCATAGCTATCTAACCTCTGCCTAAGAGGATTCCATTTGCGCCCTCTGTTATGGCATAAGCAAATGATTAGCAACCTTGCAAGATAACTATGAAAAAAAGAATCTGATGGAGAAACAAAGATTTCAGCATCTAGTAACAATACTTATCATATTAAATGAAGAGCCATTGAACAGTAACAAGTAATAAAAATGATGAGAAAGGAACAACATTCCAAAAGTTCTAATGCTCTATTGATGTTTTATGGCACAAACATTATACTTTTACACTCATTAGCCCTTGTTTGGACACAGATCAATCCCCTCAAATCCACACGTATTGGGAGGAATGAGGTGGAAATATAGTTTATTTTCCCTTCCAATCCATACATATTGGAGGGGAATGGATTTATCCAAACAAAGCCTTAAGAGGTCTGGCTCCATAACTTGATTCTAGACATACAGAGAAGTAAAAAACCAATCTTATCCAAACTTGTAATTCCTAGCATAACTCTGACATAATTTGTAATTTATAGTGAGAGCGTTTCATTTCTAATATCCAGCAACAATAATTTAATACAGTTAACAGAAGCAAAAATGTTGCTGGGAAAGTAGTAATGGCTACAAGAATCTACAATTATTCACATAAAAGATTTTTCAAACATTTTTTGTGTGTCAGCATGTGTTTGCTCATCGAAAATAGTTCACGAATTCTTGTGGCGCGTCCGTAGTATAGTGCACTGTTGTGTGTGTGTGTGGGGGGGGGGGGGGTATTTTTGTACTTGGATTGGATCTTCCTAGACTTGTGTACAATTCTTTTCCTACCTTAAATGAAATGACACGCAGCTCTCCCGCATAGTTTGTGAAAAAAATAGTTCATGAAAACTGAACAACTTGAATAGGTTTATTAAAGAACAGCTTTTTATAAACTAAAAAAAGCTCGACCAACCTAGGAGGAACTACATTGTAGGGGTGTACATTGTAAATAACAATAGGCACCACCAGCTTAGGTAGGCTCAGTAGGAGTTTGGTAGAAACTGTCTCATAGGTTAGGGAAGTGATTTAGCCAGTGGGTTTTCCTTTGACATTGGATTATTAGAATTTTTCTTCAAGGCTGTGCAACTACCTTCACTCTTTCATGTACACAACAACTTGGCAACTCCCTTACCTGAACCTTTTCTGTTGCCCAAACAAGCCCAGCTTTGTGTCAAAGGGTTTAAGGGGCACACAATTTAGCATATTCTAACCTCTAAATAACATAATTTTCAAAGATCCAGCTGATATGATCTATTTGTACAAGTCAAACCAGACATATATTTCTCAAAATAAAACTCTAGAGAAAATACTATATTAGGGCCAATATTTAGAAATTAATCAACTTGTATCACTCATTCAGTAAACATATTAACCTCTTATTTGTCAAGTACCTTGAGTGCACCAAAAGGATGTTACCTGAAAAGACGCCACAAGGATGCAACAGTCTGAATCTGTCTTGAATATATCGATGATATTAACCAGTGAAGCATAGTAACATGCAATGTAGCAAGCTGGATAATATCAATAAAGAATGAAACTGGAGCTGTCAAACCCAAAATAATTCCAGAAAATGCAATTCCTTGAATTATATGCCTCAGGTAGGCTCCCACAAAGAACCAAAGGGTAGAGTAAATTTGAACTGCATTCAGTGAAATCATGCCTAAAAGCTCTGCTAACTCTGTATTCAGCTTAAAGCCAGCCGGAACACCCATCAGCCACACACAGCCAGATCGTAAGATTGCGTCTGTCATGTGGTGGACGAGAGCAATAGTCCAAATACAAATTGTCTCCGTATTTAATAAAAATACTGCTCCAAGGACAAAACCCATCAGGAGATCCACAGCGATACTTGACCACAGAGCATGCTTCCGAATTGCAGCTTTGTGTGCATACTCCATGTTCACAGTGGAGCTGAAACAGAGATAATTAAAGTCAAGCTTAGTACTTTTGATAATCTGCACTTGCATATTAGTAGGATGTGAGTGTAATCTGCAATTGCATATTAACAAACTGCAAAGATTCTTGGTATAAAGGTTACATGAACCAACAAAATGGAAGGTCAGCAACTCCCTTTGCACATATATATATTTTTTTTCAAAAAAAAAACATGTATGGACCCATTGCCATCACCTTGGTACAATTAACCCAGAAGGATAGTTGCAATTGATATGCCAATCAAGGTTCAAAAAAACGCAATTAAACGTCGTTTAATCAAGATTAAACGCTGAACGCTGGGGTAGCGTTGCGTTTATGGGGTAAACGTTGAAAAAAACGTTGGGCGCGTTTAGACGCCCGTTTAAACTCGCGGCAGCGTTTAAACCACGCGGAATCGGTCAAAAAACGCTCTGCACGGTGGGAAACGCGAGCGCGGGAAAGCGCGTGGCGTGTGAGCGGGAGGGAAAGAATGGCGCGGGAAGGAATCGCGAGCAGGCGCGGGAATTAGAAGCGGGCCCAACAAATCGACCGCACGACAGTCGGGGCGGCGCAACCAGTCGCGCCTCTGCCTCCCTCGCGAGCCGCGGAGCTCCCGTCGCGCCTCCGCCTCCGGCGTCGCCAGCCGCCGCGCCTCCCGCCTCCCGCCTCCCGCCTCCCGCCTCCCGCTGCTTCTCCCTGCAGGGCCCCTCGAGGCCTCGACTGCTGCTCCTCCCTGCAGGGGCCCGTCGCGCGTCCGCCTCCCTGGGGACCCATCGGCTTCCCGTCCGCCTCCCTGTAGGGGACCCGTCCGCCTCCCTGCAGGGGACCCGTCGGCTTCCCGTCGCTGCTCCTCGGCTCCTCCCTGCAGGCGCCCCAAGCCCCCAAGGTCAGTGCCCTCCCCTGCTCGCTACTCCTTCCTCCCGCTCGCTCCTCCGCCCCCTGCTCCTCTCCCCTGTTCCTCTCCCCTGCTCTGGATGACTGGATCTGCATGTATGTGTATGTGTTTGCCACTTTGCCTTAACCCTGCCTTGAATAAGTCTCTAAATGCCTGATTTGTGAGTTGATGTATTTGTATGTACCCTTGAATCCGATGCATTTAAGTATTTCAATTCCTGTTGTATGAATTTATGTGATTGCTCTGATGAATGACATTGTGAATTGTTCTAAAAGTTCCTGAATGTTTTTTTTGGGGAAAAAAGTTCCTGAATGTTACTCTGTATGCCTGAATGTGATTGCTCTGATATATGTATGCCTTATTATGATTTGTACTCTTGTTCTTGGGTTGGTACTGATGCTGCACCTGCACCTGTTAGCTGTTGTTGAATGCAAGAAACCCAGGAGGAAAGGAAGGGATGTCAAAAACAAGTGTGCAGCAAGAGGTATGGTTCACTATTATTACTTCTAGTTGTGTTATTACTACTGATTTTGCTCTCAGTATCACAAAAATAATAAAAAAATAAAAAAACGTTTAATCGCGTTTAATCTCGTTTAAACTACTAAAACTCTAAACCATCGGCTAGCGTTCGCTCAGCGTTCAGCGTTTTTTTGAACCTTGATGCCAATATGACACAACAGATTAAAACAGTGGCTAAACTTGCTGTGAAGTGTGAACTAAAGCGCTGATATTAGTTTACCTTAGGGAGGTATCTCGGAGGACAATTGGCCAGTAAAGAATTTGACAACTGCGACGCTGAATGTTATTCCATGAATGTTTGAAAACCTTATGTAGCATCAAGTACTGGGACATATGGCATAAACATTTTCGGAACACTATAATCATGATATAGAGAATAGTTGATGCTGAAGCCAAGAATATTCCCATGCAGTGCCATGTCACTTGAACCAGGGCATCATATCTGAATAATCAAGTAGCAAGGTAAGAGCAGATGAAAGCAGCAGAACAGATAAGGCAAAGAATAATGCTTACACCGATGCAAAGGCGAAATAAGGCCCAGAGCTGCTGGTAGAGCATTCCTGAGTGACTGGCAGTCTAGCTGCATTTGAACAATTGAGTGCCAAAAGAATTGAATCCTTCAAACAAATGTGAACCGACTTAGCGGGCTATTTAGTGAAGCAAGTAATAACATCCAAAACCACTCATGCACATACCAAATCAAGAAATGATGGTTGTTTTTGCAGATCATTTATCCAGTTTGGCTTTTTGAAAGAAGCTTTCAACTCACGAGGTGCGTCCACACCCAGTGAAAAATGGTTTCTCCCAAAGGTTGGAACCTCATATAGTATAACCTAAAAATAAAGTGAATAAAATGTCTCATTAATTTGTAAGAATAAATGGGGGCAATAACTGGAGAGGCGTAAATACAAAATGGTTGTTAATACAATGATATCATAAACATAGCCTTGACTTACATACGTGGCAATGATTGATTTCAATCAGTTGGCCATCAATATACAGATGGCCAAGAGCTGGAACTTGATTTAAGTTGCTCCTATCGCTGTTTCCAGATTTGCAAAAGAAGTGCACCCAGCTACCCTCTTTGACTGCAGACTTTCTGCAAGCATCCAGAAAACCATCTAACACACAACAATCGCATTCCCATTTTCTATTACCATAACTTGGATGCTGATCCCCATTCCCAACTGATCTGATCATAACATTGTTTCTGCTTGTGCCAGAATGTTCTCTCTGAACCGATTGTGCGTCCAAGGGCAGTTGTTTAGTACAGCAGCATTCTTCTAATTCTCCAGGGAGATGTCGACCGCAATCCCCAAGAATGGTAAATGTAGCAGATTCTTGCAGGCTTACAGGCATCCTTTTATTTGAAGAAAGGATGATGGTCTAACATGAGAAACAAAATTGAGAAAAGAGGCTATGAACAATATAACCAAGATAAACATGAACTAGCAGCAACATTTTTTCTTTTGGAGAATTTTAGCAGCTACATCAGTACATAGGCCCCCCCAAAAACTGCCTTTTTGACATTCGTGTTGCAAAATTAAACGGTAAACACATAAACATAACAAAATTTCTTCAGTAGATTATTTGAGTTCCCTAAGTAAGGAAAAAGGAAATGCTGACATAAACAACCTACAAGGCAGATCTTCTACGTAGCAAGGCAACTTCTGCAGTTGATAAGATGGGCCTTAAAACAAAATCTTAGATAGCTCAAAAGTCTAAACAAAGTAATACAGTAATAATGCATGGCAAAGTTAGGACTAAAATTTCAAAATGAAAATATTGATATGCGCTAAGCACCACTTTGGCATCACCACACCAGAGTTCATGGAGGAAGAAGACGGAGGACCAGAGGGGGAGAGTAAAGAGGAAGGTGAGAACAGAGCAGAAGAAGACTGAAAGAGGGGATGTAGAAATTTAAAGGGCAAGTAGGAAGGTCCACTTGCTCAGGGAGTAACTTAAGCATGCAAACAAGCCTAGAAACACTTTTCCCTTCACTGCTCCTATCCACCACCGAAAAAGTCAACTACCATTCACCACCACCACTCCTCCCTTCCAGCTTCCCCAATCACCACCTGCATCAGTCCACCTTCCCTCTCCCTCTTCCCATGCCTCTAATATCACAAGTGGATGGGATATTGACAAAATTGACCTAGACACGTAATTGACCACCACACCATGGCGGCTGCCTACTCCACTGATGTTGGAAAATCAGAGCAGCTAAATCGCAACTAGCAGCTCTGCGACCGTATAGAGAAATTCAAGAAAAGAAGGTGGGATGATGTGAAAGTTAAAAGCAAATTTGAGGAATAACCATGTCCTCCAGCCTCCAGCAAAAGCAGTTTACTGCTACTTGATTAAAGATCAGCTATCTTCTCTTTTGCACAGTGGGGTGTCGTAAAGGCAATCTTAAAGTTTTAATGTTTCAAAGTCAGCCTTGGAGCACTAAAATAACAAGTACAAAGCCTTTCAGAACACAAGTGCACTAAAACTCTTTGTTCTTTAACAGCAAATCAACCAGTATAACAAACATCAAATTTATTGTAGACGCTCAAGCAGTTAGTCCAATCCATTTGGCCATGTAGTAGTACACTGTCCCACTTTGTTCTTTTAAAGATGGTCAGTGCCTTTGAAAGGACAAGAAAACATCCTCTTCAGTGCACATTTACAAACATATGCCATAATTTGACCCTTTTACAATCAAGTTATAAATTAAGGAGGGGGGGGGGGTATCATTTAAGAATGTAAGTAAACTGAACTTGACATCTCAATGACTACACAACATTCCCAGTGAATAATGCCCACCTATTATCTTCTTCAATTGCATTTAATACCTTAATTGGGTAAAATTTGTCTTACTAAAAATCTTCTTCATGACTAAATGAAAACTTCCTCAAGTTCCACTAAGAGTTTACAGGGAATCTCACAGACTCACAATACCGCATTCGACACATAGATCACTGAACAAAACAAGTTCATGCCTCAACCAAAAATTATACCCAGCAACAATGCTAAACTATGTTTAACCTTACAACACATCATTTGCGCTTTCGCAATCGAAAATGGTATCATTACTGACCTGGAGAGTGTCGAGCGTGGCAAAAGACCGCAGGATCTGATCCTGGGGGACAGCCGCGGAGATGACGATGTCAAGGGAAGCGCCACTGGTGAAGAACCATCCGAACAGGATGAGCCTCACCGGAACGGGCCCCTGGTCGAGCTGCAGCTCCTGGCGCGGCCACCAGATCCTGCAGCGCTCGATGGCCATGTACCACCTTGGGCTTTTGTGTCCTGGGTGGACAACACAGATTACGGCAAAACAAATTGGCAAATGGCAACAAAGGGGCGGACTAAGCCTGGGGCTTGAACCCCCGAAATTGCTGGATAAAATCATCAGCTACGGTCGCACCTCAACTGGGCACCAATAGGGGTGATGCCAACTGAGATGGACTGATCCTTTGCGGCACCATGGAGCGACGTATCAAGTACGGATCGGGCTTGGATGGCAGCACACCAGTTCAGAATCAACAGCTAAATCAATGGGGAACGAAATGTTTGGGTTTAATACAGGAGGGGAATCCATCCGAACAGTCTAGGTTTTATACTTACCAGCTAATGGAGAACAAATCAGACGCCGCCGCCTCCAACTCCACCGGAGAAGGGGCGACGCGCCGACGCCGGTGGAGGAGCGAAAGCTGTGCAGGCCTCCTGACGGGCCTGGCTGGCCCGAGCCTTCCTCGTCGCCCGTGCGCTGCCGCCGCCGCCACCGCCAGCGCGCCGCGCTATGGTTGGTCCGGGTCGGGTGCGTCGCGGCGGGGTGCGCGTGTCAGGCACCTGAACTGAACATGCGCTTCTTCGGACTTTCAGTTCGTCAGGTTTCTTCAGACTTTCAGTTTCGTCAGGTTGGAGTTGGCAACAAAAGCATCGCTTCGACGACTTCGCATGGATCGTCCGTTCTCCATCTGACGGCTGGATTCATCAAGTTTCTAAATTGTTTAGCGTCTAAGCGTGTTTGTTTTGTAATAATTATTAAACAATGTTAGAGTCTCTGTTAATTTAATGATCGTACAACTTCCCTTCCGATGATTACAATGTTTTCTTACAATGATTACCGGTGTTTCCTTTTTTATAATTAACAATGTCAATTAAAGAACTTTGCATTACAATGAAAGTGATGTCGACCTACGTATTTTTGCAGGAATTTGTTTGCCTCTGTTGTTTGATTTTGTCTGTCATGTGTTGTTCAAATTAGTTTTAGGCATTCAAAGTACTCCCTTTCAATCCAAATTGTAGGTTATTTTCACAAATTGTAAAGAACTGCTATTTGAAACGGAGAGAGTACAAAAGTTGGTCAAATAAGCATGGGGACGACACCAGTAAAAAAAATGTTTCTAGTTAATGTGGGTACCACTATATAAATTGTATGATTCTATGTTTGTACTGAACACGACAATATCTCATATCTTGATTCGATTCGGGTTTCTCAAGTGCGAACAGAGAACGGTATCTCGGGTTCACTTCATGTAGAATTCGATCATAAACCTATAGTATAAATATTTGTTTTACAATTGGTAGTTTGAAATATACACTTTTAAATGTAAAAAGATCATATATTTTCAAACAAATGGAGTGCTTATTAAATTAGCAGAATTCATCCGAGGGCGCCGGTTCTTGCTGTTGGTGGCGAGCACCTTGTCTGTTGCGGTTGCGGTGGCACCCGACCCGAGAGGAAGAGCCCGCGCGAGTCACTCGCTGCGTCGCTCGCGAGCCTCACTCCTTCCTCATCCACGCGGCTGCTCGAGGCCTCCCTCGCCACGGCGCCGCGCCATGGCTGGAGCCGTCGCGCCCACGCTCGCGGCGGCGGCGGCCAGCAGCTCCACCGCCGCGGCCTCCTCGCTGGCTCCGAACCCGACAACGAGACGAGACCCGCTAACTAGCATTGCGGCTCGGGCTCCATTTGTCCCACTTACAGCCACCCGTCGTCTCGGTCACGGCTACCGCGGCGCACCTCTAGTAGTCGCCAGTCCTCACCAGGCGCGAAACCCTCGCCTCCGATTCGCCGCGGCGGCGGCGGCGGAGGGGATGGCTGCGGAGGCGAGCACGGCGGGCGCGGCGTCGGCGGCTGAGGCGAAGCCCTTCGCCGTCCTCTTCGTGTGCCTCGGTCCGTCCACCTCAACCCTAGTCTCTGTTGACCTCCGTCTCCGAGGCCGTGCCCGTGCGTGCGTCTGAAGTATGCGCTAGTTCGAGTACCGATCTCCGATTGCCCTCACGTGCGCGCGGATCGAACTTACCCCGTCTAACACCCTTCGAATATTCCTGGAGCCTGATCGCGATTGTCTCACATGATGCTGAGACTGCGTTCCTGGGTGCTCACGCTCGCTTGCCAGCTTGCTACCATCTTAGATCCCAATGAAGAAATTCTCACAATTGTCTGCTGCAAGATTAGGAAATTTGGCCAGTTGGAAATGCAATTTGCCCACCCTTTGTTTCGATTCCCTGCTACATGATTGAGAATTTCAGATGACTTTACCTGTGCATCATGAGGTTTAGCAGTTATGCGTAGACTGTAGTGATTGTTCAACTATGTAGCCACTGCCTGAATCAGTGCAACGGCTGTATGAATTCAGGTGCTCCGATACTTATGTTTTCATTTGCAATGTAGTGCTTGCTTTTCACAATGTGTTGTGTATGATCATGCATTGCTTTTGGCAAATACTTGGGTGTCTGTTCAATAGTGGATAATCTCATCACACTGCTTTATCTTGGCTGATTGCGTGATACAGTGCGAGGTGGCTGATTTATTGATTCATATGTATTTGTCCGTTCTTCAGAGCTTGTTGTAAACTTTTTGTACAGGGAACATTTGCCGGAGTCCTGCAGCTGAGGCTGTTTTCCGGAATCTCGTAAGCAAGCGTGGGCTTGACTCCAAGTTTCAAATAGATTCTGCTGGTACCATAGGATACCATGAGGTGATACCCTGCATTTACCTTGCTTATTTATACAGTCACTCAGTTTGGTAGTGGCATCACTACCAAACTCAAGGCTGACAATGTATTCTGTGGACCCAGGGTAACAAGGCAGACTCAAGGATGAGAGCAGCTTCAAAGAAGCGGGGGATTGATGTGACCTCAATATCCAGACCTATCAAACCCTCAGATTTCCGTGACTTCGATCTTATCCTTGCAATGGACAGGCAGAACTATGGTTCTCTCTCAGGCCCTGTTATTTGTGTTTCAGTACCTCTGGATTTATGCTGATGTATGCTGCTTGATACAATTTTGTTTTTTACACCATGCAGAAGATATATTGAACGCATTTGAGAGATGGAGACACAAGGAGCCCCTCCCTGACGGTGCACCCAACAAGGTTAGGGCACTTATTTAAGCTCAACATCTCTCAATCTTGACAAACTAGTATTCATTTCACATACATTTGTTTGGTCATTTTGATTTTGAGAACATACTCGTCCCTTCATAGTAGAAACAAAAGTGAGCCATGGGAACTCTAGAGGGCAACCTAATATTACCATGAAATATTAAACTGCACATCTGGTTTACACTTTTACTTTCTTTGCCTATGTTTTACTTCCGGTATTCTGTAGACTGATATGCTAATGGTACATCCTTCGGATATCTATAAACATGATAATAGATGAAAGACTATGCAACATTTCAATTGCCATATTAACTCTTGGTGTTTCTGAAATTTCTTTAGCTTGTGCTACTTTAGCAAAGCACACTTTATTTTGGCATGTGTGTAATTGCTTAGTTTTATACAGCGTAGGCACTCACCTGCTCTTATTTGCTTGATGTGATGCTTATTTTAGTTTAGGGGCTTACCTTGTTAACAATGCCTGCAAAGGGCAATTTTGTTTGTTGGTTAATTATCTATGTAAAGAGCACTCCTTTCCTTCTCTGCTTGATACCTTTCTTTTATTCTTGCTGCTAGCCTATTTAAAAAGTTTAAGGGAAACTACTGAATACTATTTTTTTAATTTTTTGTCATATTTTTCAAATATTTATTCGTATTCGTTCACGAAAGCTCAAAGCCTCACACCTATGCAACTATTACCTGTATATTTATTAGGTTAAGCTGATGTGCTCCTACTGCAAACGACATACCGAATCTGAAGTCCCAGATCCTTATTATGGAGGCCCTCAGGGATTTGAAAAGGTCAGTAGCTTTTACTTTCTACTCAGTAACAAGTTTGCAACTACTTTTTCTATCCTATGAGATGAGATTTTGTCCCAGGGGCAATTGAGTATGAATGCCGTGGTCCCGCAACATGTTCATATCCTAGCTTAGTGTGAACAGGGCATGCCTTCATCTATGCTTTCCATTTAGGGCTTGCATTCTGAGTGACTTAGACCATAGATATGCAGGAGCTCTGCCAAGTATTTCTTCATCAAATTTTATATCTAAACAACTCCTGAACTTTCAATGGCTTTTGTATAATAACCATTACATGTCAGCAATCGCTTTTGGAATATGATCATACCTGCAAAGTGACTTAAGTAAATAGTCTTCTTTTGATACGAAGAGAAAAAAATGTGATGCAATAATAAATTAGATTACATTAACTAACCATGGGAAATAAAAAAGCTAGGATTTGTTCCACATCCTTAATTTAATTTTGCTGACACATCAATGCTGAGTCACCAATTCATGATACTCTGATATATTCTCATACTCAGCCCCTTGTATAGTTGGATGTGATAACCATTTTACCATCCTAGCTATTGTCATGTATTACGTCTACATAATAGCACACTCTTCTTGCACAAGATCTGCACAAGATCTACACGAAAAGCACATTTGCGCTTGATATGTTTCTTTGTTCTAATAACTAATAAGTGATCCTGGGGCAATGCTTTCAGGTCTTGGATTTATTGGAAGATGCATGCGAGTCACTGCTTGATAGCATCGTGGCCGACAATGCAAAACATTTCTGCATGACCTTGGATATGTACATCTGCAGGCAATGAAATCTCCACATTTTCATCACACACCTTTTTTTCGGATGCATGGTTATCTGTAGGCTGTAGCATATATGCGCTGTTGGAGTCATTTGGTTGCAACATTGATCATGTTCCCAGGCGTTGGTTGGGATTTGTATCTGCCACCATCCTTATGCAGCATCCTGATATTAATCCTCTGTATGTGTGTTGCGATCTGTGGCATACAGAAACATACTCACCATGGTTCCTTTCCACTCAGATAATCAGAAACAATATGAAGGGGCCTACATTCTTATGCCCATCTGACGTACCAATTTTGCATAGAACTGTATGAACAAATTTTTTTCTTTCTTTGAATTTTGCAGAATGTTTCTTTACATCTCGCAATTCATCCTACGATCACCAATCATCAGGAAAACATACTCATCATTCACAGGCGACATTGGGCGCCGGTCACCGGCGGTAGCACTGCACGTGCAAGAAGAATCCACCGGGCGACTGGCCCCTCGCCGCCGTGTCGTCGGCCATCCACAGCCTGCCCTCCTTCTCCGCCCTGGCCTTGACCATGAACTGCGCCCCCGCGCCAGCGCCGGCGCCGCCCCGGCCGCCGAACCACCAGTCGTGCACGTCCCACATGACGTCGACCACCTCCCCGTCGGCCAGCACGGCGGCGCGGTTGCCCCGGAAGCCCCACCCCACCCGCCGCACCTCCGCCACCTTCTCCCCGTCGATGCTCACCCGCAGCAGCCCGTCCCCGCCCCTGCACGCGTGCACGGCCACCTCGTGCTCGTCGCCGCCGTCGCGGAACCGGCACCGCGTGACGTGCGCCGCCGCCGCGCCCCGCAGCTGCTCGCGCCGGCTGACGAGGCCCGCGGCGCCGCGCGGGACGGCGGCGCCGAGGCCGAGGCGGCGGGAGAGCTCGCGCGCCGCGGCGCCCGCGCCGAGGAGGAGCGCGAGCTCGGCGTCGGCCACGACGGCGAGGCCGTAGTCGCGCTCGGGCTCCGGGGACGCGGACGGGTACTTGGCCTCCGCGGTGTCCCAGTGCACGCCGACGGCCGTGCCGGCGCCGGTGACGAGCGTCCGGCTCCCCCGCTTCTTCTGCAGCAGCACCTGGCGGCTCCCCGCCGGCGACGACGCCGAGCCGTCGTCGTCGAATGCGACGGCGACGCCGGCCGCTCCCGCGGCGCTGCGGGTCCACGTGACCCGGACGAGCATCTCCTTGCCCGAGGACAGGACGGCCCTGTACACGGCCGTGGTCGCCGCCTGCAGCGAGCGGTGGAGCGCGCCGCGGCCCGAGACGGAGGCCGCCGCGACGCTGACGGAGCCGTCGCCGAAGCAGGACAGCTCCCTCATTGCTCCGCCGCTGTTGGCAATGGCGATTCAACGCCGCAGCGGCCGCGAATCTTGCTGCCAATGCATCGGAGCCTCGGAGGCGACCACCGAACGGCGTTTTAATTGGGGAGCGTGCCGTTGGCTGAGCTTGCAGGGACAGGGAGGTGCCGGTCAAAGGACTCATTTAACGGCAAAAACCCACTGCAGGTACGTGCAGGTCTGGTCAAATAAGGAATTTTGTTAGCATTAAGATGTTAGGCAATAATCTTTCAAAAAAAATGTTAGGCGATTTGACCAAAGATTATTCTCAGCTGTCAGCATGTTGCAGCCCGTCGCCATTGCTAGGCTGCTATCTACTATACAGTGCCCAACATTTTTTTGTACAACTTTTTTCTTTATTTTTTGCAAGATGGCAGTGCTGGCAAGTGACAGAGCGACCGTATCATATTCCGGCCTGGTATTAGAGTGCTTGACAGCGCCCTAACTCCTACCCAAGCAATGTCTAATGTCTTTTGTAATCGTCGCCACTGTTGTTGTCAGCGGACGCGTGTGTGGGCGTTGGGCTGTCAAGGAAGATACCAAACCAGGCGCCACGGCTAACAACATGGAACACGGAATGGCCCGTGATCCGAGTGGCGGATGACAGGAAGCCACATGCATGTGTCTTTGCGCTAGTAGCATTAGCATGGTTGGATTGGACTCGAGGTGGTTGCAACTGCCTTCGAAACGTGTTGGGCCGTGCTTTGCGCTAGTACTTTGCGTAACGCGGTTCCGGCCGGGCATCATTCCGAGCATCTTTTACGGTTCAGGAAGAAAAGATTTCCAATACTCTAGTTTCGGGGTCTTGTCAAAAAATCAGCCATCAGTAACATATTGGGAATGCAATTTTGGTGCATAAACGTGGAAATTGTAGGCCAAAATGTGAGGCATGGATTTTCAAAAATTTCGGAGGACGGTCATGCTCTTCACATCCAAAATATAATAATGTTAGGAAATGTGTATTTAAGATGATTGGCGACGCTCCTAACCAAAATGCGGTACAAGTCCCTTTTTTTTTTTTTGAGAAAGCGGGACAACTCCCTTCTTGAAACTCGTTCGTGGTTGGGCCGCACTAAGCTGGGCCCAATGGGCTATGCAACGTCAAAATGTTTACTATCAGCCCGCTTCTTGTTTTGCGGTACAAAGCTCCCAAGTTTGGATCGCGACTATTCTCCGCGATCCAAATCCGGGGCTACACGCTGACCGCCGGATCGCGAACTGGCGGCCGAGATCGAGGCACTGAGTCGGTGGGGGCAGCATTTTGTTCCCAGGGAGCCCCTGCATCTTCTCCAACCATCACGAATCGCTCCTTCCACCGTTCGTCAAGCTCGCGCGGTCGCGAGGCTCCCCCAAAATCCCCAGAACCCTAGCAGAGCTCGAGCCCCCCCCACTCGCGATGGCGTCGGAGAGCGAGACGACGGCGGTGTCCACCATAACGAGCGCGACGGTCGACGACGGTGGCGCGCACGAGAGCAAGCGGGAGCTCGGCAATGGCGCGGCCACCACCCCCGGCGTGGGGCAGGAGGAGGACGAGGAGATGATAGGGCCGGGCCCGGCGCCGGCGAAGCAGCGGCAGAAGCGCCCGCTCCAGTTCGAGCAGGCCTTCCTTGACGCCCTCCCCTCCGCCGCCATGTGCGTTTTCTCCTCCCTCGCTGTTTGGGCTCAGGATTTTAGGGGGGCGTTGTGGCTCACGGTGGTGTTTGGTTTTGCAGGTACGAGAAGAGCTATATGCACCGGGACGTCGTCACCCACGTCGCCGTCTCTCCGGCCGACTTCTTCATCACTGGGAGCGCAGATGGTGATCCCTTTAACACTCTCCTATCATGTCTTAGTTCCTGTGTTACAGTGGTTTTTGGTACTCGCTGAATTAGCTTATTGCCACCTCTGCTAGTTTTCAATTTGTCGGAATGATATATGCAAGTGGCGAGCTATTCTATGTTGTGATTGCTTTGGATTCAAATTTAGGGCTTAGGTTCTGTGAAGTGCCATTGCTTGTCTTGGAACAGCACTATTGAATTGCTTAGATCTATGCAGGAATGTATGTTGTTGAGTTAATGGTGAATGGTGTTTGCTTCAGCCTCAAACTGGTGCATAATCACATAATCGCCTTGTTTTTCTTTTGTTTTAGGTCACCTCAAGTTTTGGAAGAAGAAACCTGTTGGGATTGAATTTGCTAAACATTTTCGGTCTCATCTCAGTCCCATCGAAGGCCTAGCTGTGAGTGCCCGCATTCTTAGGTTTATTTTCTCGATTCAGAGGCTTGCTAGTTGCTACTCTGAGTCATTTCACCCCTACCAGTGGTAGTGGTAGTACGGACAACTGCAAATTATAGCATGGTTCAGTAATGCAGGTGAGCGTTGATGGATTGCTTTGCTGCACGATATCCAGCGATCGTTCTGTGAAGATATATGATGTTGTAAACTATGACATGATGTTCATGATGCGTCTCCCATTTGTTCCTGGGGCTATTGAGTGGGTTCATCGAGAGGGGGATGTCAAACCAAAACTTGCTGTCAGTGACCGAAATACACCTTTTGTTCACATATATGATACTCATTCTGGTTCAAACGATCCAATCATCTCCAAAGAGGTATTCTGCTGTAGCCTTCATTGTTTGTTTGTATAATTCCTGTTGATTTACAAGAGGACCCTAAACGTGTGAGCTTCTTTATTATCCGCAGATTCATGCTGGTCCTGTTAAAGTAATGAAATATAACCATGTGCATGATGTTGTGATATCTGCTGATGCCAGAGGACTGTTAGACTACTGGTCTCCATCTACCCTCAACTTTCCAGATCAAGAGTATGTTGTTGCTTGTTTGCAGTTACTTTTAACTTGACGTAGCCCCTAATACATAGTTAGGAAAACATTCTCCAATTCTCCTGAAAAACCGATGCATGCTTGGGCATATGTTTCCATCTTTCACCACCGTGGAAAACTTTATAACTGCATCCGCATACCTGCTATTATTTGTTCATCACAGTGAAACTAATTAGGTTCTATTATGTTTAGTAAAAGCGCATTTGCTCAAGAAATTACTAAGCGCGTAGAGCAGAGAATTTTGTTGCACATGTATATTCCCACCATACCATGGCTAGATCCTGGGGTTGTGTGGATCGGTACCACCCGAAAGTTCCTTGATTGATGTGTCTAGGATATATTTCACTTGTGGATGAATAAAGCCTAGCTCTATAATGCTCTAAAAAAGGGAAATAACATAATCAATGTATCAGCTTTAATCCTGTTTAGTATCGATAACCTATCTAGTTGTTTTTGGTTTGGATCTTTATTAATCCTATAACTATGTCAGCATATTCCTGTGGTCTCCCATTGTGATGCGCTAATATCTGCCCATCTTAACCCCTAGGCTAATGCATCAACTTGGACTTGCAAATAATTGGTATTTCTGTGTGTTTTGTGCAGAGTGAGGTTTCGTCTGAAAACAGATACAAATTTATTTGAAATTGTAAAATGCAAGACAAGTGTGTCTGCTATCGAGGTAAATTTTTTTATTCCTGATATGATTTAAATAAGTTTCTTCATTCAGGCTATGTAGGCATTTGTATCTGAATTTGTGAACATACTGAACCATATATGATTAGCTGAATTTTTAAATCAAAGTAAATTATTAGATACAGTAAACAGTGCCTAGAGTATTTTGAAATTTGACACTTCAAAGAAATAATGGGTTGGACAGTGTTATCCTTCAGATTGCGCATTGAATAACTCTGCTAAATGATTTGGTGTTGTTCAGGTGAGCAATGATGGCAGTCAATTTGCTGTCACATCCCCTGATCGCAGGATACGGGTGTTTTGGTTTAAATCTGGAAAACTAAGACGTGTATATGATGAGTCTCTAGAGGTAAGAAGTTTACCCCTGGTAAATGTTTGCAGAGCAAAGGTTATAATATTGTATTCTTATTCCCAATTGAATATTGTCATTTCTAGGTGGCACAAGATCTTCAAAGAAGTGATGTTCCATTGTATCACCTTGAGGCTATTGATTTTGGGCGCCGAATGGCTGTGGAGAAGGAAATAGAGAAAACAGAAAATGTTCCACAACCTAATGCTGTCTTTGATGAAAGCTGCAACTTTCTTATTTATGCTACTCTTTTGGGCATAAAGGTATGCTATGCTTCTTTCTTTCCAATTATGGTTTGTATATTTCAGTATTATTAGACTGTATGTTATATTCCTTTTGTTATCTTACATTCGTGATGATCAAAGTTTCTGCCAGAGATTCAGAGATTCTTTAAGGCTAAGATGTCATAGGATTTTCTTATTCTTATGTGTTTGCATCTTACATGGGCTGATTGATGGTTTAACTAGAAGATCATGCCACTGAGATCTTAGTCATATACTCCTCAAGTCCAAACAAATAAAAATAATTCATTCAGTGTCTTCATTCCTTCTGTGTCCAGCTGGGGCTCTTCCATGTTTCCTCTGTTGAGTTACATTGCATAAATGGAAGATAGGTCATTCTTTACCTTTGCTGATTGCATATATGCATCATAGTGTTCTTAAATCTTTTATATGCATCATAATGTTCTTAAACTTTTCTGTAAAACCTATTAACCACATCATACATGTTATCCAGATTGTAAATTTGCACACAAATAAGGTTTCACGCATCCTGGGGAAGGTAGAGAACAATGAGAGGTTTCTGAGAATCGCTCTATACCAAGGCGACAAAGGCAACAAGAAGGTTAGAAAAATTCCTTCAGTAGCTGCCAATGTCAATGATAGCAAAGAACCTTTATCAGACCCAACACTGCTATGCTGCGCTTTCAAGAAGCATCGAATATATCTCTTTAGGTATGCTACTCAATCATCTCCGGAGAGTTTCTCATTGACCAGTTCTATAGGTTTGCATGGTGAATTCCTCTTTAAAAGTCTGTTACATTTGTTGTTTTTGCGTAACATGGTGCTGCCTTTGTATTATTTTATTGTACCAGTCGTAGGGAACCTGAGGAACCTGAAGATGCAACTAAGGGTAGAGATGTATTCAATGAAAAACCACCACCAGAAGAGCTTTTGGCTGTATCAGATTTAGGAAAAACGGCTACAACATCATTGCCCGATAATTTGGTATGCTACTCCTTCGTCTGAAGGAACTTTGGTATCTGAATTGTTTTCTCAAAATTGCTTTTCGTGTGACTCGTGAGGGACTTGATTTCTTTCTTTGATTTTTAACCTATGGATCATCGGCCTTATGCCATATTTCAGGTGCTGCATACTTCTATGGGGGACATTCACTTGAGACTATATCCAGAAGAGTGTCCAAAAACTGTGGAAAACTTCACTACCCATTGCCGGAACGGTTATTATGACAATCTTATATTTCATCGTGTAATTAAAGGATTCATGATTCAGACTGGGGATCCTTTGGGGGATGGCACTGGTGGGCAATCCATCTGGGGCAGTGAATTCGAAGATGAATTTCACAAAAGGTATTTTATATGTTGTTTTTCTCATAGCATGGCAAATAGGAGTGTTTGTTTCTGCATCTTATACAACTAGGGGTTCTTTAAGTTTGCGAAATTTATTTTCCACCCTACTTTTGTCCAGAACACATGTATTCATTTTGCTTTCTAGTTTATCCAAGATACAACGTTGCCCCCAGATTTTATTGCAGTATTTTGTTTTAGAGGAAAGCTAAATGGAAGGGCCAGAAGGCGAAGGAGGTTGAGGATACTGGCTTCAAGCTTTGGTACACGGGAGCAACTCCGGGTAGGAATGGTGTAGGCATCTTGATTGATAGGAGCCTTAAGGATGGAGTCGTAGAGGTTAGAAGGCAAGGCGACCGGATTATCCTAATCCGGTTGGTAGTTGGAGATTCGGTTTTGAATGTGATCAGTGCATATGCCCCTCAGGTAGGCCTTAGTGAGAGCACCAAGATGCAGTTCTGGGAAGATCTAGATAGCATGGTTAGTACCGTGCATACCAGCGAGAAACTCTTCATAGGAGGAGATCTCAACGGTCATGTGGGTGCGACTAATGTAGGGTTCGAGCGAGTGCACGGGGGTTTTGGGTATGGTAGCAGGAGTCAAGAGGGGGGAGGATGTGTTGAACTTCGCGTTAGCCTACGACTTGTTGATAGCGAATACCGTGTTTAAGAAGAGGGAATCCCATCTTGTGACGTTTCGTAGTGGACAACACTCGAGCCAGATCGACTTTATCCTTACTAGGAGGGAGGATAGACGTGATTGCTTAGATTGTAAGGTGATACCTGGGGAGTGTGTTGTCCCTCAACACAAGCTTGTGGTGGCGGACTTTCGTCTTCGGTTACGTGTCCACCGGGACAAATGTACCAAGATTGCGAGAACAAAGTGGTGGAAGCTTAGAGGGGAAGCGGCACAAGCGTTTAAGGAAAGGATGCTAGGTGAGGGGCCTTGGGAAGAAGGAGAAGACGCAGATGACATGTGGCTAAAGATGGCAACATGTGTTCGGAAGGTGGCCTCAGAGGTGTTTGGCGTGAGTAAGGGAGGCAAACAGGAGGGGAAAGACACCTGGTGGTGGAACGACGAGGTGCAAAGGGCTATTAAGGAGAAGAAGGAGTGTTTCAAGCGTCTCCATCTTGACAAGAGTGCAACCAACATCGAGGGCTATAAATTAGCGAAGAGGGTTGCAAAGCGAGCTGTGAGTGTAGCAAAAGGTAAGGCGTATGATGACCTGTATCAGCGGCTAGGCACGAAAGAAGGGGAAAAGGACATTTATAGGATGGCTAGGATCCGCGAGCGGAAGACAAGGGACATCAACCAAATCAAATGCATTAAGGATGGGACAGATCGACTGCTAGTGAAGGATGATGAGATCATGGATAGATGGAGAGAGTACTTCGACAAGTTGTTTAATGGGGAGAGTGAGAGCCCTACCCTTGAGTTAGATGACTCTTTTGACGATACCAATAGACGTTTTGTGAGGAGAATTCAGGAGGTAGAGATCGGGGAGGATTTGAAGAGGATGAAGAGAGGTAAAGCGTTGGGTCCTGATGGTATTCCCATTGAGGTGTGGAGATGCCTAGGGGATAGAGCAATAGTTTGGTTAACTAAGCTTTTTAATCTCATTTTTCGGTCAAACAAGATGCCGGAAGAATGGAGGAGAAGTATATTAGTACCTATCTTCAAAAACAAGGGCGATGTTCAAAGTTGTACTAACTACCGTGGGATTAAGCTGATGAGCCATACGATGAAGCTTTGGGAGAGGGTCATCGAGCATCGCCTAAGAAGAGGGACAAGTGTGACCCAAAACCAATTTGGGTTCATGCCTGGAAGGTCAACCATGGAGGCGATTTTCTTAATACGACAATTGATGGAGAGATATAGGGAGCAGAAGAAGGACTTGCACATGGTCTTCATTGACCTTGAGAAGGCATATGACAAAGTACCGAGAAATGTCATGTGGTGGGCTTTGGAGAAGCACAAAGTCCCAACCAAGTACATTACCCTCATTAAGGATATGTACAAAGATGCGACGACGTTTGTCCGGACATGTGATGGCAACACCACTGACTTTCCTATTAACATAGGCCTACACCAGGGGTCAGCATTGAGCCCTTATTTATTTGCTTTAGTGATGGATGAGATCACAAGGGATATACAAGGTGAGATCCCTTGGTGTATGCTCTTTGCTGATGATGTGGTGCTAGTTGACGAGAGTAGGGCAGGGGTTAATAGGAAGTTAGAGCTGTGGAGACGCACGTTAGAGTCGAAAGGGTTCAGACTTAGTAGGACCAAGACCGAGTACATGATGTGCGATTTCAGCGCGACTAGGCATAGGGGGGAGACGTTAGTCTAGATGGGCAAGTGGTGGTCCAGAAGGATACGTTTCGGTATTTAGGATCGGTGTTACAAAAGGATGGCGACATTGATGAAGATGTTAGGCATAGAATTTCAGCTGGCTGGTTGAAATGGCGGCAAGCTTCTGGCATCCTTTGTGACAAGAGGGTGCCACAAAAGCTAAAAGGCAAATTCTATAGGACAGCAATTCGTCCGGCGATATTATACGGTGCTGAATGTTGGCCTACAAAAAGACGACATGTGCAGCAACTGAGTGTAGCAGAGATGCGGATGTTGCGGTGGTTTTGCGGGCACACATGGAGGGATAGAGTCCGGAACGAAGTTATTCGGGATAGGATCGGGGTGGCACCAATTGAGGAGAAACTTACTCAGCATCGGCTGAGATGGTTTGGACATGTCCAACGAAGGCCTCCTGAGGCGCCGGTGCGTAATGGGATCCTTGAGCTAGTCGATAATGTAAAGAGGGGTAGAGGTAGATCTAAACTGACGTGGGATGAGTCGGTTAAGAGAGACCTTAAGGATTGGAACATCTCTAAAGAGATAGCTTTGGATAGGAGCGCTTGGAGACTAGCTATCAATGTGCCTGAACCTTGAACTTATTTCTTTCGGGTTTCATCTCTAGCCTACCCCAACTTGCTTGGGAAAAAAGGCTATGTTGTTGTTGTTGTTGTAGTATTTTGTTTTAGAGGAAAGATTGTGCAATGAGATGTATTTCATTCTGTCATGTTCATACCATTTTGATGTGGCCAACCTCTATGGTTGAAAAATATTAGCGGAACGTTGACAGGTGAATGCAACATTCCTCATCAATTTATATTTTTTTAGTGGTGTTAGTTTCTTGTATGCTTATTGGATAAGGATAAGGATAACAGTTTGACACTAGTCATTGTTTTTAAAGTGTGGTCAGATGTCATGTGAGCCACCTCATATCCCTTATAATGTAGTGACATCTCTGGCATTTTTCATGCAGCTTGAGACATGACAGGCCTTTTACACTTTCTATGGCCAATGCGGGACCTAATACCAATGGTTCTCAATTCTTCATCACCACTGTGGCCACTCCATGGCTAGATAATAAGCACACGGTGTTTGGTAGAGTTGTGAAAGGGATGGATGTTGTCCAGGTATTGAACTTTTTGCAACTTCATTTTAGTGGCTGAATTATCTCTGTTCATTTCTATTGTTTTTTTTTCGTCCTAACTTTATGTTTTGTGCTTGAAGCAAATTGAGAAGGTCAAGACTGACAAGAATGACAAACCATATCAAGATGTAAAGATCTTAAATGTTACAGTTCCCAAGACATAAGCTTCTGCTGACCAGCAGGTCAGTGTTTCTTGTCCCATTCATTCTATTCCTTCAATAATATTGAATATTTGGCTCTTGGGCTTATATTTATGAACAAGGCTTGTCTGTTTGCCCCTGAGCAACCACAATGTTTGCCATAAGGTAGTCCATAGCATTAATATATTCACTATAGGCTAGCTGAAACATTGTAGAAGTGGTCCATATAGCAGTCCATAGCAAAAGGTATCCATAGTGCTATGGACTACCCATAAGGAATAAACAAATATTACTCTATCTTCCATCTCCTTCTCTCTCACTTCAGATTCCATCATGACACATCCATATACATTGTGGCAACAACAATAGCTATAGATTACGGACACAAAAGCTGTCTATATGGACTGCTTGGTCCATATACATTGTGGTTGCTTAGTTCTGTCTTTGTTTTTGCATCTTTGTCTGTTTGGCCCTGAGCCCGTGACACATCATTGTGCTTTTTAATTGGTTTGGTCTTTGCTTTTGCATCTTTTCATATGAACTACAGTGACCATGCGCTTTTCAATGTATTTTATTTATAGGCTGTCCTTGTTCTCATTGTGCAGGGTTGGCCGGTTGGGACATTGCGCCTGCACTTCCTTTGTTCCTTGGTTGGCCATTGCTGACCTGCTGAAGACAACACGTTGTACAAGAAGTTATGCATGCTTTGGGGAAGTGAGCACGGCCTCCTCCACTGAAGACTTTGTCTTATTGGGACCATGCAATTTTCAGGATGGATGGTATCTCATTGTACTCAGTATGGCTTTGAGTCCAGAATCATGGAGCTGAGTGTTTGTATCTTTGTAACGTGGAATTAATCTTGCAGGGTTAAATTGGGGGGACAATCCTTCTGGTCTTAGCTGTTTAATTCATGGTAATTGTATGTGGAAGATGTGTCCAGCTGTCCAATGTATAATCATATTCCTTTAAGAGTTGCTGGAACGTTTTTGTATGGTTGTGCTTTATACAAAATTCAGCGATGTTTTGGCCAAAACTTGTAATCAGCCATACTGTGTAGACATATTTTTTTTTTTTGGGGGGGGGGGGGGGGGGGTGAGGGTGCTCTGTGCCCTGGAGATGTACCTTGCAGAGCCGTTTGGGTGTATCTTTTTGACGGTTCTATAGAAAAAAATTGCTGTTGTAGTTTAGGTTTGGTATTGGCATGAGATGAGCGCAACGCGGAAGTATGGTGCGGCTGTTTTGTTTAGCCTATTGCCAGGCAGATGGAGTTTTTAACGTAGCTGTTTTTGTGTTTAAGCCACGAAACTGATTGGATTGACGATGCCTGTTGCCTTGTACTAGTATTATACATTGACCGACTAGTCTTGAGATGCTGACCTGGCCTCGTGGCTGCTTGTCCGGTGTGGCGGTCACTCATCAGCAGATGTAAACGGACTGTCGAGGAGGAATCTTTGGGTGTCGAGGTGGTCGCTATCAGCGGGGAGTCTGGGTGGGTCATGTATGTTAATATGTACTATGAATGAATTATGATGACAATGATGGCGCGAACCTGGACGGATTATGGCCAACCCATGTGGTTGGCTGGCGTCTACCCGTAATCCATCAATTTTAATTCATTTTTTTTTGAACGAACGGCACTCGACGAGTGCGTTTCTATTGATATAGCAGAAAAATATAAGATTATGTCCCTGGAAAGCCATAATCAGGCAACAAAAAGAAAAAAAAGACCACATAGAAACAAACCGGCGGGTTGGATTGGGGTATCAACACGCGCCAAACTTAACACTACTCAACAACTCAGACCGGTCGGATTGGGGCATCGACGCAGCCGCACAACATCTCTAATGTCGATCTCTGCCTGGTTTGGAAAAAATCCACGCGACAAATGCAGCAGAAACAGAGCCCGCAACACCCACCAAACCATCCACACTCATGTAGTTATCGAGAACCTCCAAACGTGATCCTGCGTCGACTAGGAACTGAAAGATGCGGACCGCACCACACCGGGAAGACCACTGCCATGCAGGATCCACCGCCGCCATGCCATTGCAACACCACTCTCCACCTGACGGAGTGATACCACCAAAACCGGACCTTTTGAAGGCTGCCTCGCAATCACCACCACAATAACACAACGCGCGGGGGGTCTCGCCACTTCCGCCGTTGGACCTCGTTCTCGTCGCCTTGAAGAAACACCCTGCGCGGGGGCCTTGCCACGCCCGCCATAGTACTCCACGCCACGATTCCGTCTCCTTTATCGCCGTCGAGGTGGTGAGCAAAGTTGCCCCACATCCCCAGATATCCATCAAAACCGATCCACCGTCGCAGGCCGACCTCACCTACTTGCTTCACCCGCGCACATGACCTCAACCGTCATGCCAGCAATCCGAAGAAGTCGCTTGCGCCATCTTCCGACAATTTTAATTCGTGGGCAAACAAAGGAAGGTTTTAGATTGTTCTCGAGTCGATGTGCTGTGCATTTCTAACTGCAAGTGTTTTACAGTATCTCGTACCTCTGCGATACAGTAGAAGTAAGCAAAGCGAAAAGATTTGACCTGGTCTCTCTCTCTCTCTGAATGTGACATGAGAGAGACTGCCGGCGTCAGCTGTGACGTGTGGGAGCAACGTGTGAGCGGGTGGGGAGTCAAAGATGCGGACGCGACTATTCACAGGCCAAAGCAAAGCCGCCGGCATGGAGTGGGGAGGAACAGACAGGAAGGTAGGTAGGTAGGATGGCTGCTCGTGCCGCGCCCGCCGGCTCATCACCCACCGGTCGTTTGCTCCCACGGACGGCCGTAGGAGGGCCACGTGGCACCAGAATTAGTCGGAATGAGCGAAGCAGCGTTTGTTTTCCGGGAAGCATAGCTGGCAACTGGCAACACGGCGGCAGGCAGTATAAAAAGTGAGCGAGCGATCACGCGCAGTTCCCGTCTGCTCTCTCTCTCTCTCTTTTCGTCCGTCGCCTGCTGCTGCTTCCCCGTCCGGCGGTTTCATTCGCGATCGTTGCTTCTCCGATCCATCACGTATTGACATGGCGGCGGAGGCCAAGCACTTCAAGTACGTCATCCTCGGCGGCGGCGTCGCGGCGGTCAGTGCCCACCACAACCTCCCCTCTCTGCGGATCCTTAATAGGAATGGATTCCATTCGCGATTCGATTCTCTCCCCGCACCCGTTCGTCCGATCGATCACCAATTCACCACCACCATAACAGAAAAGTCTCATCTCGCAGGGGTACGCGGCGAGGGAGTTCGGCAAGCAGGGCGTCAACCCCGGCGACCTCGCCATCATCTCCAAGGAACCCGTACGTATTATTACCTGCTCTGCTGCTCCCCATCCCCCCTCCGCCGTGTCGCGATCGAATCATTATTAGAGCATGAAATTTCTCGTAAGGTGCTTCTTCGATTTAGTTTCGGCTGGACAAATTGCTAGACGGATCGGAGGAACCTGCTGGCGCTGCTCCATCGGTACGGTAGTTGAAACAAGCGGAGGAGAGGAACCCGTTTTTTCGCTTGTTTCTCTATCTATCTGTATACACCAGAGAACGAATTGAATTGGACACCTGGATGAAATTCCGCACCATGTTCCTTCAACCCATCCTCACCAACGTTTCTTCTGCTGTTTGCTGGCAAGCCGGAGAGATTTCAGACCAACTGAACAAGATGCCAACAACAGCCGGCTCCTTAGCCGACATGCTTGTGTGCAGCTGATCGATCACCCACCGAAATGCTTTTCTGCTGAGATGCCTCTGCCTGCTTAACCCGATCACTCTACGCTTTGACCTTTCAGGTGGCCCCGTACGAGCGCCCCGCACTCAGCAAGGGATACCTCTTCCCTCAGAGTAAGCCCTGAAAGCAAAATGCAGAGCACTGCATTACCACCCACTCTGTTTTCTGACCATCCTTCCCCCGCTTACTGATCAACGGATGCTTGTCCTGTCAAACAGATGCCGCAAGACTGCCTGGGTTCCACACGTGTGTGGGGAGCGGCGGAGAGAGGCTACTTCCTGAATGGTACTCAGAGAAAGGTAAGCTTTCTCGTTTGATCAACACTGCTGTACTTGCAGTATGTTATTTTAGATAAAAACAGTTGCTTTTGCACTCAGCTGCGACTATGATATACATGTTTAAGATGCATTGCATGCCGAATTGTGCGGGCTTAATAACTGGGGAAATGTTCATCCTCAAGATCAAAGTTTGCTTTATTTATTTTGTTCTTCGAGATCCTCTGAACTGAATACAGCACTGGCAGCAAACATGATACTCCATGTCTGGCCTCTGGACTCTGTTTGACATCTTCAACAACAATGTGTGGAAATCATTACTTTTTCACAGTTCTGAACATGCGCTGATTATGTTTATTTTCAGGCATTGAGCTGATCCTGAGCACTGAGATTGTGAAGGCTGACCTTGCCTCCAAGACCCTAACAAGTGCAGCTGGGGCAAACTTTACATATGAGACCTTGCTCATTGCTACTGGCTCCTCGGTGAGTCGTCAGTTGCAATCCTTCTCTTTAAATATAAAATGTCTGCTTTTATGCAAATTTTTTAGTGCCAACTTGCTATTTTTTGCCTTATCTGATCACTCATGACATTTATTCTGTTCGCGCGCTCAGGTCATAAAGCTCACGGACTTTGGCGTTCAGGGAGCAGAATCCAACAACATATTGTATCTAAGGGATATTGCCGATGCGGACAAGTTGGTCGCAGCTATGCAAGCAAAGAAGGATGGAAAGGCTGTGATTGTTGGAGGTGGTTACATAGGGCTTGAGCTTAGTGCAGCCTTGAAAATGAACAACTTTGATGTCACTATGGTGTACCCTGAACCCTGGTGCAGTAAGTCTCGTTAACCTGGAAACTTATCAGGCATGTTGTATTTTCTAATCTAAAGCAATCGCTGAACTTTTCTTTACATGCTGAATCTGAACTCTTGTAGTGCCCCGTCTCTTCACCTCCGGTATCGCTCATTTCTATGAGGGCTACTACTCTAACAAAGGAATCAAGATTGTGAAGGGCACAGTTGCTGCTGGCTTCGAAGCTGATGCCAATGGAGATGTGAGCATTGAACCATCTGCAAATTCAGTTTCATAGTGTTTAATCTGAATCTGAAGGTTAACGTTCATCTGTATCAATGACAGGTCACTGCAGTGAAGCTGAAGGATGGAAGAGTACTGGAAGCTGACATTGTTGTTGTTGGCGTCGGCGGCAGGCCATTGACGGCTCTCTTCAAGGGTAAACTTGCAGAGGAGAAAGGTGGACTCAAGGTCAGCTCACTTGTTGTTTTACGTACCTTCATTCAGTAGAAGCCACAAGCAGAGAGCAGACTCCTGTAGTCCTGTTGTGTGTTGATCTCTTGTTGTGCCTTCTGTGACCTGACTTTTCCCCCCCTTTATTTCAGACGGATGCATTCTTCGAGACAAGCGTTCCGGGAGTATACGCCATCGGCGACGTGGCCACCTTCCCTCTGAAGCTCTACAACGAGCAGCGGCGAGTGGAGCACGTGGACCACGCCCGGAAGTCAGCCGAGCAGGCCGTGCGGGCGATCAAGGCCAAGGAGTCCGGCGAGCCGGTGCCCGAGTACGACTACCTGCCCTACTTCTACTCCCGCTCGTTCGACATCGCGTGGCAGTTCTACGGCGACAACGTCGGCGACGACGTGCTGTTCGGCGACAACGACCCGGCCTCGGCCAACCACAAGTTCGGGAGCTACTGGGTCAAGGACGGCAAGGTCGTCGGCGTGTTCCTCGAGGGTGGGTCGGCTGAGGAGAACCAGGCCATCGCCAGGGTCGCCAGGACCCAGCCGCCGGTGGCCAACGTCGAGGCGCTCAAGACCGAGGGGCTGGAGTTCGCTACCAAAGCCTGATCAAGCAATTCGGCAGATGTAACAAAAACAAAATTAATTAGAGACTGCCAATTTGAGCATGTATATTTCTTGGCAATTCTGCTTTGAGCTTTTCACATCACTCGGTGCTTCTTAGTAGTTCAAATAGTTGCTAGTCCGCACTACCTAATAATCTGGGCTTCTGATCGTGATGTGTTTTGGTGAATATCTTATTCTTATCGCCATCTTTCTAATGGGCTCAGCAGCTGCTGGAGATTCCGACAGGAGGAAATCATGCTCACCCCATGAAAGCAACCAGTTTAAAAGCACCTGAGGATGCCTAGCTAGATCTTCCTGTCAGGCCGGCATATCTGTGAAAGGAAGCCACAGCTCTGTCCGGTGGATTCTGACAAGATGGAGTGATCCTTTGTCGGACGTCTGACAAACTGAATCAGGCCTAACTACTACTGTCACTTTCCATTACCCATTTTCTAGGTTTTTAGTTAGGATCTGCATTTGGCCCCAATCTGCATAGTGCGGACTGCGGTCATTGTCTAAGTAACTGCCCGGAGATGCAACATTCGTTGTTACATCGACACATCCGCTATAGTTATTGTCGCAATGGTGTTGAGAAATAAATATTTGCAATAATTTACAAATATAACTAAACTTGGGTAATTTTCTTGCTCTATTTTATTATCACTCTATTATTTCTATATTAGATTGTTGTTGCAAAAAAATATTAATTGCCGAATAAGAGATCTACTACTAGATACTATATTAATTATATAGATTAATTCTATATATTTTCAATGGGTAAATTAACATGAGAAGAAATGATAATTATGAAAACATATACAAATGAATATCTACACACCGAAGAATTAATATTAATTGTTACTAACAATATAGCTAGAAAATTTTAGGTGGTTGTTGGATCATATTAATTTCAAATACTGCATTTGATTGTTTAATAAGGTAGCTTTCAATTTTTAGGCTTCAAACGTTGAGTTGGCGCCACCCCTACTTCAACAACTAAATTTGTTAGCTATAGACACAATTAGTTTCATTTGTTACTCGGTTGGTGCTAGCTTTTACTTTCTAGTCTCCTACTTCTCGGTTGGTGGTAGCTCTTGGTCGGTGCCAACTACAATCCAATTGCTAGACTAGAGTTGGCACCCAGCTGGAAGTGAAACAACAACGATTAAAAACTACAAAATTTGATATGCTTGCAAATGCATGAGCCCTTGGTGTTTGTCGGCTTTGGATTTTCTATTTGTGGCTGGGCTCGGTATGCAGTTTTATGCAAAATAGCATGGCTACAAAAAAATCAAATAATGTTTGTTTGAATATTGTAAGCTTTTTATAGGATTTTCTAAAATTCCTAAAATATCTATCTATCTATCTATATATTTATTTATTTGTGACCTAATTGCTAGTGATATGTATAGATGTATATATAATGAATTTAGAAAATAGATGCTATTTGAGTTTTGCCATGATTAATCTCCATCGTCTCTCTCTAGAGAAGCGGATACTTCCAAAAGAAATGTCTTTTCCCTTGATTTATGAATGTATGATCAATGTGTATGAAATTAGAACATGTTCAAGCACTTCCTATATTTCCATGAATGAAGAAACCTATATATATATATATATATATATATATATATATATATATATATATATATGCATATACGTATGTGATGAGCATGAGATAGGAAGTTACGTGCATATACGGTTTTCAGTTTAAAAAGCTGCAACGAGCTCACAACGCTTGGCTACTACACAAAATCCTTAGGTTAACACCAGTGTTATGGCATGCCCAACCCAACATATTCACAACACCGCATGAATGTCCGTTAGCCAAAATAAGGTGCCTAGAACCCAGGTTTTGTATCGAGACATTCATTATATATATATATATATTAATTCATATCACGTGTCACCACATTTCAATAATTTATAGTTTGTCGTATATCGGTAACAGCTTGGAGATGCAACATTTGTTTGCTATTATTGTATCGATATATCCATTTGACATGGAGCATTTATATTCTGTTGTGAAGGTTAACCAGATATTGTCAGAATATCCATCCACACTGGGTAGTACAATAATATGTCGTATATGTTTAATGACTTGGAAATGCAACATTCTTTGTTTTTATCATATCGATACATCCATTGAATATAAAGGTTTTGTATTTTTTTAGAAAGTTGTCCAGATATTGCCAGAGTATTCATCCATGCCTGTCGTTATCTTATTTCAATAATTCATAGTTTGATAATATTCATAGCTAAGAAAATTCTTTTCATAGAAGCTATTGCCACCAGTAGGAGCAGTGCTAACTCAATGAGACATCGTGGGGCAGCAATATGTGGCCTACACTGTTGTGGGCCAAAGCTCTAGGCACGGCCAAGGATAGCAGTGTCTGCTTGGGTGGAGCTCACACTCGTAGTCATAGAGAAAACAAGCGGTACGAGGAGCTGCTCGCCAGCCGGTTGGTATGGCGACCGCCAGACCTCGCCACGCTGTGGATTCGCCCTTGAATACCTTCATATGTGTATAAACTTGATCCTAGCGCACATATGAGATGCATTTGTTTTTTTCCAAAACCGAGTGTGACATAATGTTGAGTTGGCGCCACCCTTACTTCAACAACTAAAATTTGTTAGCTATAGACAAAATTGGTTTCCCTTGTTTCTTGGTTGGTGCTAGCTTTTTACTTTCTAGTCTTCTACTTCTCGGTGGTAGCTCTTGGTGGATGCCAACTACAATCCTATGTCTAGATTAAGAGTTGGCACCCACCAGGAAGTGAAATAATAATGATTAAAAACTAGGAAATTCAGTATTCTTGCAAATGCATGAGCCCTTGGTGTTTGTCAGTTTTAGCTTTTTTATTTGTGGTTGGTTGGGCTCGGCTTGTGATCTATGGAATAAGAGGTTTTTATGCAAAAAGGTATGGCTACAAAAAGTCAATTGATGTTTGTTTGAATATTTCAAGATTTATAGTATTTTCTAAAATTCACATATATTTATTTGTGAGCTAATTGCTAGCAATAATGAATTTTGAAAATGCATTTCCATTTGATTTTTGCCATTATTACTCTCCATCGCTTCTTTACAGAGAAGCTGATATTTCCAAAATAAGCGTCTTCTCCTCCTGATTTATGAATGTATGATCCAGGTATATGAAATTAGAACATGTTCTAGCACACACACACACACACACACACACACACACACACACACACACACACACACACACACACACACACACACACACACACACACACACACACACACACACACACACACACACACACACACACACACACACACTTGATCTTTTTGGAAGTAGCATTGACAATGTGAATGGCAATATATAACTTTGTTGATAGCTTCTTCACATCAATTTCAATGGCTTCAAACTTATGAGCCTCTGCACCACCGTAATACATTTTTTTTGCTCTTTGTGCTTCTTTTCATAGAAGGACCCTTTCTTCTCCGCAGCCTGTGATAAACAATAGATAAATAGATATAGCTAAGTTTAACTTCCATGAACTTAAAGAATATAGAAATCAAGTTTAAACAAAAATAATTTTAGGAATATACAAAAGTCTGATAATATTGGATCATGGTATACATGTCAAAAGGACCAGAATAATAGCAAAGCCGAAGTGTAAGAAACATTCAAACCCATAGGCTAAGTTATATCATTCCTTAAAGAAACTGATATAGTTATATCTATGGGGAAATGCACACAGCATCCGACATGGCTAAGTCATACCAAAAGAAAATAATATGAAACTCTAAATAAAGTGCCAGATTGGACTTATCCGTAGTACAACTCCAACATGTCTATATATATTATATAGTTACATACCTTGGAGAATACTAAGCATGTGTAAATAGTTGCTATTTGAGTTCCTTTATGTTACTCGTAAACATAATATAATACTACGCTAATGTAAAGGTGCCACACACACACACACACACACACACACACACACACACACACACACACACACACACATTGATTTTTGCTCATCACATGCGTATGTTATGAGCATGATATAGGAAGTTTTTAGGTGCATATGGTTTTCAGTTTAAAGAGCTGCAAGAAGCTCACAATTATCGACACGCTCTGCTACTACACAAAATCTTTAGGTTAATACCAGTATCATAGCATGTCTAATATATTCATAATACCACATGAATGTCCGTTAGTTGCCTAGGACCTAGGTTTTGCATTAACTCAACGCTTTGCGCATGTGGAATGGGCACGATGCTATATATGTATCTTGATACAATAATGGCTGCAAAATTTTGTTATCATTAATCCATTGTTTCAATACTATATATAGTAGTATTATTCCTTTAGCCAATTGTTGTAATTTAGTCGGAGTAGGGTTAATAACCATGGTATAATACTCGCCAGAGTTTTATAGAAACACATATGTAGGTTATTATATCATCTGTTTAGTTCCTTTATGTGCATAGTGTTCATAATTCACAGTATATATACGTAACGGCTGGGAGATGCAACATTCATTCATCATTATTATATTGACACATCCATTGGGAGTTACCATATTTGCATAGTTCATAGTTCGTCGTACAAAAGTAACTGCTCGGAGTTGTAATGTTCATTCACTGATAACACGACACATTCGTTAGGAGCGGAGTTTTTTTATTTTCATGAAAGCATTGTCTAGTTATTGTCGGAATAGTATTGAACAATAAATATTTGCAATAATGTACAAATATAACTAAATTTGGATAATTGTAAACAACATTAATAGTTCTTGATCTATTTTCGGTATTACTTTATTATTATTATTATTCAAGATTGTTGTTGCAAAAAAGTATGAATGATAAAATAAGAGGTCCATTTCTAGACTCAATATGATTTATTTCTAAATATTTTAAATAAGTAAATAAACACGAGGAGAAAGGATAACAATGGAAATAAATACAATTGAATACCTTCCTCTTGAAGAAATAATATTTGCCCTCTACTAACAATAAATCTATAATCCTTTTAGGCAGTTGTTGGATGATATTAATTTTAACCATTTTATTTGATTGTTTAATAATATGGATTTCAATTTCTACTCTTTTAATATTGAGTTAGCATCACCCCATGTTTCAACAACTGAATTTATTAGCTACAGACAAAATTGGTTTCACAGGTTACATGGTTGGTGCCAGCTTTTACTCACTAGTCTTTCACTTCACGGTTGGTGGTATCTCTTGGTGGGTGCCAACTCACGATCCAACCACTAGATTAAAGTTGGCACCCATCAGAAAGTGAAACAGTAGCAATTAAAAATTGGCACCAACCGAGTAGCTAGTGAAAGCAATTTTGTCCGTAGCAAACAAATTTTGTTGTTGCAGTAAATACTGCTCGCTAACCATCTGAGAAATTTTTTTGAACGGAAGATTAGCTTCCATTAATCAGATAGTGCTGAATCATCCGCAATAATACAAGCAACATTGTCCGGAATGGATGCCAACACATGGTCATCATAAAGAGCACAAGCACTTTCTAGGATAGCTAACTCATGGGCTACTCTATTACAAGAACGAGATCGAGATGGATTCTCCAGGAGATAAAATTGCACTTCATAGCACAATCACTAGAAAAGTCATGAGGCTGAAATCAAAGGCATCAGAATAAACAGCCTGAACAACCTCAATTGCATCTGTCTCAATGATAACATGCCCAACACTCATCTCTGCAGCTGCTTGAGAACCCTGGATCGCTGCAATTAGCTCCCCATGAAAGGCGCTCATAAGTGACTCTACTCGCACACGTCTTGCCGAAATAGTGTCCCCTTTGTCATCACGAAGAATGCAGCCCTAGCCAACATTACCAGATGTGCCATCAAATGCAGTGTCGCAATTCACTTTAACGAACCCTGCTTCAGGTTTCTCCCATTTGCTGATTCTGTCATTGCTCGAGCTTATCTTTTGAACAATTGTCTTCTTCCATTCTTCTATCTGAACTAGGATACTATGAGCAAGCCAGCAAGCCCTTCTTCTTGACTCGCCTTCTCTAATTCTGTTACGCTCTGACCAACACATCCAAAGGGTGTAGCAGCATTTTACTCTCACCTCTTCCTTCATGCTCATTAGAGCTTCTATCACTTCTTTTGCCGATCGTTTTGACAAAAAAATATCCCTTTTTCGGCTAAGCCCAAGTGTGTCCCAGCGCTCCTCTGTAATCTTGCATTTAAAAAATAAATGTGCACCATCCTCATCAAATCTGTAGCATACATCGCATCTAGTGTCAATATCCATACCGCGCCGCTTGAGATTCATACGTAGAGGGTGGCTATTATAGCGAATCTCCAGAGAAACTGCTTAATCTTTTTTGTGCATGGAACATCCCATATTTTCCTCCACAAAGAGTCCAGTCTAGGGTCAGGGTTGGAAGCTGATGCCCCCTCTCCTGCTAGTGATCATCTGCTCCTTCCGGTACAACTTATAAACACTTCTGACAGAGAAAGCACCTCTTTTGTCAAAATGCCATGCTACCCTATTCTCCATGCCTGCATGCACCGGGATTGACAGAATTTTAGATGCATCCTGCTCCCAGAAAATGTCGCGTACGAGCTGAACGTCCCATGTACCGGTGGCAGGATCAAGCAGCCCCTCGACATTACTTAGAAGCACCATCCCCTTTGGTGTTATCAACCTTCGAGATATATCTCTAGGAATCAAGGGATCACCCCAGATGTTCAAATTGACACCATTGCCTACACGCCAAATAATACCCTTCTTTAGCAGATCAATACCTCGCAGGATGCTTCGCCATGAAAACGAGATACTAGTACCACTTTGAGCCTTTAGACATGATCGCCCAGGATAATATTTAGCATGTAGCAATCTAGCACATAAAGAGTCTGGAGTTTGCAGTAGCCTCTAAGCTTGTTTGCACGACATTGCCATATTAAAAGCATGAATATCCCTTAATCCTAGGCCTCCCTCACATTTTAGTTTTATCATAGTGTCCCAACTTAACCAGTGTATTTTGTGTTTTTCTTCCTGTTGGTTCCGCCAATACCGACAGATCATAGTGCTAATTTGGCCATAGAGGGTTTTTGTCATAGCAAAGCAGCCCATAGCAAAAGTAGGGATGGCTTGGGCAATTTCCTTTATCAAAATCTCCTTACCAGCCCATGATAAAAACCTCTCCTTCCAACCTTGAATTCGCTGCCACACTCTGTCTTTCAGATACTTGAAAATTTGTGATCTAGAGATACCCACATGGACTGGGAGGCCTAGATATCTCTCATTCCTGGTCTCCTCCACTTCTGTCAGGGTCGCTGGTATTTGGACTGTAAAGAATAGCTGGTTTTGTTTTGTTGATCATTTGCCCCGAGCACCATTCATACAACTCAAAACTATTCCAAAGTGGCATAGCATCCTCCCCTTTTGCCTGAATCAAAATCAAAGAATCATCGGCGAAAAGTAGGTGACAAATACTTGGTGCATTTCTGCAGATTCTCACTCCATATATCAAGCCCTCATTCTCACTCTAGATTATCTAGATATTATCAAAATATCCATCCAAACCGGATGTTACCACATTTCAATAATCCATAGTTTGCAATATATGGTAATGGCTTGGAGATGCAGTGTTCATTCACCATTATTAGATTGATTCGTACATTGGATACGATATTTTTTATTTTCATGAGAAGGTTGTCTATATATTGTTGGAATATTAATTGTTACCATATTTCAATAATTTATAGTTTGTCATATATAGGTAACGGTTTGGAGATGTAACATTTGTTCTCTATTATTACATCGATTTATCCATTGGACATGGAGGATTTATATTATATTCTCTTGTGAAGGTTATCCAGATATTGTCAAAATATCCATCCACACCGGGCATTACCACAATATGTCGTATATGTGTAATGACTCAGAAATGCAATAGTCTTTGCCATTATCACATCGATACATCCAAATATTGTCGGAGTATTCATCTACACCAGACGTTACCACATTTCAATAATTCATAGTTTGTCATATACAGGTACAGATTGGAGACGACATTCTTCAACATTATTATATCCATACATCCAATAAATATGAAACTTTTGTATTTTGTTGAGAAGGTTGTTCAGATACTGTCGGAATATTCATCCACCGGGCGTTACCATATTTGGATAACTTATAGTTTGTCGTACATAAGTAACTCCTCGGAGATGTAATGTTCGTTCATTGATAACACGACTAGGGATGGCAATGGGTACCCGAAACCCGAGTACCCAACGAGATTTACCCGATAAGAAGGTGGGTATGAAATGATTTTTCTACCCGTGTGTACATTAGTGGGCAAAATCTTATACCCATCGGGTATGGCGGGTACGGGTGCGGGTTTATACTACCCATACCCGCCTACCCGCGGGTAAGAAATACCCGCAGAAAAAACAAATGAGCCTAAGTGCCTAACTCATTTTAGCCCATATGACCTATGAATTTAGCTCAAATCCAATTAAACCCTCCTAGTATATATATTGTTGAACCCTCTCTAACTCATGTTAACCCATATGACCCATTAACTTGTTGCAATGAAGCTTGTAGTGATTTATTTTTCATGTGAATGTCTAATATTTACATGTAATACTCGGGTATGATTTCGGGTGCGAGATACCCGTCGGGTAAAAATTACCCGTGCAGGTACGGGTATGGAATCATTTTCTTACCCGTATGCGGGTACGGGTAACCCGACATGTAAAATTTAATCCTAGCGGGTACGGGTATGGGTGGCCACTACCCGTCGGGTATATACCCGTTGCCATCCCTAAACACGACACATCGGTTAGATGCGGGGTTTTTGTATTTTCTTGAAAGCATTGTCTAGTTATAGTTGGAATGGTGTTGAACAATAAATATTTGCAATAATGTACAAATATAACTAAATTTGGATAATGGTAAACAACATTAATAGTTCTTGCTCTATTTTCGATATTATTATTATTATTATTATTATTATTATTATTATTATTATTATTATTATTATTATTCAAGATTGTTGTTGCAAAAAAATATGAATGATGGAATAAGAGGTCTATTTGTAGACTCAATATGATTTATTTCTACATATTTTAAATTAGTAAATAAACACGAGGAGAAAGGATAACAATGGAAATAAATACAATTAAATACCTTCCTCTTGAAGAAATAATATTTGCCCTCTACTAACAATAAATCTATAATCCTTTTAGGCAGTTGTTGGATCAAATTAATTTTAACCATTTTATTTGATTGTTTAATAAGATAGATTTCAATTTCTACCCTTTTAATATTGAGTTGGTTTCACCCCATGTTTCAACAACTGAATTTATTAGCTACAGACAAAATTGGTTTCACAGGTTACATGGTTGGTGCCAGCTTTTACTCACTAGTCTTTCACTTCACGGTTGGTGGTATCTCTTGGTGGGTGCCAACTCACGATCCAACCACTAGATTAAAGTTGGCACCCATCAGAAAGTGAAACAGTAGCAATTAAAAACTGGCACCAACCAAGTAGCTAGTGAAAGCAATTTTGTCCGTAGCGAACAAATTTTGTTGTTGCAGTAAATACTGCCTGCTAACCATCTGAGAAAATTTTTTGAACGGAAGATTAGCTTCCATTAATCAGATAGTGCTGAATCATCCGCAATAATACAAGCAACATTGTCCGGAATGGATGCCAACACATGGTCATCATAAAGAGCACAAGCACTTTCTAGGATAGCTAACTCATGGGCTACTCTATTACAAGAACGAGATCGAGCTGGATTCTCTAGGAGATAAAATTGAACTCTAAAACACTTCATAGCAGTCACTAGAAAAGTCATGGGGCTTAAATCAAAGGCATCAGAATAAACAGCCTGACACAACCTCAATTGCATCTGTCTCAATGATAACATGCCCAACACTCATCTCTGCAGCTGCTTGAGAACCCTGGATCGCTGCAATTAGCTCGCCATGAAAGGCGCTCATAAGTGACTCTACTCGCACACGTCTTGCGGAAATAGTGTCCCCTTTGTCATCACGAAGAATGCAGCCCTAGCCAACATTACCAGATGTGCCATCAAATGCAGTGTCGCAATTCACTTTAACGAACCCTGCTTCAGGTTTCTCCCATTTGCTGATTCTGTCATTGCTCGAGCTTATCTTTTGAACAATTGTCTTCTTCCATTCTTCTATCTGAACTAGGATACTATGAGCAAGCCAGCAAGCCCTTCTTCTTGACTCGCCTTCTCTAATTCTGTTACGCTCTGACCAACACATCCAAAGGGTGTACCAGCATTTTACTCTCACCTCTTCCTTCATGCTCATTAGAGCTTCTATCACTTCTTTTGCCGATCGTTTTGACAAAAAAATATCCCTTTTTCGGCTAAGCCCAAGTGTGTCCCAGCGCTCCTCTGTAATCTTGCATTTAAAAAATAAATGTGCACCATCCTCATCAAATCTGTAGCATACATCACATCTAGTGTCAATATCCATACCGCGCCGCTTGAGATTCATACGTAGAGGGTGGCTATTATAGCGAATCTCCAGAGAAATTGCTTAATCTTTCTTGCACATGGAACATCCCATATTTTCCTCCACAAAGAGTCCAGTGCAGGGTCAGGGTTGGAAGCTGATGCCCCCCCTCTCCTGCTAGTGATCATCTGCTCCTTCCGGTACAGCTTATAAACACTTATGACAGAGAAAGCACCTCTTTTGTCAAAATGCCATGCTACCCTATTCTCCATGCCTGCAGGCACCGGGATTGATAGAATTATAGATGCATCCTGCTCCTAGAAAATGTCGCGTACGAGCTGAACGTCCCATGTACCGGTGGCAGGATCAAGCAGCTCCTCGACATTACTTAGAAGTACCATCCCCTTTGGTGTTATCGACCTTCGGGATATTTCTCTAGGAATCAAGGGATCACCCCAGATGTTCAAGTTGACACCATTGCCTACACGCCAAATAGTACCCTTATTTAGCAGATCAATACCTCACAGGATGCTTCGCTATGAAAACGAGATACCAGTACCACTTTGAGCCTTTAGACATGACCGCCCAGGATAATATTTAGCATGTAACAATCTAGCACATAAAGAGTCTGGAGTTTGCAGCAGCCTCGAAGCTTGTTTGCACAACATTGCCATATTAAAAGCATGAATATCCCTTAATCCCAGGCCTCCCTCACATTTTGGTTTTATCATAGTGTCCCAACTTAACTACTATATTTTGTGTTTTTCTTCCTGTTGGTTCCACCAATACCGACAGATCATAGTGCTAATTTGGCCATAGAGGGGTTTTTTGTCATATCAAAGCAGCCCATAGCAAAAGTAGGGATGGCTTTGGCAATTGCCTTTATCAAAATCTCCTTACCAGCCCATGATAAAAACCTCTCCTTCCAACCTTGAATTCGTTGCCACACTCTGTCTTTCAGATACTTGAAAATTTGTGATATGGAGATACCCACATGGGCTGGGAGACCTAGATATCTCTCATTCATGGTCTCCTCCACTACTGTCAGGGTCGCTGGTATTTGGACTGTAAAGAATAGCTGATTTTGTTTTGTTGATCATCTGCCCTGAGCACTGTTCATACCACTCCAAACTATTCCAAAGTGGCATAGCATCCTCCCCTTTTGCCTGAATCAAAATCAAAGAATCATCGGCGAAATGTAGGTGACAAATACTTGGTGCATTTCTGCAGATTCTCACTCCATATATCAAGCCCTCATTCTCACTCTAGATTATCTAGATATTATCAAAATATCCATCCAAACCGGATGTTACCACATTTCAATAATCCATAGTTTGCAATACATGGTAATGGCTTGGAGATGCAGTGTTCATTCACCATTATTAGATTGATTCGTACATTGGATACGATATTTTCTATTTTCATGAGAAGGTTGTCTATATATTGTTGGAATATTAATTGTTACCATATTTCAATAATTTATAGTTTGTCATATATAGGTAACGGTTTGGAGATGCAAAATTTGTTCTCTATTATTACATCGATTTATCCATTTGACATGGAGGATTTAGCCATTTGAAATGCAATAGTCTTTGCCATTATCACATCGATACATCCAAATATTGTCGGAGTATTCATCTACACCAGACGTTACCACATTTCAATAATTCATAGTTTGTTGTATACGGGTACGGATCGGAGACGACATTCTTCAACATTATTATATCAATACATCCATTAAATATGAAATTTTTGTATTTTGTTAAGAAGGTTGTTCAGATACTGTCGGAATATTCATCCACCGGGCGTTACCATATTTGGATAATTTATAGTTTGTCGTACATAAGTAACTGCTCGGAGATGTAACGTTCGTTCATTGATAACACGACACATCGGTTAGATGCGGAGTTTTTGTATTTTCTTGAAAGCATTGTCTAGTTATTGTCAGAACGTGTTGCTCGATAAATATTTGCAATAATTTACAAATATAACTAAATTTTGATAATATTAAACAATATTAATAGTTCTTGCTTTATTTTTTTGTACTACTTTATTATTATTTTTATTATTGTCATTATAGTTATTATTACAGATGGTAGTTGCAAAAAAGTATGAATGATGGAATAAGAGGTCTATTTCTAGACTCAATATGATTTATTTTTTACATATTTTAAATAAGTAAATAAACACGAGGAGGAAGAATAATAATGAAAATAAATACAAATAAATATGTTCCTCTTGAAGAAATAATATTTGCCCTCTACTAACAAGAAATCTACAATCCTTTTAGGCAGTTGTTGGATCATATTAATTTGAACCATTTTATTTGATTGTCTAATAAGATAGATTTTAATTTCTACCCTTTTAATATTGAGTTGGCGTCACCCATGTTTCAACAACTGAATTGGTTGGCTACAGACAAAATTGGTTTCACTGGTTAGATGATTGGTGCCAGCTTTTACTCGCTAGTCTTTCAGTTCGCAATTGGTGGCATCTTTTGGTGGGTACAGACAAAATTGGTTTCACTGGTTAGATGGTTGGTGCCAGCTTTTACTCGCTAGTCTTTCACTTCGCAATTGGTGGCATCTTTTGGTGGGTGCCAATTCATGATCCAACGGCTAGATTAAGGTTGGCATGCATCCGGAAGTGAAATAGTAGCAATTAAAAACTGGCACCAACCAAGTAGCTTGAAACAAATTTTGTCGGTAGTTAATTTTGTAGTTGCAGTGAATGCCTGCTAACCATCCGAGAATTGATTACAGCTAAGATGAACAGTAGTCGAGTCCAACACTCCAGTCTCATGGGGCTTCGGCCGGGGAATCTTATTCCTCCCTATAAATAGGGGCTCCCCGCTCCCATCTCAATCACAAGCTCTGCTCCATTCCCCATTCCAGTTCCCCACACTCGCCCCGCTCCCCGATTCCCGACGACGAGCTCGGAGCTCCCCCCCTCCCCAGTTCGGTGCTCGCCGCGACAACCGCAGCCATGGCCGCCGCCAACCAGCTGACCGCCCTCCTCAACAACATGTACGCCACGGTAAGGGCCTTCCTCCGCGCTTGGATTTTCGTGTTTCGGTGCTAGTCGTGCGGAATTCCGGTGGTGGCTGACGAGATTGCGCTTTGCTTTGGTGCTAGGGTTTGCTGGATGAGCAATTCCAGCAGCTGCAGATGCTCCAGGACGCCAGCTCCCCTGACTTCGTCTCCGAGGTCATCACCCTCTTCTGCGAGGACGGCGACAGGATCATCAGCGAGCTCGCCAAGCTGCTGTAAGATTGATTCCTCACTTGCCATTTCATGTTTGTGATCATATCGTTGCACTGGGTGGATTGACTCTGATTATTGTAATTTCATGGTTCTGTGCCTGTGCAGGGAGAAGCCCAGCGTGGATTTTGACAGGGTCGACGCATATGTGCATCAGCTCAAGGGGAGCAGTGCAAGGTGATTTCTTGTTCATACCCTGTTCCTGAAATGTACGTGTAATACTGGTAGGACATTATTTGTTGTGCAGCCATTTTAGCACGGGAATCGGGTATGCGGTGCCATTAAAAATGGGGGAATTTAAATTTTGTGTCGTAAAGCGACTGATCTGGCATACTCAATTAATTCTCCGTATGGATCGGAACACTCAAAGATCAGTTTCCACATTCCGTTTGGGCTCTGTTTGGGAATGGTCACCATTGATGTCATAATGTCGTGTTCCGTAAAGTGGATCCGACAAATATCCTCCATCATGCACACCAGTTATGCAGCTCAAAGAGGAAAACTTCACATTTCCTATTTTAAGTTGTGTTTCACATCCGCTTAGGGAAGGGGTTGTTATCTATTTTGTCGTTATAGTGTTCCATGACATAGATCTGGCAAGCATGCCCTATTCAGCACACTAGTCAAATAGCTCCAATATCATCACCCTACACTGTTCCATTGTATTCACTATTTTGCTATTCGGATCCCTTTTGGAAAGTGTTTTCATCTATTTTGTCATTATAGTGTTTCATGGTATAGATCTGTCAAACATACTCCGCTCAGCACACTAATCGAATAGCTCCAATAGCAGCATCTTGCAGTGTTCCGTCTTGAGTGGCAATTCAGAGTTCAGATCCATTTGTGGAAGGTTGACGTAGATACAGGAAACACGATCCATCCCGCAAACTGACCACACGGCTCAAAGAGCACTAGTAAACCCCCTCCCATTTTAGTTTGATGGCTCCATGCTGTCCTGAATTCATGGCCTGGGTTTTAAATGGTTTGTCTTTAGGCATGATTGTTTTTTCCTTATCATGGATGCAAAACATTTTAGGATTTTTGTGTATAAACAGCAACTCTGCTATGGCATTTTGAAAAAGTGTGTCATGAAAATAGAGGATAGAATAAGTAGGACGATTAAGGTTCACAAAGTAATTTGTTGTGATTCGAGCTCTGTTTGTAGAATAGGAAGTTTCAGTATAGAATCTGGCTGTCTAAAGTTATCAATTTTTATAAGGCTTGTACTTTGTTTTCTTGTTTACTTGGATATAGAAGATAGATCTGAATACAGAGAGCTATGATATGGTATTTTCTTTTTTATTCTTTTTATTGAATTAATTTTGTGGGTCCTTGATTTTGTATATTTGCCCCATTTCAGTGTCGGTGCCCAGAAAGTCAAAAACACCTGCATCCAGTTTCGAGAGTTCTGCCAGTCAAGGAGCAGGGATGGGTCAGTACCTAGTATCATATGCATGTGCTACTATTTTTATTGGCATTTTTAATATTCATATACTAATGTCGCGGTGGCACCTATTATTGATGTATATTGTTCTCTGGCTGAAACTGTCTCATTACTTTTGCACTGAATTAGCTCAGTCTTAATAGGCAGTAGAAATTGCTTGAGTCTTCACAGATTGCTGGGTTAGGATTATTAGTGCACTAGTCCAAATGAAATAGTTGGCTTCTTATACAAGTCTGAGTGCTTTTCCAGTACACCCAAACTATTATGGCATTCATTTTCAGCTGAGGTTGTTGAGTTAGGATAGTAATGTCTCTAGTTCAGTTTTGCAGCTAATAGCCACTTTGCTTCTTGTCTGCATTTAAAATGGAACAGCCTGACTGGCTTTCATGTATGCCCTAAATATTGTAGGATTCAGCTCTCTGCTCTGTAGAAATAATTTATCCCATCTGCTTTTAATTTTCGAGAACTAACCAGTAAATTTATCTTGCAGTAGTTAATCATCCAATCTGCCAATCCATTTGACTTTCATCCTGCCATATTATGAAACACAGTTCCTATTTTGAGTTTTTGACAACTACTACTTGTCTGTGCTGATGATTGTGGTAGAATCATTTGCTTGATTGCTTCACTTAACTGCCTATGGGTATAAACAGCTGTTTGTAGATTTAGTACCCATGATCCAAGTATTTATTTGGTAGGGAGGCATGTTCATGGTGAGCAGTAAAGCTAGCTTATTGTTCGCATTAGTTGAAATTTTGGACCCCTAAGGTCATTAATGTGAACAGAAATTTCATTGCAACAAGCATTTTCCTGCATAGTTACCAATTCCATGCTCTTTCATGAATTACCAATTAATATTATCTGCACAATTCACTGAAGTATATTCATTGCCAGATGCCTCAAAACACTGGACTCAGTAAGGACTGAGTTTTATGATCTACGTGGCAAGTTCCAGACCATGCTGCAGGTATTACAATTTGTTTGAATGATTATTGTTCATATCTGAATCTTAGTTTCATGTAGTCATCATTTCGTATTCTCTTAGTTTCACAATCATCACATGATATAGTCCTAAGAGTTATTTGGTCCCAACCTGGTCTCTCCTTAGCCTGAATGGACCCCATGTTTTGCTTCTATTGATATATATTTGGCTTTTTGTTATCTAGAGTCTGCACAGACGACAAGTACTTTATTATTTCTTTCTTGGCTATTACATGTTGATACCTTGTGATGGTTAACTGAAATCATGTGTGAACTGATATTTTGTTCTCTGATGCAGCTGCAAAGGCAGCTCCATGGCTTCTACCCCAAGTAAACCAGAGTTGGGGAGTGGAGCTGCATGTCGGGATGATGCTTACACCTCTCAAGTTTCAAGAACATGCCGATTGCGCTCCTCAGTTGGCTTCTGTGAAGCCTGCAATAACGTAGCTGCGAGATTAGCGCTGACACCTTTGTCGTCATCATCCTAGTATCATCCGTGTCAGGTGATCCATGTTCCTGCAACCAGTCGCAGGTCATATGGTCACTCCTAGTAGTAGTCATCATTTCGTATTCTCTTAGGTACCCAATCCGCATAGCGGTTTGAGCTGAAACGGTGTCAAGCTAGTCCATCGCCTGTGCCCTGGTGATGTTATTTGGTGAAGCAGAACAATGCTCTGGTTAATGTGGATGAATCTGTTGCTTGGTGACATGTGCTGTGCTGTGTGATGTGCTATATTATGTGCAGTTGAGCCTGTTATTGGATGGGTCAAGGTATGATTTGCAGAGTTTCAGGCTGGTGGCTGGCGCGTCAAGGGAGGGCAGCAACAGCCAACAGCTTAGCTAGCGGTGGTGGCTGCCTGCTGGAGTGCTGGTGATGGCCTGTTTGGGGAATGGGTCGGCACCTCTAGCCTTCCGTCCCCTCTATCTCCAGGTGATTTGTGCTGTGAATCTGTTTGGGTTGGGTGCCATTGAATTTTGTATCTGAATGATCCAAATAGGCATAGCCGCCTCTGGTTTCTGTGCTTTTGCAATTCTGCACTGAAACTGGGCAGTAGCAGTTCTGAGCATGCCAATGAATGGGTCACCACTGAATCTGAATGTCAGAGCCTTGGTCCTTGGCTGCAGAGAAGGTTGAAGTGAAAGCTTGTTAATTAGGTGTTGTGATCTAATACTCGACTCCAGTTTGGAGAACAGTTGCCATTGGATTTCCTTGGCTTTTATCAATCATCAGCTACCTCGGTTTTCTGTTGCTTTGGGGAACGTATAACTTACTAGCCGACAATGGTTTGTTAGCTTGAGCCCCCCCCCCCCCCCCCCCCCCCCCCCCCCAAAAGTTGGTTCAACTCCTACCTATTTAGTTCTGCCGGAGAGAAGAGCATCCAAAGCAAAGGGCGAGAAGAAGAAGAAAAGTAAGCAATCATTTTGCCCATCTAGGAAGGAGCCAAGCACATCCCTCCTGAGGAGAATCAAGTGCTAATGTTTTGTTTTCAGACTTTGGTTCCCTTTTGTTGCTGTCAAGTTTTTAATCTTTGAGTCTGTTTAGTAGCTTAAGTGCCTCGGGTCTCGTGTGGTTTTTTGGTCGTAAGCTCTCGATTTAGATTTGCTGAGACCAGATTTCGGCCTGTTCGGATGGCCTAAACTTGCTGGGCTGATCAGCCCAGCTGCACGCAGCACAGGTTCAGCCGAACGGCTGCTAAACAAGCTGTTGTATTAGCCTTGAATCGTGCCTCTACCGCGCACTCGCACGGCTGGCTGGAGTTGGCTAGAGCTGGATTGGCTGGTCCAACCAGCACATCCACTTTATCCCAGCCGAACAGGCTTTTATTTCCTTAATCTAAAAAAAGGAAGGAGCCAAGCAGGCTTTTATTTCCTTAATCTAAAAAAAAGGAGCCAAGCACATCCCCTTAGCCTTTTGGTGTCACGCTCTTGCCAAGCACAAGCAGGACCGTTCAGGCCAGCAGGTCAGCAGCATCGATGGCGATTTGCTTAGCAACGCTGACACCGATACGGTGATCCATCTGATCGAGCTGCTTGCAGTCAGCAGGAAGGGCCATTAGGAACAAACTGATATATATATATATTTGCTTTCAGTGCTCTAAAGAGGAGATGGCTCAGCCTCATCCTCCTCAGTGTAAGACGGACACGCCGGACACCAATGGCTTCCAGCAACCAGCCAACTAATGACCCAATTCGCCATTAAAGAAATAGCAGGCTCATAATTCAGAACAACAGCAAACGAGAAAAGGATTACTGCATGTCACCATCATCAAGTCAAATTAGATTTCTTCTTAATGCAATGATACGCAGCCCTCCTGCATATTCTCGAAAAAAAAATCAAGCCAAATTAGCAGTGACATTAGTGGTGGTTGGCTTTAGTCGTTGTCAGTTCAATTAAATATTCCCATCACTTTAAAAGTACTACCTCTGATCCAAAAAATGAATGCGATTCTAATAAAGTTTGGACTAGGTCGAACTTCCCTAAGTTAGACAAAGTTTATCAAAAATATTATTAACATTTATGACTCCAAATAGGAATATTATGGAAATATATTTCATGGTAAATCTAAATATGATTGTTTTGTATCATAAGTAACATTAATTTTTTTATATAAATAAAGTCAAATTAGAATTGCATTCTTTTTGGATGGGAGAGAGTAGGTCAATCTAGAATTTTAATAAGTTAAACATTTGACCCATCAATATATAAAAACGTTATAAATACATACTGCTACTAGATTATTCATCATGAAAAAAAATATACCTTCATAATAATATATAAATTTCTTTATCTAAAATATAGTGTACGTCCATACGGGAGTACTGGACGCCATGCTAATAATCTCCTAAACGGCGCGGCTTTATATCTATTTCAAATGTAGAGACCTCAGTCACTAGTAATCATTTTGGCAAAAATCGATCTCATTTTTCTCGTAGAGCCTTCATCCAGTCTAGTGCTTATGAGCATTAATTATTATTACCTGTCAGCTTTCAGGTTAATTGAGCTCATCATTTTCTCCTTTAATTTGTTGTGCTCTGGTGGTTCCGGTGGTGGAACTTCTGCCACGCGCGACCGCGGCGGGCGGCGCTATCAGCGGCATTAAGTCTGAGGCGGCGGCGGGCGAGTGCTGCAGGTGCATGAGCGGTTGGTGGAGGTGGCGGGCGTGGAGGCTACCGACGGCAGTGGCGGAGGCCGTGAACCAGAGGAGGAGGAGGAGGCCGCCGGCGTTGGCGTCGAAGTGTGAGCTCCCTGCGGCGCCGAGGGAGAGATCGGAGGCTGCGCTGTGGGGGCGTGTGTGATGAGGCAGAGGCGACCGTAGGTGGCGTCGGCCGGCGGTGGTACGGCACGGCTGCCTGGCAGGTGCGGGCCAAGGATGCGCTGTTGACACTTCTTAACATCTCGAATAGAATCCGTAAGCGCACGAAATTGTTCAAGTTTTCACCAAGGAGTATTCTAAAGTATCGTATGCACAGGAAATGTGAGTATATTATTTAAGGTATGAATTCGTTCAAGGACACCACACTACCGAAGAGATAAGGGGTTGAGAGGATTTCTAAGACTTAAAATCAAATGTAAGATAGAGCTACAAGTTGTTTACTTCGGGCTAGCTTCGCCTGGGTGAATCAGAAGTTCTGGCATAGGCTACTGTCGCACAACCAAACATGAAGGATTACGATGGCACAAAACAGTGATGTCACCACCTGCAGGCTACCTCTACAAACCGTGGAAGGCATAACAATCAATAGGTAGGATCTAGTCTAGACATTACGTCTACATTGCCCTCTACTAACTCTAGAGTTGATCGAGAGCATTCGCTTCTACCAGGAGTCCTACTCTAGAGGCATCCACTAAACTAGTGGACTATTGATCCCATAAACAACTAGCAGAACTAGCACTACTTACCTTAGAAAATAAAGCACAAAGAAGATCACAAACACTTACTATAATTGATAAGCATCCGTCGAGGTACAAACTGAGCGACGGGGGCTGACAATCCCGACACCTCCCCGACTACCCCTCACTCTTGTAGTGGTACAAAATGGAAAAGAGCGCCGACATACCGGCGGCCCTCCTGAGTACTCTCTACCCTTAACCTTTCCCTAACTCTAAAAATTAGAGGAGTGTGTGTGATGGTGTGTCCTCATTTCTACCCCATGCCCTCATAATTATAGGGGAGAAATAGGGGTGCTCTGCCGGGAGATGCACCGCCAATCACCTAGAACCGCCTTCTACATCCAATGGAGAGCCCACACATGAAAGACGAAGCCGATACAAAACTTCCTATAGTCGGCCGACCTAGGTGGTCGGGCGACCGGGACACGCGGCCAATTGGCCCGGTTTTCATCCTGGAACCTGCTACGAAGGTGCCCATGTCAATTATGGGTGAGTGAGCTCTTTGTAACGAACATGGCACCATTTATGCCATTTCGAGTGATTTTGGTGATCGAATGACAACACAACACTTGGACTAATATGATTGTTAAGCTGATCATTCTCAGGCTTTTAGGATCAAGTGATGACAAAGAAAAAGAAAAGATAGGCGTAGCAAGGCCCGAAGGGCCGCCCCTACGGGGGTTCCGCTACCCGGTTAGCGGACGGGGGTCGAGGGGGAGCCGCCCCTCGCGGGTCTCAGGGCCCTGAAAGCTCTTCGTTCTGAAGCACCGGAAGAACCGATGCATGAAGCATCGGTGCATCCGATGGTTGTCGAAAGAACCGACGCCATGACAGAAGGGAATCGAAGCCAAGTCAGCTTATGGGCACCGGATGAACCGACGAGTCAAAAAGGGGCATCGGTGCATTGAGCGTCCTATGTTCCAGAGACGATGTCAAGAGCCCAGGAGAAGTTTCTTCAGCACCGGTTCAACCGACGGAGCATCGGAGTATACCATCGGTGCAATGACGTCAGCGCCCAGGAAAAGATCCTTAAGCACCGGATGAACCGGTGATGCATCGGAACAAAGCATCGGTTCAACCGGTGGTCACTGCGTCAGCTGTCAGGACTTCAACGGCTACTTCGGTTTATGAGTGACCGGAAGAACCGACGCTACCCCTGCCAGAGGCATCGGTTCTTCCGGTGATACACAGATTTTCAGCTGACCGTTGGAGCAACGGCTACAAGACTTGGTGGCCTATATATACGCCTCACCCCGGCCATTTGAAAATTGCTGGAGTTGCTGGACATCCCACACACACCCAAGAACATCTCCAACCACTATAGAGCTTCATTGTACATCATATAGGCTTAAGCACACTTGTGAGAGTGCTTAGTGCTTGTAATAGGGATTAGTTCTTGCGAGATCTCCCTTGAGAGAAGTCTTGCTGCGGCAAGCAATCCTTGTGATCCGTCGTGTGACCCTCCGGCTTGGTGTGGAGTGGCAATGACACTTTGTGCGGGGGAAGAGGAGGCCCCCTCCTTGGTGGAGAAGCTCCGTAGTGGATTTAGGCCGGGTGACCGAGAGAGACGGCGGCGGTGCACGAGACTTAGTGTCTTGTGGGCACTTGCCTTTGCTTGCCGGCATCGCCTTGGTGGCGTAGTGCAAGACGGTGATCAGAAGAGCCTCGGTGTCCCGTGGACGTAGGCGTTTGTGCCGAACCACGTTACATGACCGTGTCTACTCGGGAGTTTGCATCCCTCTTGCACTTACCTCTTTACTTACCATATTACGTTTTCGCATTTACTCTTTCTTGTGTGCCTTTACTTTCCTAGTTGGTTTGATTAGGATTGGCTATAGGTTGCAAGTTTTTAGGGGTAAGTAGAGAGTTGCATAGATAAATCTTAGTCATAACTAGCATGTGTAGGACGTGTTAGGTTTATCTTATGCAAGTAGTTTGAGCCCTAGGTTAAAAAGCGATTAGCGACCCTATTCACCCCTCCCCCTCTAGGGTCGGACACCCCGGTGATCCTTACACCCTTCTTAAGGCGTTTCGCTAGCTCTAGTGGACCCATGGATACTCGTGAACACACATGATTCGTCGAGAAAGTGTGACCTTGGATTGATGACGTGTTCATGCTCATAGCCTGTGTTCCCTTCTCATGCGAGGCTGTCAAGTGGGCCCTTTTTGCTTGTGATTGTCCCGAAATTCATGCCTCGGATCATACTTGCTAGTTTCTTGCATTTTTTGCCCAAATTTACCTGCACACATTCAGACTAGCATCTGTGGAATTCGTCAGTAAATCATCCTACACTAACATTTATTCACTTTTGATGCTCATAATTTGCATGAAAGTTGACGGTCAAAATGGATCAAAATAGACCGTCAACAAGATTCCCCAGACTTATTCCTTTGCTCGTCCCGAGTAAAGGCTAGGACTTAGGCGGACCCGGCTCCCATATGATATGACACCTGCATACAGATTATTCTAGGCTTCACCTTTACTTCTGAATTTTGATGTGTCTACCATATTTGTTTGGGAAGTTGAAGAGTGGAACAGTGCTGACTTTAGTCTCCTCCACTTTCCTTCTATATGACTGGGGTTTGAAAATATTTTTATAAAATAAAGTGACAATTGCACTAGGTTTGATCGGGTTTAAAAACTCACAGGTTTATGGGTTTGGATCTTGCAGGAACAAACCCGTACCCATAAACCGAATGGATAGGATGTTATGCCCATTCAAATTTAAAAGTTGACCCAAACCCGTAGTCTAATGATGTACAAAACCATCGAATTTCGAATTTCGGGTACCCATTGTCATCCTACAGCCGACACTCATCACAACAGGCTCAGGTCCGATCCTTTTTGTTTTTGTGTATAAATAGAGATGTGCACGTGTGACCTCGTTTTTGGGTCTCTCACATCAGTACTGCCTCCTCCTCCTCTTCCTCCTGCTGCTGCGCTATCTCTCTCTAACAAAGCAAGCAAGACTAAAGTAAGGTATTTGGTAGCAGGTGATCGATGGTGTACGGCGATAGCATGGACGCAGCAAGGATCGTGGGGGTATTTCAAGGGCAAGAGCATCCTCATCACAGGCTCAACTGGCTTTCTTGGAAAGAGTATGCATCTCGTCTACTCGATCTTGCACAATATAATTAATGATATATGTTTCAATTGATGAGCTGAGATCGATCTAGCCAGTTGAATATATTTTTATCTTTAGCTATTTCTAAAATAAGGATTGTTTCCTTATAGTTCGTTTTGGACTTGAGCCTCATTTTATTTCGTGGGTCTTCCTCGGTCCGTCACTCGGAATTCTAATCCGAACCTAGTAAAATCGATCCGAATACTAATTGGAACCGGACAATCTACCTCGCGCGGTCATGGCACGGCTTACACGGAATGAAAGAGCATAAAATTTATGGTCTCTCTTGTAGATCTGGATAAAATCTCGTAGCATCGCATGAGCACTGTGCTAGTATATGTATATATATGTATGTATGTACATTCAGTTTTACATAGATGATGTATACATGCATGCATGCGGCAGTTCTTGTGGAGAAGATACTCCGGGTGCAGCCTGATACCAAAAAGCTGTACCTGCTGGTCCGAGGGACGGACGCGTCATCTGCACAGCAACGCGTCCAACAAGAGGTTTGTTCGTTCCCTAGTCGTCAAGCAAGTCCATGCATGCACGATGTACTACCTACTTCATTCTGTGCATGCAATGCAATGCAGGTGATTGGCACCGAGCTGTTCGGCCTGCTGAGGGAGAAGCACGGCGCCGGGTTCCAGCAGTTGATCCAAGACAAAGTTTTTGCTCTGCCCGGAGACATCATCTACGAGAACCTGGGGCTGGAGGCTCCCATGCTCAAGGATCTCGCACAGGAGATCGACATCATCGTTAACATTGCGGCAACAACCAACTTCTACGAAAGGTTCGGTAGTTAATTAACATGCATCCATGAATTGCTGTCAACATTAATTTATTTGGAAGAAAACTTTCTGTTTCATATTACTGAACCCAGGCCCCTATGGTCCCCAAATTTTCATTGAATATTTGAATTTTGATTAAATTTTTCTATAAATTAATATGGTTGGCCCCTCCTAATAATGAAAAAAATAAATTCCTGGCTCCGCCCCTGGCTGAACCTAATATGAATAATATAATTGCAGATATGATGTCTCGTTGGACGTGAACGTGCTGGGCGTGAAGCACCTCTGCCACTTCGCCGAGCAGTGTCCCAGGCTCAAGATGTTCATGCAGGTCTCCACGGGTCAGTAACTCACTGATGCATGATCACTGTGCCTGTGTGTGGTCTATCTGCATGACTACGTACGTATTATGTTGGCCCGCAGCTTATGTATGCGGCGACAGGGAGGGCCTCATCCTGGAGAAGCCCATCGAGTCGCTGCGGGAAGGCACCTACCTCGACGTCGACGCCGAGCTGCGCCTCGTCAGAGAAGCCAAGAAGGAGCTGACGGCGATGATCAACAACTCCTCCAGCGACGACGCCCACAATAATAACAAGAAGAAGACGGAGGAGAGGAAGGCCATGAAGGAGCTGGGCTTCCAGCGGGCCCGCCACTTCGGGTGGTCCAACACCTACGTCTTCACCAAGGCCATGGGCGAGATGGTGCTGGGGCAGCTCCGCGGCGACATGCCCGTGGTGATCGTGCGCCCCAGCATCATCACCAGCGTCCGGGCGGACCCGCTGCCGGGGTGGATGCAGGGCACCCGCACCATCGACACGCTCATCATTGGCTACGCCAAGCAGAACCTCTCGTGCTTCCTCGGCGACCTCAGCGTGGTCGTCGATGTCATCCCGGGGGACATGGTGGTCAACGCCATGATGGCGGCCATGGTGGAGCACTCGGAGGAGAAGGGCGCGGCGGCGGTGCCGGTGTACCACGCCACCTCGTCGCTGCGCAACCCGGCAACCTACTCCGTGTTCTACGAGGCCGGCCTCCGGCACTTCTACGAGAACCCGCGCGTGGGGAAGAACGGGAAGATCATCCCCACCAGAGAGATGTGCTTCTTCACCTCCATTGCGCGGTTCCACCTCTACATGTTGCTCACCTTCAAGCTGCCATTAGAGGTCAGATCACATAATTAACTAATAAGATCCTTGCCGGTCAAACCTTTCTAATATAATACTAGTACTTGCTTGATTGGTCAACCCATTTTAAAGGTAGGTTAATTAATTATGCTTTTATATAAATTATTGCATCTTTATCTTATTATTTGGCAAACAAACGGAGCCTCCACGTTCGCTCTCAAGGCCTAAAAATTAGCCACCACTACCATTACAATAAAAATTAGCCTAAAATACCCCTGTGCCTAATTAAAAATCACCCACCAATGCCATTATGAAAAATTAAATATAAAGTACCATTTAGCTATGTATCAATTACAAACATATACTATTAATAAAAACTAAAGCTAACAACAATCAATCAAAATAAAATAAAAATAAGAGTAATTATATGCATAATATTAGTAAATCTTAACAAATCTATTTGTTATTATAGGTAGATCATATTTGAATTGTTTTAACCAATAATAAGACATAATTTACGATAATGAACATGATGATGTATGGTAAAAAATAGTATAATCTTTAACTAAGGATACAAAGACATGTGAATTTTTGAATTTTTAATACTAGCCGCGCAATGCGCGGGCTATACGCCTAGTTATTATTTATATTACTAGCAGCCACACCTTTAAGCTAAGCCTTCTTTATTGTGCCGTGTTATTAGTTGAGTCCAGTTGTGTATGTAATCATGTGTTATTCTACACAAATAGCTAAAATGAGCAGAATTACTGAACGAATTTTCAGTAGTTCAGTAATCGGGGAGCTATTACTGAACATTTTTCAGTAAATGTATAGTAATCTGGTAACATTAGTTCAGTATTTTGATGATTATTTTTGCTAGTAATAGAATGCGGGGGTAAAATAACCCTCTACACCTAGCAGCGCGCACGCGTGTGTATGTATTATTGATTGATCGAAAGAAATGGATTTGTGTACAGATTCTGCACTTGGTGAACCTATTGCTTTGTGGGCTCTTCTCGCAGCTTTACAATGACCTCAACCGCAAATACAAGTTTGTGATGCATCTTGTGCATGTCTATGGACCCTTCGCCTTCTTCAATGGATGGTAATTAGTAACTAGCTACTAGCTGAACAACTTAGAATTAATTAAACTCTACTAATGTGCAAATTAAGTCTTTAACAATTAATGCTTACAAATGTTTTTCTGGCTGGTGATGAACTGAAGCTTTGATGACATGAACTTGGAGCGGCTGAGGCTGAAGATGGCAATGAAGACCCCGGAAGATCACATGTTCAATTTCGACCCCAAGACCATCGATTGGGATGATTACTTCACCAAAATCCACATACCAGGTGTTCTCAAGTATTTGTGCAAGTGATCGACCTCATATTGTTGCTTCCTCGTCTTCTTCATACAGAAGATAAAGCTCATATATGTTGTGACAAAAATGTCAATAATCCGATTAATTTGTAATTACACATGCATGTATGCATGGGTGATTATCAAGGAAATTAAATAAAAGAAAAGGTGGCATGCTACAAGTCCACTAAATAGTGATAAATGTACGTATGCATGTATAAGGAAGCAGCCTATATATCTGTAGTCTGAACTTGTACTATGCTCTGTTTGTCAAAATTCAAAAATGTTGACTCCTCGAATAAATACCATACAGAGCAAATATGATGAATAAAATACGTGATCCACACCTCTTGCATCGAATCGAAACTGGACTAGAACACAAACACCACATTCACATATTCCGTAGACTTTGCAATTGTTAGGATTAATCTAACAAAAACTTAGAACAACTTAACTAACCAGGATCACTAATCCAAAATAGATCACATCTAGTACATCAACTAATGAGGAATGGTAGAGTTCGGTCTTATACCAGCAGTAGTGGCGTCCATGGTGCTGGTGGGTGTAGATGCAGTAGTGACGTCGTCGATGGCGTGAACGGCGTCGGGGACGTAGCGCAGACGCTCCTTGAGCGTCCTCTCGGGGTAGCGGCGACCTTCAGGACGCCACCGGCACTGCCCCGGGGGTGGAACTCGCTTTTCTGAGCCTTCTAGTGCTTCTGAAGGATCGGTGGTGGTGGAATAGATTAGATTGCTAACCCTGGGGTTGACCCCCTCTTATTTATAAGCACTGTAGGCTCAGGGCCGAGCCCAATCAGCTTAGGATTGCCTCCCAATCAAGGCGATCGCGGATCAGTTCTGGGAACCGATTCCTAAACTCACGGGATGAGATCTCCCTCTTTTTCTCATGATTTTGTCGCTGACCAAGGTCAAACAAAAATAAAACCAACATTCTCCCCCTTGACCGAAGGTCAACAACTTATTCTTAACTTAAATTTAATGGTTATTCTGTCACTAACTTATACTTAACTTAAACTAAAATCCATCCTCGGTAAATCATCAGCAGCACGACGGCATACTGGGATAACATTACCCATAGCCTTACTGAAAAACTTTGTCAGGATTCTTATTCTTATTTGGGGAAATATTAATGGCCCTGAACCAGGACCTGATCAAAAGTATCAACCAAACCCATACCTAGGACATGTTTTTGAAAAAGGGATGGTGATAAAACTTTTGTGAGCGGATCCACAATATTTGCAGTAGTACTTATATGCTCAATCTTAATTGTGCGGTCCCGATTTCTATCTTTCACGACACGATACTTGAGGTCAATGTGCTTAGAAGCACCAGAAAACTTATCATTTGCGCAAAAGAATACTGCAGATTGATTATCGCAGTGCATTGTGATAGGTCTCGAGATACTATCCACAACTCTTAATGCTGGAATAAAATTCTTAAGCCACACTGCCTGTCCTGTTGCATCATAACATGCCACAAATTCAGCTTGCATCGTAGATGCAGCCATTACACCTTGCTTACCACTTCTCCATGAAATTGCTCCCCCTGCCAGAGTGAAGATATATTCAGAAGTGGATTTTCTATCATCTTCATCACCAGCAAAATCAGCATCAGTGTAACATACAACCTCAAGATTGTATGTCCTCTTATATGTGAGCATGTAATCTTTAGTGCTTTGGCAATATCTTAACGCCTTCTTGACACCTACCCAGTGAGCCCATCCTGGATTTGACTGATATCTACTAAAAACTCCGGTTGCAAATGCCAAGTCTGGACGCGTACAGACTTGTGCATACATCAGACTTCCGACAGCTGATGCATAAGGAACATTGTTCATTCTTTCTCTTTCTAAGTCATTCTTAGGGCATTGCGCTTCATTAAACTTATCGCCCTTTTGAATAGGAACAGGTGAAGTGTTGCACTTATCCATGTTAGATCTCTTAAGCATTTTCTCAATATAAGCTTTCTGAGATAACCCTAGTACTCTTTGGACTCTATCTCGGTGTATCTCAATGCCAAGGACATATGAGGCATCACCAAGATCCTTCATATCAAAGTTGGATGAAAGGAAATTCTTAGTCTCATGTAACATGTTCTTATCGTTGCATGCTAACAATATGTCATCCACATACAGTACTAGAATTATTAATTTTCCACCCTTAACTTTGACGTAGATACAACTATCCACATCATTTTTCTTAAATCTGAATTTCTTAATGACCTCATCGAATTTAAAGTTCCACTGCCTGGACGCTTGCTTAAGTCCATAAATGGATTTCTTTAATTTGCATCCCATATGCTCTTTACCCTTTATGGCAAAACCTTCTGGCTGTGCCATAAAGATTATTTCATTTAAGTCTCCAGTTAGAAATGCAGTCTTAACATCCATCTCATGTAGCTCCATATCAAAATGGGCTACTAATGCCATGACGATTCTAAAAGAATCTTTGGTAGACATAGGAGAAAATATCTCATTATAATCAATTCCTTCCTTCTGTGTAAACCCTTTTGCTACTAGCCTAGCTTTGAATCGTTCAACCTTCCCTTTGGAATCACGTTTAGTTTTGTAGACCCATTTACAGTCTACTAGTTTGACTCCATCAGGAATTTCTACTAAATCTCATACTTTATTAGTACTCATAGACCTTAGTTCATCTTCCATGGCTTCAATCTATTTAGTGGAATTCTCACTTGATACTGCCTGTCTGAATGTGGCAGGATCACTTATATTCCCGATATCATATACATCCTCACTTAAGTATGTCTCATAATAATCAGGAATAGCTGATCTCTTTGCCCGTTGCGACCTTTTTACTGGTTCAATCGCAACTGGCTGAGGAATTGGTTGAGGATTTTGATCTTGTGGTGCAGGTTGCGCCTGATTCTCAACCATTTGCTCCATGTTCTCCTGCTGAGCAGCAGTAGAAGGCATGGCGCCATTTACCTGAACAGGGGAAATGACTGGTGGTACAAACTGATATACCTCTGTGGGCTCTTGAACTAGTGGATCAGAAAGCTCAACCCGTAGTTCTTCGAGACTCACTTCCCTCCTTGGAAAACTCCCACTAACTCCTGAGTCCTCTAGGAACACAACCTGTCTGGTTTCTACGAACTTAGTGTGACGACCAGGACAGTAGAATCGGTACCCCTTAGACTTTTTTGGGTATCCAATAAAGTGGCAGCTTATCGTCTCAGAATCCAATTTCTTTTGCTGTGGATCAAATAATTTAGCCTTAGCAGGACAGCCCCCACACTTTTAAATAATTAAGTGACGGTTTTCTCCCATTCCACAGCTCAAAAGGTGTCTTGGGAACTGACTTAGATGGAACCCGATTTAGTATGTGAGCAACTATTTTTAATGCTTCCATCCACAGCTCCACAGGCAAACTAGAATAACTGAGCATGCTCCGTACCATGTCAAGCAGTGTGCGGTTACATCGCTCAGCGACTCCATTTTGCTGTGGTTCGCCTGGCATAGAGTATTGCGCCCTTATGCCATTTTATTCTAAGTACTTAGCGAATGGTCCTTTAATCTGACCATATTGAGTGTGTTTCCCATAATATTCACCCCCCAGTCTGATCTTACAATTTTAATGGAAGTGTTGTGTTATTTCTCAACTTCCGCCTTATAAATCTTAAATATTTCTAAAGCGTCTGAACGCTTTTGGATGGGGTAAATTTGTCCATAACGGGAATAATCATAAGTAAATGTTATAAAAGAATCATAACCGTCTACCGATGTTACTGAGAGAGGGCCACAGATATCTGTGTGAATTATTTCTAATACATCCGTACTCCTAGTCACTCCTTTCTTAATAGTCTTAGCATATTTTTCCTTAATGCAGTCGATGCACTGCTCTGAATCTGAAAAGTCTAACTCCTGAAGTATCTCATCTTTAATGAGACGCTCCATTCTCCCCCTCGAAATGTGGCCAAGGCGACAGTGCCACAATTTCAAAGAAGTCTCATTATCACGCTTATGCTTATGCATCGCATCACAAACATTCATTACGGAATAATTATCATCAAGAGAGAGCAAATAAAGATTGCCTTGCAAATGACCAAGGCCGGCACTAATATTATGAAATTTAATGTTGTAAACCGAGTTACCAAACTCACACACATGTCCAGATTTATCTAAACACAAAACGGAAATAATGTTTCTCTTTAAACTAGGAACATAAAGGGCATCATCTAAATTAAGCTGGAAGCCGCCTGGCAACTCTAAGGAGAAGCTTCCAATGCTTTCGACTTCAACCATGTTCTCATCAGCCACTCTTAGGCTTCACTCCCCCTTCTTATAGTTTGGATCGAACGGAATACCTGTAATGAATTAAAAATGTGCACAGTGGCACCTGAGTCAATTAACCAAGTATTAGGGGATAAATGTGCAAAGAATAACTCATCAATGAAAGAAACAACATCAAACTTTAATTACCTTACTGTTTCAGCCATTCCTTAAAGCCTGGGCAGCCCTTCTGAAGATGCTTGGGTGAAGAACAGAATGAATACAGCATCTTTCCACCTTGGGACTGCTTGCCTTTGAACTTGTTGTTGTTCATGGGACCAAATTTCTGGTTCCCTTTCTTCTTAAATTTCTTCTGGACTTGCTTGCTGCTACCTGATTCATGCTGATTCTTAGGAGGATTGTCATTTATGCTCATGTGATGGACCATGTTCACCACATCCTTCATCTTCTCAGTCTTAAGCCTCTCTTCTTCTTCAACACAGTAACTGATCAGCTCACTGATAGACCAAATAGCCTTGTTGGTGTTGTAGTTGATCTTAAAAGCATTGTACTGTGAGGGCAGTGAGGTCATGATGAAGTGGACAAGAAAGCCATCTGAGATCTCCATCTGCATCTCCTTAAGCTTGTTGGCCATGTCACACATGTTGAGAATGTGCTGCCTGATGCCAGTCTTCCCATCATACTGAGAGGCCACTAACTTCATGATGAGAGTGCTTGCATAAGTCTTGGATGAGCTCTTGAAGTTCTCCTCAACCTTTGCCAGAAAGGCCTTAGCACTCAGATCTGCTCCCTGCGCATCCTTAGTGGGGATGGCGCCCTTTAACGCCAGCACTGATGGTCTGAGACATGACCATAAGCGCCATGCGGTCTGATCTTGCTCACTTTTCCAGAGCAGCTGAAGTCTGTCCTGCAGCAACAGCAGGCTTATCCTCCCTTAATGCCAAATCAAGATCATTCCAAGCCAAGCACGTCATGACCTTGCCCTTCCAGTCAGGAAAATTCGCTCCATTGAGCGGCTCAATGTTGTTCAGGTAGGAGGCCACAACATTGACATTTGTCACTAAAAATCAAAAGGAAAAACTTATCTTAGTAATCATATACAATAAAATACAAATAAAAGCATGATAATAATTCTACGGTGGTCTGATTAACATCACGCAATTAAAATTTAAATTTACATCACCGGAGGGGAAAACAAACAAAATTTTGTCTTAATACTCATGATTAAACAACGGTGGTCAGAAATAATCACAAGTTTACTCTAAATAAATTTCTCGGTGGTTCCATTTATTTAGAGGCATCTCAAAGTATAGTGGTGGAATAAACTTATAATCATTAAATAAACACCAACTACTTAAAATTTACTCATGCAATAACTTAATTAAAATTAATGCAGAAATAAACTGAAACTTAATACTTAAAAGAAACTGGAATACTGAAAATAATAGAAAACTTAAAACCAGCTCGAAAAAGAAAATTGGCCCAGCACGGCTTGCTAGCGCGCGCGACACTCTTAATGCGCAGCGGCCCATGTGCGCACGCGCACGCAGCCCAGCAATCTAAATGGTGCGGCCCAGCCCAGCGGTGTGGGCGTGTCTCGGCATAGGCGCGCGGCTCGGCGGACACGCGGGCGCGCGGCTCGGCTTATCGACTCAACGCGGATGCGCGGCTCAGACAGCGGCTTAAGGCTGCCCATCAAGCGATCTGGCCCGGCAGCGGACGAGTGGGCCGGCATTTTGGCCCACGCGGTGCGCGCCCCGCCCCCTCCCCGGGATCGATCTGAGCCGTTGGCTCTCATCTGACGGCTGACGACGGTTTGAGCGGAGCTTAAATAGGCGAAATTTTCGGGAGAGGGTGAAACCCTAGCTCATTCTCTCCCTCTCCCCCGTGAGCGCTCAGACCAAGGTGGCGCCGGCGGCCGCCGTCCACGGCATGGCTTAGGGCCGCCCCTCCCCGGAGCTCTCCCCGCACGTGCTTCTCTACGGGATCTGAAGGCCGGAGCACCGCGGGCCCTTTCTGCGGCACCGCGTGCGTCTCGTGCGTGGGCCGCCGAGGGGCTCCGCCGGGGCTCCATGGCCGGCGGCGAGGCGAGCTGATGGTCGGCGGGGCAAAAGCTGATGCGACGCGAGCTGATGGCTTAGGGGGCGACACCACTGATGCGCCAGCGGCGGCGCGAGCGTGGCCAGGGAGCCGGCACCGCCATGCCGAGGCGGTCGGTGAGTGGGCTACGGCTCCCGGAGGCTCGCCGGTGACCACGCGCAGCGAGCTCATGCCACGCGCGGCCGCCGACCGTGAGGTAAGCCCCTTTGTCTTTATCTTATCTTAAACTGATCTAGGGTTAGGGTTAGGGATTCGATGCGGTTTGCTTTTGGATTTGAATCTGAGTTTTCCCCTTCTTCTAATCTCACTGAGTGCTGACTTATGCACGAATTTTGACCCAAAACCAAGAGGGTTAGGTGGATTGAAGGGAAACCCTAATATCTTGAACTAAAATATGAAATACACCTAGAAAACATGACTGATCTAAAGGTCTAGGCTTGAAAATATTTCTGACTTAAGTAAAATTAACTAAAACATGTGTGCATGATACGAAACTTGACTGAGTAGTGCTAAAAACATGAAAAGAACATGCACAGATAGATCTACACCATAAACCTAACCTAAAACTTAGGGTTTTGTCTAGGGGATCTATACTGGATTAGTAGAGGCGACTGATACCAATTGTTAGGATTAATCTAACAAAAATTTAGAACAACTTAACTAACCAGGATCACTAATCCAAAGTAGATCACATCTAGTACATCAACTAATGCAGAATGGTAGAGTTCGGTCTATACCAGCAGTAGTGGCATCCATGGTGCTGGTGGGTGTAGATGCAGTAGTGACGTCGTCGATGGCGTGAACGGCGTCGGGGACGTAGTGCAGACACTCCTTGAGCATCCTCTCGGGGTAGCGGCGACCTTCAGGACGCCACCGGCACTGCCCCGGGGGTGGAACTCACTCTTTTGAGCCTTCCAGTGCTTCTGAAGGATCGGTGGTGATGGAATAGATTAGATTGCTAACCCTGGGGTTGGCCCCCTCTTATTTATAAACACTGTAGGCCCAGAGACGAGCCCAATGGGCTTAGAATTGCCTCCCGATCAAGCCGATCACGGATCAGTTCTGGGAACCGATTCCTAAATTCAAGGGATGAGATCTCCCTCTTTTTCTCATGATTTTGTTGTTGACCGAGGTCAAACAAAAACAAAACCAACAGCAATGACATGTGAGACACAAAAAAAAGCTGTAGGTTGAGACAGAACTTCTCCATGGAAGAGAAATCGTCCAAGGACACCGTAACCTCCAATAGCCTTGGAACTGTGTAAAAAAAAGAGCTATAGCACATGGTTTGGACAAATAAAATGTCAGTAAAATTTGGGAATTCTCTGACTTCTCCAGTAAATCCAAAACGAATAGGAAGATCAATAAACATGAGCTATAGGTTACTCATTGGGCCAAAAATGCATAGACCACAAAATATCCACGGACATGTCCAATAGACTTGCAATTACATGGGAGGCAGAAGAACATGATACATATATAGATCTTTTGCACCAAAACATTATAGAGCAGATATATCCTTCTACACCTCCAACGGCCATTGAACGACATTTGAGGCCAGGTCTGTCAAAATTCAACAATGCTAGCTTGTGATCATTGAATAAATCTGAAATGAATAGTAAGATCAACCAACATGAGCTATATCCCACATGATGAGGATAATATGAAGGGAGAAAGTGCACCTATTAATACAAATGTGGACATGTTTTCTGCTGTAAAAGAGTTGTCCAGAAATGCCTCAAAGCAAAGGATGCCATCGTCTCATGGTGGGGAGGATGATGTTGATAGTCAATATTCAGTTTGCCTAGCTGAAGCAAGGTGGACTAGTTCCATAGTGCCGTTTGATATCTCTAAAAATTTTGTCACGAAGTCACAATCACAATCTTCATGTTTGAAATTTGGTTCATTTCCTAATGTGTACATTCAGCAGCAAGAGGACAATATATCTGAGGTTATAAAAAGCAAGTACACATTTCAGGGTGCCAATTTGAAAGTTGTGGATGAAAAGAATTCAGTTCCCAACAAGGGACATTTTTGTGATAATGTGTCAAAGCCGAGGACGTCTTTGTTTCAAGCGGGAGAGTACGATGAGCCCGTGGCTCCTCTAAATTATCCACCTTACATGGATGTGGCGGTTTGCAATACACAGCACAATTCTTATGTGCAAATAGGCACAATTCTTTGTTTGGTTGAGCAAGAGAAGCAATGCACGGCTAATGAAGTCATATGGAAGATGAGAAATCCAAGTAATTCACGACCAAATCCAGGTGCTCATGAAGTATGCAAGATTTCATTTCCATGCCACTCACAATGCAAAGATAACCTATGTCCAAGAATAGAAGGAAAGAAGCCTGCAGTTCAGTCCGTGTTCGACTATGTTCCAGCCCGACATGGTCTGAGTAAACGGACCACAACTCCCTCGTCCAGAGGCCTCTTGGGCTGTACGAGTACTCGTTGGAAAGCTTATTCCAGTAGCTTTCCAACAGATCCAACCTCACCTTCGAATTCAACCTGTGCTGCTCTCAGTCATCGAAACAATATGACGGTTTCATCTGGGCCGAGCCAGTTCGTATTTAGGTCCATTTAGAGTGTGTTGTGGCTGGCCTGCGTGCCTATAAAGCCAAGGGGCGCCGCCCCTTGTAACCCTAGAATAGATTTCATGATTTCTGTGGAGGTTTTCCCCATAGAAAGGAGATGGTGATCCCGTTCTCCTAATTATCTTGCTGCCGTTCTTCGGATCGAGAGAAGGCGTGATCTAGCCTCCGGGCTGGAGCTCGTGTTGGGAGTTTTCCCCATTCTTCTGATCACGTTCCCTTGAGAATAGGGTGGGAGAGTTGCTGCAACCTAGGGATTCAGTTTTGCCGCATTTGTAAGCTGATTTCCCCCTATATGTCTTTTGGCTACTTGATTGATTAAAGAGTTACCTTGCTGATTGTGTTGCTCGAAAGGAATCGATTGATTGGTTTAGTTCCTGCTGCATTTGGTCGAGTATTATTTTTCAGTCTGAAATTAGTGTTATTCTAAGTACCGTGAAAGATTTGGACAAATATTTGAGCATTGTAGGTGTGTCCTTATCACCACGCATTGGGCCAAAATTGGCCATGAACACAAAATCCTTTGACATGTACACACACCAGCATTAACATGGGAAGCCAGCTATAGGTGACCCATTGGGCTGAAATTTCTGCACAGCAGAGATATCCCATTGACTCCTCCAAGGCTCCAACAGCCCCAAACAACATTATATTTAGAAATTGAGCTATAGCGCACACACTTAGCGCAAAATTTGTAAAAATTCAGAAAAGCTTTAAATCCATTAATAAATCATAAGTAAATAGGAAGGCCAATATATATGAGATATAGCACAGGCATTTGGTCAAAAATTCTTCGGTACAAAAAAAACCAAATTTACCCCCGTTGTTAAGGAAGGCCAGAAAACCATGAACCATGGCATGCGCTTTTTGCAAAATGTCCTTCAAACTAAAATAATGTCCTGACTCCTTCAATAAACCAAAAGTTATTTGGAAGAAAAAACATTATCTCTATTTCAGGTATTGGGGAAAATATACCTGTAAACAAAATGAATCCAAAGCCTTACCCAACAAAACTACAACGACGTGGGAGGCAAAAAAGAATGAGATAGGTTACCCTTTGGGCTAAAAAAAATCTCTGGAGTAGAGATATCTGTGGGCAAACAAAGAGCTATAGCACATGCTTTTTGCAAAAAGTATGTTGAAATATGAAAAATTCTGACTTCAAGAATAAATACAGAGCGAATACGATGAGTAAATACATGACCTAGAAAAGACCCAAAACACAAGAAACCACTACATCTCCCACATGTAGACCTACAAGCTAAGGAGCCATGCACATCCCTTAGCTTTTGGTGTCACGCTCTTGCCAAGCACAAGCAGGGCCGACCCGGCCAGCAGGTCAGAAGCATCGATGGCGATTCGCTTCGCAAACACTGACAGAGATACGGTGATCCAGCTGATCGAGCTGCTTGCAGTAAGCAGGAAGGGCCATGAGGAACAAACAGAGATATATATCTGGTAAATGATTAATTCCTTCAAAACACACGGGTTAGTTACATATGGTTGTCATTAATCACTGAAATTTACCGTGTGCATCTATCGGCCTAGATGCTTTCACCTCCCTACTCTTAATAAATTTATTTGAGAGATAAGCATTAATAATATTATTTATTATGATCAAATTTGAACTAGTTTGATCGGTACGGATTCCATAATTGCATTCTTTTGTTAGCGGAGGAAGTAGTAGAGAGCTAGCTAGCTAGTATGCTGCTGCCTCCGGAATATGCTGCTTGCTAGTAGAGCAGGGTTAGTTGCAGAACAATTATATATACCATGTGACCATGCATGTGCCTTTTGTTAAGAATTATGAAGGACTTGCTTGATTGTCTTGAGCGACCCCGGCCGGCCCCGGCCCAATGAGAGTTTTTTTGGTACGCTCGCTCGATGATTCTCACCTAGCATCTTGGCAGGTAGTTGATGCCCGTCCCGTAGCGGGGTTTCTGTTTGAGGACCCGTCCAATAATAAAGCGCATGAACGCCGGCCGGGTAGGTCTCAGCAGATCACAGCAGAAGCATCCCAATTCGCAGCAGATAGATGTTTGTTTGGTTGGGTTAGTTGCACAGCTGGTTGCATTGCTGGTGGGACGACGGAGAAGGAAACAGATGTTGCTTTCAGTGTCTGCTGGGATGCATGAGCAAGATGCATTGGGTTAGTCATCAGTGTTTCATCATTATTGCCAAAAAAACTGTCAGTACGTATGGCTGATGATTATAATGAATGCTAGCCTAGCTCCCCACCACCCTAGCTAGTGACGCTAAGTGTGGGTGTAACGAACATGGCACTATTTATGCCATTTCGAGTGATTTTGGTGATCGTATGACAACGCAATCAATGGGACTAATATTTTTGTTAAATGAATATTTCTAGATCCCAGGGATGAAGTAAAAAGGCCATACAAAGCAATACACGAAGAAAGAACTCAAAGAAACGCTGAATTGGATGAGTTCTGCAGAAAACAGGAGCACCGGAAGAACCGATGCATGTAGCATTGGTGCATCCGATGGTTGTCGGAAGTTCCGACGCCCAGGCATCGGTGCAAATCTGAGCACCAAATGGAGATTAAGCGAAGACCAAGTCAAGATAGCCAAGTCACCGGTTGAACTGACGGCGTCAAACTAGGCATCGGTGCATTGGATGTACTATGTTCCAGAGATGATGTCAAGCACGTAGGAGCTAAGTCTTCAGCACCGGTTGAACCGGTGGTCCATCGGAGCATAGCACCGGTGTAATGACGTCAGTAGGAGAGAAAGAGGCCAACGGCTAGTTGAGTGCTGTGAGTGACAGGTTTAACCGACACACAGTCATCGGTTAAACCGGTGGTGTCGCAGATAGTGTGTCAGAAGCTCAACGGCTACTTCAGGTCTGAGAGTGACCGGATGAACCGACGCCGCCCCATGCAAAGGCATCGGTTCATCCGATGGTATGCTGTTTTTTGCTGACCGTTGGAGCAACGGCTACAAGACTTGGTGGCCTATATATACGCCTCACCCCGGCCATTTGAAGTTTGCTGGAGTCCCAAGACATCTCATACACACCCAAGAACACCTCCAAGCCATACAAGAGCTCATTGATCATATCCTTAGATTTTAGCACTAGCTTTGTAAAGTGTGAGTGCTAGATTAGCTCTTGAGTGAGTGAACAAGCAAGGTTGAGTTCCTTGTAGCTGGTTCTAGAGTGAACCACACTTGTATTACGGTGTGCCGGCCCCTTGGAGCAATTGGTGGCTCGCCGGCAAGTCAACGACCCTCTGGCTTGGTGTGGAGCGGCGTCGACGACATTGTGCGGGGGACGGAGACCCCTCCTTCGTGGGCAATCTCCCTTAGTGAAGATCGGGATCAAGGTGACCGTGATTGTGTTCACGGAAGAGACTTGATTGCCGGGAAGTAATACTCTTCGTGAGTACTTCAACAACGTGGACGTAGGGGCGCCTTTGTGGCAATCCGAACCACAGGATAAATCCTCGTGTCGAGAATTCGCTTCCTCTCATCCCTCTCTTTAAGCTTCCGCATTTCATATTGCAACTTGTGTGCCTTTACCTTCTTAGTGTAGTATCTTGTTAAGATTGGTTATAGGTTGCAAAATTCTTTTGGGATGAGGGTTACACACTTAGGTGAACCGTAGTTGCACATCTAGTTAGCTTGTTTTAGTTTAACTTTTGTGCAAACTAGTCGAGATATATGTTAAGGTTTTAATAGTGCCTAATTCATCCCCTCTCTCTTTTAGTCTAGAGCACCCGATCACTTTCAGTGGGCTTTGCATCAACGTGTCGCAGAATTCAATTCAATTCATTCATTAGACGGCACGGCATGCATGTAAGGATTGTTGGTTATCGTGGGCATAGGCCAGATCGGATACAGTGGCACCCATCCATCCTATGCCTGAGTAAGATACAATGAATCACGCACTGTTGGTTATCGTGTAGGATGGGTACGTATGTAGACCCTGCATGCAGCCCATACAGCATGGCCGGCCGGCTCGATATTTGTCTCTGCTTACACAGGAGTAACATTATTGATTTCTTGAGTCTGTACTTTTCAGTGCCTGATCCTTCAATTCCTTGCTAACTATATAATAATAATAATAATAATAATAATAATAATAATAATATGCTTTTCAATGATTTCTATTTTTCTAAAGGCCTAAATCCTAATAACCGTAACCATGCATGCACATATACATGCATTAACTTGTATGCATGCACCTGGGTGTATTTTATATTGAGAATGCATCAATCCTCTCAGTTGCAACTGTGACAGTCCTGAATTGTGATCAGTTGCAACCGGGTCGGTCTATGTTGCAACCGCTTCGCTTTCAGTTACAACCGAGTCGGTCTGAGTTGCAACTAGTTCGCATCTAGTTGCAACCGGGCCGAGTCGCGTCCAGTAGCAACCGGCTCGTGTGTAGTTTTCAGTTCCACAATAGTAAGAGCTAGCTGTACGGCAATACATGACTAGGCAAAGCACAGCTTGAATCTTATCATGCATGCGCTGTTGGTTGGGGCAATCCTGTAGACATTTTCAGTTGTGCATGCATCGATCAGGGGCCGCCCGCGTGAGTACTCTGCTGCTTTGGTTTGATGTGCCGGCCGCTGGCGTGTATAAATACAGGGTGCATAAGCGATTCTCTTTTGCATTGGCGCCTGCTTCTGTGTCCTGCTGACCCGAGGCATCGACCATCGATCACCACTCACTTTTCCCAGCAGCAGCACTGCCCATCATATATAGCCTCCTCCATCCCGGTCCCGGCCTCTCTTCGATCTCTAGCTATATAGCATGCATATTACACACAATAGCTAGCTATCTATAGCTAGTCTCTCACACAACACAACACAACACAACACCGCGCCTCAAGCAGAGAGCCGCAGCAGCAGCAGAGGTGATGATGCTGGATGCCATGGACGCGGCGAGCATCATAGGGTACTTCAAGGGCAAGAGCATCCTCGTCACCGGCGCAACTGGGTTTCTTGGAAAGAGTATGTCCTAGTACTGCTTACTACATACTACTAGCTTCTTTCAAATATAATCAGACAATAAGCTAGCTAGCTATGGATGATGCAGTCCTTGTGGAGAAGATAATGCGCGTGCAGCCTGATGTCCACAAGATCTACCTTCTTGTGCGAGCGATCGATGAGCCATCTGCAAAGCAACGCGTCCAGCAAGAGGTACACATGTATACAGTGAACTAGTAGCCTCTAGCTAGCTAGGCTTATGAACAATTATAATAATAACATCCTAAACCTGCACTTTAATTATCTTCCTTAACGACCTACGTAGTGTTGATGTCGATCATCAGATTCAGGCAGCTGCTGCTTTGTTTCTCCGATTATTCACTGTTATGAAGCTCCTTATTAACTTAAGAAACGAGGGAGCGTACGACGTTAGTTACAGTGTGGTCGACTAACTCTGCATTGACGTCATGCACAGCAACTTACACTTGTTTTGCAACAGTACAAATTAAAGTGTAAACGACGTACAGTTTTATTTATGGGAACATATCTGGTGGAAACCACGACCTTCGTGAAAACCCGTGCAAACCATGGCAAAGAAGTCATCTAAATTCATGAAAAAAATATCACACATGTAGATGATATGATGATACACAACCTTGTAAAATATCTTGTCCAAACTCGATTTTGTTTGTGAGATATAAAAATAACAAATTTCAAGCCAAGAAGCTGTCCAGATGATTTATTAGAAATTTATTATTTTTATATCTCACAAACGAAGTCGAGTTTGGACAAGATATTTTATAAGATTGTATATCATCATATCATCTACATGTGTGATCTTTTTGATGAATTTAGATGATATTTTTTTGTCATGGTTTAAATGGGTTTTCACAAAAATTTAGTTTCCACCAGATATACAGCAGATCAGGTACGGTGAGACGACACAACGCCACCCCTGATCGATGGATTGATTATATTTTCAACTACACACACTCCATGCAGCAGCATGTATCAGAGCTCACTGACGAAGTTGGTTTTCAGTTGTTGCCATCTCGCTCTCACTCTGAATCTCTGATAGACAGAAAATAGAAAATAAAGCTGCTAGCTGTTGCCAAGCCGGCCGGCAGGAGGACGACGTTGCTGCTGCGTACTATGAAGCACTGTGTGCAGCAAGCATCATGATGCATGGCAACTAGGGATGCAAATTATATACATTTTGGATCATTGGTCGATCCAAAAAGTTGACAAAATGAACTGAAGTGGCATATATATCATCTTAATTAGGCGTATAGCCAGCGCATTTGCGCAGCTAGTATTGAAAATTCAAAAATTTGCATGTCGTTGTATCATTACGTAAAGATTATATTATTTTTTATCATACATCAGTCTGTTCATTATCGCAAATTATGTCTTATTATTGGTTAAAACAATTCAAATATGATCTATCTATAATAACAATTTGATTTGTTGAGCTTTAATAATATTATGCATATAATTATTCTTATTTTTGTTTTATAATATAGATTTAGTGTTTATTAATAATATAGATTTATAACTGATACATATCAAAATGATATTTTATATTTAATTTTTCATAATGGCATTGGTGGGCGATTTTTAATTAGGCACAAAGGTATTTTAGGTTAATTTTTATCATAATGCAGTGGTGGGTAATTTTTATTATTTTTATTTTTCTCCGATTAATGTGGAAATTTCTAAGCCTTGAGAACGAATGTGGGGGGCTCCGTTTGTTGGCCAAATAATAAGATAATAGATTAATTAGCTGATCCACACTATTAAATACCCACTTGCATGCCAACCAATCAATACCAAATAAACCATCTGATAATTAGTGTATAGTCTATAGTGTTTAATTTGCCTCCGATCCATGCACCCGATCGAGATGGATGGTCAGGGGAGGAGAGCTGGGCCGGAGTAATTGCGACTGATCAGGTGCACATGGGGCTGGCCGGCGGCGGCTCCGGCGAGGCAGGTTCCGATCCATCTCGCTCAGCTCGCTCCATGCAACCATGCCTGGATCTAATTAAACGTCCATCTCCATCATCCGTGCCATGCATCTCTTATCTTCATCTCAGTCGTCAGATCTGACTTCTCATCAGCCGATGGGGTGAGATAGACATAGTGAAAGATAGACTTAGGACATGACATACAATAATGCAAGAGAGGTGAAAAAAAGGGATAGATCATTATTCACTCACGCATGATTTACCAGCCTTGCTTATGTCTAGTCATTATTCTAGTAGTTGAGCAGCTTAGTCCTTTTGCCTGTCCTAGCAGTAATTACCTGCTGGTGGCTCATCAGTGGTTAGTACGACTCTGCTAGCTAGCTACACTGTACTGCCAGTCAAGCTAAGACCAATATTGCATTGTGTGCAGTGGTATATATTGAATGGCCCATATGGCCTGTTGGTTGTTGATGTGTGTAAATGGGAATTCATTTCTTGTTTTGGCTTACACTAATGCTACCTGCCTGCTGCCTTGGATGGTCCATAAGTCCAACCTCCAATACTTCAGTAAGGGTAAAAGTTAAAGAAAACATATATTCCCAAGTATGTACTGTACTAGTACAGAATATTTATTTGCTTCTAGTAGTCCTATACAACATTAATTGGAGGATGCCTTTTATTTGGTGATAACTAGTAACTAATTAATGGTAGTATTATGTTCAGAGACCACACTCGTCCTAGCTATGCTTTTGCATGTCGTCCACAAATATAAAGACTCACCTATATGACTAAAGTTTAATCCTCACTAAACTTAGGTGACTAAACATTAGGTAACTAAATTTTAATCCATATCTATTTGGATCCATAAATTTAACTTTAGGTGAGAAACCATTTCAAACACATAAATAGGTGACACTAAATTTTAGTTCGAATTAGGTGGGTTGGCGGATCTAGCGATGGATCTGAGGAGGCTCGAGCCTCTCCTAGACTCCTACTGCTGGAAATCCCATGGAGCCCCCCTAAGCCCCCGCCCCCTACAAATTTGAGGAGAAAGAAGGATAGAAATGGAGGCGAGAGGGGAAGAACATGAGAGCCCCTCCTGAAGCTCAATCCTACCTCCGGCATGCTGGGCTAATGGACTAAACGGCTTTAGTTGGGATGAAACTAAACTTTATTTAATTAGTCAAAAGTTTAGCCTACCTATTTGGATCATCTAATGAACTAAACTGTAGAACTATAGTTTCGTCCATGGATCACTGATCGAGTATGCATGCAGGTGATAGACGCGGAGCTGTTTGACCTCCTGAGAGAGAAACATGGCAAGGGCTTCCAGCAGTTCGTGGAGGAGAAGGTGGTTGCATTGGCCGGAGACATCATCTACGAGAACCTGGGCCTGGAGACACCCATGCTGGAGGCGCTTGCCAAGGAGATCGACGTCATCGTCAACATTGCAGCAACCACCAACTTCTACGGAAGGTCTAGCAGCTCATCGATCATCAGCTATATATGACACAATTGTATTTATTACTTGTATCTATTTGTATAATGGTTATTACTTGCATGTACTAATTAATTTAATTTTTCTGATATATGATGCATGCATGGCTTGTAGGTATGATGTTTCCTTGGATGTGAACGTGATGGGGGTGAAGCACCTGTGCCACTTCGCCAAGCAGTGCGCCAACCTCAAGATGCTCATGCATGTCTCGACCGGTCAGTACGGTGATCATCATCTGTTTACTAGTGTTGGACAACAACTTCTGAACGTACGGCGGCGTGCCTGCAGCTTTCGTGTCTGGCTTCAGGGAGGGGCTGATCCTGGAGAAGCCCATCAACCCCGGCGAGTCGCTGCGTGAAGGCACCCACCTGGACATCGACGCCGAGCTGCGCCTCGTCAGAGAAGTCAAGAAGGAGCTGACGGCAATGAACTCCAACTCCTCCAGCAGCAGCGACGACGCCCACAATGATGATAAGAAGAAGAAGACGGAGGAGAGGACGGCCATGAAGGAGCTGGGCCTCCAGCGGGCTCGCCACTTCGGTTGGTCCAACACCTACGTCTTCACCAAGGCCATGGGCGAGGTGCTCCTCGGGCAGCTTCGGGGCGACATCCCCGTGGTGATCATGCGGCCGAGCATCATCACCAGCATCCGGGAGGACCCGGTGCCGGGGTGGATGCAGGGCACCCGCACCATCGACACCATCATCATCGGCTACGCCAAGCAGAACCTCTCGTGCTTCCTCGCCAACCTCAACTTCGTCATGGACGTCATCCCGGGGGACATGGTGGTGAACGCCATGATGGCGGCCATGGTGGCGCACTCGGAGGAGAAGGGCGCGCAGGTGGTCTACCACTCCACCTCGTCGCTGCGCAACCCGGCCACCTACAACGTGCTCTACCAGTCCGGCCTCCGCCACTTCTACGAGAACCCGCGGGTGGGGAAGGACGGCAAGGTCATCCCCACCAGGGAGATGTACTTCTTCCCAACCATCGCGCGCTTCCACCTCTACATGATCTTCACATACAAGATACCACTAGAGGTCGATCTACTTATTATTATCATTATGTTCGTTGTGCCTTTTATTTCATATATATATATATATAATTAATAAGTTTATTTTGGTATATATCATCATCAATTGACAATTGTTAATTTGTTATATGTGATGTTGATGCCGCGCACAGATTCTGCACTTGGTGAATCTGCTGCTCTGCGGGTTCTTCTCGCGGCTCTACAACGACCTCAACCGCAAGTACAAATTTGTGATGCATCTTGTTGATGTCTATGGCCCCTTCGCCTTCTTCAAAGGATGGTAAAATTAAGCTACTCATATAACAGTTACTCACTACTCCCTAGGTTATAAAAAGTTGACGTTTTGACAAAGATTAGTTAAAATATTCAAATTCACTATGCATATCTTTTTGTGTATATGGAAATAATATGCATGCTTACATCGTCTTCAATAATATTTACATAATCTCACAAATTATTAGATTTTGTAAACATGTTCCTATAAAAATTATGATATATAGTAGTTTCTCGAATAATACCACAAAAGGTTAGAATTAAAGCACCAATTGTTAACCAAAAGAACTAGTACTTAATCAAGCTTGATTCAGTAAATTACACTGGCCCATACATCTAGTAGTACTCTACTCTTGGTTTCTGATTTTCTTTCCTTTAATTTCCTGATGGCGATGAAGTTTCGATGACATGAACCTGGAGCGGCTGAGGCTGACGATGGCGATGAAGACCCCCGAAGATCGCATGTTCAATTTTGACCCCAAGACCATCGACTGGGATGATTACTTCACCAAAATCCACATACCTGGTGTTCTCAAGTATTTGTGCAAGTGAAGGCTGCTACTCTCAACTTGCTTGTTGCTTCTTCACCTTCTTGCTATAGAAAAAAGGCTCTTATTCTTAATTTGTGGAAAGCGAAGACCATCCCGCTTGTTGTACTACGTGCTCTACGGACCGGGTGATCGATTATCAAGAAAAGAAATAATAAGATGAGTAGATTGATACATATAGTTGTATTGGAGAAGCTCCATATACCTCTAATATAATAGTGGTATAACGTGTGCCTGATGTGTTAGGTGGCAGCCTATCATATCATGAGTACGAACTTGTAATCTGTTTGCTGATATGTACGTGTCAGTGACCATGAAAAAAGATGTGTAATATCTATCTGCAATGCCAGTGAAATTAATTAAGAAGGAAAACTAATATCAGAAAGTACTTTGCATGTGGTGTTGAAGAAGAATGATCTCTGATCCAACTTGTGTTTGAAATGAGTACGTAGCTCCTCAAGTACATATACTTCTAACTATTTGAAGGAGGATGGTCCATTATATTGTTGTAAAAGTTCATGCAAGATATTGTTGTTTCAAGATAGGAATTACCATGCAAATGCATTCACTGTTGCTTGTGTGCTAGCTACCAGAAGGTGATGTACACATAGACACCGTCCATGTTACTGTACTATCTTGAGTGCTTCTGACGCTAGCTGTTGTAAAATATCTTGTGCTGGCCAACTTTTATTTCGTGCAGACGACCGCCGTCCATCCTCTCACTTTAAATTGTTTGCGCCTACCAAACTTATCAAGCCACGTATGCCAGGCATTAGGTGCCAAAATTGCCTGACTAAACCTGTGTGTGTATAAATGTAACCTCCTCTTACAGCCTCACTTCATCTTCTGATTAGTTCTCGCTTCTGCTAGCAGCCTGCTGCCATAGCTGCAAGCAAGACAGGGAGCGCACGGAGGTACTAGTAGTGCCATAACTTGTCCCTCTGTGCATGCGTCTGCTGTCCTGCACCACATAGTCATCATGCATCCGACCACAAATTAAAACAGTCTCCTTTTTTTCAGTTCGTCCCTGTGTCTCAAGAAAATTAATTAAACAAAAGCAAGATCGTCCATCAGTTGTCAAGAGACAAGCAGCAACCACCAGCAGAGAAAGACAGGCAGATGATGGAGGGGAGCATGGACGCTGCAAGGATCATAGGGTACTTGAAGGGGAAGAGCATCCTCATCACCGGCTCAACTGGCTTTCTTGGAAAGAGTAAGTAGTGTATATATTACAAATTAAAAAGATCAACTTATTACATGTACTAGCTAGCTAGATCATACTATATCATGGATCAGCTGTTGATCGATCAATGCAAAGCATGGGCTGAATGTTTTTCTTTTTTGAATCGATCGATGTGCTGAATGAATTGAATGACTAGTTGTGAGCATGCATGCATGCAGTTCTTGTGGAGAAGATCCTGCGGGTGCAGCCTCATGTCCACAAGATGTACCTCCTGGTACGAGCCATCGACGCGCAGTCCGCCAAGCACCGCGTCCACCAAGAGGTTAATTAATTATTTTTATATGTATATTATTTATATATATAATAAAAATGAGTGTTGGTTGCAGTGTCCATCAGTCAGCCAAATTCACACTCAATCTTTCTCTCACGAAATTACCTACTTTCCCGTCAGCTTATAGAGAGTACATATATAGTATTAGTCACTGGTAGTAAGTAAGGATCAGCTGCTGCTTAGCTGCTTCTTATCCATGAATTCTTTTTATATATATTGCTTGTGCAGTACTTCCTGCTCCCATAAAAGAATGGAATTATGGGATTTGTACCCGTCAAACTAGTTCAAGTTTGATCAAATTTATAGTAAATAATATTACTGCTTATGTTTTCAAATAAAATTATTATGAAAATATATTCTATAACTAATCTACTGGTACTTATTTATATCATGAATTTTATTATTTTTTATAACTTTAGTCACAATTCAAACTGTTTGACTTATTGAAAAGTGAGAATTGATTTCTTTTGTGGACGGAGGGAGAATAAGCAAACAAGCTCATCGATGTGGGGTGGATGTTGTCGCTTTTGACTTGCTAAAAGTGGACTATATATATAGTAGAATGGAAAATATTTTTTTAGTGCAATAATGAAATAAGTAATGCAATGCAGGTGATCGGCGCAGAGCTGTTCGGCCTCCTGAGAGAAAAGTACGGCGAGGGGTTCGACTCGTTCATCGAGGACAAGATTGTTCCTTTGACCGGAGACATCACCGGCGAGGACCTGGGCCTGGAGGCATCCACACTGCACCAACTGGCCAAGGACATGGACGTCATCGTCAACATCGCTGCAACCACCAACTTCTACGAAAGGTAATCGTTCGGCTGACTGGCTGTGGCCGGTAGCTAGTGCTGATTTATTCAAAGATTAGTTGCTAGGAAATGAAGATTGCAAAGGATCGAGCGATATGATCGCAAGGAAATCTCTCTCTGCACTGCAGGTATGACGTCTCTTTGGACGTGAACGTGATGGGGGTGAAGCACCTCTGCCACTTCGCCAAGCAGTGCGCCAACCTCAAGATGCTCATGCATGTCTCGACCGGTCAGTACAGTGATCATCATCAGTGTTACTGCTGATGAATCATCAGTCTAGTCGATCTCTAGTAGTATAGCTAGTGGCCGGCCGGCTGAATCTATCTCATCACTCATCACGCATGCGTGCGCGCAGCTTTTGCGTCCGGCGACAGTGCGGAGGTGATCCCGGAGAAGCCCATCACGCCCGGCCAGTCGCTGCGGGAAGGCTTGCGCCTCGACATCGACGCCGAGCTGCGCCTCGCCGCCGACGTCAAGAAGAACCTGACGGCGGCGGCCAGCGGCGACGGCGGCGGCGACGCCCACAATAATAACAAGACGGCCGATGAGAGGAAGGCCATGAAGGAGCTGGGCCTCCAGCGGGCACGCCACTTCGGGTGGTCCAACACCTACGTCTTCGCCAAGGCCATGGGCGAGATGGTGCTGGAGCAGCACCGCGGCGACATGCCCGTGGTGATCATGCGCCCCAGCATCATCACCAGCGTCCGGGCGGACCCGCTGCCGGGGTGGATGCAGGGCACGCGCACCATCGACACGCTCATCATCGGCTACGCCAAGCAGAACATCTCCTGCTTCCTCGCCGACCTCCGCATGGTGATGGACGTCATCCCGGGGGACATGGTGGTCAACGCCATGCTGGCGGCGGCGGCGGCGCGCTCCGGGGAGAAGGGGGCGCTGGCCATCTACCAGCCCACCTCGTCGCTGCGCAACCCGGTGACCTACGCCGTGCTCTACCGCTCCGGCGCCCGGCACTTCATCGAGCACCCGCGCGTGCGGGACAACGGCGAGGTCATCCCCAACAAGGAGATGCGCTTCTTCTCCACCATCCCGCGGTTCCGCCTCTACATGATCCTCACCTTCAAGCTGCCGCTCGAGATCCTGCACGCGGCCAACCTGCTGCTCTGCGGGACCTTCTCCAAGCTCTACAACGACTCCAACCGAAAGTACAAGTTCGTCATGCATCTCGTTGACGTCTATGGCCCCTTCGCATTCTTCAAAGGATGGTACTACTGCATTTTCGATGATGTTTCTTTCTTTCTGAATATATATGATTAATTAATCTGTTATTTTCCTTGGATGTTGTCACATGCATGGTAATAATTAATGAAGCTTTGACGACACCAACCTGGAGAGCCTGAGGTCAACAATGGTGACGAAGAGCCCTGATGAAGATGAGATGTTCAACTTTGATCCCAAGATCATCGACTGGGACGACTACTTTTACAGAATTCACATTCCTGGTGTCCTCAAGTACGTCTGCAAGTGATCAAGACATGTTTTATTGGCCGTGCACCTTGTTCATACATGGACCAAAAAAATATATGAAACTCTGTTCATATATACTTAAAGACACACCAATTAATTGTTTCTTTTATGTTGTAATTAATTACAGTACAAAGGATGTTACAAGTTGAATTGGCTGTTAATAAATGTGCTGATGAAGCACCATATATATGAAATAATATTGATGAAACGTGTGCTCTGTGCTCGTCTTATCCGGCAGCCTCAACATGTAGTCTCTGTCTGTCCATTACAATAAAAAGGATCTGTAACCTCTGTCTGCACTCTGCAGTTACAATGAAATTGAGAAGCATAACAATCAGAAAGTAGCTAGTGTGATGCTCAATAATGCTCTGCGCAGCTTGTCATATGCCTTGTTGGCGCTTTAATTTGCCTCACATGATTTACTCCTAAGAAAGACTGCGATGGGCAGCTCAAAATTAAAATAGTGCTGAGGAGTCAAGCCAAACTACCCATTTTCTTTGCCTCAACACACGCAAAGACCGGCACACGAAAACAAGGACAATGTGCTTTGAGAAAAGTATGAAGCGAGGAGGCGCGTATGCGGGAGACTTCTTCTTGCGTTTCTCGGGACACTGAAGAAAGCTTCCTATGTACAGGTACTAGTTACAAGGCAGCTGGGATCTGTACTTGTCAAGTTTTCTTGGACATCACAAAGAGTGGACGTTGTTACTGGCTGCAATCTGTCACGGTGCAATGAGCAGCTTCTTTATGAAGCTGATAACCTTTGGCACATCAACTGTCCATGCAACCGAAATTGGTTTATAGGCTGACCATGGGTTCTCTGAATTCCACCTGCACCATACTGGGAGGCAGTCAGAAACAACTGTTAAATATGCTGAAACATATTTACCAAGGTTTGCTTATTCCAAAAATCTTATCTTACTATTACTAATTAGAGGCTCCTTTCAAATCTCGATATGAAGCCACCTAGAATTCCAGGTAGACACTCTACAAAAATAAAGAAATTCTAGAAATTTATTATCTTATTATTTGGCCAACAAACAGAACCTTCACGTTCGCTCTCAAGACCTAAAAATTCCCACAGAAATTAAAATTACCCATCACAGCCATTACGAAAAATTAGCCTAAAATACACATATACATATTTATAAATTACCCACCAGTGCTATTAAAATATATTTTTATTTATAAACATATATCTATCCATCATTTTGCATATCAAGCTACATATCGTGCATATCTATAGGATACTAGCTACACGAACAATTAAAATATTTACCACACGTATATCTTATTATATTACCAAAATCACAAATGCACCATAACGATTACATTATTATTAGTCAAAATAAATAAGATAATTCTTGGTTTTGCACTATATTAGACTACCACCTGGCCTGCAGTGATCATGATGAGAGGATGGTCAAAGTTGGGCCAGCGATGAGTGTCGGTATTTTTACCGCTCGCCTACTTTGGGATGCCCCAAGATAGGAGATGGTTGGGAGCAGATCGCCGAATCTGGAACTTGAAGGTAAACGCAAGGACACAAAACACAAATTTAGACAGGTTCGGGTCGCCGGAATAGCGTAATACCATACGTCCTGTGTGGTGGTTTGGTATATTGCGCCCTGCGCTGGTTCATACCAATCTAGGTACCCTGCCCTCTTTTATGTAGTCCAGGGGGTGGAATTCTAGTCGGTTTACAAGGTAGGAGTCCCAGGAGGATTACAAAGTAGATTCCTAGGAGGATCACAATTTTTTCCTTCTTTGTGTGTATCCGGAATCTTCTTCATATCTATGCGGTGTGCACAGTCCTGTGGGCCCGGGTCTGACAAGCCCCCGAGCTCTTCGTAGCCGAGTACTGCAGGCGCGAGTACTTCTGAAGTCGTCTTCGAGTACTTGGAGTGCTCCGTCGAGTGCTTCAAGTGATCTTCCGAGTACTTCCGGCTGCATCGAGGCTGTGAGGTGCTCAAGCCCCGAAAGTCTTCTTTTATATGGTGCGTGATGAACTCGCGCTCCATATGGAGTAGCCTCCGAGCCTTAGGTTGAATCGCAGAATCAGGCTGAGGGTCAAATCAGTCTTCAATCTTCTGGTCTTTATCTTCCAAAATTTTGAAAAATAAACCGTCGATGACACGTGTCCCGCGGCCCCGAGCCTTGAATCCAAATTCCAAGATTTGGAATAAAGGATCCAAAAGTCGTGGCAGGCAGTGTAGAATTTTTCTTGCCTCCGGTCTTCACATGAGTCAGCATCGAGTAGTTTTGCGGCGTCCAGCCCCCGAGCCTGCGAGCCAGGCAAGCCATGGAAGCCACGTTGAGTAGTTTTGGTGTCCAGCCCCCGACCCTGAGAGCAGGACATGCCAGCAGCATGATCCAGGTCCGATCTCCTATGAAATAAACATAAAAATATGTGGTAAAATGATATACATGATATCAAGTTGGGAGTATCCCAGTATTGTAGAAAATACATGTAAAAGAACGGGAGAAAATCCCAGCATTAAAGAATGCATATAAAACTTTTTTTTCGTGTCTTGCGGTCATGTCCCGAGCAGTTAGCCTATTACGTGTAAGCACCTGATCCCTGATAGCCGTAGCCATAGCGTAGGGAACTTGGCCGCATGCACGCGTAGGAACATAGGCGTGTAAGGAACATGGCCTCATTTAGGTCATTATTTGTAATTTTGGTGAATAAGTGACAATATAATCAATAGGACTAACAAGTTTGTGAGATCACACTTGTAGGAGTTTTTAGGTCCCATGGATATGAGTCAACATGTCTAATTCATCGTCAAGACGCAATGTCTAATCTATCGTCGAGACGCCAAGTCCAATCCACCATCAAGATGACAAGTCCAATCCGCCGTAGAGATGTCAAAGCATAGTGGAAATCCAGAGGTAGAATAAATTTGAAGGATCCAATTGATCGCTGCGATGCATTGGACGAGTTTGGAAGAAAACAGGGGCACCAGTTTAACCGATGCCTAAGCATCGGTGCATCCGATGGTTGTCTGAAGATCCAACGCCCTGGCATCCGTGCAAGTCTGAGCACCTCTGGAGATCAAGTGAAGAAAGAGTGAAGCACCGGTTCAACCGACGAGGCCAAGTTAAGCATCGGTGCATTCAACATACTATGTTCCAGAGACGATGTCAAGCATGCAGCAGCCAAGCCTTCAGCACCGGAAGATCCGACGGCTACCGGAGTAATGCGTCGGTGCAATGACGTCAGAAAGGTGTAACGGCTATATGAAGGACAAGTGTCACCAAAAGTTCTGACGCCCTAGCATCGGTTCATCCGATGGTCCCTGAAGTTGCTGCAGCGTGTCATAGAGGCCAACGGTTACTTCAGAGCGCAGAGTGACCGGAAAAACCGATGCTCTATGCACCGGAAGTTCCGATGCCTACGCAGAAAACTGGCCAACGGCTAGTAACGGCTCTCTTGACATGGTGGCATATATATATATATATATATATATATATATATATATATATATATATATATATATATATATATATATATATATATATATGTGTTCCCCCGGCCATTTGAAGCTTGCTGGAGTCCCAAGACATCTCATACACACCCAAGAACACCTCCAAGCCATACAAGAGCTCATTGATCATATCCTTAGGTTTTAGCACTAGCTTTGTAAAGTGTGAGTTCTAGATTAGCTTTTGAGTGAGTGAACAAGCAAGGTTGAGATCCTTGTTGATGGTTCTAGAGTGAACCACACTTGTATTATGGTGCGCCGGCCCCTTGGAGCAATTGGTGGCTCGCCGGCAAGTCAACGACCCTCCGGCTTGGTGTGGAGCGGCGTCGACGACATTGTGCGGGGGACAGAGACCCCTCCTTCGTGGGCAATCTCCCTTAGTGAAGATCGGGATCAAGGTGACCGTGATTGTGTTCACGGAAAAGACTTGATTGCCGGGAAGCGATACTCTTAGTGAGTGCTTCAACAACGTGGACGTAGGGGCGCCTTTGTGGCAAACCGAACCACGGGATAAATCATCGTGTCGAGAGTTCGCTTCCTCTCATCCCTCCCTTTAATCTTCCGCATTTCATATTGCAACTTGTGTGCCTTTACTTTCTTAGTGTAGTATCTTGATAGGATTGGCTATAGGTTACAAAACTCTTTTGGGATGAGGGTTTCACACTAAGGTGAACCGTAGTTGCACATCTAGATAGCTTGTTTTAGTTTAAGTTTTGTGCAAACTAGTTGGAGCCATAGGTTAAGATTTTAATTGTGCCTAATTCACCCCCTCCCCCTCTTAGGCTAGAGCACCCGATCACTTTCAATTGGTATCAGAAGAGTCGAGGTTGGCGTGTGCTCCTCGAGTATTTTAGCAACCGTTGATAGAAGACAACGAAAACAGAGAAGAAGTCGACAAGGCGACAAATAAGATGCGCGGCGCGCATAAAGCACTCGACGAGAGTGCGGGTTGCGGACAAAAAAGTCGGCAAAAATGCGGGTTGCGCACAAGAAAAGTCGACAAGAGTGTGTGTTGCGCACAAAGCAGTCGATTACGGTGTAGCCCCCGAGCGTAGGTTCAGTCAAGAGGCGTACACCAAAAAAGCAGTCGATCTTGTGAAAAACAAGTCGAAAAGGGTATAAGTGACTTAGCTTGATTATTGCCGACTAGTCGGAGTCGATTCCGACTAGTTAGTGATGGTGCGAGGTCCACTCTCGACTAGTTTTCTAGTCGAGAAAAATAGTCGATGATGGATCGAAGTAGTCGACACCGAGTCACCGAGTAGTCGAAGTAGTCGGCGGCGATTGTTGACGTTGCCGAGTAGTCGATGTAGTCAATGTAGTCGGCGACGTGTCGCCTAGTGTTGTCTAGAAGTCGGAGTAGTCGTCGCTTGATCCCGCTGGTAGCCTTCATGATGGGCAAGTAGCGATTTTTGAATTTGCTTTTCCATGATGCTGTAGCTTACCGTGTTGATGCACAACTCCCAATCGGAACAGGTTGGGACTCGTGGACAGCCTCCAACCCAAACCTGCTCAGCACTCTACCGAGTTGATCTTCAGCAAATAAATCCTCCTCTGCTTCGGTCTTGACCCAGATACGGCCGCATACAACTCGGTCTCGGCCTTGATGCTGATTGGGGTCACGCTTGGTTGTGGCTTCTCTGTTTCCTATATTCGAACTCGACAGGAACAGTTCGACGATGGACCTGTTTGTCCGCTTCGGACTCATATTCGACGAGAACAGTGCTTCTCCGCTTCAATCTCGACGCTGCAGCTGAACAATGGACCGAATCGCTGCTCAATTGGTTGAAGTAGAGATTGTCGACTCGCCAAGTAGATTGATTTTGTTGACAAGGTCCTTCAAATTCTCCCAATGATCGTGACAATCGCCCCATGGTGAGCGCCAACTGTTGGTATTTTTACCGCTCACCTACTTTGGGATGCCCCAAGATAGGATATGGTTGGAAGCAGATCGCCGAATCTGGAACTTGAAGGTAAACACAAGGACACAAAACACAAATTTAGACAGATTCGGGTCGCCGGAATAGCGTAATAACCTACGCCCTATGTGGTGGTTTGGTATATTGCGCCCTGCGCTAGTTCATACCAATCTAGGTACTCTGCCCTCCTTTATATAGTCCAGGGGGTGGAATTCTAGTCGGTTTACAAGGTAGGAGTTCCAGGAGGATTACAAAGTAGAGTCCTAGGAGGATCACAATTTTTTCCTTCTTTGTGTGTATCCGGAATCTTCTTCATATCTATGCGGTGTGCACAGTCCTGTGGGCCCGGGTCTGACAATGAGAATTATAGAGTTGGAGACTAATAGCAAGGTCATGTTTAAGTGTGAATTTTTTGAAAAGAAATCTTACTATTTAGGAGTATTAAATAAAATCTATTTATAAATTTTTTTTGCACGGATGGGTTGTAAATCGCGAGACCAATCTAATGAGTCTAATTAATCCATGATTAATCCATAATTAGTGGATGGTTACTGTAACATCTGTAGGATCAAGAACACCGACTAGGGGGGGTGAATAGGCGGTTTAAAATATAAAGCCAACAACACTAGAGAAATTTAATTAGTAACAAAGGAAAAGCCCTATGTCATGCAATTACTATCTCTAGATGGGTTTGCAACCTAGGGTGACAAGAGACAAGTCAAGCCCTAGTAAAGTAAATTGCTCAAAGTAAAAGCAAGTATTAAAGAGCAAGAGAAGTAACCAAGCTTGACACAAGAAATTATCCCGTGGTGTCAATGACTTGCCGGTCACCCCTAATCCACGTTGAGGTGGATTTCAAGAATCAACCGCTCCTCTATCAAGAACCTCTTGATCTTGAGCCGGCTAGAATCAAGGAACCGCTCCACACCTCGATTCCACTAGAGTTGCTCTTCACCACTCCAGTGAGGTGAGCACAAAACCTCTCACAACCGAAATCGGGGCTCCTCAACAATCTCTTTGGAGGAGCTCCACGAAATCCACTTCTCCAAGCCGTCTAGGGAGCGGCAACTCCCAAGAGTAACAAGTTGATGACGCTTGCTTGAAATTTCCCTAATGCCACAAAGCTCAAACTCTTGATGCAATGCACTAGGAAGCTCTCACACTCTCAAGGATGCAATCTCTAAGCAAGTGTGTGTGAGAGAGGAATGCCTTAGCTCTAAGATATCAAGTATGCTGTCCAAATGGCCAAGAGAGCCTCCCAATGGCCGGGCATTGGGTATATATAGACACCCCTCAAAAAACTAGCCGTTACACTCTTTTCTGCGAAGTCGCGGACCGTCCGCGTTTCAAAAACCGGACTGTCCGCCGTTATAAACCAGTGAGTCAGAGTGCAATAAATGCATGTCAGAACTAGCCGTTAAGCCCTGTCGGACCGTCCGCGCCCCAGTGGCAAACCGTCCGCAGTTAAGAGTTCCAACCCACCAGAGACTAACATCGTCTCTGGAACAATTTTGAGATTAGCCTGCGGACCGTCCGCGCCTCAGGAGCGGACCGTCCGCAGTTTAACTTTTGAGCCCAAACCAGAGAAACATCCTCTCTGGTACAAACCTGAGATTAGCCGGCGGACCGTCCGCGCCCCATGGGCGGACTGTCTGCCGTTCAACTTTGAAGCTCACACCAGACAGACACCCTTTCTGGTACACATTTGAAAAATAGTGGCGGACCGTCCGCCCACCTGGGCCGGACCGTCCGCGAGCCCACCAGAGACTCTGCAAGCTCTCTGGAATGGTCGCGGACAGTCCGCCCCTCCGGTGCGGACTGTCCGCCGTTACTCAGTCAGCTTTCAAACTAGTCTTTTTCAAATCTTTTCAAAACGCCGTTAGCCCTCATGCATGCAACTAGACATTTTGAGCAAAATGGCACTAAAGACCCGTCAAGCATGAGTACACAACCCCTCTTGATAGTACGGCTATCTATCCAACAAATCCGGTCACTTTTCATCCACTAAACGCCTTGTGACCGGTAAAATACAAAAGCCCTATTTTATACCTTTGCCTTGAGCCCGAGCTTTGCTCATCATCTCCAAAACTCCATACGCTCACAATCAAATCTCTTTCATCCGTGGATCAACCTATACTCATTATCTCAACTGAAATCATTAATCCACAAACCGTTGTCATTAATTACCAAAACTCGAATTAGGGGCCTAGATGCTTTCAATCTCCCACTTTTTGGTAATTGATGACAACACTTAATTTTGGAGTGATAAAAGTTTTCAAGTCAACTTTATACGCTAGGCATAAGGTGGACTTGGAATTGAACTTTTGGAAGAACTTACTCATTTTCATGAAAATTTCAGAATATGGTATGAATAAATTCACCAAGTTCGATGAGTAGAGAGAACTCCCCCTTAATATGTGCATATAAATTTGCATGAATACCAAGTACACATATATATATTTGAAACTTTTGACGGAGTTTTCCCTACAAGTGGAAATCGAGGCATACAAGATACAAGATATATATGATATGAACTTTAGCATGGTTAGCACAACCTCACAACCACAAGATGAACATAAATAGATAAGAGTAGCATAAACTAACATAGTTCATCACACAATACAAACCAAATGTTCAAATCCAAACACAAGTCTCAAATAGAGTTCATGAAAGACACAAATAAAACATGAGAGGCAAGCGGAAGCTGAAAACGAATGATCTCCATAAGAAGTCCATGAGCTCCCCCTAGATCCAAGCACTCCAAAGCTCCTTCTCCCCCTTTGGCATCAATTGCCAAGAAAGTCAAACGGCTGGTGGAGGAGGTGGCAGTGGGTAGAACGGCTGGTGCGGGTAGAACTCTAGAGGCGGCACTGGAGCCGGAAATACCGAGTAGAAGTGATCCGAAAATCCAGTGAAGGCTGTGCTGAAGGCATCAAAGCGCTGCTCTAGCTGCTCCTGTCTCTGCTCAAACTGCTCAAACTGCTCAGAAGAGGGCAAATCCTCAAAACGTGAGTCAAGAGCTGCTATATCTGAGTGTAAACTCTCATGAAACCCCTGCATCTGAGCCATCATGGGCTGGAGCATCTGCTGCTGCATGTTCTGAAAGTTTAGGTTCATCTGATTCTGCATCTGACTGGCCAACCCCGCAATCTGAGAGGACATGCTCTCCTGCATGGATGCAAAGTATGGGTCAAAATAGCCAGCTGGAGGAGCCCACTGCTGCTGTGCTGGAGGATGCGGTGGTGGCATGGCATGCTGAGCTGCAGCTGCTCCCATGTGAGCATCATCATCACTATCATCTTGCCCCTGTGCTTCAGCATCCATATCATCTCCAGGGAAGGGAGTCAAAGTCCTCAAGAGAAAAGCATTGTCATTCTTGAATGGCCTGAAAGGTGTGTGCTTGCTTTCACATATCCCTCTGAAACTAGTCTTAACCTTGATGATAGACATAATATATGGAGCAAAATATAAGTTCATTTCCATGTTTAGCCTCAAATCTGCAAGCTGATCCATGATAAGAGCAATGACATTGATTCTATTTCCATTCATGACATGAGATATCACATTCCAATAGTGTCCTCTAATCTTGTCCTTGTTGCCACTCTTAGGCATGAATGTGACTCTAGCAATCTTATTGATCACTGCAGGATGATGACTTAGACCCTGAGTGCCCCCAAAAGTTCTAGCAATTCCAAGATGTGCAGGCTCATAGAACATGGGATAGTCATTCTCATCTAGAGGGTTTTCTAACACAATATTCATACTTTGCTCACTAGTGATGAAATTATAATCCAATTCATTTGCCTCAGCAAACTGTGCAAATGTAGCACCATAGGTTCTTTTCCCAGTTGTCCACCTAAAAGTTTCCTCAACCATGTTGATCTCTAGAGTGGCATAGAACTGGCGTATCACAGTTTCATTCCAATCACACCTATGCTGCAGAAAATTAGGTAACCCCATTTGCTGAAATCTATCTACTAGATCAGTCATGACTTGTTGTTGTCTCATGTAGCCTATGTCAATGGTCTGATGTTTGAATACATTTTTCTTAATTAGATGACCAAAGTAAACATCTTTTTGTACCTCGGTTTTGAAGAAGAGAATGTTGGTGTCACGAGGCAAGCTGAACTGATCCACTGCTCTTGCATTTGCATAGCTTTCTGCAGTCCACTGTCGACTAGGTAGATCCAGCCCCATCAAATCTGTAACATCATTGTCAACCCCCTCAGTATCTTCCTCTGAAGATTCATCACCAACATCTCCCACTGAAGATGCAGCAGCCATCTCACTGACATTTGGAGCATAATCCACATCATTCGAGTCATCACTGTCTCTTTGTCTCTTGGAAGTCATTGCCTTCTTAATCTTTGAAGCAGTGGCCTTGATGATCTTCCGAGGTGGTCTGAGATCAAGATTTAACCATAAGAACAATTACTAAAGTCATAGAATCAATCCTTAATGATATAACTCAATTCAGCATTGATCTGAAAAATCTGATACTAGCGGACCGTCCGCACTTCTGAACGCGGACCGTCCGCGGTTCATGAACTACCACGGCGGACCGTCCGCGTCCAGCAGGCGGACTGTCCGCGACCCATCTGTTCTGCGCAGGAACACAAAATCGCCCTCATCTTTGATTCACCCACATTTTGAGTTTCGATTCAAATCCACCAACCAAAATTAAACTATAGCATCTCCTCATCACTAGGAATAAGATCCCCAAGTGTTTTCAAGAATCTATGGTCCAAAAATAGATCGGAGCATCTAACCCTAACTCTTTCCAATAAAGAAATCCAAGAACAAGAGTTAGGGATTCATCAAAATACCGAGAGGACATGATGCACAATCTTGAGAAGAGTCCGGGGATGTGCTCGGACCGTCCGGGAACCACTCCAAAAAGGCTTGACCTTGTTGTCTCCCCCACGTGCTTGAGAGAGAAAGAGAGAGAGCCTTTTGAGGATATGTGCGGTTTGGTGGGGGAGAGTAAGAGGGACATCCAATATAAGTCAAGTCTGGCCGACCCCACCTTTCTGTCCAGTCGCGGACTGTCCGCGATATCCTGGCGGACCGTCCGCCGTTGAATTTTTTACCCTGCCAACCGACTGAAACTGCCTCTGGAAAAAAACTGCCCAGCACAGGCGGACCGTCCGCGGTCCTTTGGCGGACTGTCCGCCCCTTACCCACGGACTGTCCGCAGTACCAAATTTCAGACTGTCCAGAATTGTGCCAATTTTCTCAATTCCAACTCCGATTTGGGATCATTGCTCATATAAAAATCCAAAAATCTCAAATATTGCATAAAAACCTTCAAAATACTCATATGAGCAAGTTTCAATAAGAATTCAAAAATAAATCGAGTAGAATCATGAAAACTCATAAATGGCTCAAAAATACCTCAAACATTCAGAAAAATGAAACAAGGAGAGCATGAAAGAACCATATACCACATGTGCTAGTTTTCAAGCCACATTTGAGAAGTCAATGATATTTAACTCATTTCTCAACTTGCAAAATCGAGATTCATCCAAAGGCTTGGTAAATATATCGGCTAATTGATCATCCGTGCCAATACCATCAATCTTGATATCACCCTTGTTCACATGATCTCTAAGAAAATGATGGCGGATATCAATATGCTTGGTTCTTGAATGTTGAATCGGATTAGAGGCAATCTTCACGGCACTTTCATTATCACACAACAAGAGAATTTCATCAAATTTCACACCATAATCTAGAAGGACCGCAAGCTTCTTCATCCTCCATGGAGTCTGGAGGCTATCCATCACCTACTGCCCACCGGTGATGTCTAAACGTGCATGTCTGTAAGCCCAATGCAAGCACAAGGCTATTGCACTTCCAACCTAACCCTTTCTCGCAATTGTCCTGCATCCCTGTCCTTGACGAGGGAGGGTCCATGACATTACTCCAAAGATTTGTTGCCGATATTGCTACAAGACACTACCACACCTCACAATTAACACCACAAGCTCAAAAAAAATTAACACCATAAGCAGATCAGGAATCAGGACAATATCGATCAGGCCATGATTGGTACAGTAAGCTCATCAGGCTTGAACATGAACATAAGTTGCTGAAATTCTGAATGGAATCTTGTGCTATGCACTATGGAGATTTGTTGGCTTCCAAAAAGCAAGAAACTTGGATTGATTGTTCCCCAACAGAAACTAGACCATGGAGGCATGGCACCATGCAACAAATGGCAGAATTAAATATAGTAGCAACAGACGACCAAGAGGATTATAAAGTAGGGAAGCTAGTAAAATAACAAATGAGTCAGTTGAACTGAGCAGTGGGCAACATTACTGTAAGGGCTAGCAGATAAGAAACATGTTACTACTATTACTACTACTAGCGAATGGTAGTAACTAACATCGAGGAGATACATAGTCATGACAGGAGATACTAGCGAATGGTAGTGCTTGCCATGCGGCCACATCACTGACAAGAAAGATGTAGGCAAAAAAAGGCACCACTGCACTAGCTAGCAGCAGAGAATCACTCTTGATTACTGAAGCAAGTAGCATGTGATAAGAAAATTTTGAATTTATGAATAATAATTAGATTAAAAAATGCAAGATATATTTAGAATATCGATACTAGTCGCGCAAATGCGCGGGTCACCTCACTAGTTCTCACAAAAATCAGAAACATCCGGACATCAATCTGACAACTCTAATTATAATAGCCATTAGATCTGTTATCTTTTCTAATAAATTACCAATCTCTACCATTATGAAAATAGACTAAATTAATCATCTAAATATGTATCTAAATTACCCACCTCTACCACTAGAAAAAAATCTAAAGTAACCCCCTAATCTTCATGTAAATTGCCAATCTATGCCATTATAAAAATAATACAAATAACCTTCTAAATTGGCATATAAATTATCCAATTGTGTTATTATTAAAATATTAGAGTAACCCCTAATTATGAATCTAAATTATATAGTTATAATAAAATATTAAAGTGACACCAATATAAAAGTCTAATTACTATTTCTATTATTATTTATATAAAATACTACCCACGATATATGTCACCATATATTCATGTATGATGGAAGATATAAGAATAAAATTCATAAATAAATAGTTCAATTAAATATATATCAAACATACATGGAGGTGTGATGCAAAATTAAATCTATTGCAACTAGATAATGATAAATATATATTTTAGAGCATGTGTTAGAATATTTAATAGATGAAAGAGGGTGTGAGATAGATAATTATAATTATTAGCTATAAATCTTATTTTTGTATTAGTTTTAATTACCCCGCGTAGGAGCACAGGTTGATAGGCTAATTCTAAAGTAATTTGGTGAAATTTTGAATCATATTAATGCATATGTAAGAATGTCGAAACTCAAATACATTAGATAGGTCAATCTTTTTATGAGTGACTCTGAAATAATCCGGGTGCATACTTTTTCTATCCCTGATCCATCAAAGTGTGGCCAGTGCAAATGCCGTGGGTCTCTACCCTCACCACACCCTTCTTAAACGTGAAGTACTGAAGATGAACTATTGCTGTGAAGCTCATGGGGTCAGGATGGAAAAGACCTGAGCAGATCGTAACATTAGATCAAACAAGTGCGTTTTTTATTGTGTTTGGGAAAATCATTAGAAACATAGAAACCATCAGACTTGGATCTCCAAGAATCTTCGGAGCTATGTACACAAGGTTTAACACTTATGTTAAGATAGTTGCCTGCTCAAGTTTTGGCCGTGTTTAGATGCCGTAAAGGCAAAACGCAAATTTTTTGTAAATCGCTTGTATGGTGTACTAAATGTAGTCGAAAAATAAATCGCATTATAAAAATAGACTGTAAATCACGAGACAAATCTAATGAGCCTAATTAGGACGCGATTAGACACTAAATTGCTACATTAATGCTACAGTAACATGCTCTAATGATAGATTAATTAGGCTCATTAGATTCGTCTCGTAGTTTACAGACGAGATCTGTAATTAGTTTTGTGATTAGTCTACATTTAATACTTCAAATATTGAAGATTCCCTTCCAAAAATGTAAAAACGTAAAATACAAAGTGATCTAAACACACTCTTTATGCAGTAGGTTAACATACATTTGCTTCAGCTGCAGGGTTGACATTTCTTCCATCCCAAAATACTATTCACTTTGACTTTTCTAGATACATAATAAAAATTATGTATCTAAACATACACTTTGGGACGCAGGGAATAACTAACACCTCTGATTGTTTGAAGACATTCTTGATCAGATGTTGATCCTTGCTGTCGTTACCTGAGTGAATAGAAGGTACAAACTCTCCATGATATTTTTTAAGTTACGACTCTGTTATATAAGGGAAAGAAAAAATTTTAAGGTCAAAAAAGAATTGAGTCAAGCAATCTATTATCTTATTATTTGGTCAACAAACGGAGCCTTCATGTTCGCTCTCAAAGCCTAGAAATTTCCACGTTAATCGGAGAAAATAAAAGAAATTAAAATTACTCACCACTATCATTAAAAAAATAGCCTAAAATACCCATATACATTTTTATAAATTACCCACCAATGCCATTAAAATATATTTCTATTTATAAATATAAGTCTATCCATCGTTTTGCATATCAAGCTACATATCATGCATACCTATAGGATACTAGCTACACAAACAATTAACATGTTTTACCACACATATATCTTATTATATTACCAAAATCCTAAATACACCTTCATGATTATATTATTATTAGTCAAAATAAACAAGATAGTTCTAGGTTTTGCACTATATTAGACTACCACCTGGCGGCTGGCGTGCAATGATATGATCACAATGAGAGGATAGTCAAAGTTGGGCTAGCGATGAGGATCATAGAGTTGGAGGCTAAGAGCAGGATCATGTTTAGGTGTCAAACTTTTGAAAGGGAATCTTGCTATTTAGGAGTATTAAATAAAATCTATTTATAAAATTTTTTGCACGAATGGGTGAAAAATCATGAGACGAATCTAATAAGTCTAATTAATCCATAATTAGTGGATGGTTATTGTGACATCACTGTTGCAAATCATGGATTAAGTAGGCTCATTAGATTCATCTCGCAATTTACAACCCATCTCCGTGCATACGTCCAAGCATTTGATGGATGTTTTTGGGTGTAAAGTTTTGAAATCTAAACACGAGCGCTACGCCGCAAGTTTTTTCATCATCCATGGAGCCTGGAGACTGCCCATCACCTACTGCCTACTGGTGATGTCTGAACGTTCATGTTCGCAGACCCAATGAAAGCACAAGGCCATTGCACGTCCAACCTAGGCCATGGAGGCATGGCACCATGCAACAGACGACATAATTAAACATAGTAGCAACAGACGACCAAAATGATCATAAAGTAGGGAAGCTAGCAAAAGAATAACTGAGTCAGTTGAACTGAGCAGTGAATAGCATACTGCAAAAACTGGTAGATAAGAAACATGTTACTATTTCTAGAGAATAGTAGTAGCTAAGATCGAGGAGATAGACAATCGTGACAGGATTAAGATTGTGCGTTTACCATACAGCCACATCACTAATAAAGAAAGATGTAGACAAAAAGCGAGTCATGCGCCGCGAGCCAGGCACTCGCTCCCTCTCGGCTTCCTCTGCCGGCCGCTCTGCGCCACCCATGCTCGCGGAGCAAGACGGCATGCCCGGCGATGTCTCCGTGGCGCCTTCCCCCTTCGCTACACTCGTGCTCCTCTGCGCTGACGAGGACATATTCCACTACATCTGAGGATCGCATTCTTCACCTGCAGGCAAGGTACACAAACTCAAGAAGGAAACCCCTTGCATATTCTTTCTTTCGGAATTAGAGGACACTTTCACATGTTGATTTTAGGGAATATTTGGCATGTATTGAAAGCTTAACAGACTCAGCCTATAGTTGATTAATCATAAAAAGTAGTTACCCATTTCAATTTAGTTTTGTATCCAACTTTAAGCCAATACCAGTACTTCAATTTGTCCCACGTCTTTTATTATGAAATAATATTTGATGTAAAACGACATAGTAGCTACAATGAACAATCAATGATTATGAATGCTAGCCTAACGATAATATCAAAGCAGCTATTATATATGTACATCACATTCAGTGTCAATCTCTTTGTTCCCGAAATAATTTTGTGTGAGCTAGAAGGTCAATTCATGTTGTCGAGTGGATACTGCTGATCAGTTACCATGTTTTTGTTGACAAGACGTGTATATTTATCTCGCTAGGAGAATATACGTAAATATGAATGTGTAGTTTGCTAATCACGGATTGAGGGTTTAATCTATGTAATCATGTAAGTGATGTCTTTATCAATGGAAGATGAGAAGGGACCATCAATACATAAAAGAAAAGAACGAACACATGCATCTATATTTATGCTTGCTGGGTATGTCTACATTTATGCTTGCTGGTATGTGCTCGTGCTAACCAAAGCATCTTATAGTTATTTGATTAGTCAAAACTAGCATGTGAACCCTGCCTGAATGTATGGATATGTAAGATTTTTTTGTACATTTATTATCATAATTAAGAATGTAATGATATGTAAGATCATTTGTTGATTATTCACGTTCTCAATCCATGGACTATCACTAGGAAACAATATAATGCATCTCCTTTCAGGTTGCATCATACCTTGATTGGTAACCCTGCCATCATCCTTCCTAAACCCTTTATCTGAGCATTTGACTGTTCCCAACCTTAATCCCTTCATGTTTTGTTATAGGTAGGTTCTTGCAGCAGAAGTTCAATGCCATTCCTGGCCAGTGTATTGATGGACGAGATTTCCATATGAACTTCAATGCGCATGATTATGTTAAGGAGTACCCGATAATGGAGCGTGTGCTAGTACCAGGGACTACTCGCTAGCAACTGATAGTGGATTAATCCTCATGAGGTCCCTCATGAATTTCTTGATCGGCCTGCATGAAAGTGGGTGCTATATAGCCCCTTCCACTCAACTCACTCTAGATAACATTTCAATCTCAAGTGAGGGGAAGATTTGCATCCCATTTGAACATGTGAAGCTGGTTCCCCTGATGATCTGTGTGGGTGAGTCTGTTGTTTATGCTTCTCAGATGAAGAGTGTGCTTGCTAGAAGCATTGCTGCTGACTACAGAAATGCCGCTTTTGTACTCAAAGACTTGCTCAAGCACTCAAATGGCCCATTTATTATTCAGCAGTTGCCAGCGGAAATGAGGCAATGTTCATTGAGATGGAGGCTTGTGAAAGTATTCAGAGTGGTTATCTTCTTTGTAGCCACACGTTCCTGTTGCCCATGAATAACAGAGCAGATGTGTTCTTAAAATTCCAAAACTATCTGAGAAATTTTGACCTAGACACAGCAAGAGATGTACGTCGTTGTGTCCCAGTCAACTACAGAGTTGGCATTGGCCGGTTGAACTATTGGCACGACATCGCGGCAGGAAACAGTGCAATTCAACCATGGTTCAAACACCAGACGCACGAGAGAAGCAGATACTGTCTCATTCAGCTACATGTTGACATTTCTTAATGTCTTTATTCATAACTCAACTTGATATAACACTTGATATAACACGAGATGACATTTACACTCTTTATTTGGCTACCCTACTATGACACCACTACACTACATGGCAACCTTGCCATCTCCTACTTAGACCTCTTATGCCATGATATGACAAGGGAGGAGGAGGACACCCCTATTTATAGGACTCCATGGTTCATATGGTGTTGCCATGTGTCCTCCTTCTACACTCTATATTTCTAGAGTTCTCTCCATCTTTATCCTATCATACAAATATGTTACCTCTAGAGAGTTCTACACTTCATCATGAAGTATGATAACTATTACTCATACTTACTCTTCACTCTTCTAAATCCTTCTTACTTTGGCATGATCTTATCTTCATGCATTACGAAGTTAGTTTCTTGTGATTTTCACAATCTTCTAGAATGCTCCAAGTATGAATTGCATATTTCAACAACAAATCTTCCGTTTCAGAACTGACGGCCTTGTTTCAGATGAAACCATGCACATGAAAACAGCCAATGATCGCATACCAGTTGGCATGACAGTGATATCAAAACCGCAGAACCGTAAATAAGAGATGAGTGGAAGCAAAACAACATAGTCACAAGCTGTGACTGCATAATCCCAAAAGCATTCAACCATATGATGATCTACTATCAAAATGAAATACCACCAAATACTTTGACATTCTCATTGATAGGCACAAAACTGATGAATACAATATCTAAGTTTTAAGACAAGCCCAGTTTGAGAGCCTAGTATTTTATCAACTTGACAAGGACCGCAGCAAGACTCAGAACACCCTGTACGGCTTGGCTTCCCCATGGTGCTCTTCATGTACAGGCACCTCACTTGGAAAGCATAAATCACATCATGTTATAATCTGGTACTTCCACTTGAGTTCTAAATTTTTATCTGGGACATCACCAATCAGACTATAGGCATAATTATAAACTCATCACTCACATTCTGCCACTTCTTCACAAGGGACACAAGAAAGTTGACGCATATCTGGATGCTCTGCTGGATCTGCTTCTCCTCCATCGAAAGGTTACCCACACCGACACCCATGCAAAGAACCTATCAGGCAACAGCCATGCGGATTCATTCATTATGCGGACGACTACTGGGGCACAACTGATTCCTGAGCGAGGGAGGAAGAGAAGCGGAGGGCCGTCGGATCGCTATAGGGCCGTTTGGGCCGCCAGTGGATGGACATAGACAGCTCAGCCCAGCAGACCATTTATTATTATATATAATGAGGCAACGTATGCTATGCAAACCACATTCGTATGCAAACTATGGAAACTCCAATCTGGACCATCGGATTAACATCCAAGGGCATGGGGGAAGGGATAATTTTATAATCACTACTGCAGAACAGGCCTTTATTCCAGGACATTTGTCCCGGCTGCCTTTCGGCCCGGGACAATAGGTGGCTTTTGTCCCGGGTCCAACGGCTAGTCGGGCCAGGGGGGACAGGGGCCTTTTGTTCCGCAGGAGCCTTTTATCCCGGTTGGAGGCACCAACCAGGACAAAAGGCACGCGCAGCCTTTTGTCCCAGTTGGTGTCTCCAACCGGGACAAAACTCCTCGGCCCCCTTATCCCCTTCCCTCTCTCCCCGCCCGAGCCATTCAGCTCACTTGTTCTTGCTGTTCTTGGCTCGGGAGAGGGGAGTTCTTGCTCATTTCTTCACCACATTTGTGAAGATCTTTGATTCCCCCATCCATCCATCGACGCTAAAGGTTTGGGGCTTGTTTTTCTCTTCTTCCTTGGCTTGTATAGCTCATTTCATGCTTTAGAAATAGAGAAAATGTGTAGCTAGCTCATTTTTTGAACATTTAGATTGCATATGTATGTGTGATTTTCCTTTAGATTTAGATGAGTATGTGGATAGTAGAAATTTTTAGAATGAGTGTAGACACTTCATGTGATGTACTTGTATATATGGCCATATTGTGGATAGTTGATTTTTGTATAAATAGATGAATTAATGAAATGAGTATATTAGAATTTTTTGTATTAATGGATTATTTTGACACTCTAGTGATGTATTTGTTCATGCTCACACTGAAACCATCTAGAAGCTTAAAAAATCTTTATTTCGAAACAAGTATACGTCGTTAATCTCCATTCAACGGTGGTGGCACTACATTTCGGGGATACACGATGCATTATAAAGACGTCACCAATGGGCTGGTCGCAACACCAGCACTTGCGGTTAATACGAACACAGCATTTGGCACAGTCAGCGTGGCCGTTGTTGCACAACGAGCATGCTGTCTGTGTCAAGTGTTGTGTTCCTATCAACCGTAAATGTTGATGTTGCGACTGGCCTATTGGTGACGTACTTGTACAGCACCGTGTCCCCCCGAAAGGCAGTGTCATCACCGCAGGGTCGAGATTACCGACATATACATTTTCTGAAATAAAGTTTTTTTTCTTCTAGAGGGTTTCTGGATATTGAAAAGAGTGTTCTCCTGGAACTGAAGGGTGTCAAAATAATTAGGAGTTATAGAGATTTCTTACAATTAATTAGAGATTTCGTCTTTTTTATATGTTTTCATTGTTATTTGCAAGAGTAATTAATCTGATCATTGTAATTGTAATAGTAAATAATATTTGCATTGTAATTGTAAGAATTTATAATTTTGTGAAAAATAAAAGTGTTTTCCAGTAAAATATGGCATCAGCAGCTGGATGGAGTGGCGGCGGTGGGGGTGATCGTTGTCCTTCTGGAGAGAAGGGCACAACTCCAATAGGTCGTCGGTGCAAGAAACCTAGCGCTTTTCATAGGGCAGCGCTCTATTATTTGGAAAAAGAATATAAAGAATGTGTGGCAATAGGTCGTCGTTTGATTTTGAGGATTTGTTGCGGTGTTACGGTTCGTCACCACCAAACTCGGAGGTTTCAGCTCCGACATCTTCTTCTGTGCCAGCAAGAAATCTGTTAGAGCATTCTGCTTTCCCACGCAAGGACGGTTGAAAACCTATGTGTTGTTGTGCGAATTTTTAAGTTGCATGTTGAGTACTCCTTTGTTAAATTATGTAATAGATTAAGTACTCCTTTTAATTAATCATGATGTATGATGGATATTGCAGATCTTTTAATTATTCATGTTATGTTACATTTAGTTTAATTTAGGTTTGATATATTTTATTTATTCGATACGTGTAAAGAATTCAAATCGATTTATTTAAAATGCAGATGGACCGGCAATGGATGTACAATGGTGACCGACGTTCGAACGAATTCATTGAAGGCCTGCATTATTTTTTGTCTGTGGCTGAGGCAAACAAGCAAAATGATTTTATGTGCTGCCTGTGTGTTCATTGCAACAATAACAAGGATTACTCCTCTTCAAGAAACCTACACAGTCACATTTTCGCAAATGGTTTCATGGAAAAGTATGTTTGTTGGACGAAGCACGGAGAATAGGGGGTTACCATGGAAGACAATGAAGAAGAAAATTTTGATGATGACCACTTTCCCGGGAATGCTGGATTCGGTGCATTCGATGACGATATTCCCATGGAAGAGCCTGAAGTAGATGTAGCAGAAGATGATCCCAGCGACGATCTGGGGCAGGCACTGCACAATGTGCGGGCAGACTGTGAGAGTGAAACGGAGAGGTTGAAGTTCCAGAAGATGTTGGAGGACCACCGTAAGTTGTTGTACCCAGATTGTGAAAATGGATTGAAGAAGCTTGGCACCACCTTGGAGTTGCTTTAATGGAAGGTGACAAATAGTGTATCCGACAAGGGATTTGATGAATTACTGAAACTTGTTAAAAAAATGCTTCCTAAAAACAACGAATTGCCTCCCACAACATATGAAGCCAAACAACTTGTTTGCCCTCTAGGATTGAAAGTACAAAAGATACATGCATGCCCCAACAACTGCATCCTCTACCGAGGCGAGTACAAGAATTTGGATGAATGTCCCGTATGCAGTGCATTGCGTTACAAGATCAGAAAAGATGATCTTGGCGATGTCGAGGGGGAGCGTCCCCGGAAGAGAGTTCCTGCGAAGGTCATGTGATATTCGTCTATAATACCACATTTGAAGCGTCTGTTTAGAAATAAAGATAATGCTAAGTTGATGCGATGGCACAAAGAGGAACGCAAGCAAGACTCGATGTTGAGACACCCCGCTGATGGGTCACAGTGGAAAAAAATAGATAGAACGTACCCTGAATTTGAATTGGATGCGAGAAACATAAGGTTCGGTTTGAGTACGAATGGCATGAATCCTTATGGTGAGATGAGCAGTGGTCATAGCACTTGGTCTGTGACTCTTTGTATGTACAATCTTCCACCATGGCTCTGCATGAAATGGAAGTTCATCATGATGCCAGTGCTTATCCCAGACCCAAAGCAGCCAGGAAATGACATTGATATGTACCTAAGACCATTGGTCGAAGAACTGTTATTGCTCTGGGGCGATGAAGGTGTACAGATGTGGTAACATCCCGTAAATTTTACGGAATGTTATGATCTTTAAAAATACGAAATTTAAAAAAAAATGCGTGGAAGTGTTAGTAGCTAGGAACACTTATGGGATAATGCTATTCTGTCCCAAATTCTTAGAATTTAAACTATAACTCTAACACAAGGACCTAAATGTTAGTATGCCACATTTGGATTTGGAGTTTATTTGCCTCTACTTGTTTCAAATTCGTTTTGAATGAATTTTGATTGAATTGGGTGGTTTTTAATTTGAATCAGCCATTCAAATTAAAAACAAAAGCTAACTTAAGCCTACTAACTAAACCGGGCCGAGACCCACCTAACCCAGTCGGCCCGACCAACCTTTCCACCCCGTCCAGCCCAAAACCGGCCGCTGCGGTCCGGTCGCGCGCGTGGGCGCGCGCGGACGCCAGCAAGCCGCCCAGCAACGGCCCAGCCAAACCCCCGCGCCGGCCTGTAACCCTTTCCCCTCACCAGTTCGCCGCCATGAGACACTGACAGGCTGGCCCCGCCTGTCAGCTTTACCTTTCACCTCCCGTAGCCGCGCCTCGCCTCTGTTTTCGCCGCGGCACTCCGCGACAACGCGCGGAGCGCGTCTCCCGCCGGCCACCTGCCCTGATGACGCCCGCGTCTGCCCCCGCGGTCGGCCACGATTCCCGCCGCGCGCGCGCGACCCGCCCGCGCCCGGGAAAACACTAGCCGCGGAGCCCTTGATGCCGCCACGTACCCCCGCTTGGCGACCATCACATCGCCGCCATACTTTTTCGGCGTCCGGGCCCCAAAACCCAAGCACCTCGCCTATAAAACCCCCACGGCCCCGACGCCTAAACCCTAGCACCCAGGGGTTTCCCCTTCGCCGCCGCCGCCGCCAAGAGGGAGGAAAACAGAAGAGGCAAGGGGGAGAGGAGGGAAGAAGGGAGGAGGAGGTGACGCCGTCGCGACCGGAGCTTCCCCACGCCGGTGACCCGTACCTCGGCATAGCCGTAGCCGCGCTGCACGGCACTGCCTCGGCCCGCCTGCACCAAATCGCCACTGCTCCGAGCCCTTCTTCCACGAGCCCGCCAGGTGAGCGCCGTCCGCCCTTTGCCCAAATCCTTGCTCCGATGTGCCTCGGCCGCCGTTGAGCCGCCGGTAGCGAGCCCTAGGAACCCCGTTCTCCTTGTTTGTCCTAGCGCCGTGCCGCCGTAACCCGCAAACCGCCGCTCCCCTGTCCTAGCGCCGCCGTACCTAGCGCGCGGCCACGCCGCGACTCGGGTGAACTCGATGCCCGCGCGTGTGCGCGCAGCCACAGCCAGGCCGCCAAGGCGACGCCTTTACTCGCCTTGGTTGGACCCTCGCTGATCTGCACCACGGCGAGCCTTGGTGCCGCCGCGGGTGCCGTTCGTCGCCGCCCTTTTCATCGCGGAGTTCCACCATGGCCTTGCCACGCTGGAGCTGCTCGCGTGCGCGTTCTTGGCCCAAGGCTGGGCCTTCGAATGCCTGGTGGCCGAGAACGGGCAGCCGCCGCTGCCTCACCGGACTGCCATGGTCGCGTCGCTGCCTCGCCGGCGTGCGTGCACTCGAGACCGGCCCAGACTGCCCTTGGCCCCTCCTGACCTGCGTGCGTTCACGCCCGAGCCAAGGCAGAGCTTTGCTCACCCGTGCATCGAACCACTGCCGCGTGGCGCCGCAGCCATCGCACCGCCGTCGCCACGCCCACGCCGCGATGTGGCGTTCGCGGCGTGGCAAGTTTGACCACCCGCACAGACACACACGCACGCACACAGGGACCTGCGACGCACCAGATCTGAGAGGAGCCACACGGGATCCCGGAAACGCCGACAAGTGGGACCAAGGTGTCAGCCGCAGCGGGAAGAGAACAAAAAAAAAGAAGAAAAAGGAAGAGAAGGAAAAACGGGCCGGGACTGGCCCAGCAAGCCCAAGAACGAGAAGGGCCCAGGAGGACTTTCGGCCCAACGACGCGCGTTTTCTTTTTCATTTTTTTCACGGCACTGACACGCGGGTCCCACCTGTCGGTGAGACCCGCCGGCTGACAAGTGGGCCCCCAGCGACCGTTGACCGGGTCAGCGTTGACCTGGTCAATGCTGACGTCAGCATTGACCATGCTGACGTCAGCACAGCCGGCCCCCCCGGATGACGTCATGCTAACGTCAGCATGCCATGTGGCAAGCCCAGAGGCTGCCACGTTTCACTGATTTTCTTTTCTGTTTTCCGATAATCTTTATTTAATTCCAGAAATGCTTTTAGGCTTAGAAAATTGATAACAAATCAACCGTAGCTCCGAAAATTATGAAACCAGTTTCATAATTCTTCTAAAATCAAGACCTACACATTAGAGTAGGAGTTGCTGTGATTTGGATCTTCTTTTGAGGATTTTTGTGCATCTTTGCACTTGGACCCTTATACTCTTCCGTAATTACGAATAGGACTTGACGCCGAGGAACAGACCGGAGGCTACGACTACCCCGACTTCCAGGAGCACTACGAGGAGGCCCCAGGTTCACGCCCATCCATGTTTTGAATACCTATTAGGCATTGCTTGCTAGACACGCTACGCCCCCAAATTGAGTGTTGAGATGAGCTTGCATAACCATTTACTACCGTATTCCTTGTTTCCCATATTTATCATTTGTTGATGTATGCTATTGCTACTATGTGTGTGAGATTGGGGTATGGTATAGTCCTTGCATGCTGGAAGATGCCTCCACATATATAGGAGTTGGGGATAGGTTACAGCGGGGCGAGCGGACCCTTTCTCCGACCTTAGGGTCGGGAGCTGGGGGTTGTGTGTTGGGCACGACCCTGTGAGCACCTGTGATGGGTGACGAGCACCTGTGGCGGGTGCAAGGCTGTTCCTGTGGGAACATGAGTTGAGGAGTTGAGGTGGCGATACCTGTAATGGGTGCCGATCGCGAACCGTGTTTACGGAACGCAAACTGTGGACGAAGACGCTCGTCTTTGCGGGATTAAGGACTTGACTTTGTAGCCCTAGTGACGAAACTATGTCAAATGTGCACACCACTTATCCTTTATGAGGGGGAACCCAGCCCGAGCTAGCTATGCGCGGCACCATTACTGCAGGAGGATAGTGTTTCAGTGTCAGGGGGAGGGGGCAGGACCCTATCGCCCCCGGTCGCAGGATCCATGGAGATTCCATTCTAGATAGCTTCACAGCCCCGGGCGACCTACTGCGGGAGGACGCGCCCCAGACCGGGAGTAGGATGGTGCCGTAGCCGTTAGTTTCATTGACTGGTGCCTCGGAGGTAGTCGGAGTTGCTTGCCGGCTGGATTCGGGGCGAGTGGGTACAGGTGTACAACCCCTGTAGGGTGAAAACTATACGTATAGTCGCGTACTCGGTCATGTACAACTCTCGATCTGGCCCCACGAATGTAGTTAGATCCACGTATACTTTTCTACCTCCCTCTAGTCCACTTTCCTGCTCGGACAGCAGCTGAGGTGCGGGGAGAGGGAGTTCCCGCACCGAACTTGGGTAGTTGTTGTAGCGGAAGTTAGTTGACCGGGAGTCCGGGTGCCGGAGCTGCCCGCGTCTGAAGGAGAATGGATGACTTGTTATAAATGCTTGCATAGGAAACCATAGTCTTTTCCTTGGCATTGTTTTTACCTTAATGCATCCACATATTGCTTCATACGGATGGTGACGTGGACCTATCCCATCCTTGGGGATAGATTGGATAGATGCAGGGTATGACTCGGAGTACGATAACAACGACGACGGGTGGTACGATTGAAGGCGTGCTACACTCAAGGATGCATGTGGAGAAGAAGATTCTCTGAGGAGGACCAGCATGAAGTCTTAGTTATCGTTATGCTTTCTGTTTGCACCTCTTTTAGCCCATCGGGCTTGTACTCGGAGATTATTACTATTATCCCGAATGCTGTAATAAGTTAAACCCATGAATGTTCTGTAATCGCTGGTATGACTGTGATTTCTGCCTGAAATAAGTTCTGTATGTGATAGCGACTGATCTAGGAACTATCACGACGATACAGGGAGTCGGGTTGCCCTTTCGGGAACCCTGTTCGTTTCAGATGTGGGATGAATACAAACATGAAAACTTCAACCTACGAGCATTGCTGTTCGTAACGATCAATGACTGGCCTGCTTTTAGTAACTTGTCAGGACATTCGAACAATGGATATAAAGCATGCACACACTGTTTAAAGGGATATAAAGTATGCACACACTGTTTAGATGATACCGATAATATACGGTTGACTCACTATAAGAAGGTTGTATAGATGGGTCATCGTCGGTTTCTTCCCATTAAGCATCCAGTACAAAAGAAGGGCAAGCATTTCAAAGGCCAAGCGGACCACCGAACAAAATCGATGCACCGTAATGGTAAAGACGTCTTTGACATGGTAAAAGATCTAGAAGTTATTTTTGGAAAGGGTCCTGGTAGCCAACCTATTTCGAACGAAAACGGAATGGCGCCCATGTGGAAGAAGAAATCTATATCTTGGGAGCTACCGTATTGGGAAGTCTAAGATGTTCGTCATGCAATTGATGTGATGCACCTCACAAAGAATCTTTGCGTCAACCTGATAGCATTCTGAGGAGTTTACGGAAAGACAAAAGATACACTAGAAGCACGTCGAAAATTGCAACGTATGGAAGAACGAGATGCCTCACATCCACAACAGCGAGATAATGGATGAGAATACTTAAGTCCTGCCAGCTATACTCTTAGCAAGGAAGAGAAGGAAAGCATATTTGACTGCTTGAGCAGTATAAAAGTTCCATCTGGATACTCATCCAATATAAAAGTAATCCTAAATTTGGCAGAGAAGAAATTTACAAATCTCAAGTCCCATGACTGCCACGTGCTTATGACCGAATTTCTTCCGGTTGTGCTGCGGGGGATTCTGCCCGATAACGTCCGGTTAACCATTGTGAAGCTATGTGCCTTCCTCAACGCAGTTTCTCAGAAGGTCATTGACCCGGACAATTTGATAAAGCTGCAAAATGATGTGGTGCAATGCCTTGTTGGCTTTGAGCTGATATTTCCACCATCTTTCTTCAACATCATGACACATCTTCTAGTGCACCTTGTGAAAGAATCTAGGCCCCTAATTCGAGTTTTGGTAATTAATGACAACATTTTGTGGATTAACAATTTCATTCGAGATAATGAGCATAGGTTGATCCACGGATGAAAGAGATTTGGTTATGAATGTGTGAAGTTTGGAGATGATATGCAAAGCTCGGGCTCAAGGCAAAGGTATAAAATAGGGCTTTTGTATTTTACCGGTCACAAGGCGTTTAGTGGATGAAAAGTGACTGGATTTGTTGGATAGATAGCCGTACTATCAAGAGGGGTTGTGTACTCGTGCTTGACGGGTCTTTAGTGCCATTTTGCTCAAAATGTCTAGGTGCATGCATGAGGGCTAACGATGCTTTGACAAGATTTGAAAAAGAACAAGTTTGAGAGCTTACTGCACAACCACGGACAGTCCGCTCCCTGGAGCGCGGACGGTCCGCACATGTACCAGAGAGGGTGTTTTATCTGGTTGGGCTAATGATCTGTGCTGCGGACGGTCCGCCGACTATTTGACATTTTGTACCAGAGACATTATTGTCTCTGGTGGATTTCAAGGATGAACTGCGGACGGTCCGCTCCTGGGGCGCGGACGATCCGCAGGCTAATTTCAAAGTTGTACCAGAGACGATGTTCGTCTATGGTGGTGTGGAACACTTAACTGCGGACGGTCCGCCCCTGGGGCGCGGCCGGTCCGCCAGGGCTGTAACGGCTAGTTCTGACACGCATTAAATGCACTCTGACTCACTGGCTTATAACGGCGGATGGTCCGGTTTTTGAACAGCGGACGGTCCGCGACTTCGCAGAAAAGAGTGTAACGGCTAGTTTTTTAGGGGATGTCTATATATACCCAATGCCCGGCCATTGGGTCTCTCACTTGGCCATTTGGACTGCATGCTTGACACTATAGAGCTAAGGCATCCCTCTCTCACACACATTTGCTTATAGATTGCATTCTTGAGAGTGTGAGGGCTTCCTAGTGCATTGCATCAAGAGTTTGAGCTTTGTGGCACTAGGGAAACTTCAAGCAAGCGTCATCGACTTGTTACTTTTGGGAGTTGCCGCTCCCTAGACGGCTTGTAGAAGAGGATTTCGTGGAGCTCCTCCAAGGAGATTGTTGAGGAGCCCCGATTTCGGTTGTGAGAGGTCTTGTGCTCACCTCACCGGAGTGGTGAAGAGCAACTCTAGTGGAATCGAGGTGTGGAGCGGTTCCTTGATTCAAGCCGGCTCAAGATCAAGAGGTTCTTGATAGAGGAGCGGTTGATTCTTGGAATCCACCTCAACGTGGATTAGGGGTGATCGGCAAGTCATCGACACCACGGGATAAATTCGTGTGTCAAGCTTGATTACCTCTCTTGCTCACTTTAATTCTTGTTTTTACTTTGAGCAATTTACTTTACTAGAGCTTGATTTGTATCTTGTCACCCTAGGTTGCAAACCCATCTAGAGATAGTAGTAGCATGACATAGGGCTTTCCTTTGTTACTAATTAAATTTCTCTAGTGTTGTTGGTTTTAGATTTTAAACCGCCTATTCACCCCCCTCTAGTCGGTATTCTTGATCCTACACCTTGTGAAAGAGATTGAAATCCTCGGACTAGTATTTCTACACAACATGTTCCCATTCGAAAGGTTCATGGGGGTACTCAAGAAATGTGTTCGTAATCGAGCTCGTCAGAAGGAAGCATCGCTAGTGCCTACGGAACTGAGGAGGTCATTGACTTTTGTGTTGACTTTATTGATGACCTTAAACCGATTCGGGTCCCTGAATCGCGATATGAGGGGAGACTAAATGGAAAGGGTACATTAGGAAAGAAATCTTATGTCTGCACAGATGATTTCTCATTCAAGAAAGCGCATTATGCGGTTCTTCAACAATCATCCTTGGTTGACCCGTATATCGAGGAACACAAGAAGATTCTGCTCTCCGAATTCCTAGAAAAGTCTGAGGCATGGATTACACGTGAGCACATGAACACTTTCGGCAGCTGGTTGTGGAAGCATCTAATGCATAACTTGGATATAAGTGAACAACTATTCTTATTGGCTAGGGGACCATCTTGGAATATCTTAACATACTAAGGGTACGAGATAAATGGTAATACATTTTATACGATAGCCCAAGATAAAAAGAGTACCAATCAAAACAGAGGTGTCCGTATGGATGCCACAGACAATAATGGAAAAAAGGAACCTCTATTTCGTTGCCAATGGGTTAAGATATCTAGAGGAGGGGTAACAAAAGATGAGTATGAGATGACAATAGTTGATCTCAACAATCTTGGGTATAGAAATGAGCCGTTTGTCCTAGCCCAGGATGTCGCTCAGGTTTTCTACATTAAAGACATGTCTAGCAAGCCAAAGAAGGGGATAAACAAGCAAAAGGATGAGCCTAAACGACACATAGTTCTATCAGGGAAGAGAAATATCGTTGGAGTGGAGGACAAGATAGACTTGTTAGAAGAATATAATAACTTTGTTTGCATTCCACCTTTCAAAGTAAATGCTGATCCATGCATCCTGCTAGCCAATGATGATGCTCCATACTTACGCCGTGATCATAATCAAGGGACATTTGTCAAGAGAAAGTCTGTTACCGCTAATCTTTCATGTAGTTGAATCATTTTCTATTATTATATACAAAAGTAATGACAATTCGAATACTTTTATTATATATGTACTGTACAATTATCCTTTATGTGTTACATATATATATATATATATATATATATATATCATTTTTATAATTTTCACTTAATTATCAGACTCAAGTATAATTTTCATACAATAATATGGATTACTCAACTAATTTTATTTATTTCATAAAATTACATTCACATTAACACACTATACTCTCTCACTAACACACATAATCTCAGTAACACACACTATCTCACAAACTCACACACTACTCATTAATATCATGAAATTGCTTAATTTTATGTAAAATTCACTTTTTAAACGTTAATATCGTGATAGAACCCACTTTGTTGAAAAGCAAAAGTTTGAAAAAATTTGTTCACCTAATATATTTTTGCATGGTCAAAATAAAAAATATGATTTCAAAAAAGTTAGATATTTCGTTGACTCAATCACTTGAATAAAAATTAAACATTTTTGTTGCGTGTATCAAGTGTCTATAGAGATAAGAAATTTTGTTCCATAATTTTTGGAACCATAATTTTTAAAACTGAATTAACAAATGAAAGCCTATTTTAAAAGAGAAGTAAAAAGAAACAAAAACAAATATAAGACTTGGCGGGAATGAGGGAAAACGAGCCCCTTTTGTCCCGGGTGTCCCAGGTGGTAGATCCACCCGGAACTAAAGGTGGGCCGCGGGCTGGAAATTTTCCCGGCCCGCCCAAAAACACTTTTTGTCCCGGGTGGAGGCTTCACCCGGGACAAAAGCCCCCCCTGTCCCGGGTGAAACCACCACCCAGGACAAAAGAGCCTTTTGTCCCGGGTCGTGGCTCCACCCGGGACAAAAGGCGCCCCCCATATAACTCTCCTCCTTCCTCACCCCTGTTCCCCCAACACTTCGTGATTTTCTCATGATCTCCGCCGGCGCGCCGTCATCCCGGTGCTCGATCCGAACCGCCTCCTGCTCGCCACCGTCGTCGTCCCCGAGCGCCGCCGACCACCGCCGCCCGAGGACGCGCCGCCCCATCATGCCGTCGTCCCCGAGCGCCGCGCCGAGCGCTGCCCCAAGTGCCGACGTCCTCCACCCATGCGCCGCCCGAGCTCGCCTGCCCCGACCTCGCCCGGACCCTGCCCTCAACCTCCACCCGCCGCCCGAGCTCGCCGGCCCCGACCTCGCCTGCCCCCGTGGCCCCCCGCCCTCGAGCGACCTCCACCGCCGCCGGCCCAAGCTCGCCGGCCCCGACCTCGACACCCGCCGTGCCGCCGCGACCTCGACCGTCGGCGCGCTGCACCCCTCGGCCGCCGCGTCGCCGACCCGATACACCACCGCCGGCGCCCAAGGACGTAAGCCCTTTGCTGACGTCAGCACTACTATGTGCTGATGTCAGCTTTTTTTATTATGTTAGAAAATAGTTGGAAATAGATAGGAGTTTGTAGAAAATAGTTGGAAAAATTTAGAATCATGAAAAATAGTTGGAAATTTTTATTTATTATATATTAATAAGTAGAATTGATTTATAGATATATTATTAGAATTCAATTATGGATATATTATTAGAGAGAATTTAGAGAGAAATAGAGAAGGAAATAGAGAATTAGAGAGAATTTCTATTATGATGTATTCATTATTTAATTATGTCATTCAAAGACTTTAATTTATTATGTATTTATTATTTAATTATGTCATTCAAAGACTTTAATTTATCATGTATTCATTATTTAATTATGTCATTCAAAGACTTTAATTTTTTAAATATTTATTATTTTTTTATGTCATTCAAAGACTTTAATTTATCATGTATTTATTATTTAATTATGTCATTCAAAGACTTTAATGTATCATATATTTATTATTTAATTATGTCATTTATATTACTTCTCGAGCTCGCAAACTCGCGCTAACACACAAACTTACGCTCGGTGTTAATTTCATAAATTGTAAATTATGGTATTTAATTTGATGTAAATTACGTGTTAATTTTTTTATGAGTTAATTTATAGTGAAATTATATTTAATTTGTAAATATATTAATTTGTATGTATATGTGTGTACGTATATGTGTATGTCTGTACGTACGCCGATCCAATCCTCGTCCAGCTAAACGTACGCCGATTCGATCCTATTCCATGTAAACGTAGTCGTCCGATCCTCGTCCATCTACTCGTACGCCGATCCCCGTCCATCTACTTGTACGCCGATCCAATTCTCTTCCATGTAAACGTAGTCGTCCGATCCAATCCTCGTCCATCTAATCGTACGTCGATCCAAAGAAACGTCCAGCTAAACGAAGTCCGATCCAAACATAGTCTTCTACTCGACCGGGGCAAATAAGGACTTTTTGGAATCCTTGTGACTATATCTATTCTGTAAAGTAGAATTGATTTATATCTATTATGTGACTATATCTATTCAAAGACTTTAATTGATCATGTATTTATTATATAATTATGTCATTCAAAGACTTTAATTACATGTATTCTTCATTCTTAATTCAAATGTGTCATTTATATTACTTCTAGAGCTCGCAAACTCGCGCTAACACAAATATGTGAATTTTTTAGAGAATTTTCTTAAGGGTTTTATTTGTATTCATTTTTTAGTTACGATGGACCCGCGACAACAAACAGACGTGGAAGACGAACAGTTTCTGTTGAGTATGATTGCCGAAGGTGGTGGTGCACAAGGAGATGCCCCCGAACAAGCTGATGATGGCAGCAATACCGACATATATTTGAATATGTCCGGTGACGGAATTGAGGCACCATCCATTCAGGATGATGCTGCTACAGAGCAAGATGATGCTGCTGGTGAACAAAGTGCTAATGTACATATCACAACTATATTTACTTGTATTGAACATCATATTTTCATCTGAATCTATATGAATACTATATAAGTATATGAATGTTTTTGTATATCCGTCTGGATCATCGTCGCAGTAGAAAAAGACGAAGCAAGGCCCGACAAAAAAACTTGAAGGGCGGTACATAATAACGGAAGTTGGTCCAGATGGCGAACCGATCGCTCCAGAAGCTGCCGCCAAAAAATTCATAAGACAATCCGGATGTATTGTCAGGGACCACATCCCGATCAGCTTCAGACTCTGGAAAGCTTACAATCCAAGCGAGGAACGGGATGCGGTACCCGAAAGAGAAAAAGAATGGTGCTGGCGGGAGCTTAAGAAGAACTTCGCGATTCCAGCTGAATCAGAAGAGATATGCAAGCGCTGGACCCGAAGCAAGATGGCCGAACAGCTGCAATCATTCAAGAAAATTTTGACGAAGAAATATATCAAGACCGGGACCACGCCCGTATTTACCGGCGAGCTCGAAAAGCTCAGGGGTCATTGGGATGCATTTGTGGAATACAAGTCTTCAGAGCTTGGGCTTGAGAAGGTGCAGAAGGCCAAAGACAACGCCTCGAAGAAAGTGTACCATCACACTCTAGGCCAAGGAGGCTACAAGCTTGCAGTACCCAAATGGGAGAAGATGGAGCAGGATCTGCTTGACAGAGGCATCCAACCTGCGACCATGAACTGGCCTGAAAGGTCAAGGACCTGGTTTTATGGTCACGGGGGAAGCTTGGACCCATTGACTGGTGACTGCATCTATGGGCCAAACATCCAGCGAGCAGCCCAGAGACTACAGGAGGCCATACAAGCAGCGGCCGAGGGAACATTCCAGTCGGATAGAGAGAGGGATGAGCTGACTTACGCCCTTGGGAATCCAGAGCATCCGGGCCGCACAAGAGGCAAAGGCGTGGTTCCGTGGAAGTATGGGTTCAGGGATTACATTGAATCATATAGAAGCCGGCAAAGAAGAAAGAATGATGAGCGGGAACACTTGCGAAGGCTAGAGGAACGGCTCATGTCACACGATCAAAGACTGGAGGAAGAGGTTCAACGCCAAGTGGCCATGGCAATGAGCCAGCAACAGCAAGCGCAAACGGTGCCTCCAGAGCCTAATGTCGCAGCCGATCACCTGTCTCAGCGGAAAAGCAGCTGCGCTTCCACAGACGTCGCCGTCGCCGAGCCAACGGGGATCCAGGCCACAGTTGAAGCGTCGGCCCCGCAGCGATTTCCAGTGGATGAGATCACCCAGCGGACACCTTGTGACCTGCAAACTGCCGTTAAGAACTTAATGTCCACTGTTGTGTACGGTACCGCCATGCCAATCCAACCAGGCGACGTGTACCACGGGCAGCAAATTCTGCCTAGATACACAAGAGTTGGCGTGGAGCAGGTGTGCCAGGGTTGGGAGACGCTCGAGCTTGATGTTCCTGGAGGCGATGCGGAGAGGACACTAGCAGAAGCCATTCATGGCTACATCCTATGGGATAAGCGCTACATTGTACTAAAGTCGGATGATCAAACACCAAGACCGGCATCTCAGCATGCCTCTCCAAGACCGGCATCTCCACAAAACTCCCCGAGGGCAGCACTGTCTCGGCAAGGTTCACCGGCACATTCTCCATCACCATCATCTCATGCGCCGATGTACACTCAAGCAGCACCGTCGCCTCCATGGTCACCCCCTCCGCCGCCGGCAAAGAAGCAGAAACGGCCGCCGGCAAAGAAGGTAGCTGCACCGGCTAAGGAGCCTCCAAAGAAGAAGGAAAAGGAGAAGAAAACCAAGGAGGCTCCTATTAAACCCTGGGACATGAGCCTCGAAGAATGCGATCGGATAACTCAAGAAAAAAGTTAAAGAGCACTTCAAGCCGAAGCCGAAGCCGGAGCCCGAGAAAGTCATAAATCCGATAGATTTGAAATTTTTTAAGGGAATGTGCGAAGCAAATAAGAGAAAATTCATTCCGAGAGACCCCCCTTCAGACTACGAACGCACAATTATCAAAACTACTGAGAAAAAGAAGAGACAATCAAAGTCGTCGTCGTCCGACGTTCCACAGCTCGGAGCCCAAAAGAAACAATCAATAGAGCCTCTCGTAGTGGGACAGACGACGCAAGAACAAGACTTTGTTACATTTTTGAAAGAATCAAACCTGACGGCGGCTCAGATTGCAGGGGGGAAGATATTCCAAAGGCCGATGTGGTCGTCAAATGGACGTTTGAGATCGGCAAAACTCTTGTACCCCCCGAAGTAGTGTATGTGCTTCCAACGCAAATGTATAAGCTGCACCAGCACTACATGCGTGCGATGGCCGATTGCATCTTCATGCAGGGCGCAAAGATTAAAGATGATGATTTCTTACGGGGGGAGGCCATTATATGGATAAACTGGGAAGAAATTTACCAACTATTCCATCAAGAGGCCCTCGACATCTCTATGGTCGGCTTGTGGGTTCTGTAAGTATTTTACTCTCCTTACGTATTATTTTGCATGATCTCAACATACTGATCTCTTGATTTATTCGGTATCATGTAGAATGGAGATACATACTTGCAGAAGAAAGGGATACTCTCACCTCGGCTTCATCGACCCAATTACTTGTAATTGGAGGCTTCTACGTGACAATTCCGATGAGATATTCCAAAACTTGTTCAAGTACATAAGCGTTCATCACAACAAGCAAATGATATTGTTTTCTTACAACTTTGCGTGAGTGATTCATTCCGTCTAACTCTTTCTATTCTGTAATCGAATTGTTTAAACCTTAACTACCAAGAACTACCTCCGTATAATCTTGCAGTGAACACTGGGTCCTAATTGTCATAATTCCCGAGAAGAGCCTACTCGTGGTTATGGACTCATTGAGGAGAAATCCAGAACAATACGAAGATCTTCTTAACATGATGAAAAAGTAATTCTACCACTACTCCGTCGATGACCGATAATTTGAATCACTTTGTTACTTGACTATAATTATTCTAATCATGCACAGGGTTTGGAAACAAGCCGCTAAAAATCATCCAGGCAAATTGGACAAGAAATTGAAGATCAAGACAGATTTTGCGGTACGCACTTGGATGATTCGTTGCACGTTTTATTAGTTTTATTATATATTTATGTAAATACCTGATAATTTCTTCTCTCTTAAAGTATATGAGGCAGAAACAAGGCACTAATTTATGCGCATATTATGTATGCGAGAACATCCACGGTCTGGTAGGTCCTCCAAAGGCTTTGGCAGATTGGGAGGAGGAAGTAAGTAAAAAACTTGTTAATGTTTGAACTCGTATTTTAATTAATCGAAATTAGTTATCCCCCTTTTCCATAGGTCGAGGAGATGCGCGATAAACTCATACCGGAGGAAAAGATTATGGCGATTCAAGAACAATTGTCCGAATTTATTGTTGAGCAAGTTCTCGATCCAAAAGGCGAATTCTACTATGATGGACAATCTCACATTAATAATCGCAACAAATATGATAATATATGTGTATATATATATAATTAAGAACGAATATACCTATATAAATATATATGTGTGTGTATGTATTATATTTTTATTTATGAGTATGTATGTATTATATATTTAAACCCTCCAATAATATATATATGTGTATATATATATATGGAAACTATCTAGGACAAATATTATATAAGTAACTATATATATGTATATATTAGTGGAAATCTTACCCATTGAATTTCAATACATAAGTTTAATTAAAATATAAAAGTATAATTGAAATAGAAAAAGAATTGGGAAAAGAGAAACGAAAAAAAATAGACATTTTGTCCCGGTTAGTAACACCAACTGGGACAAAAGGGTGCGACAGGCACGTGGCACTGGCAGCCTCTTTTGTCCCGGTTGGTATTACCAACCGGAACAAAAGGGTGCTTTTTATCCCGGTTGTCAGGCCTGGCGTTCCCGGTTGGGAAACCGGGACAACAGGGGTTTCTCAATCGGGACAAATCAGCGTTTCTGTAGTAGTGAATCTGGACCCGCCCTTGGATTGGGTAATCACACTTTTGCAAATCTCCCCTCCCACCCCTCTGCGCCCCTCCCCTTGGATGTTAATCCGATGGTCCAGATTGGAGTTTCAATAGTTTGCATACGAAGGTGGTTTGCATAGCATATGTTGCCATGTAATGAAGGGCAAGGTCGCGTCGTCGACCCTCTTCTCTGCTGCCGCCTGTTGGAGTGGATCGATCCACTCGTCTCAACATCCGTCCCGCCAGGCAATGGCAGAGTGTGAAAAAAAAAACTAGGGGGAGCCAATTCATAGCGCCAACACAGACATCTATACAAAAGTTCATGTAGAAAATTTTTGACAGTATAAATAAGTGCAACTAGCATCCAGCCAGAGAAAATCAATATTAATCAGGAGTGGCGTGCAGCTGTTGCTATGCTGCATGCGGTCATGCATATATGCAGCAAGAGTTCAGGAGGAGACAGACATGTAAAATTTCACCGAGCAAGGGGAGGGGCCGGAGCCTAGTTTGACCTCCACTACGCTCCGCCCCTGCCGCCGGGAGACGCCATGCATCTAGTACTTATTTTTCTTTATCCTCCATCCAGTTCTTCTCCGGATAGATCGATCGATCGATCGATCGATCTAACCAACCAGTTTGTTTATTCATGACCCAATGGACTGATTAAATGATTTTTTTCCAATTATTTTGTTTTTATTTATTACGGGAAGCAGAAGCATAAGTAGAAAGATGGCTAGTTTCCGGAGGTTTGGGAACCTCGTGTCCAGCGATTCCTTGAAGAGCATCTACACCCTGCGCCGCATCGACATGTCGGGCCTCTTCCTCCCCCCCGCCCCTCCCCCACCATCACCATCAATGGTGGGAGGTTTCAGGCTGACTGCTGCCTGCCCGAGCCTGCCGTCAACTTGTGCTCTTCGCACCTCGGCACCGACAGCGGTGACATGGCGTTCCACCGCTTGGACAACAAGGTGGTCGCCACGGACCCCACCGGCGGCGCCGTCCTCTACGACCCCGACAAGCAGGCCGTCCGCCCCCTGCCCAGCCACGACTACTGGCTCAAGAACAACGTCCTCTCCCACACCGTCGGCAACACCCTCTACGTCATGGACAGGCTCACAAACGGCACGGGCACCCGGGCCTTCGAAGCGCTCGTGCACACGCCGTCCCTGCACGGAACGTGGCACTGGCGAACCCTCCCGCCGCTGCCGCCGCCGCCGCCCCCCGGCGTGGAGGACGCCGCCGACGATCCCACCGGAATCGCCTCCTTCGTGGCAGCAGATGATGAGGGCTCCAAGATCTGGGTTTCCGCCACGGGCAGCGGCGACGTCAAGGGGTGCACTCCACCTGTTCGACGCGGAGAAACTGGCGTGGAGCAAGGAGGAGCGTGCGGATTGGGTGCTGCCGTTCCTCGGCTGCGCCCAGTACGTTCCCGAGCTCAACAAGCTGTGGTTCGGCATCTCGTCCAGGGAGCATGGCTGCCTCGGACCTCTCTGGCGCCTCCAAGACCCAGCCGCCTGCGCTGCACTCAGCCTTGGCCTTGGAGGACACAGCAGCCAGAGCGCCGGATGGGTTTGACCTCGTAACAGCACGTGCTATCTACGTGGGGTCCGGTAAGTTCTGTCTTGCCAGGATCTTCGCCACGCCCATGCGAATAAGCCTTTTTGAGGACACGGAGCCGGAGCAATTTGCTGTCATGGCCGGCGTGCAGGTCGTACCCAGCAGCGATGGAGGAAAGTCGGTCACCATGGTTGAGCGCCATTCCCAACGCTACGTGCTCAACGATGATGAAACTTACTGGCTGCTCTAGGTAGGATCCGGCAGCCTTAACATGTAGTCTCTGTCTGTCAATTACAATGAAAAGCATCTGTAACCTCTGTCTGCACTCTGCAGTGACAATGAAATTGATAGGCATACCAATCATTAGAAAGTAGTGTGGTGCTCAATGATGTTCTGCACAGCTTGCCATATGCCTTGTTGGCGCTTTGCTTCACATGATTTACTCCTAAGAATGACTCCGATTGGCAGCTCAAATTTAAAATAGTGCTGAGTCAAGCCAAACTACTCATTTTCTTTGCCTCTAGGACAGAGAGCTTTGAGAAAAGTATGCGGTGCATGCGGGAAACTTCATTTCATACTCAGAATGTATTAATGGTACAAATACGTGAAACAATGGAACAATGCTGTCCTATGCAGAATTTACTTTCAATAACCTTTCACAAGGAAGCTTCCCATGTTTCTCAGAACACTGAAGAAAGCTTCCTGCTGTCCAGCAACTAATTACAAGGCAGCTGGGATAGAGGGCTCTGTCTGTATTTGTCAAATTTTCTTGGACATTAGAAAGCGAGGGCATTTTTAAATGGTTGCAATTTCTCATGGTGCCATGAGCAGCTTCTTTATAAAGCTGATAACCTTCGGCACATCCACAGTCCATGCGACTGAAATCGGTTTATAGCCTGACCATGGATTCTCTGAATTCCACCTGCGCCATAATGGGAACAAGCAGTAAGAAACAACTGTCAAATATGCTGAAACATATTGACCCTCTGGGATAACTTTTACTAAGGTTTGCTAATTCCAAGACTTCTAAAGTAACTTGGTGAAATTTAAATCATATTGATGCATATGCAAGGATGTTGAAACTCAAAATCTTTAGATAGGTCAATCATTTGAGATATGCAGAAATAGTAGAGTGGCATACTTTTTCAATCCCTGATCCATCAAAGTGTGACCAGTGCAAATGCCCTGGGTCTCCACTCTCACCACACCCTTCTTGAACGTGAAGTACTCAGGATGAACTAGAGCCATAAAGCTCACAGGATCATGAAGGAAAATTCCTATACAGATCACAAAATTAGGTCACAAGTGTGTGGGGGTCGGGGTGGGGGTGGGGGGGGGTGAGGTTCAGATCCAGTGGTACTTGGCAAAAGCATAACAAAAACAGATTATTTTCATGTACCGTGGAAACCATCAGACTTGGCATGCCAATCCCTGTAGAACTTGCACATATCGGACAAGAACTGTGCATGCTTCGCTTTCGAGTTTCTTAGCTCCAAGAGATCCTCATCTAAAACAACAGAACCTCACATGGTGAATATAGTTAACCCCTGAACTTGATATAAACAGATCAGAGTATCAATGACCAAACCTGTAAAGCAGACTTGAGTCGTTATGTTAATGCCAACCACAACAATATCTGCTCCTGAGGTAAAAACTATATCAGCTGCTTCTGGATCTCCATGGATCTGCATAGTTATGCAATCAAGGTTTAATACTTAAGGTAGTTTCCTGCTCAAGTACAATGCAGTAGGTTAACATACATTTGCTTCGGCTGCAGGGTTGACATTTCCTGCCGCAAAGAAAGCTCCACCCAGTACAACTATTTTCTTCACCTTGCTTGCAAAGGAAGGGTCTCTTTTGACAGCCTAAGCAAGAACAGAGACACTGAGCTATAACATATAGCAGAGCATAGACTGCACAATAAATAGGTTTAATCCTATGACTGTAGCTTGTAAGCATACCAATGCTACATTTGTCAGGGGCCCCAAAGCGAGTACAGAGACCTCTCCAGGAAACTCAGAGACCTTATTGACCAAGAACTCAGCAGCACTTTCCTCAACCTTCTTAGTAGTGGGTTCAGGAAGAAACAGATCCCCAATGCCATCTGACCCATGAACAAAATCAGCAATACGGGGTTTTCCTCCCTAAAACATAAAGTATCGATCATTCAGTTCATCCAAATAAATGCAGTGCTATGTGGATTGGAACTATACTATAATAACTTAGCAAGTACCATAGTATTGTTACAGGTAAAATGTGAGGCTCATGCTACATGTAACAAGTACCAAAAAGCGAAAGATGTGTGTTGTATTATTAAAGAAAATAGATGGCTACATTAGGCCCTAACACACACCAGCATAAAATAAAATGTATTGTATCAGGTGCTTCCCTCCAAAAAATTAAAAAGAAAACTTTGTTGTAGTGTTAAACTTTAACCTTATCTAATCTCTTTTGATGGATGCAGATTGCATCAGAGGTTTCAGACATTTTAAATTGATAATATGAAATGTAAACCAAGGTCAAGTAGTGAAGTTCAGATTTGTTTGGAAAGAGTAGCAAGTTTCTTGCAGTTGTCATGAAAATGATACACTGGAATATCATGAACTATCGCACCTTTAGGGGCTCAGGGCTTCCCTCTGCTACTGGAACTTCAGAATGCCCTGCTCTCTCACACTGTCGATGTAAAATTCAACACAGTTAGCAAATCCAAGAAAGTAATGAAACAAAATTCAATCATCTCAAATTCTCACCAGCAACAGCGCATTACGTGTTGCACCCTCCGTGCTGACGTTGCCAAATATGGTCGTCAACCCAATGATTTCCACGCTTGGTTCTCTGAACGCCATTAGGATTGCCATGCTATCATCTAGAAATAGGAATGTGGAGAGAACAGACAGTGAGAGTGGTATATCAATTCCTCACAAGTCACAACTCGAATGCATTCTGGGAACAAGATTTACAGTAAAGAATTCAGATATTACTACAAATGAATATGGGATACGACAAGACAACCTTTCAGTTCTCGTCTCTCAAAATTTGAAGTCAGTGTAGCATTTGCAAATAATGCATACTAGTATTCGAGCTCTAAATCTGTTAGTCATGTCATTGACTGTTTAGTCTTAATAGGTTAAGTTTGGATTGCCAGGAAGACCAAAGACGTAAGATTATTTAGTCATCCTTGAAACTTCGCTATTAATTTGGATAGATTATTCAGAACCTGAATGAAAGAAGCTTACTTGGCAATGTTAAGCTCACGTAACCACTCAGGGATAGTATTACTACTATATCAAATAGGCATATCGATTATGCAGTCAACAAGCCGAAATTGCTTGTGACAGTTCACCATGTCTGATTCTGATATACTATGTACTAGTGTATCAGTTCATATACTGACTTGACAGTGTGTCACTCCCATACGGCAACATGTTCAGCAATATGATTGGGCTAGGAGCAAACAGACAGGTTGTGTGTGATGACACTTTTCGACGACAGGATCATTGCCATTAGGCACAATTACAACTGTCACATGTCACAGTATGGGTTCCCTCATATAGCATCCATGAGTTACTTTGCTGTGAGGCTGTAGCAACTAGCAGGTGTGTCTACCGGAAATCATGGCAGCATGACCAAGGCTGCAAAATTTACTAGGACAGGGACAGGCCAGCACTGTAAAATAGCAGATTAGCGAACCAAGATTGCAGCTTTATTACCACACTACTCTAGAGTGATTGATTACTCGGTAGAGAAGATGACACGTGGTGATCGAGTTGGTGGGTGTCATGACAGCATCGTTTTCATCGACGGGTAGGATTAGGAAGGATCCCAAAGGTCCAAAATTACCCATCATCATCTCCTCGTCACGTGCGAGTAGAGTTAAAAAAGATTCTAGATGGCAGTATACTGACATGGGATTGGAACAAGAAACGAAATTGCTGGTGCTGGCACCCTATCCTACAGTCTGTTTGTTGTATGTTCCCTGTGTCTGTCTCCACAACAACTCCATTGTTGTTGGGAGTTGGCTACGAATTCATTAGAAGAAGAAAACAAAAATCGAAACAGATGTGGATCGAGAAGAGGAAAAATCGAAGCTTTAAGCGGACGCAACTTAAAGGCTGAGTTGAATTGGAAGCGGGGACGCACCGATGCCGGGATCCGTGTCGATGATGAGCTTGTGGCGGCGGATCTGGTGGCCGTCCTGCCCCATCCTCGTCGTCGTGAGGGAGAGCAGCACGGTAGGACTGCGGCGGCGCCCCAATCTGAATCTGAACCCTGGACCTGGAATGGAGAGCCCCCAAGCGCAGGAAGAGGAAGATGACGAAGAGCGCGAAGCGGGAGAGTAGGGGAGATGGCAAGTGGAGGGACGCAAACTCTCCTCTCCTCCCTCCTGCTTCTCTCTCGTGGTCTCGTCTCGTGGATTCTGCCTTTTGGCCTGGCCTTTTTGGCTCCCTTTTGGCCTTCCTCTTGTTCTTGTCCGGACAGGAGGCTTGGCTTGCTTTATAGTCTAAGATGAGACGAAGCCGAAGACGAGACAAGGAGGAAGACGAGTCGGAGTTGCAGTGCCAGTGGGGGGTGACGAGAAGTAGGCGGTGTCGTCAGTCAGGACGTGGAGATGATGATGACGATCATTAGAGTCGGATAATTTATTACTTATAATTATTACTACTACTCCATATCCATAGCAAACAAAGAAGAGGTTGGGGGAAAAGGTGATGGGCGAGCCTCCACATAAGTATCATGCAGCATTGTGGTATCTAGTAGACCCAGCCTTGGAATCGAATTAAGAAACTTTTTTTTTCTTGCATTGGCGTCCTCGATCTCTAGCAGAAGCATCGAAAACTTATTTGGGATAATGGAAGATCATGCATCGCTTCTAACGAGATTTTGTTGCCAGTTAATGGGAACAAACGGATCAGCAGATATTCGATTAGTATGCACGACAAGGATATCCATCCGATCCTAGGCTAAAATCGAGTGCTAAACTTTAGCATCCATTAGCATTCACACTTTTGCTCTAATTTTAATATCTTGACAAACCTGTTTAGATAAACTAGTATTAAATCTAATATTTTCATTCATTGGTAGTTGGATATTCTTTTCTTTTGAAACAAATCAAGTAGGAGAGCTGTCAATTATACTAAAAAGCAGATGAAGCTGGCACACAACAAATAGAAAAAACTACAGAGCAACACAGGCCAACTAGATTATAGCATCATCAGCACACGCCACACAACGCTATCGAACTACTCAATTGAATTCAATGTCGTCCCGTTGGATTGGGACATCCACCCTCGCCAGACTCAACTCATCTCCAGCGAATACGTGGGCATCAACCGTTGGATATCTTTGCCGTGAGTTGCTTGTCTCGAGCAATTCGAGGCCAGCCGCCCGGCCTTGGGCTCTTCTTCCCCCTGCCTGGAAATCACCAGCAATATACCCCCATGCGCGCAGTTCAGATCACATACTAGATGCAAGCCGACAGCAAGCTGCTTAAGGTTACATGGATGGATGGAAAACTCATCTGATCTGATCTGCGGTCCATCGCCATTCGCCAACAAGCAGATGAGATATCGATGATGCTTGCGTGTGTGGTGATGATCCAGCAATCAAGGATAAAACAATTAGGAAGGAAGCTTGGGATGCTTGCTAGCTCGTGGAACACATGCATGACAGTTGACTGACAGCGAGCGAGCGCCGGCAGTCTGCCTCACCGACCATGTTCTACAACCACAACCAGGATGCATGCAATGCATACTAGTCCTCCTTTTGCTTGCTTTGGTTTCTGTTTCACTCAAAACCTTTGTGAAACGTATTGTTTCATCTGTCTATTGTTACTATAAATATTAATTAGTAGTTCTCAATTATTATTATCAGCGCGTCTAGGAGGAGGAGGAGGGCACAACTGCTTGCTTGGTCAGCGTCGTCATCCACCACTGAAGCTCGTATTAACAAGGATGTCATATTTTTATAAATTTGATCAAAGTTACTCAAATTTGATTTAGAACAAACCTAATACGAAATGTAAATAAAAACAGAAGGAGTAGGTAGTAATTGGTATCGTGATTGCCACATGTGACTGCTCCATTCACAGGAAATATGATTATATTTCTGCTAAAAATATTCAGATCTGCATTTCCAAGATGATGCTGCCGCTGCAGCTCCAGCTAGCTCCATGCATGTGTCTCCGGACCGGATCGGAGGATGGGATGCGGGATGCCAGCCTGATCTGATGGTGCATCCAAAGAAGAGCAAAGCCAGCAGAGCAGAGCATATTCTTTCCTGCATGCCTGCGCCATCTTTGTTTTCTGCGCGCCCCTGTACGGAAACCTTTTAGTGATCTCCTCATAATCTAATTTGATCTTTTACTCCCAGGGTCCCGCAAAGACGGTTTGTTTCGAAAATTTCAGATATATTCTCAATAAATGGAAAAAAAGTAACATCTACTTAAATATTTGATTGCCTAAATGCCGTTCTCAATACAATTATTTATTAGTATTTGATATTGCTTTAATTAGATAGACTTTTCTATAATCTAAACAAACAGTCTTTCTGGGTGGCTAGTTTTTGTAGGATGGAGGGAGTATATATTTTTAACTTAATCTTAGATAAGATAAGAGCATGATTCTTAGATTATCTGGTTTAAAATTTGAGGCTATGTACGTCAATTAATCCTCTACTGTAGTACTAGTAGTAGATTGTTTTATTTTTAGTTTCCGTCATAAAAAACTAATGATGGAATCGGTTAGATGAGACGGATTATATATATGATTTGAATCTCATTTTATTGATTACTATTTAGGCTAAGTGCTTTCTTTGTTTGGTCCTTTGCGTCTGTTGTTGGATATTGTTTAATTTAATTAATCTGATTTTCTGCTACAAATTAAAGAAAGGGTGCCACCACTCATCCTACATGTTCCTGCCTTGACCTGCCGGGGTAACTACCATCAGTGAAGGTTCCCTAGAGCAGGAGGAGCAGTTGCAGTTTCGTCTTCCGTGCCGTGTCAACGGCCTAATACAAAAGTCCACCGGTCTACTGTTGCCATTCGTTGCAGCTCGTGCTCCGCCCCAACAAATTAAAAATACTCCGTCCATCCTAAATTATAGTTATTTTGATTTTTCTAGATACATAAATTTTACTATAAATACAGATATGTCATGTTTAGATGTAGAGTAAAACTACTAAAAACATCAAAATGACTAATAATTTAGGACGCAAGGAGCAGAATGCTATGATTGGCAGCCTGCACGCAGACAAATTTCTTTTCTTTTTTTGAAAAAGATGACAAATTTGGCAAGTCTCGTGCACCATCACGTTATCTCGGTCCACCAACTCTTCTTTGGGACTTTTCTACCAAAAGAAATGTGTTTCTTTTCTTTCAGACCTGCTTATTAGTCGTCGTACCTACATGTCATACTTCGCAACTAGTCACCCTTGACCTTTTTTTTTTTGGATAAGGCACCCTTGACCATTGATTGGTCATCCTTTGTCAGAACACATGGATCTCGCATTTGCATCAAGGATCATCAGGCCGAAACTTGTTGCTTAACAATCATCAGTCCTTGATGATCATCAAGGATCATCACACGACGCAGACTCTTGTTGCTTAACAACAAGGATCCGGCCTGCAGTCAGTCGTAGGCCCAGAAGCAGGAAGGCCGTCTTCTTCTTCTGGCAAAAGCCACAAAGAAGGATGGCCCATGTTCGTCCGCCCGCGGCCCAAACAGCCCATAGCGAGCTCTCGCATCCGACGGTTGGGCGCCTGGCCACGCGGCGTCCATCGGGAGCTCGCTCGCTCTAGGGTTTTCCTTCCCACCGCTGCTCATATAACTCCCGCGGCCGCCGCCGCTTTTCTTTCTCGCTCGCTCCGTCGCCCGCCCGAAGCAAAGCAAGGTACCCGTCCTCCCGCCCGCCGACGAGGCTGCCGCCTCTCCTGTGCTCGGGCCTCGATTCGCGCCGTCTCATCTTCTCATGCTACTCCATTTCACCGGACCTGACCCAGCGTTCGATGTGTTCTCTTTTTTTTTTCCTCTTCCTGCAGGGAGTTGAGTTGAGTTGAGTCACCGGTTGCAGCCATGAGGTACTGCTGATTTCTTTTCCTCTCGTCGCATCTCATGCTATGCATGGATTACTTGCAATAAAAAAATCACTCTTTAGTGTAATCGTCTAGTTGTCTTGTCGGTTGCCATGTTATGGTTTGCTGCTTTACAAGATGTTTTTACCTGCTGATGAAATGGTCATTTAGGACATCGCTAGCTTGTTAAGATATTGCTTACGTGCTTTCATTGAAAATTACGAGGTCGACCTTAGGTTGAGGTGGCCCAAAAAAAATTGTGGAGCCCCCCTGTATCACCTGCTTTGCTTAGTTTTCAATCTGTGCGAGTAAGGGATCCAGTGGCTCCTAGTCGTCCACGTAATGAATCCACATGCCACATGGCATTCAGCTGGTTTTGCTTGTGTTATGATTGACTATTCCGTCATTTATGCCTTTTGGAATTTTACTTCCATTTGAGGGATGCTTCTAGACAATGGTTCAATTGGGATGCCTGATTACCTAATGCTTGTAGTAATTCAAACAATGAAATTACATGTGACGTTTGGTTAAGTTGCTTCGCTTTTGTTATGATCAACTGTCCCTGGAGTCTCCTTATTACAAGGGGTAATTGAATGTTGGATCATTCTAGAGAAGATTCGCTGTCCAGGGCTAGGATAAATTTGCTTTCTTCTAGTATAAATTCTGTGTACTTGCTACTGACCATACTGCAAATCTGCTGCAGTAAGTTGCAATCCGAGGTTCTCAAGGATGCCATCTCCCAGATTGTTGGGGATGCCAAAGAGAAGAATAGGAAGTTCACCGAGACCGTTGAGCTTCAGATTGGTCTGAAGAACTATGACCCGCAGAAGGACAAGCGTTTCAGCGGCTCTGTTAAGCTCCCTCACATCCCCCGCCCAAAGATGAAGGTGTGCATGCTTGGTGATGCCCAGCACGTTGAGGAGGTAAGATATGATTAATTTACTTAGTAATCTACTTATTCATATTCGGCATGGATATGATACTAGTTTTATTGAGCTGAAAACAGATGCGTTTTGAATTGCTTAACTTTGGCTATGCATTATGAGATGGTAGCCCATCACGGGCTTGCAGTCTTCAATTCCGTAGCATTTAAATCTTTATTGCTTTGCTGCGACTGTGTAAAATTTCCTTAGATAAATTATCAGTTTCATTATTCTGTCTAAAGCAAATATGCCGTGCTAACCATTTTACACATGTGCAGGCTGAGAAGATTGGACTTGACTACATGGATGTCGAGGCGCTCAAGAAGATGAACAAGAACAAGAAGCTTGTCAAGAAGCTTGCCAAGAAGTACCATGCTTTCTTAGCATCAGAGGCCATCATCAAGCAGATTCCCCGTCTCCTTGGTCCTGGTCTCAACAAGGCAGGCAAGTAACCTCTTTTCTGACATGACTATTTCTTTCATCTAAAACCATGCTGTTGGATATAATGCTAGTTTCATATTAAATAAAAATAATGTGGATTTACATGATTTTGTTGTTTAACATTCATTCGAGATATGCATGGAAAGCTTTTCATTCTTCAAAATGTTATCTTGCCTGCACTGAATGAAATCAATCAAATTGTTACAAATTTGTTGCAAAGCCTAGCCATCTCATTGTGGTAATATTAACTTCTTTACATTGGTATTTCTTTACAAGACCTAAGAAGTATCTTTAATCACAGTATCCCTGTTAACTGAGCTGTGCATCCTGAGCTTTGTTCTTTTTTTATTGCTATGTATTGTCTACCTTGACTACCTGCTGATTGTATCATGCTTATTATGTCTCTGCAGGCAAGTTCCCTACACTGGTTACCCACCAGGAGTCTCTTGAATCCAAAGTGAACGAGACAAAAGCTACAGTCAAGTTCCAGTTGAAGAAAGTTCTTTGCATGGGTGTTGCTGTGGGTAACCTGTCCATGGAGGAGAAGCAGATCCAGCAGAACATCCAGATGAGCGTCAACTTCCTTGTGTCCCTTCTGAAGAAAAACTGGCAGAATGTGAGTGATGAGTTTCTAATTAAGTCTGTAATAGTACTGTTCCTGTTCCAGATAATAATTTAGAACGCAAGTGGAAGTACCAGGTTATAACATGATGTGATTTTTATTTTCCAGGTGAGATGCCTGTACATCAAGAGCACCATGGGGAAGCCATACAGGGTGTTCTAAGTCTTGCCGCGATCCTTGTGAAGTTGATAAAAATACTAGGCCACACCAGCTGGGCTGGTCTTGAAACTTAGATTTGTACCCATCAGTTTTGTGCCTATCAATGAGAATGTTGAAGTATTTGGTCCTCAATGTAGTGTTTCCTTCAATGGAACAGAACGGACCTGTGGAGGATTGCTTTTGGGATTTTGCAGTCGCAGCTTGTGTTAAGGTTCTTTCGCTGCTCCTTGTCACTTGCAGCTCCGCAGTTTCGATGATATTGTCATCCTGACTGGTATGAGAATGAGATCGTTGTCATGAACTGCATTCATCATTCCTCTAGTTTCTTTGTTTAGACAATCACGTAGATTTGCAATCATGATTTTGATGGAACTGTTTTCCCGGAGAAAGGACGGAGCTAGTAGGAGAGTCTTTAACCTCTATAACCTTACAAAAGTTGCTTTTAACCTCTATACCCCTAAAAAGTTTACTTGCACTTATATGCCCTGCCACTAATTTTTTTTATCTGTGTACTCTTCCGTCTACCTCCATCCAGTTTACACCGTTAAGATGCCCTGACATGTGGGCCCAATCAGCGAAGATGACCAAAATGCCCCTCTCCTCTCCCTCACTCTATTTAGCTTCATCACTTGAGACTTGAGTCTTCGTCAGATATTAATGGAGCTCTCTCCCTTGCTTTTCCTCCTTCCTCTCCTCCTCGTTGGCTTCTTCTACCTTAGCAAGGCCCGCGCCGCTGGCCGGAACGCGCGGCTCCTGCCTCCAGCGCCTCGGGACCTACCTCTAATCAGCAACCTACACCAGGTGGGCGGGCTCCCGCACCGCACCCTCTGCGCTCTCGTCGCGGCGCACGGCGCGCCCGACCTCTTGCATCTCCGCCTCGGCCAGGTCCCCGCGCTGGTCGCCTCCTCCCTGGCCGCCGCGGCGGTGCTCATGCGCGAGCATGATGGCGCCTTCGCCACGCGCCCGTACTTCCGCACCGCCGAGATCCTCACGTACGACTTCCAGGACCTGGTCTTCGCGCCCAACGGCAAGCACTGGCGCCTCGCGCCCAACGGCAAGCACTGGCGCCACGTCCGCCGGCTCTGCTCCGCGCACGTTCTCAGCGCCGCTCAGGTGGCCGCGCCCTGCTGCCGAACACTGGCCACCGCCGACGCCGCTGTGCACCGGATCCGGGCAACCCGCGCGCCGGGCCGCAGGCGTGGCCCCGCCGAACCACCCGCGCGTAGGGCGTAGGGGCAGGGCGCGGCCACTCGAGCGCCGGGCTGCAGGGGCAGCGACAGGCAGCGGCTGCACAGCGGCGGGGGCAGGCAGCGGCAGGCAAACAGCGAGCAAGCAGGCAGCACGCAGGCTGGCAGCGCGCAGCACACAGGCAAGCAGCTGCGCGCAGCAGTGGCGGCGACGAGGCCCGCAGTGAAGCTGGCGGCGACGTTCGTGGCGAGGCCGTCGGCGCCTGTGCCCCGGCGCGCGAGGATGGCCTCCTTGGCCAGGTCGTAGGTGGCTAGCTGAGATGTCGTGACGTTCATGGCTCAATTCACCGTGAGCGATGAGCTCTCTTGCTTGGCAGCTAGCTTGCTTCCTTGCCCAGTTCTTAGCTCTCGGATAGGCAGCGTGCTTGCTTGCCTGCGGAGCACCCGCACGCGCGCGCGCCTGCGGCCTAGCTCCCGTCCGCGAGCTCCCACCAAATTCGCTTGCTCGTGCGATAGCGGAGCTCCCGCCCATGCAGCCGGCCGAGACCATGGTCGAGGACCTCGAGGCGGGCCGCTGTCACTAGCGAGCGGGCTGCACTTCCTCGGCGGCGCTACCGGGACATCTTGCGGGAGCGCCACGATCTGGCCGCCCGCGGGGACCGCGAGCGTCGGGCGCATCGCCGGCTGCGGCGCGCGAGCGTGGGCCGATGGCGGCCGCAGCGCCGGGGGCGGGGCACATGCGGGAGCGGGAGGCGAGGCTGGCCCAGGCCATGTGGGAGCGGAGCTCTGGATGGGCACAGACGAGAGAGTGAGGGAGAGGACATGGGCATTTTGGTCATCTTCTCTGGTTGGGCCCACATGTCAGGGCATCTTAACGGTGTAAACTGGATGGAGGTGAACGGAAGGGTACACAGGTATTGCAAAAAAAGAAGAAGGGTACACAGGTAAAAAAAATTTGGTGGCAGGGCATACAGGTGCGAGTAAATTTTTTAAGGTTATGTAGGTCAAAAACAACTTTTGTAAGGGCATAGAGGTTAAAGACTCAGTAGGAGAATCAAGGGGGCAATGGCCCCATTATACTTTATGGCACTCTTATGCTGGCGTGCAAAATGTCAAACACAGAGGAAGCAAGCTACAGTGTTGTACTGAATAAAATATCTCATTCTCTTAATTCGTGAGCACATGGAAAATTACAAATAATTTTGTCGCTACCCTGTAGTAGGGATACCCACTCCTACTGTAGCAAGTCAGGACTCGCGTAGTCATCCGTAATTACGCCATAAGGGGTGGAGCAGCCGGACCCCACGGGTCAGGCCCTTACCTCACCAGGCCAACGGCTCCGGACCCGCTTCCCGCTCAGGGACGGGTCCGGTGACGCCACGTGCCCCTGAGAAGGGGAAGTTCCGAGCCAACAGCCGAGGCAGGGTCCGGGGGCGCCACGTGTCCCGCAGGTGCGGGCACGAGTCTTCCGCTGGAAGACTCGCCCACCCACTGCATTCAATGCGGGTGGTTGAGGCGTGCTCTACCGCCACGGCACGTGGAGCAGCCTTTGTCAGGCCTCACTGTAGACCGCATATTACCGAGGTACACAGTGCAGCCGCATGCGCCGCATCCGCGCAGAGCCCGTCTGCCGCATTAAATGGATACGATGGCATGACACCCTTTCATCATACCGCCTATGCCGCAAGCTACTCCATGGCGCCGTTTTGACAAGACAGGACATGGATATGCTGGACAGAGGATTCCCACGGGCAGAGCAAGGACATCCAGGAATGAGATCTCCTTCGCCTGCAACGCCATAATGTCTGAACTGTATGTTATTTTATACTACATCGATGGGCCCACCTGTCGGGGACCCAACGACCATGTACGCGCCTCTCTTGAGATATAAAAGGGAGGCGCTTGCTACACAGACACAGGCTCGGACTCACGCTGGACTCAACACTAGTCACGCCAAGGTTCTCAGACTCTCTCGAGAGCGCAAGCAATACAACACACAGTGGACGTAGGGTATTACGCTCCGGCGGCCCGAACCACTCTAAACCTGCTGTGTTCATCGCGTTCCACTACCGAGATTGGGCTAATCCTAGCTAACCCCCGAGTACTCACCCTCTGGGTTTAGGCGGGTGCATTACACCACCCGGCTGTGGGTTTGCACACCACGACAAGTTCCTAGTAGGTAGAATTTGGAAAAAATGTTCCTATAATACAGAAGTGTTCCCAGATTAGAATTTTTAGAATAAATCTATTCTTGCAAATTATTCCCCAAATCTTGAATTTTGAAAATGGGTCCTTCTGTCAAATTGGAAATTTAAATTACAATCGAATTGTACCTTCTTGCAAATATTCATTGAGATAAAGTTTAAGTAGCAACATAGTTCGGGCGCCATTAAGGGTAACATATGTTACTGGAATTCAATTCATCGTAGAAGCGGTTCGTGGATATTGGTGATAAAATAACCACCTTTTATCCGAAGCGCACATCAAACATACAGCACGTATGGGATTTTCATTATAGTTAGAAGAATCCAATTAAATTATTAAAAAAACATGTCTGTTTTGGATGACTTATTTACATTGATACACACGCTGTTCAGTCCATTCCGGCCTCTTTTCTGGAGTTCAAGAGCCGAAGCTCCCGTCCCTTTATAATTACCAATGGACCAAACATTTACATTCCTGGCATCCGGGATTGAATATGATCAGGATGAACCTGCGTTATAACGTTGTGCGTCTTTTTGAAAGGGCACACACTTCGTAGGTCTAGAGAGGCACTTATCTTCCTTTTGAAAGATGTAAATTCCATGAAACTGAAACCCTCCCTCTTAACGTACAAAACCAACAAGATACGATACATTACCAAGTCAATTTGCAAGGCAAAGGGGGCACATGACAACCACTCACTAGTCACAAAAATTTCCATATGCACAAACTAGGGGAGAACCATGATGACTAGAAGTACAAATGTACAGCAGTGATTGGTCTAAGGATCAAAAGGAACCAAAGAATCTACGGGACTATGAATGGGATGACCATTGACAAGAATCCATCGTATGTAAGAGTTGCTGAGCCGGTGTATCGGGTATCCTTCTCCTTGAATTTCTCGGTTAAACCCTGAAAGAGAGCATCAAAAAAATATGTATCAGAAATTATGAGTAGAGATCCTTGTTTCACTCCGTAGGCTGTAGCATGCAAGAAAGAAAACTAACACACCTTGACAATCATACCACATCTACAAAAGCAGAAAGATATAAGGGTCAGGTCACACATGCTCAGACGAGGATAAGTAATAGAAAGATTTTTTTCACAACAATTACTTACTCCACAAAGTTGTCAAAGTCTAGTGCACCATTGCGAGGCACACCATTGTTGTAGTTCGCTATAAGAAGCTCTATAACAGAAGGTGGAACGGCATATCCAAGGCTGCGAAGAGCTTCCGTCAACTCACGGGAGTCAATTTTTCCACTCCGATCCCTATCGTATCTATCAAAAATACCCTAGATGGTGGCATGAAAAAAAAATGATAAGTAGATCCACTAGGTTTGGATCAAAACAGCTAGATGATGGTGCAGTAGAAATAGATCATGATGCTGATACAATTTTTTGCTTTCTGACTTCTTTCATCACCACACATGATTGGAGCACCAGCTGTTTGAGTTACAGAAACATGGTCTCCACTCAGACTGTTCTTTTCTTAATAACCAGCCAGCTCTGTTTGATTATGCATAAGATTCCTCAATAACGAAAGACAAGTTGACGATATGTGCTACTTTATGTATAAACCATTTGTTATTCTAAGCGATGTAGATCTAAAAACAATGTAAGCATAAAAAAGTGGAGTACACCACAATGAGACCTCTAGCAGCTGGGCATTGTGTTTGTAAATTGAAGTTCAAAATTCTGCAATTACTCACCCGCCATTGCCCAAGGCAATTCCAGAGGGATACAAATTGTGCTGGCCCTGCAAGATGAAAGCAGCATGAAATCAGTGCTTGTATATGCGATTTCAAAAGAATAGGTGAATGCTAAGTTGCTAGCCGGTGCATAACGATAGTAATAAGAAAGAACAAGTCCCCTAAAATAGGAATGAACAGTAAAGTAAGCTACAATGGCGTGCTATTTTATTTTTCTTGGCATGCCTGAGCATTCATATCATCTGAAGAAGCAGAAATACAGGAAGCTAGTGTTGTACCATTTCAGGTTTAAGCGCATACTAAGCTTAATCTTGTATCCAAATTCAAGTTGCCCAGCGAAAGGAACTAATCGAAATCTAACAAATTTGAAGCATTTCTTGATGGCAATGGGAGTAAAGCAACTCCAGGCATAATAGATAGCTAGTGTAGATTTCACTAGAAACAGCTAAACACCAAATAATCAGGATAAACTGTAATGAGGAGGCCAAAGAGTTAGCAGGGTTGACTGCTGAAAGTATTCCAATTCGTAAGATGGGCTTGATAGCCAAATATTTGGCTTCTGTCTCTGGTTAATTGGAATGAAAATGAAAAGTTCCCGTTAACAAAATCAGAAGAAAAAGGAACCACTTTCAGACTACATCACCATCTTTTGTTACGATGGGTGGCAATCTGAAAAGTATTTTTTTGGTATTCCTAATCCTATCAGGAGCATGGAAGGAAAGGAATGGAGAAGAACTGAGGGATGGGGTCATAGCATAGACATACCCATCCGTGACGGGGAGGAGGAGGCCGGGTCGTTAAAGAGGAACATGAGCAGGCGGACGGTGCGGATGCTGAAGCGGTGGTAGGCGGTGGAGAGCGCGCCCTGCAGCTCGTGCTCGTCGATGGCGCCGCTGCAGTCCCGGTCGGCGGCGCGGAAGGCACGCTCGATGTCCGGGTGCGTCCCCGGTGGGAAGGCGACGGGGACGGAGCCGTAGCCGAAACCGAATCCCCCCGCCGTCTGAGGGGGCGGCGGCGGGTAGGCTGACGGGTAACCGCCGTAGCCGTATGAGGGGGGCGGCGGCGCGGAGGTGGTGGGCGCGGGCGCGGGCGGCGCCGTCGGCGGCGGCGCGTGGCTGCTGTACCCGCCGGCGTAGCTGTGGCCGTAGCGGTTGTAGTCGGCCATGGGAGGAGGAGCAACTCCAGAAGAAGCGGCTTCCTTCTTGTGTTGGTGAAGCGGTGGGTGGTGAGGCGATGGGTGCGAATGCAGAACAAGAGGGATGGAACAGGAGCAGAGTATTTATTTGCTGAGAATTTGAGATGCGTACGGTCTGTTTGCGCGTGTTTTTTTTTTCTTTTGAAAGGAACTAAAGGAAGTTTGTTTGCGCGTGTTGATCAGATGATGCACGCACGCGACGCGTCAGGGAGACGAGCCCAAGTCAGAAGCTTCTTCTCTTCTCTTACCGGATTAGGAGGTGCGTGAGCGACCTGGCTAAGGAACCTCCACCTCCTTTCCTGTGGATGGTGGAGCAAGTAGAGGAGAAGGCTTTCCCTTTCTGATTGCGTTCCCGGTCGCGCGGCCGCCGCCGGCCAACCGTCCATCGCCGTCGCCGCCCACCACATCCACATGTCGGCGAGCCATTCGCCGACCGGGCATCCCCTGATGCCGTCCGATCTCATCTCCACGGTGTAGGTCGCAGGGGAACGAGTGGACCAAGGGACCCCACCCACTCCACTCCACTCCACTCCAGCTAGGCAGCTCGCTCCACTAATCGCTTCCTGCTCGGCTGTCCGCTCCGCTTGGCGCCACCAAAAAATCAGCACGCCTCCCCACCAGTCGCCGTCGCGCCCCAATGCAGTGCATGGCTCCGGCTGCCGCTCCTCCCGCGCCGCCCCTCCTCCCGCGCCGCGCCGCCGTCCCGGGTTACGCCGCGCGCGCCAGGGCCGCCCCCCTCGTCGCCGTCAGGGCCCAGCCGGACACCGCCGCCGCCGCCTCCACCTCAGCGCCCGACCCGCCGCCGGAGTTCAAGCCGCCGCAGGGGTTCGAGGCGCCCGAGCCCAAGAGGTTCGCGGTCAAGGAGGGGCAGCAGGGCAGCGTCCTCGGCGCCTCGCTCGCCATCCCCCTCCGCCTCGGCACCGGCGTCTTCGTCCTGGGGTGCGCACCATACCATACCTTTTCTATATAATGTGTAACCAGCATACAATCATCAATTATTCTATATAATGTGCAGGTACTCGCCGTCACTTGTTTCTCCGTCAGAGATACCATCAGACCAGTACGCTCTCGAATTCGGAGGTGAATTCAATTTATTCAAATTCCTTTCGTTTTTGGAAACGACACAATTCCTTTCCTTTCGTTTTTGGAAGCCATTCAAATGCTGCGCAACTGCACACACGTGTTTCTTCTTGTAGCTTGGAAGGTGAAGGAGGAATCAAAGATAGGACAGTGCAAACGGCCAGAAAAGCCTATTGAGATTTATGAATTCGAAGGGTACGGCCTTCCTTTCTGTTGACCGTTTACAAAGGAATATGTTTATATCCTTCTACCTCCCCTCTGTGTCTAATTGTTTTGCTATAACATTTTATTTTGACTGAGTGCCCGTATTGACCCGTTGCTTTTCTTCAATTGTTGGTGTATTCTTCTGAACTTGCAGTTGTCCGTTTTGTCGAAAGGTGAATATTTCCAGTCTCAATCTGCGCCTTGCACCTGTCATTCTTCATGTACATGAACAATTTTGTTACTTATATTCGCCATGAAAAAATTTCCAGGTCAGGGAGATGGTGTCCGTGTTGGACCTAGATGTATTGTTTTACCCGTGTCCTCAAAAAGGCCCAACATTCCGTCCTAAAGTCCTTGAAATGGGTGGAAAGAAACAATTTCCTTACATGGTATGCCCGCCATCCTAGATAACTTGTGATATCCGTCGTGTGTTAGCACTTTAGGTCATATTCAATTGCTATGCTCCCTTTCTGCATCTTTCAAATACGGAAATATTGTATATGAATTATATTTCATAAATAAATATGTTCATAGTATTACCATTGTGTATAGACTTTTGAATCAACAGCAAGATGAGTTTTTGTCAGACTGATGTAGTGTGTGTGCTACTACTATGAAGTGTGTCATTCAGTTGAGGGAAACAGGATGTTCTTCTGACATTTTTCCTATGAATAAAAAAAAAGTTATGTTGTGAAAAATCATTTCAGTGCTTATAGTTAAATATAATATATTGCAGGTGGATCCAAACACAGGGGTCGCCATGTATGAATCAGATGACATCATAAAATACCTGGCTGACACATATGGTGTGTATTGGACGTATTTCCGTTCCGTTTACCTTTGCCTTGCAGGGTTGTTCCCATTAGCCTCCTTTCACTTGTGCTTGTTTTTCAGGTGATGGAACCATTCCAATCATGCTGTCGCTTGGTCTGTTGACAGTAAGTAACTGAATGTCCAGAAGCATATGATATGTTTTAGCTCAGTACACCCATTGATCCACAAGTATATTTCCAATTAGGCAATTACCCAAGAACAAATGACATGATTTAATTGAACGTCCAATTCTCCAGGAATATATGGCACATTTATTTTTTTTATCTCTCTATATGCTTCAGTTTTTTTCCCAATCCGACGATTCAAGTGGTTTATTACCTACCAGTGATCAGCTATTCAGTTGTTCAGTTTTTAGAGCTTTTTACTCATTGTTTGTAGGCAATCACGGCAGGGCTTGCTACACTTGGTCGTATTGGAAAGGTATGTTGTGAATATATAACCAGGCTCGTTACATGTTGCCCCCTGAATGTTTTGCTTGAACCAAGGGCTGACCTGTTATTGCTTATACAGGGAAATTCATATACTGCTTCAAAAGTTCCACCCCAGCCGATAGAGATATGGGCATATGAGGTCTGAATCCTAACACACCTGCTTATTCATAGTGTTCAGGTCATCGTTGCTACATATTGCAGCTATAGTGCCAGTTCTGGAGTCTGAATGGCTGACCATCTATTTTCTCAGGGATCACCCTTCTGCAGATTAGTACGAGAGACCCTCGTTGAGTTGGAGTTGCCACATTTGCTACACAGGTACTGAAAATGCTCAAAAACCACATGTCCATAAAAAATTTGTTGATTATGCTGCCATCATAACAGGCTGAAATGTTTCTATAACGGATCTTCATGCTTCTCGTATTGTAACTAAAATGTTAATCCTGCTCAATACATGATTCGCACATGTGCTAACATAAGGGTGACAAACTGCATCTTACTAGCCTTACATAGTTCGTCATTTGATATATGTTCTCTACAAGAGTGTTAGTAACTCAAAATCATTCCTGCAGCTGCGCGCGTGGCAGCCCCAAGCGCCAGGAATTTTTCAAGAAAATGGGAACTTTCCAGGTTTGCGTCCTTGCAGTTGATCCCTCAAACGCGGAACATTCTTGATTTGGATGCCTATTGGGTGATATATGTTTGTATTACTGTCTTGGCAGGCGCCTTACATTGAAGATCCAAACACCGGAGTCAAGATGTTCGAGAGCGCTGAAATCATAAACTACCTGAAGGCAACATATGCCCTTTACCCAAGCTCATAGTGCTAGTACCTGCCATATCTCAAGTGCTCATATATATGTAATCTTGTGTAGGTCGTCTAAATCTTATTCTTTACGAAAAAGAATTAGGAAAGAAATAGTGAGCCTCAAATTATGTATGATGCACAGGCGATTTTATGTATGCAGAGTTTGAACTCTGAAGTGATATTGGAAATTATATGTTCTTCCTGTCAATAAAAGAAAGGAAAATATAGCGAGTGATGTTGCTTTCGAAAAACACAGTGATGTATATGTGCTGCTGCTGCTGCTGCTGCTGCTTGTAGAGTTGTCGTGTATGTACTAGAGGCGAAATGAGCTGTTCCTTTATTTGGATGCTTGTTTTTGTCAGTGATTGATCAACCCTTGGATTCGGAGAGAGGCAAATCGAACCATCCAGTCTGGATCAGGTCGCCGTCACCAATGACCAAGCCTCGCCAACACACTACGGAGAAGAAACCCAGGACGCCGGCAACCCGATTCGGTCTACGAACCAGATCACCCCTCACCACAGTTCTCCCAGGGGCGGCCATGGGCAGCGCGTCGTCCCCGCCGTCGAGGCGGCGGTGGAGCTGGGGCTCGGCGCTCGCCGGCGCGGCGACGACTGCCGCCGCCACGGCGCTGGTGCTGTGCCGGCCGCGGGACCCCCGCTTCGAGCTCATCTCCATCAGCCTGTCCACCTTCCACTTCCGTCCGCCGGCGGCGCTGGACATCGGCCTCACCCTCACGGTGCACGCCACCAACCCCAACGTCGTGCCCGTGCGCTACGGGCCCTCCACCGTGTCCATCCTCTACGGCGGCGCGCACCTCGGCACGGCGCGCCTCGACGCCGGCGGGCAGCCCGCCACCTCCTGCCGCCTGCTCCACCTCCCGGCGCGCCTCGACGGCGTCGAGCTCGCGCACCGCGCGGGCTCCATCATCGCCGACGTCGCGCGCCGCCACATGGAGCTGGAGGCCACCGTCGAGATCGCCGGCGAGGCGGCCGTGCTCCTCTGGTCCCGGCCCTTCTCCGTCCGCATCGACAGCCACATCACCGTCGACCCCGTCTTCCTGGAGGTGGTGGAGCAGGAGAACAGCTCGGAGATGCAGCTCCAACTCGCCTGAATTTTACTTGCCTAGACTCTGCCCAAATCATCTGTAGAAAACCCTACCGCTTATTCGTGCAATGCTCAAGAACTTCAGCAATTATTTGCACAATGCAATGGAACATTCAGATTCCCTTGCGATTCAAAGACATTTGGGTGAATTTCTGATTGTTATCAACATCAACAGTATCACACAACACATGAACACAGTGCTACAGATGATGAAATGAGGAAACAGGAAATGCACCGGGGGAAAAGCTAAGGCAGCTCACACCCCACAGTTAACCTAGCACAACTAGGACATCAAAACCGGCAAATTGATGGCCAATAAATTAGAGTACACTGCACACAGGGCTTCCGTCGTCTCAGTTGAGTGTCGCGAGGGGCGAGCGAGGGATGAGCGACGGCTTGGGCTCCTTGCTCGATTCGTACGGGTGATTCTCGCGGAACTCGTTCACCAGGGTCTCCATGGGCATCGCCCGCAGCGACTCTATCGTGCCTTTGCTTGGTACGTTCGGCTCAGACCTCACCGGAGTTTCACCAGTCGGCTCGTAGTCCTGCAACCGCAGCATTTGAGAGATGTCAATTGTCAATGCAACAGAAACTCATTGCAAGGAGTGATTCCACCCATCTCAGTCCCACCTTGTAGCTGCTTTGGAAAGCCTTGTCCGCATGCTCGTTGACGCCCGCAGCCTGGCTCGAGTGGTTCTCTTGCAGCTGCTGCAGCTCTGCAAAGTGAGCCTCTATCGTTGACATTACTCTTGAACTTGATTTTCGCGACTCTTCCAGTAGATCTGAAGTATATCAACGTGTTAAGACTTCCAGATCAGATAGGGAACGCTATAAATCCGTGTAAGATGATCAGATTGAGTGATAAGAAGAATAGTACCGTCAATGTCCTGGGTTATGTCCTTGCTGCTATTAGCTGCATGTTCTTCAGCCACAGCCCGAGACGATGCGATCTCCACTTCATGTTGCCCATTATTCTCAACTGCCGATCTGAAAAATCAACAACAACAAAAGTATATTTAAGGCCAGTAAATAGTTTTGAAAATAGAGGTGATGTTCAGTTACTGCTGTACTGCCCCTTGCCTGCTTATCTGCTACCATACGAGTTATTTTGTTGAGAATGTCATTCTTATGTTCCAAGATTATATGTTGACATGCAAACCGTGAAGAAAGTAGTGATTCTCAACAAATGCTAAATGAATCTTGGCTTGTCATATTAAGAACTGAAGGTAAAGAGGAATAATCTGCTTGCCTGACAAGAGCTTCAACTTCAATGACGTGTTTTTTGCTGAGATCGTTAACAGCTGCATGTGACTTCTTCCATTGCTGAACAGCAGAGTCAACAGTGCATGCACTGGGTACATCAAAGTACAAATGATTGTTCTGATAATCCAATTTTTAGATATAAGCGAAAGAACAAAAAGTTCCATGTAACCGTTCAGACATACCATTCCTGTAGCATGGTTTCCATTCGACAATGCTTAGCTGCAGAAGAGCTGGACCCAGTTTTGCAGTCATTCTCCGCCTGCTCTGCAAATATCTCCCACTTCCTTTTGGCGTCTTTAGTGACACACTCCATGGCTGATGTGTGTTCATCTAAAAATGCCTTGTTTCCACGAGCAGCATCACCAAGAGAATTCAACCTAACACCAACCTGAAGGAAAACAACACCAAGTTCCTATTATAACAAAAACTCGACCTGCGAGATATTAGCAAAATGAATGCAATAATAAAATCATAAGCATGCACACACCAGCTCTCTTTGTCTAGTAATGTGTTTAGACACTAAACTGCTTATGTCCGCCAGAAGCTTCTGTTCCTCTGATTTTGATTGTTCCTGCAACCACGATGGTATTAGATATAAACCAACCGAATTTTGGCAGTGAGTGAAAACAAGTATAGATGTCTCACCTCATAAGCAATCTGAAAATCTTCAATGCTTTTCATTTGTGCTTCATGTGTGTTGTTTGAGTGGCTATGCAACTTTGATGTTTCCTCAACATATTTGTCAAATAGCCCAATAATAAAGGTAGACATCTCTTTTGTTCTATCCAAGCTAATTAGGAAACTCTACAAAACAGCAGGAGCAAACTCCAAGTAAGACTTGTGGTCATTGTTAAAATGTTCAAATATCTGCAGTGAAATGTGAAACCAACAGAGATTATAACTGACCTCCCTTAATTCTTGAGTGAAGTGTGTAAGCTCACTTCGGTGGGTAGTCAACAAGTTCTGGATGTCACTAAATATATTATGTGCCTCTCCCTCCACACAAGCTATTAGCTGTGAACAAGGATATTGCCATGAGAATAGATAGAACAAGGGCAGTACATTTTGTTTAAACCAAACAAGCAACCAAATTACTTGCCTGGTCAAGACTGCAGCAGCTTGCAGCAGACAGTGATGATATGTCCTCGAGTGTGGCATTTGCACTTGCTTTATGTAGCAGTACAACATTTTGGAAGGCTTCCATATGGGACATGTATAATGATTTTGAAGCCAAAATTTTCTTTTTCAGCTCAGAAGTGGCCTTCAAATGTTCAAAGAAACATAGTTAATATACAATATGGATTCATTGAGGTAATTCGGCCAAGAATTAGGCATGCCAATTAATGTACCAATAATATGTACCTTGTCATGGGAATCAACACATGATTGACACAAATGTTCCACAGACTTTAGGTGCTTATTTTGTTGGTCTATGGATGCATTAAGTGTACTGGATAGAACATCCAACTTCGAAGCAAGGTCAGTTTGGAATGTATTCACAACTGACCTATTTGTGGCACTTAGCTTGTCTTCCCTAGCTATTTCATCATAATCAACATCATGTTAGTACAAATGAAAATGTTAAGAAAGACAGTAAAGAGACGGTCCTAAACGCTTACCGATTTTCGAATAGAGTGAAGCATTATCACGACCAGATTTTTCCAGGTCTGATCGCAGAACACAAGCCTGATGTGTTAAGGCATTTTCTGTCACAAGAACGAGTTAGATCACTGTTCAAACCTATAACTCAAACTAAATGGATGTCTGGAATGGATAATGAGATATAAAATGATACCTGCTTTTTTCTGCTCTGAAATTATGAAGTCCTTCTCCCTAAGATTATATTGTGCCTGTTTCAGATCTTCTTTTGTCGTAGAGAGTAGGTTGCTTGTGTGGTCCAGACATTTCTAACCATAGTACAGAGCTATAAGCAATAAAGTTTAAGTAACCCCAAAGTAACCAGAGTAAGAAAAATACAGCTCACCTCTGTCATTTCAAGCTTTTTGCTCAAATCAGCAGAATGCTGAAGCTCAGAATCGTACTTCTGTTGCAAATCGCTTATTAGCTTCTGGTTTGCTTCCAAAGAAACATTCATTTGTTCGATCTGATCAGCCATTGCCTTGATAAGGAAAAAAATTAGAAAGAACCAAGTCATTTCAAGGATGGTGTTTCGCCTTCAGATATATTTGAAAAATCATGATAAGTCGAACACTACCTTTCGTTCATTTTCCTCCTGCTGATATCTATCTTTGGGGATGTACACTCCAACTTTTTCTCGAGCAGCATATACCTCTGGGAAGTAGACAAGTTTTATGAGGATATCATTTCGCCATCCTAATGAGATGAAATGATTGTGCATTCACTACTGACCTGCTTTAAGTCGGTCAATTTCACCATAAAGATCTTTAATTAATGTTGATTTCATCATTTTCTGATTGACCTGCAACATAGAAGTATATAAGAAATAAATTCCAGGTGTCAACAGGTATTAACCAGCAGCATTGAACTTGTCCAAAAGAGAGTTTTCGGGCTTTGGATCCTTCAGAAATAACTGACAAATATCTAAACTACTTCCATTAGATACCATGTTGAGAAATTCATTCTTTTATAACACACGCCACCAGTAAATCAGTTTGCGATGCTAGTATCAAATGAGATGGCAATAATGCAGAAACAAATAGATAGATCCAGGTTAGGAACAACTGAACAAGAACAAATATTAGAGAGGAGCACATTTTCTTTAAGCTACGCAAGCAGACAAATTGCCTGCCTGGTCAAGACTGCAACAGCTATAGTTCATGCCAAATATTCATCAGCACAAGCCTATGCCACGATTTTCACTTGAGAAGATCACCTATAACATGTATACAAACGAAAATAGTTGCTACAGCATATAACTACTAAGAGAGGGGCTAAGTGGGTGGCTGGATAAGCGAATAAAATAGTGCAACTGAAGTTAGGTGTTTCTGTTATTCTGGACAATACTAATCCTTAAATTCACATAGTAAAGTCCATTCTATATGTATAACAACACAAAACTTCCATCTAATTATGTCTACAACTACAAGTTTGGTCTACCATTTGCCTTATCAGCCATGGCTTCAAGAAGAACATGTTGAAAATTTCTCTAGCAGAATATAAGGATAAAAAGATTTACATTGTAAACAAAAATATAACAGAAATAGTGAACACCAGTAAATCTGAGAAAGTGGAGCAAATCACCTCAGGCCTGTTCTTGATGCTCTTTGCTCGGTGTGCATAGTCCAATGTACTCAAAGTTTCTTCAAGGCAATGCACGGAGGGTGAAACAGTTGCAATAATGCAAGTCTTTGTTCTTCCTCCGAGTGAATCACGAAGCAATCTTGTGAGTTTACTATCCCTGAAGACAAGAGAATTTTCAGACAAGCTAACAAAGATCAACTACTTTAGACAAAATAATCAACTGCTTTAAACAAAATAACATGATTAACTTATTCTTCTTACCTGTAAGGAACATGCCCTAGGTGTTCTACCAGCGCCGTGATCACACGCCCCAAAGTAAGCAAGCTTTTATTAATTTCACCGGCCTCCCTTGCACGGCCCTATAATCAAGAGGGAGTTTCGCACTTTAGAATGCTAATTGATACTCATAAATGACGGTATGAAACAGAAGCATTCAGGGTAGTCATATAATACAGTAACAGTACCTCCCTAGCTCCAGAACGTGAGATGTTCTCAGAACCAGCCAAGTCAACAAGATTTAACTTCCCACATTTTATCAGTTCTTCTCCTTCAGGGGTTGCCTCTTTTATGTGAATAGTGATAGAGAAAAGGGAGTGTGACCGACTGAAATGTTAGGGGTGGTGATGAGCACTTAAGTTTGCCTTATCAGTACAGTTGAAAAGAAGACAGCAAGTGAGATTAACCTAGATTGTTTATTCAAAAGAGTCTCTGCAGTGCGGCGCTTTGCAGACCCCCTTTCCAACAGAGAAAATATTTCACTTGCATTTGTAACAATTTCTTCCTCAAGACCTCTAACGAGCACCCCACCCTTCCCGTCCTCCATAAGAGGTAAGGTTTTCTTCTGTCTATCTTCGAGAGCAACCTTAGATATCTCCTCCGGTGCAAGAAGATCTGTGATTTCTTCATTGTACAGCTCCAGGAACGTGACTTTAACACTGTATTCAGTATTCTGCCTCTCCAGGGTATCAAAGATCTGCTTCACTGCCCTAGGTATGACTCCAGCATCAGCAGGTAACTGGCCCTTTGGCCCGCTCTGCAAGCATTCCAACACAAGAAGTCATTATTGCCTTGGCTCTCCTAAACACAAGAAGCCAACAACCTAGAAACATACAGCTATGAAATACAGCATCAGCAGTGTAGACTTGCCTTTGCTCTCCTGCACTCGCCTTCCATGGTATATGTCTTTCCTGTGCCTGTCTGGCCATAGGCAAATATGGTACAGTTGAACCCCTCCAAGACCTCATTAACAATAGGAATAATCGCCTGGTCATACAAGTCCTGCTGCTTTGCTGCCGGTCCAAAAACCTGGAAAACAAAGTGAGGGCACTGCATGTTAGAACGCTGCACCTGGCAACCAGAGCTGGAACAAAATAAAGTCTGTGGCCGTTTGCACCAGCACTAGCTTGTAGCATTGACCTCTGAGACTAGGCGAATTAAATAAGAGTACATCATTAGTGCTCCAGATGTCTATAGTGAAGTATAACTGTTCGAATTCACAGGCTAGGCAATTCCACTGCAGACTGAGCTTGTTCGGATGCAAGCAACAGCTTTGATTGTTAAGTTACCCTTGATATCAAAATGTCCCCTAGTGACCTCTCAACCAGCGCAACAGCCACTCAAATTTTGAATCACTCACACTGAAACAACAGTACCCACAGGATCACCGCCGGAAAACCAAGTGCAAGCCAACAAAGGGGTGAGGGTAACAAATCCAGCCATTGAAACTGCCAGATCTCGGGGAATGGGGGACGGAAAATGGGGGGAGAGAGCATCAGACCTTGTCGAAGGTGAAGACCCGGTCGAACTGCTTGCCGGCGATGGTCTGCGTGACAGCGACCTCCCGCTGGTAGTCGTTGCAGGTGACGACCTGCGGCGCGTTGCTCCTGAGCTCGTCGTCGCTGAAGGGCCTGCGGCGAGAACTCGTGCGGTTAGTGCTGCGGATCTGAGGCAGGGCGGCCTGACGCTTCACCCGCGCACCGATAGAGAGGGACCGAGAGAGAGAGAGAGAGAGAGGGAGAGGGGAACGGCGTGTACCTGCAGCGGAGGAGGACCTGCACGTTCACCGCCTTCTCCTTGTCCTGCCGCGACGACATGGCGAACGCGGCGGCGAAGGGGGGCGGTGGCTCGGAGTCGGAGGAGAGGAGATTTCAAAATTTGTACGGCGAGGTGGGGAGGAGCGGGGGATGGGGCGGGGGAGACGGAGAATTCGAATTTTGGGGGCGTTGCGGCAGCCGCGTGGGATTTATGCGGCCGCGCCCCGCCGTCACAGCCGTTGGATCCAAACGGGGTCGCGACGCTCGAGGTGGTCCGTGTGAACTGGGCTCGCTCGGCCCAACAGGCCTAGTTTGTGGTGGCGCTTCGTCCCGTTTTTTATTTTTATATTTTTCAAAATCGTTTTTTACAGAAATATATTCTCGGTTTCATAATTTACATGTTTATACCCCTACCGCCCGGCAGGGGGCCCGTCCGCCCTGCCGCCCCCTGTCGGGCCGCCCGGCAGGGGGTCGGCAGGGGGCCTACCACCCGGCAGGGGGGCGGCAGGCTCCCTCCCCCAATATAAAAGCCAAGGTCCCCCACCTGCATTTGCAGCAAACAACATCCATAGAGGGAAAAAGTAGAGACGTGGGGTGAGGGAGGGAGTTGCAACATCGAAGCCCTGCCGGATTTTGGATCCGAACCGCAGGTGTTCCTTTACATCTTGCATTGTAATACCTCGAAACAATGTGAAATCTTTAAACTGAACTAATTTTGACAACACCATCTCTATCGTAACATCCGCTAATACATCCAACTTCTTACTGATTACAAGATGTGTCATGATCTCAAGTATTATATTAGATTTTTCTTTGGTCCATGAAAATCCTCCAAAATTAGAGGCAGCAATTGCCTTATGCTGCAATATTTAGAAATAAGTTTAATACTATATTTCACTATCCAAAACTTAATTCTATTTTAATTTATAATTCATTTAGGAACAAGTCTGTAATAAACTTATATTTTAATACTGAACTAAAATTTTAATACTGTAGCATTAATTAAATTAAATTGCTTTACAATATTAATGAATTCATACGTAACTTACCTGCAGATCATAAGTGCGGAATCCGGCAGGGCTTCGCTGTTGCAACTCCCTCTCTCACCCCACGTCTCTCATTTTTTCCTCTATGGATGTTGTTTGCTGCAAATGCAGGTGGGGGGACCTCGGCTTTTATATTGGGGGAGTCTGCCGCCCCCTGCCGGGCGATAGGGCCTCCATGCGATAAAACACAAATTTTAATTACATATAGACTCCTACCGCCCGGCAGGGGGCGGCAAGGGTATAAACTTGTAAATTGTGAAACCGAAAATATATTTCTGTAAAAACGATTTTGAAAAATATAAAAATAAAAAAAACGTGCGCTTCGTCTCTCTCTCGGCTCTAGCGGCAGTGTGTGAATGTTTTTTTTGAACGGTGCAGGGTGTGAATGGCTGGCCCTGACCGTGCTTTGTTGCTTTGGTTTAAAAGAAAATAAGAAGAAATAAAACACTCCGATGTTTTTCCTTGTCCTGCAAAAATAAATGCCTAAAATTTGAGCAAATTCGTCCCTAAAGGAGTCACCAAGGCCCAAGGCTCGATTTGGCCTTTGAATTTTTGAGTTGGTCCATTTTGAATCCTCAAACCGTTTTTTCTTCGGTCGAAATTAGTAGTATGTTAGATGATATATGGTGCTCCTCGTTTACACACAACTTATGGGTCAATTTACCATACTTATCGGGCAGGTGCAAATGCCTTTGCTCTCTCTTGGTCCTCAGAGAGGGAGGGAGAACAAACAAAGAAAATGATTCCATTCTCTGTTGGTGACTCGTCACTTGTAGCTGCAGCTTCACATTATTGCCCTGGGCTTTGGTCGACTTTGAACCAAAGAAGCAAGAGTGTTTTGAGGACCTAGACCTGATCATGGGCCACCCGACCCGATAAACCCGACCCGACCCAATCTGATCAGGTGACGGGCCGAAATTTTTGACCCGAAACTCAAAAAACCCGATAGAACCCAAGAATTACACACAAAAATGCGGGCCAACCCGACCCAACCCGAACCCGACCCGACCGACCATGTCACGGGTCGGGCGCAGACCAATATTTTTTGACCCGAAACCCGAAGTGATCCGACCCGAACCCGACCCGACCCGACCCGATGAATGATCAGGCCTATGAGGACCTAAATTGACATATCAGATACCGAAATGTCTATTGCCCGGTTGCCCACTAAATTTTCTTCAAGATGACATTAACTAAACATGGTAAATATAACACTTTTGTACATGTGGTTTTGTTTTTTTACTTAGAAATCCTGCGCGTGTTCCGTTACCAATAGGAGGGGCCAACAGTACTTTGGGATCTCCTTGGAGCTGACGGTAGCTTTGTATAGATGATTTTTAATTAGCCCAATAACACCTGTCACGTGATGTTACGCGTGCGATGGCAGCTAGTTTTAAAAGAAACATCACATGACTTAAAAATACAACTAGCTCCATGATTTGAAATGGGTCAAGGGTCTGGATCAACGGGCACCGAAGCGTATGTGATCTCAATTACATATTACATTCATCCAACCTGATCATGTGCTCAAGTAGATAAAAAGTTAAATCACACAATCCCCATAGGCTCTGTAAAAGCATAGTAGGTCTCAAGAAAACATTGAATAAGCCTTTCAAAAAAATGAACAAAAATTCAAATACACGGGGTGTTGCGAGAATCAAACTCACGACCTCTCGCACCCAAAGCGAGAATCATACCACTATACCAAACACCCGCTTTTATTTCACGTTATTTTACAAGGTATTTAAATGACAAACCCACTTCTGGCCCAACTTGGAACTGGAAGTGGCCAACTTGCGCGCCGCGAGATCCTTTTTGTTCCAGGGGAAATCGTCCGACTAGTCCACTAGTTTCTGCTCTTCAAAAAAAAAGTCCACTAGTTCCTTCCAGTCTACACTTCGTAGTGTACTTTAAAGGTTCTGAAAGAGGGTTGAAGGTTGTTCTTTTACTGTGTCAGCTTCCGATTTTGGGCTGGGACACGGTAGAAAACTGTTCAATCGCTCAATTATCTTCTGGGAATTTCAGTCGATCCAGGTTTATAGACATCAACTTCATCAAGTATCTCATAATAGATATCATCGTAATTCGCAAAATCGAACATGCAATCGCTGTGGTCCAGGCATTACTAGCCCATGCAGGTGCGCAAGTGAATCGATGCAGGGAAACACAGCTTCGAGCTTACTCATTTATAGTGATTATTGGCACCAGTAAAGAAGGTCCCGATTCCCAATAATAAGAGCTTGCATTTTGTAATGTACAGATAATAAAGGTCATAGCGTCATTATCCCCTTCTCCCACAAAGTTATCTATCACAGGTACTCCAGCTGCCTACTATTATCATATGAAACACGGCAAGGACCGCACGGAATTAACATCTGCTACACGATACCGATACCCACAACATGACTGAAACACCATTCGGTGACCATTCTGTGCATGTGAAACGGTCAACAACGCAACAAACACTTCAAAAAAGAGAGGGCGAGCCACAACTCTGAGCGATCTAACATTTGAATCCCCTGCAGACCATCAGCCAAAGGATGAGAATCAGAGCCGCAATGCCTCCACCAACCATCAGCTTAAACCTTAGGTTCTGAAACCACATCTTTCGCCTCAGCTCTCTGCCATGCCTGTGGAAGGTGTCAGCCTGTAGCAAGTTTAACAAAACAGTTCTCAGTCAAAGTCGACCCCACATATTTCCGCACAAAATACGCGCATCAAACATTGAGTAAATACCTGTGATTGTAAGGTCTCGGTCTTGCCCACCAAAAGCTCAATCTTCTCACCACGGTCCAATATCTGTTCAGAAGTGCAGCACAGTCAGAGACTCATGTATATGGCCCAACATTAAAGTTAGAACTTCTGGTTAAGTTTAAATATATGGAGCTGTGAATATTAATTGCAGTACTTCATCTCATGCAGAATGCAAATTACAATGAGCACTAGAGATGGATTGCTCAACCCCTACAGTCTACAGCTATGTCCCAAAAAACTCGCCATACTGGCAGGTTGAAGGCTTATGTGATACTCCCTCCTTCCACTTTTATAAGGCATAGTATAACATGGCACGGTCTTCCAAATAACACTTTGACCATTCATTTATCATATATATCACTTATGGTTATAAACTTATAATCATGGTAAAGTATATTTGGTTATGAATTGAATGATATAAAGTTTGCATTATAAAAAAAAAATGAATCTTGATATGCGTGTGCGCCTTATAAAAGTAGGACAGAGCAAAAAGAAAAGTAGGAAACCTTCCAAAAAAAATTTCTAGATAGAACAATGAACTGGTCACAAGGGATATACAAGGTGAGATCCCTTGGTGTATGCTCTTTGCTGATGATGTGGTGCTAGTTGACGAGAGTAGGGCGGGGGTTAATAGGAAGTTAGAGCTGTGGAGACGCACGTTAGAGTCGAAAGGGTTCAGACTTAGTAGGACCAAGACCGAGTACATGATGTGCGATTTCAGCGCGACTAGGCATGAGGGGGGAGACGTTAGTCTAGATGGACAAGTGGTGGTCCAGAAGGATACTTTTCGGTATTTAGGATCGGTGCTACAAAAGGATGGCGACATTGATGAAGATGTTAGGCATAGAATTTCAGCTGGCTGATTGAAATGGCGGCAAGCTTCTGGCATCCTTTGTGACAAGAGGGTGCCACAAAAGCTAAAAGGCAAATTCTATAGGACAGCAATTCGTCCGGCGATGCTATACGGTGCTGAATGTTGGCCTACAAAAAGGCGACATGTCCAGCAACTGAGTGTAGCAGGGATGCGGATGTTGCGGTGGTTTTGCGGGCACACATGGAGGGATAGAGTCCGGAACGAAGTTATTCGGGATAGGGTCGGAGTGGCACCAATTGAGGAGAAACTTACCCAGCATCGGCTGAGATGGTTTGGACATGTCCAACGAAGGCCTCCTGAGGCGCTGGTGTGTAATGGGGTTCTTGAGCGGGTCGATAATGTAAAGAGGGGTAAAGGTAGACCTAAACTGACGTGGGATGAGTCGGTTAAGAGAGACCTTAAAGATTGGAATATCTCTAAAGAGATAGCTTTGGATAGGAGCACTTGGAGACTAGCTATCAATGTGCCTGAACCTTGAACTTATTTCTTTCGGGTTTCATCTCTAGCCTACCCCAACTTGCTTGGGAAAAAAGGCTATGTTGTTGTTGTTGCAGAACAATGAACTGGTCAGTACTAATCATTTGTCGACAACAACGACAATGACATGTCCTGGTCTAAAAAGATCCTACCGTTACTTGTTCAAACTGTACCTAGTGACAACCAGATGTTCCATTACTTGTTTATAAAACGTACCAAGTATATCCGCCCAATGTTCATGAACTTCTTCTTTAGTACTTACTATGTACGGGAAGGTCAGATTTAGCACACAGAAATCTATCCTACAAAAACTTCAAAAAAAACACATTGTTTCTACCAAGCTACAGGTATATGTGATCCCCTAGCTATTCAGAAGGTTTTCATAAAACGACTGGTTGATCAAACACAAAATGAAATGAATTGTGCTCAAAACTACATGATATTGTCTCCTGATATGCCTTTTGAACAGAACCCATAAATTATAAGCGTATAGTACAGCAGTGTTCAGAGCTTCATTTGCGCAAAATATTTGCCATTCAGCAGTGAAATGCATGCCCATGATACCCATCTGGATGGTGAATATTAAGCCAAGGACATACCTTCTAAAAATAATTTCTAGATAGAACAATGAACTGCTCACCACTAATAATTTGTCAACAACAATAGTGGTACGTCCAAGTCTCGAATAGAAGGACAAGACAAGATTCAGCCATTGCCTGTTCAAATTGTACCTAGTGACACCTGTTAAAGTTGTTCCCAGTGACACTACCACATGTTCATCAATCAGGGAACTTGAAAAGGATATTGTTTCTAGTTTTCTACAAAGGTGTAGGTAATATCAGTATATGTGATCGCCACACAATTGTGACTGGTTGCTCAAACACAAAGGAAGTTAATTGTGCTAAACAAACCATGGTACTATCTCCAAATATGTCATCTGAACAGAACAAAGAAAGTATGGGCGTATAGGAAAGCAGAGTCCAGAGCTTCATTTGTGCAAAATTTGCTTGTCAACAGTGAAATGCATGCGACATGATATCTCTCCAGATTGTAAATATGAAGCCAAGCACATACCTTCTCAATATTATCCATCATGATCCCTTTGACCTCCGACAGGTGGGCTTTCACCTTGGAGAGCTTGTTAATTTCCTCTGGGTGGTTAACACAATACTGCATATGATCCTTCAACGTCGGGCTACAACGACGAAACACAAGAACTAATTACATACTCCTCTTCCATGGGGCAGAGTTCAAAAGTCTGACTTGGCAGGAAAGATGATTTCGTACCCGAATTCACGGTCAAGGTTGTAGGCAATGCTGAAGCGGTCTTCGAAAAGAAAGTCGTCCTCGTCCGCATCATCAGCGAGCGGGTGCTGCCCCTCCTCGTCGATGCTGGACCCATAACGCTGCATGAAGCCTTCCCTAACCTTCTCTAGGAAGACGAAGGGCACGCTCCTCCCGGCCGCCTCATCCGCGACCACTAGGAACACTACATCAAACAGACAACATGCGGGCAATGGTGGCTAAGTCAACTCGCGGTTCAATACCACAGCGCAGAGGGCGCAGCGATTGAAGGAGGGACAAAAAAAAAGCACGGTACCGAAGCCGCGGTCGACGAGGAAGTTGAAGGTGTGGCCGTCGCAGGAGTAGGTGGATCTGGTGCTGTTGGGGGGCAGCTTCTGGAGGCACTGGACGGCGACGGTGCTGAAGTTACCGGAGAAGGCGGTGTGCTCCGCCAGCACGACGGAGCCCTTGGCCACGAAGCTGTAAATCAGCGCCTGCTTGCTGCTGCTCATGGCGCCCGGAGTCGCCCCGCCACGGACGCCGCCGAACGGGAACGCCCTAGCAATCGACGACGGCACCGAATCAGCACGCGATTCACCCGGGGGTGCGGAATTAAATTAAACAGGTAGAAAGCAATTCGATCGGATCTCAGGCTGTGGGCGAGGTCAATCTGGGACATGACGGGAAGGGTGTGCGGAAGTGGGCGAACCTGCGAGAAGCTTCTGCTTCTGCTTCGTCTCCCTCCTCCTTCCTTCCCGCGGTGGTGAGTTCCGAGAAGAGGCAAGGATTCGGTGGAAAACCTGGTGGTGGGTTGGGGCCGTGGTGGGGATTAATAATCCAAGTTTTGCAACTGCCTTCGTCGTGAGTTAACCTCCTTTTCCGAATTTACGTATTTGCCCCTCTCTGTGTACAAGGTTGACCCACTGCAGGTGGGTCCAGTGACCGTGAATGCGAGTTTCACTCGCTCGCTTATAACCACTTCTTAAATTAACTTTTCTGCGATTTGCTAAAAAAATTAACTTTTATGCGATTTTCAACTCGTGTGTTCTCAAAATCCAAGAGCAGCTTCCATGTATATTCCCTTCTTTGACGCTAGGCACCGTGCATGATATACACTTACGTCAATACGACAAGGATAGAAAAATACTGATATTTGCACTTCTTTTATAATTTAAATTCAATTTAACCATTTCAGTTTTATGATATCTCTCTATCCCTGTTGTACTACTTCTACTACAAGGACCGTGATTCACACAGATGTCTTCAAAACACCCCCAATCTTTAGTCATACATAAAGATCTTAGGGTGTGTTTAGTCGGTGAAAAAATTTAAGTTTTGGTACTGTAGCACATTTCGATATTAGGCTTAAAAGATTCAACTCGTACTAATCAGTTAGGCTGTGTAATTAGTTATTTTTTCAACTGCATTTAATGCTCCATGTATGTGTCTGAAGATTCGATGTGACGGATACTATGCAAAATTGTTTGGGAACTATTACAGTATAAGAAAACCGTTACTCAAATTCAGTAGGCACGGTTTCAGTGTCTGCTCAACCATCCAACCAACCATGCATCCAAATTATGAACTTCCATGTTGGATCAAAATGGGTCGGTTGGTAGATGTTTTGACGTGGTTACGATTTCATACTTGCCCCAGGTATGGAGATGAACTAGCCTCGAAAGAACATCTCTATCCTGAATGCTGAAGCATGTTTAGTGTGCAGGTGAAGGCCCAAGCGCAATGCACATGACAAACCTTAGACTGGAGTATAAAAGGCCATTCTACTCTTAACAGATCAATTGTGGAGAGAATAAGGACAATGTAATTCAAAAGGCATAGGCATATCCATTGATTTTACACTACATCAAGCAAAAGCAGATCCTTGGTGTGAAATACCACAGTAAGATATAGTCATACTCATAATCATAGTCATGCCGCCTCCTCTGCTTGTCTTTGCGGTGGCGCTTAGATCTGTCCTCTGAGTCGTGCCTCCTCTCGTGCTTGTCTCGCTTTCTTTCCTTTCCGTCATGCTTTTCTTGTTTTCGCTCCTTCTCCCCTCTCCTCTCCTCACGCTCCCGCCGCCTCTTCCCCTTTCAATCGTCCTCCGAATCTTCCTGCTTGGCTGCTGGTGGAGGGTCACCTTGCTCAGGTGGCATTTCAGTTTCAGGAGGATCAAGCTTAAAAGAACTAGATTCTCCCTCGTCGCGAGGAGCCCTGTAGTCAAGGTGACAAGTTTGCTAGATTTGTAAAATGTTCACCAATAATTATTTGAACATGATACTTCATTTCACAAGAGGAATGGTTACTCTCAAAACTGGATGCTTACTTGTATAAGCCTAGAAGAATGGGGCCGCGCACATCGAAACCCTAGCAGCAAATCGCGCGGCGGATTTCCTTTTCCGTGCAGCGAGCAAGGTCGAATCGAGACACGGACGGGACGAGGAAGGGTGGGGGGAGGGAACTTACAATCTTGGCCGCCGCGGACACTGCCTCTGGTGGGGCGGTACATCGGGGGTGTCTATACATCGCATCTGCGATTTGCAGTGACTCCATCGCAGAAGGCTGCGCTCCACCCTCTGCTCCCCCGCCACCCCCCGCCTCCCTCGGCTCCGGTGCCGCTCGCGGTGCCTCAGCCGCCGCCCTCCACCGTCACCACGCTAACCGAGCTCGCCGTCACGCCATATAGCCGCCGCCGCGCCGCCTTCTTCTCGCCCCCGCCACCGGCACCGCCCACCGGGGGTCCGGCCCTGGCCGGCCGGCGGCGCTCCCGCGCCGCCTCGCCCTCCGCCGGCCAACCCGTCACCACCGCCGGACCGCCGCCACCCCCGAACCCCTCCTCTAGGTCCGGTGGCCATTGGAGCCCCAGCAACCTGGAAACTAAAGGCCGCCGCCGCCCTCCACCACATCGGCCGTGGCGACCTCGCCAGCGGCCGCTCCGCCCATGTACCACCCCTCCCTGGCCAACCCTCCCCTTTTCCTAGCTCGCAACCCCCGCCGCCAGCCGTCCCCCCACCCCCTGCTCGAGGAAGAAGACGAATAGGGGGCGCCGACGGCCGCTTCTGTGATGCATCACGGATTTATCGCGCGCGCGATGAACAGACTTTGCGGGTATATCTCGGATTTGGTGTGTGTGGTTTGTGTGGTGCATGTGGGGAGGGGATTTTTTATGTTTGGTTTAGTAGCGCAAATTACTGTAGTTATTTTTTACCATTAATTCAATGTATTAAATAAATATATTTTATAAAACTAATTTCACAACACCTACACTACTTCGCGAGACGAATCTAATGAGACCGTTGACCGCATGATTAGAGGATGGTAACTGTAGTGTCACAGCCAATCATGATGGAACTTGGCTCATTAGATTCATCTTGAAAAGTTGCACCCATCTATGAAATGGTTTTGCAAATAAAATTCATTTAGTACTTCATGCATGCAAAATTCCATCGCGTTAGGAACTAGCACAAATAAACCAAACGGGCCTAGGAGACGGTGACGACGAAAAGCACAACCTTGATGTAATCCTCCACGACCTTGATCCACACGTTGAAGCAGATGATCCATATAACATCGATCGTTCGATCAGGTTGAGTAGTATTTTGAGCCATTGATTTTTACGGAGTTGAGATCCTGGGTACAAAATGGTTGGTTTACTGCATTTTGAGTATATCAGCGCGGGACGCATTTTTGGGTGGATGCAGCTTAATTTGTTTGTTGCTTTAGGGGGTAGATGAGGTGGATGTGGTGGCGCCGGACTAGATCCACTCTGTACCGAGGTCGGAGAAGGTCGCGCCGGCGTGGATCCAGCCGGCAAGCACGACGCTGGTGCGGAGGAGGCGCCTAGGGTTAGGGTCGGTAGGAGCTCGAGGAAGGCGTCGCGAGCATGGACATGGTGTCCCCCACCCCTTTCCCTCATCGGATCTGGAGGGGGAGGAGGGAAGGAGGCTGCCGGAGCGGAGGAGGGTGAGGGGCGCGGCGGTGGAGAGGAGCAGGAGCGAGAGGGGGAGAGAGGGGGGAGGGGGTGGACACGATAGGGGGAGAGAGAAGAGCGGCGGCCACAACCCCAAGCCGGCGCGCGTCACGGCGGCTCCCGGAGGCCGCACCCAGCGCGGTTGACGGCAACGCACGGAGGACGAAGACGACCGCGGGTGACGGCTGCTGGAATAGTGCTGGCACAGGGGTTTACCGGTTCGCAAGAGGCACGCCAGAGGTCGCTGGAGAAAGAACAGGGAAGATGAATTTTGGAAGAAAATGAGTGCGGGAGATGTTGGGCTTCGAACGCTCGTCACAGGGTGTGCGGGAGAGGGGATGCGTGAATAGGTGGAGGAGCGATGGGCTGTCTGCATGTTGAAGCAGATGATCCATATAACATGGATAGTTGGATCGGGTTGAGTATTATTTGGAGCCATTGATTTTTATGGAGTTGAGATTCTAAGTACAAATTGTTTGTTGCACTATTTTCTGAGTATCCCAGCGGGGGGCGCATTTCTGGGTGGATGTAGCTTAATTTTTTTGGTGCTTTAGGGGTATTTGTTGGGTTAATAGGGCCAATGTCATTATAAATTTCACAGGTTGGAAATATACCACTGGTATTACCAAAATCGGGATGAGGCCATTACAAATTCTTTCGGGTTTGAAATATGCCATCTTGTACGCCTGATTGCCTCTTAGGGCCCACCTGCAGGCGGGCATACTTTCATATTGGCGAAACTACCCCTGCCTACTCAGATTGAACCGCACCTCCCGTGAGCGCTCTTCCCCGAACCCTATCCCTTCTTTGTTTCTCGCGTGTGGACCCAGGCGGCGCTAGCTGCTCCGGCTCGAGGCTGCCGCATCGGCACGCCGTTGCATGGCTAGCTGCTCCTACTCGGGAAGGGAAGACTGCTGGGCAGGCAAGGTCGCTGGACTCTGGGGGAGAGGGCAGCGGTGGTGGAGGGGCAGCATGTCCGATGAACCGCCGCCATTGGTGCCTGCTACGGGTGCGTTGGTGTCACCGAAACCGTAAGTATCCCTCTTCTTCCTCTGTAGATATGGTCGATTGAAGGTTATTGTCACACTTTAGGATTGAATTGAGAGTGATTGGATTGCACTTGATGTCATTTGTGATTAGGGTCCGGTTCACGATAGATGTTAAGATTCAGGGTTTTTAATAGTAGCTTCGAATGGTTGTAAATCATACACAAAAGGCATGGTTAGGAAATGGGTGGTGGATCACGAAAGGTTTTCTATGGAATTTCTGATGAAAATCTTAGAGTTGGAGATTGGTTGGGGGCCTGATCAAGTTGTGGTAGTGTAGTACATGGACAAACGGTTGAGTGAGGATGCGCATCTTCTAGACGATAGTCAGATTGTAGGAGTGTTTGACACGTATAAGGAAGAACATCATATTGTTCTCATTGTTGGAGTGTTTAACTAGGATGCTCATGCGTGTGTTGTGCCCCCTGATCCTCCAGCTAGTGAGGCTCTTGCTCAGACAACAGTTGAACCTCCTGCTGTCCTGCACAGACACTACCTGAATCTCCTGCACAGACAGCACCACTTGAACCTGGTACACAGATAGGTAAGGAAGCATCTGTCTCTAATGGCCAAGGGTCAAAACAGCCTAAAACCAAGGAAGCAGATGCAGAATTGCCTAATGTATTTGACCATGTAGAAGAGTATTTGGGTGTTAATGATGAGCATCTATATGTTCGATTTGAACCTGCGGATGCTGCTGGGACTGCTAAAGCTGCTGAGACTGCACAAACTCAGCTTGATGCACTACACAGCCTGAGGCTGCCAATGCACAACCACCTGCTGGGGCTACAAAAGCTACTACTGCTAAAGGTGTTGCTCCTGAAACAGAGGTAATTGATGCAGATCCAGATGTTTTTACTATATTGCATGATCCAGAGAACCCTGTAATTGTCAAGGATGCAATGTTTCCAAATATATCGCATTTAGAAAAGTTGTTAGGCATTATGCTGTTAAGAGGGGTTTTGAGTTAGCTGGTTTGAAGACAAATCCTACTAGGTACATTGCCCACTGTGCACATGAAAGGTGTCCTTGGCGTATACATGCTTCAAGACTTCATGATAACCGCACAATATAGGTAAATAGGCATTAGTACTTGTGTTTTTCTTGATTTGTTGTTTTATTTATGACATAAATTTGTTTCATGTTTTTTGCAGATAAAGGTTCTACCATTTGAGCATAATTGCCCAACAACCAAGCTAATGGAAGGCAAGATGGCTACACAGGGATGGGTTGCAGAGAGGCTTAAAGATTGGATAAAGTAGAATCTAGAGAAGGGTGCAAAGGCTGCCAAAGAGAAACTGGAGCAGAAATATGAGATAAAATTGAAGTATTCCAAGGCATGGTCAGGGATGAGGTTGGCACTTGACCAAATTCATGGCAACTATGAGGAAACATTCCAACTAATTTTTAATTGGGCAGCGGAGATTGAGAATAAATATCCTAAATCACTCATGGAGATAAGAGATTGAATTGAAGAAAGTTGGCAAGAAATTGTGTTTCAAAAGAGTTTTTATTGTCTTGGAACCCTGTGTCGCTGAAGGATTTCTGGTAGGCTGTAGGCCATACTTAGGAGTTGATGCAACATGTCTTACCGGTAAATACAATGGACAACTTGCCTCTACCACATCTGTTGACGGTCACAACTCGCTCTTCTATGTTGCCTTTGCTGTTTTTGACATTGAAAATGAGGATAATTGGGTGTAGTTCATGAAGCAGCTGAGAAGAGCAATTGGGAGTCCTAAAGGACTAGTGATATCAACAAATGCATGTAAATGTCTAGAGAATGCGGTGGATGATGTGTTCCCTGAAGCTGAGCATAGAGAGTGCATGCGCCATCTATATGCTAACTTTCTGAAAAAGTACTGTGGACCCATATTCACTGACCATTTGTATCCTGATGCTAGGAGCTACACTGAAAATGGGTTTAGGTACCACATGCATGAAATTTTCAACACACCTCCAGAAGCAATTGAGTGGCTGGAGAAGAATCACTCAAAGTTATGGTACAGAAGTGGGTTTGGTGAAAAAAGTAAGTGTGACTACCTCACAAATAATGTTTCTGAGAGTCTCAACAACCAAATAAAGGGCAGTAAGGGACTACTTCTCCATGAATTACTTGATACATTAAGGGTGATGGTGATGCAGAAGATGGCCCTAAGAAGAGATGTTGGGAGGCAGTTTAAAGAAGGTGAGATACTGCCTAATGTGATGAAGGAACTCAATGCCGCTAGCCAGAACCTGAGAGTAGTCAAAGTTGCTAGAGGAGATGCTGACTTTGCAGAGGTAACCTTAATGTGTGCTGACAACATTGCAAGGAGACACACTATGGATCTTAAGAACCACACATGCTCTTGTTGGAGGTGGCAGCTAACTGGAAAACCATGATGGCATGCATTGGCCTGGATTAGATCCAACAGAGGTGTCAAGATTGAGGATTTTGCTCACCGTTATTACTCCGTGAACAAATTCAAGGCTGCTTATGCTGGAATAGTTCCATCATTGACAGATCGGACCCGATGGCCAGTTGTGGACCTGGGATTCACCGTGTTTCCTCCCAAGTAGAAGAGAGGACCTAGGAGGCCTGAAGTTACAAGGATCAGGGGGGCTCTTGAAGGAGGGGGGGGGGGAAGAAAAGGGTGAGGTGCAAGAGATGTGGTGGCTGGGGACACTTTGAGAAGACATGCAAGGAGGCAGAGCCGCCAAGTGAAGAAGATGAAGAATCTGATGCAGAATCTGTACAAGAAACTCCAACCAAGAGGTAATCCTATGCTTCTTAATTTAATTTAATTTCTCTCAATGCATCAATTGTATATATGATGTATTTCTGAATTTTCTATTCACATGCAGGAAGAGACAAGTTGCTCCTACTACAGAGGGTGAAAATCAGCCAACCAAGAAGAAGAAGACTCCAACAAAGAAGAAGACTCCAACTAAGAAGACTCCAAAAAAGAAGAAAACACCTAAGAAGAAGAAAACTCCACAGAAGAAGAAGGCTCAAGCTGCAGCAAGCGCTCCACCAAAACGAGTTGTTAGAAAGCTCTCTGAATGGCTAGCTGAATAATGTTTATGCTAGTTCATATGTAATGCAGTTATCTGGATATGTAAAATTTGTTAGCATGCACCTGCTCCTAGTACTTATGCTACCTGGACATGTAATATGGTTATGTTGACATGCTACCTGGACATGTATGCTATTCTGCTCCTACCTGGACATGTATGCTCATGCTATCTAGGCATGACATATTGGTATCAGGACAAGTCATATTGCTATGTGGACAAGTTGCTTATTTGATATATAACATGTTTCCTCCATTCATGTTATCTTCTAGATTTATGTCAATCATGTTTCTGTATTAAGGAACTCAATTTATTTCAGTTCATTACCAAGATATATGCATCAAGATAAAATCATGTCAGTTTGTAATGTCAATTTATTTTTGTAGTCAATTGTACATTCCATTGAAAGAGAAGATATCAAACAGCACTGGACAAGAGATATGCATACTGCCATTTCATTCCAGCAACCATAGCATTTTGTTCCCACACAGAGATATGGATACACATACACAATGCTACTTCCACAAACAGGCGAAACAGAGGCCTACCATTATACATACACACGCTCCTACTACAACAACTATAGAGCCATCAAATAATGTGAACCCCTTCTTTCCAGCTAGCTGATGCTTCAATTCAAGTACTTCATGCTTCAGTCCAAGAATCTGCTCCCTAGCAATACATCGCATCATTGAACATCTGCTCAATTTTATGCTTCATGTCTCCAATTTCACCATCTGAGCTGAGGGAACACTCTCCTGCACGACGAAGCTCCTCCAATCGACACAAGTACATCTCATATTGCTCAGTATTCGACGCCGATGCCCAGCCAGTAGCTGACGCCGTAGCCTCTAGCACATCCAGGTAGCGCCGATTTCGCTGCCTTGCACGCCTCCAGGTACCACCGATGCCTCTGCCTCGTGCGCCTCCGGCAGGCACGGCCGTCGCCGCCTCGTACGCCTCAACCAGGTCCGGCCGCAGCCGCCTCCTCCAGCCTAGGTCAAAACGCGAGAAACTGAGAAGGGATAGGGTTCGGGGAAGAGCGCTCACGGGTGGTGCAGTTCAATCTGAGTAGGCAGGGGCAGTTTGCCAATACAAAAGTAGGCCCGCTTGCAGGTGGGCCCAAGAGGCAATCAGGCGTACAAGATGGCATATTTCCAACCCGAAAGAATTTGTAATGGCCTCAGCCCGGTTTTGTTAAAACCAATGGTATATTTCCAACTTGTGAAATTTATAATGGCACTGGCCCTATTAACCCAAATAGATGCTGGGAGGAACTTGTAAGGATGTGAATGTAATTTTACTTTCTTCCAAGGGTGTCTTTGTAAGTATTGGGTGTACTCCACCAGCAACATCTGTGAAATATAAAAAAAACGTTTTATTCGAATTTGTAAGGAAAATCCATGTGCCTCCTTCCCCTCCCCCCTTTCTCACGCACCTCCTCCTGCGCTCTCTTCTCTAGCGAGGCAGATTCCATTTGCCACAAGAGAGCACGAGTTGTTCTCCCTCTCCGCGCGCCTCCGCGCCCTCTCGGCGGCAGCGACGGCGACGCTGATGGCTTGCCGCCTCGCCACGCACCTCCGCGCCGTCGGGTCGGTGACGGGCGGGGGGCTGCAAGTGCTCGGTGCCGGCCTAGCTCGCGACTCCCGCTACTTCAGCTCCTCGAGCTTGCGTGAGCGGGGGGTCGGGGGAGGGGAGGCAGCCGACTCCTCCAACAGCGGCCTCCATGTCTGTAACATCCCGAAAATTCACCCAAATAAATTACTCGCTAAAAATATTTTTTAAAATCTTTTCATCGCTGAGCTTAAATCTTTTACGGCGATTCGTCGTCCTGGCACCAAAACTCAATTTCCGTTCCAACACCAAAAATCAAATCTCCGTCGCGACACCGAAACCAATCATCGTCTAATTTTCCTATTCTCCTCGTTTGGCGTGCGCTCGGCTTCTCGTCGACGCCAAGCCCGGCTCGCGACCGTCGCCGCGAATCCCGCCGGCGCCCCCCTCCCTTTTTGTTTTCCTCCCTTTTCTCCTTTTCTTTCCTTCTCTCCTTTTTCTTTTTCCCTTCTCCTCCCTTCTTTTTTTTCCGCCCGGCTCCCTGTTCGCCCATGCGCAGCACACGGGGCACGCACTCCACGAGCACCCCGGATGCTCGCCGCGCCGCCCGTCGTCCGGCACAACACCACCGCCGGCCGCTTGCGCCACCCACCCCCTGCGCGGCCGTGTCCCCTTGCTCGCCCTTGACGCTCGCGCCGCTCAGCGACGACCGCAAGTGGCCGCACGACCACAGCGTCGCCATTGATGGCGAGCAGGGGAGCGTTGGCACAGCCCCGCCCCCGTTGCCTATAAATAGCCCCCAACCCGCTCTCCATCGCCATCCCAAGCTCGCCGAGCCGCCCAGCTCTGCCGCAGCTCTGCCGCTCGTCTTCTTTTCCACGCCAATTTGCCCCTCCTCTGTTTTTGTACAGAGCACAGCTCACTCATCGATCTCCATAGCCCGGCCACCAAAACTCGATTGGCTTGACGGTGAGCATCCCTACACCTTCCTCTACCAGCCCCAGCCCATGGCTTTCCCTCTCCCTTCCACCAGCAAGCTCCCCATGAGCTGCAGGATGCCGTAGCCATGGCTGCCGCGGTCGCCGGAGCCAACCTCCGTTTCCCAAACCCGAAGTCGCCAAAGTGGAATGCCCTCGCCCTCCTCTCTCTCTCTCTCTCTCTCTCTCTCTCTCTCTCCCCATGCCCTCGGCTTCGAAGACGGAGGCCGGGAGCACCATTCCGGCAGAGCTCAGAGAGTTCACGCCCACTGCCATGGAGGCGCTGAGGAAGGGGATGAAGTCCCTGTTCTTTTTCCGTGACCTCCTCCCTTCTTCAGTTTCCTTTTGCCAGCCCAACCCACAAATAAACAAGCCTACCAGTCCAAGTGCTAGGCGAGCAGCCCAAAAAGACCCACCAAAACCACCACGTGCAACTCCTCCCATTTATTCAATCAATTTTCGGAATTAATTAGACACTCAATTCTATAACCATAATATCTCATCCATCCAAACTCTGATTCAAATGATTCTTCTTTCTAAATTCCTATAAAATCATATACTATCTATTCCACCAATTCTCACTTCCTTGTGAGCTTATTTTATTTGTTTGTTGTGTTTGATTGTCATCTGTGTTGTCGTCGCCGTAGCCGACGGAGTGATCGAGGAAGAACCCGCCGACGAGTTTGCCGACCAGTACCGCAAGCCCGAACCCGAAGGACAGTGCCACGATCAGGACTTCTCGGAAGGCTTTGCGGACGGCAAGTTCAATCTCATCCTTTTATGCATATTTCGATCCAGTTTTATAAACACAACCTATTGGTCTGTTTTACAAAATTACATATGCTTTGACTGTTGAAAACATGGTTGGATAGCCACCCCTTGATTTGTTATAACCATTCCTCGACCACCTAGATTAATGTCTAAATATAATTTATTCTATTTGGATGTTAATCGCTGCTAGAATGCTTAGGACCTTGAATTACAACACATCAAATATGGTACAACTTGTTTTACAAAAGGAAAATGTGTGAGTGTGTGGGAAGGGAGAATGTGGAATTTTTGGAAACTAAAAGAAAGATGCGCTTAGATGAGATGGATTGCACTTCTGTGTGAATTGCCAAAAAGATGTGCTCATACCTTTGTGGTTGAGCAAGAAGGTTCAGAGATATCCATCTTGTCACAATTAAGTACCGAGTTGATGTGTCATCTTGCCTAACTCAACTATCGTGCAGAACCACTCGACCATTGTGTGTGACAACGGCTTAGCATAAACCCCACTAGTTAGTCTGATAGCCATCAGGAGAGCTAAGAGCAATTGGTGATCAAGGAGAAGGAATAAGATCGTGGTGACTTATGCCCCGGTTAAACCTCGGTGATAGGTCAATGACCCCTTGGTGGATTCCGTGTTGGCTAGTCAGGTCTAGCTAAGGTGGGTAATAGCTTTGTTGGGATCTGCACCGACAGTAAGGTGATTGTTCTTGTGGGTAAAGTTGCACACCTCTGCAGAGTTAAAAACCTATTCGAATAGCCGTGCCCACGGAACTGGGCGAGTTACGGTTTGGTCACATAACTAGTACTTCTTCTGGGAATGGATGTGTTGGCGTGAGTTGTTTTGGAAAAGTGTCCGGCAGCTGTGCCGTGTGCTACGGCGGATGAGGAGTTTGGTAGCAACTTATAAACTTGGATCCTATGTGGATTAACCCTACGTGCTACTCGGTACAAAATAATTGCTCAGAAAATCCTTTTCTTTCAAATAAACCCATGCATAAAAATTAGCTTTCCGCAAATTAAACCTTAGCCGTATCCTTGATTTATCCTGTGCATATATTCTGTTTATACCCCCTCTGTGGGTGTGGTTGAACTTATTGAGTACTTTTGTACTCACCCCGATATATATGTTGTTGCTTCAGAAGAAGATCCAGACTTCGTGGTTGAAGACGTTGAGTAGAGGCTGCGTCCGCACCCAACTCTGTCTGTGGTGTTGGCCCTGTTCAGGATGCTTTCGCTGGCACATTACTATGATCCCGAGCCGGACCGTGATCTATTCTTGCTTTGGAGTATTATTGTAGCCTTTTTAATAGTTGCTATCATTTGTATCAAGAATTTTCCTCCATAGAGGTTGTACGGTGGCTAGACTATCTGATAAATAAATGTGTTATCAGCCTCCTGGGACTGATATTTGTATCACATTTAGTCTCTACTTATGTGGGGACGCTTCAACATCTCACCCGCCCGCTTTCTGTACCCGTCCAACGACGAGATCCGTTCTTTCTCCGTCGAGGACAAGGTCTCCCACGACCTCCGCGCTTCCTGCATCTATGGCGCGGATGGTTACCCCCACAGGTAACTTTTACACACACACACACACACACACACACACACACACACACACACACACACACACACACACACACACACACACACACACACACACACTCCGCCCTCTTCCTCTAAACCCTAACCCTAGCGATCCTAATCACAAGAGTTCTTGAACTCTTCCTCTATACCCTAACCCATACGATCCTAATCCTCGATCTAGCAGCAAGTGAAGGAGGCCCGGGAACTGGACAAGCTTGTGACTAGGCTGAATGAGGCCTTGGACAACAGGATGAGCCCCCAGGTATTAGTCGAGTCTTTTTGGTTGGTTGTAATAATTGATGTTTGGTGTTACTGGTACTACATATGGTATGGGATTCTTGGCTTACATTTTTTTAAATTTATTGTCCAAGCATCTGCCTATTTTGACATTGGTCACAACTATTTCCTAATAAGTAGTGTGCATACTTTTGATGCCGATGGATACACAACTAGTTAAGTGTATATGATCTCAATAATGTTTTCTAATTAGCAAATGGTTTTCTACTTAGCAGTGGGAGGTTCAAATTGAGAGATACCTTGAGAAGCAGAAGGTTGAGTTGGAGAAACAACTTGGATCTCAGAAGGACTATTTTGATCAACAACTCTCTCGTGTGAAAGATGAATTGAACAAAAAGAGTTTTGAGGTGTGTTTTCAAAGTTTTTACTATGGCTATTGATTTTCAGTTGATATTTCAACGGTTTGCTTCTTTTTTGTGTTGACAGTGCAAGCTTGAAATAAAGAATGTTAAGGGGAACACAAAGCTTGTGGCTCAGAATTACTACTCCTTCAAAGGTCACCACGAGTAAGTTTTTTAAGCAATTCATGTATACGACAGGAGGATGGAGGGAGCATATATGAAATAGTATCTTATATTGTGTGTTTCATTGCATTGTTGCAGTCTAAAATGAAGGAGGTGCAACTGAGTGTTCTCAAAACAACAGAAAGTGTGTCTGCAGGGTTCAGTGGTGTTATCATTGCATACGTAAACATTAAGGATCACCTGAAAGGTACCTGTTTTTCCTTGTTCTGTAATATGTATTCAAGTTACCTGATTCACTCTCTGGAATCTTTGAATCAGATATCAAGGACTGGTTTGGTTTCTGAGACATGGGAAATTTAGGATCACCTGAAAAGGTACCTCTAATCAACTAACCGCCTCTCGTCTAATCTACCCACAGGTAACGTCTCCACACACACACTCCGCTCTCTTCCTCTAAACCCTAACCCTAGTGATCCTAATCATGAGAGTTCTTGACCTCTTCCTCTAAACCCTAACCCTCACGATCCTAATCCTCAATCTAGCAGCAAGTGAAGGAGGCCTGTGAACTGTACAAGTTTGTGACCAGGCTGAGCCGCCAGGTATTCGTCGAGTCTTTCTGGTTGGTTGTAATAATTGATGTTTGGTGTTACTGGTAGTACATATGGTATGAGATTCTTGGCTTACTTTTTTGAAATTTATTATACAAGAATCTTCCGTGGACCCTATGCTCACACTACACCAAGAAGATCTTCACCTAAACACTAATATGAGACAACATCTCTATATGAAAACTCAACTCTTTACTCACCATAACTTAGTACAACACATGACTCTTGCACTCTTTATGTGGCTACTCTATCATGACACCATTACACTAAATGACAACCTTGTCATCTCCTACTTGAGACATCTTATTCCATGATATGACAAGATGGGAGGGAAGTATCCTTATTTATAGGACACCATGGCTCATATGGTTTATCCATATGTCCATCTTCTGCCCACTTCTTTACAAATATCTAACTCTAGAATTTTCTTCATACTTATCTAACCATGCAAATATCTAATTTCTAGAGTATTCCATATTTCACCAAGAAGCATGGTGACCATGGTTCATGCATACTCTCTAATCTTCTAGGAGCTTCTCACAATTATGCATTTCTACTTGAACACCATGCATAAATCTCTGAGTAATTTTGCATATAAACATGAAATCCAGAAAATTTTATGAACTGAAGTACGTCTTTGGCTTCATTACCTTGTAATATCATTGATGAAATACTAAATTTTGCAAATGACAAAGTTCAATACTAAACTAACAATAAATAACAACTAATTATATGATTTAGCTGGCTAAATAACCCTTAATTTAGCAGCTATAGCGGGATATAGCTCGCTATTAGCGGATTAATTCTTTTAGAGTTAAGAGATGGATGTCCTAGCTTTCTCCTCTTCAAAAGGCTATAGAAGGCTATAGCGGTGGCTAGGCCTGATCATCCATCGGGTCGGGTCGGGTTCGGGTCGGGTCACTTTGGGTTTCGGGTCAAAAAGTGTTGGCCCGTGCCGGACTCATGACATGATCGGGTCGGGTCGAGTTCGGGTCGGGTCGGGTTGACCCGCATTTTTGTGTGTAATTTTCGGTCTCTATCGGTTTTTTTAGTTTCGGGTAAAAATTTTTGGCCCGTACCAGACCCGTCACTTGATCGGGTCAGGTCGGGTTTTTTTTGGGCAGGTCAGGTCGGGTGGCCCATGATCAGGTCTATAGCGGTGGCTATAGCCGGCTATTTAGAACCTTGCTAATAAGTAGTGTGCACACTTGTGATACCGATGGATGCAACAACTAGTTAAGTGTACAAGATCTCAATAATGTTTTCTAATTAGCAAATGGTTTTCTACTTAGCAGTGGGAGGTTCAAATTGAGAGATACCTTGAGAAACTGAAGGTTGAGTTGGAGAAACAACTTGGATCTCAGAAGGAGTATTTCGATCACAACTCTGTCGGCTCGAAATATGGCCGACAAACAAACTACTCGATTGCTTGTGTCTCGTGCATTGGATCGGAATGGTCTAGCACACAATAACTCGAGGATTTAGACTGGTTCAGGTTGGAAAATGCCCTACGTCCAGTATGGGGGTCGTTCTCTTGCTCTATTGCTCGAGCCCAGGTGCTCAAAGTTGGAGGGGAGCTTGCAAGCTTTCTAGCAGTGGACTGTTCTCTCTAATCTCTCTCTCTTTTCTCTTTTACGCGAGGGGTTTTCCCTTTTATAGTTCAAGGTGGGGCCCCTGATTTACATATTTCTATCGTGATATCTTGGTCCGCCGGGGGGTCCTTTGTCTTTGTTAGTCGGCGGGTCTCGCCTGGTCGGTCGGGAGTGGAGAGGCTGTGTCTGGTTGGTTTTCTTGGGCGACGGTTGTCAAGCTATTGTCCCATCTTGGTCAGTCGGAGTGGCTTCGGTGCTCAGTCGGGGCTCGGCGATCGTCTTCTCCCCTGTCCGTCCGTATGGGTTCTCCCGTCCGCATTGGTGCTGCACGTCCTTCCCCTTGTGGCTTCTGACCGGAGGATGGCACACCCGTTGAGGGGCACCTGACACAGTCAGGCGGCCTTGCCTTGTCACAGTCCCTGGCGTAATGGCATGGCGTCAGGGGGAGCCATCATCACAGCATTCGGGACGGAGCTCGTTGACGCCTTCTCCCGTCCCCCATCCGTTAGGCTGGGTAGGCAGTAGGCTGCACGGCATGCACTGTTTTTGCGTCAGAGGGTCCTGTTGATCGTGCAGGTGTGGCGTGCGGTGTGTACGGGTGAACGGGGGCTGGCTTGATCGGCACGCCCATTGTACGAAGCGGTGTTCTTGGTGCGCACGGCTCGGGTCGCGCGGTACGACGCTGGCTCAGTGGGTTCGTGGTCGGGAGGCCTCCATGTGTCCATCTCCAGACGATTGGTAACTGGCCGAGCCGGGTCCTAGAGGTTGGCATCCGCCCGTGCCCTTTGTGGGCTTTGCTGGAGTGCGCCTAATGGGATGCTGGGCTGGTGCCATTAAGGTGGGTCTGCTGGGGACCCTGGGTCCATGCCCCCATCAGAGGCCGCCCGAGTGGCTTTGTGATTTGTTGTAATCGTGAAGCCATTGGACTCGGTTCGATGGCTCGGGTTGGGACGTCCCATCCGTCAGCCCGCGCTTTCAGCTTTCAGCGGGTCACAGGCCTGGCGTGACGGAGGCGCGCCGGTTTTAATAATTGGCCAGAGGGTAGGTTTTGCGGAATCTTGATGTCTGCCGGTGCGTCACGTCACCTGGCCGTAGGCGCATCGGCTCCCCCCTCCCCGTCGGGAGCCGTCTCCTGTTGGTTGGTCGTACGACGGTAGATCCCCGACGCGCTCGGCTCGTCCGTCCAATCCTTTGGCATTGAAGGAGGGTGTGTGGATTCTCACTGACTTCCAGCGTGTTATGTTTGACCCGTCTATTGTGGGTCCCGCGGCCCTCTGTGTCTACGTTTGCCTATAAATAGGGGTATCGTGGATCCTGAGTTCCACACCACAATCGCTCATGGAGATTTTCCTAGTAGTTCTCTTCCTCACACCCCACGCCCGTCCTCCAGATGAGGGCGGGCCTGCTTTGTATCTCTGGTGCTAGAGGAATGCTTGCGAGCGGCGGGAGATTCTCCTCAGGAGGGAGCGCCTCACTGTGTTCCGCCCTCCAACCGCGGGCTAGAGCCAGGGCGTGCGAAGGCTGCTTGCTGCTGTTAGTCAGGCCAGGCCACTGTTCTGCCTGCTCCCTTGCGGAGTGGGCAGGGGCGTGCCATGGCTCGTTAGTGGCTAAATTGGCGTCTCCCTTGGCCCTGGTCACGTGGGTCAACGGCCGTGGACAAGACCTATCACGGGGGTTGCCCCTGCCCGTCCCACTTGCTGGTGCCGATCTCCCGCAGCTGCGGATGGACACATTGCGCGGTGCCGGCGTGGAGCTGCGAACCCGCTGCCTCATCTTCCAGCTCCATCTGGAAGGCAGCGCGGTTGGCACTGTGCTTCGGTGCCGTGGGGTTCGGGCAGGAGCTCCTCGTTCTGGGTTTGGCAGAGTGGTCTTGCGTCTAGGACGGGTCTCCGCATCTCCGGCCGTTGTCGTCGGTTTTCCTAGTGGCGATTAGGTGGTGAACGGCTCAGGCAAGAGGTCCCAGTCCGTCTTCCATGCCTTGAGGAGGATAACAGGAAGCTGCATTGGTGGGGATCTCGGGCCTGTGTTGGTACTGAAGACCCTCCTCGACAATGTCGCGTGTTTCCCCTACCGTCCTCCTCCTGCGACACTCTTTGGCCATGTCCTCCTCCTGCACTTGTGGCAGCAGCGGCCTTAGCCCCCTTTTGTTGCTCCCGTTGTGGGGGTAACTGGATTTTATCCATTGTACCAACTGCTCTCTTGAGTGGAGGCAGCGAGTTTTTGTTTGTTGTAACGGCTTTCGGCCGAATGTCTTGAGAAGAAAATGAACCATTTTGCCCGGGGGCGTTTTCATGGTGTTTGTGTGTTTACCACAATGTTGTTGTCGTCGTGCCTTTGTGATATGGTGGCCTCCATCCGTGACCACTGGTATCAGAGGAGGTGAACCCTTGCCAATTGACCTCATTGGCCCAGAATGGGGGGGGTTCAGTGAGCTCGCTAACGGGTACGCCCAATTAAGGATAATCCGAGTGAAGTCCGCCCCCGTCGCGGACGACGGGTTCGACGCAGACTGCTGGGGGCATCCTACTGCTCTACGGCCCGCATCCCAGCAGATGTCCGAGCCATCCGCTGGCTCGGGGGGCCTCGATGGCCTCCGCCCAGGAGGGGATTATGTGGGAATGCTAGAGGCCGGATCGGACAAGAAAGGTTGAGTTGAACCGTATGCTGCCGGGGCAGGTCAGTCTTGGGCCGCTGGGGCTCATCTCGGTTTTTCTTCCCTGGATCTTTTACGCAAGGTGGCGCGGAGCCCTCAGCGGACTGGCATTTGAACCTTGGATCAAATTGTGCGGTTAGGATTCGTTTGAGGCATTGGGACGGTTCGCCATTTTCCATGCATTTAGAAAATGAGCGGACGACGAGAGGTTTTAATTGAAATGGTGGGAGATGCACCCGTAAAATGAAGAGTCACATCGGTCACCGCAGAGTGGGCCGTGTGTCCTGGCTCGTGCCCCGAAGCATCGTTTCAGCCGGGAACCCACTTTCCTCTCTCGAAACGCCGCTCCTACCTGTGTTCACCGTCGCTGCCTGCTAGAGTGCAAAGGGAGAGCAAGGGAGCAAAAAGAGGAGGAAGGGAAAGGGAGAGGGGTCCAACCGCCTTCGTCGCCGTTCGAGCGTCCCACCAATGGCCGATGGCAAGCGTCCGCGTGACGAGGAGTCCAGCGCTCCACCGCGCGGCCCGTCACGCCTTCGTCTTGAGTTTCCCCGACGGAGGTACCTCCCATCGCCTTCTTGTTTCTCCTTTCCTACATCCGTACTCGTCGCTTTCTTAACGGTTCCTGCATGGGGTTTTAGGTAGAGTGGCATCGATGGGCCTGCACGAGGCACTAGGTGGCGCTGGGTCGTCCGCTGCCGCCACTGTTCCTGGCTCCTCGTCGTTGTCTGATGCGCCCCCGGTGCAAGGCGACGTCGGACCTCCCGCTACTGCCGCTGTCACGCCGGTCTGTAACACCTCCGGTGTTTAGCACTATATAAAACAAGCAATTAACATACAATGACACAGTTAACTCTAGTCGGTTAATTACTTAAAAGCCGAGTTCCATTTAAATACACCAAAAAGTCAACTCTCGCACCTTTGATCAAATGAACTTTTGCCCAAAATGAAAGTTGTAGAGTTTGACAAAATAAACAACTTTCGTGTTCAAAGTTTTTCAAGTTCTAACATGAAAATTTGAATTAACCCCGAAAAACAAGCGGGATCATTAAACTTGAATTCAAATTTTAAACTTTCAAACCATCGCTCAAATGAATTTTTGCCTAAAAGGAAAGTTGTAGGAAATTTAATTTGGAACAACTTTCGTGTTCAAAATTTTTCAAGTTTCAATTGAAAATCTTGAGTTTGGACCAAGTCAAACCGCTGACTTTTGTTTTCTCTCTCCACTCCCCTTCTCTCTCTTCTCTCTCCCTCTCTCGTTGACCCTCCCCTCTCTGCTCTGCGCGCGCGTAGGCAATCGAGCACGCCGCGCGTGCCTCGCTGCGCTGCTGCAGCTCGCTACGCCGCTGCCGCGCTCGCTGCCCTGCTGCCGCCCCGCACTGCCTCACCGCGCCGCTGACCCCCGCCCCGCTCGAGTGCGCACGCTCCCGGACGCCGCTCGCTGCCGCCCGCACGGCACCCTCGCCACCAGAGCCGCCGCGCCATTACTGCCCCGTCGCCCAGCCACGCCACCCCGCTCCCGTCCCCGTCGTTGACCCCGCGCCGTGCTCGAGTGCTCGCCTGCCCTCACTGTGCCATGCTCGAGCGCCAGCACTCCGCGACAACGACGACGCGACAAGCCGCCGCCCACGCCAGTGCGCCCGCCCTTAACTCCTCCCCCGCCAAGCTCCCCTCTGCAGCCCTCTTCTCCCCATTTTGCCTCGCCACCCCGCGTTCCCGCTCCTCCCCTCTCCGCTCCACCCCAAACCGAGCCCGCCCTCCGCTCCCCGCGCCCTGGAACACCGCCGCCCACGCCATTGCCGCCGCCGAGCACCACATCATCGTGGAGCCCCCATCTCCGGCCTCCCTCCACCCCAACGGAGCCCGGGAACGGGATCCCCACCTCCCATTGGTGCTCCCCGACCCCTCCACCACCGCCCCAACCCACTGGAACGGCGCCGCCGCGGTCCAGACCGCCGCCGGCCGCCCGCTCCACGTGGAGCTCTGCCTCCGCCCCTCCTCAACCCAAATCGAGCCCACAGCTCCCTTCCTCACCCCCCACCGAAGCCCCCAAGCCCGGACGCCCCATCCCTACGCCGCCGGTGAGCTGCCGCCGTGGCACAGAACCAGCACCGCCGCCCCCTTCCGCGGCGCCGCCACCACAGGCCGTCCAGGCCCAACCCGAGACCGCCAGTAGGTGCGCGCCGACGTCCTCTTGCTCTTCCCCTACGGGCCCCCACCCCCGGTGACCCTCCTCGCCGGGAAAAGCGCCGCCGTGCCCTCCTCTGTTCCAAGACCCGTCCAGGGACCACGGGTTAAAAGAAAACAAAGTTCCAGGGGCCTAAATGCAAGATTACATTTCCTTTTTCTTTTTGTTTTGAAAAATAGCAAACTAGTAAATTCGTTTAAAAATCGTAGAAAAATCATAAAAATGCAAACTCAACTGTTCTGGAATATTTGCAAATAGATCTACAACTTTTGCTACATGCACTTTTCATTTGCTCAATAGTTTTTATTTCATTTAAAATACAAAGAAAATGTACTTTATATTAGATCTCAATTTACAAACATGAGCTATTAGCCATTTTTGGTCAGTGGATTACATGTTAGATGTATAACCTTGTGTAAAAGTTTCATAGACTTTTGACATGCCTAGCTATCGGTTTATTTAAATCTTGCTTTATACCTTGTTTAAATTAGTTTGTTTGTACATACTGTTTAACTTGGTTTACTGAGCTCAAACTTTTACAGTGCCTTTAACTTGATATTTAGATACTGTACAAAAATTTGAGAAATTTTAGATAGGTGGAACCAGTCCAACTAATTAATAGTATAGATATTTACACTAAATCAAGAAAAATAGTTTCTTTGCATAGAAAAATCTGATAATTTTTCTAGGGGATGAAATTTAGTTTATAACCATGCTGGTAAAAGATGAGGCTCTGGAACTTGCTATAACAGTCTGTGGAAGTTAATTTTGATCCATGCAGCAATAATTTGTACTATTTTTCATACCCTGTACAATGATTGTTTAATTGTGAAAAATTTATGGCAGGCTCATCTTTAGGTAGACAACACTCAGTTAAAATTTCATTACCAGTACTTGCATAGTTTGACCTGTAAAATTCATTTTTGCTTCTAGCAGTAGCTGGTTATTTTATTTTCCATGGTTAATGGGCTGCATGAAATAGGCTAAAAATTTCACAGTAGGCATTTTACTCAGAGGTGTATCTTGCATAAAAATTTCAAACCCATAATCTCTATTTAACATTATTTGTGATAAGGACATGCGTAACCTAGTAATAAATGAGAAAAATCCTTTCTTTTGCTGCATAAGGATAAAAGGTACAATCCACCCTAGTTACTTTGTGGAGTCAGTTATAATGATTATTACTCTATAAAGGATTGTCCAAAATGATGTAACATAATCCTTTGCAAATCATCTTGAGTTTGTGTTGGATTACAACTCTTTAGTGAAGAATTGATTAAATCGTATCACTAAAATAACTCACGCATATGCATTTCATATAGATTCGACTACTCTCCCTAACGGTACGTACGAGTTGGTGCCAGAGTCCGAGAGTGAGCAGCGTGAAGCTCAAGTGATTCTAACTGAAGCCACTGAAGACCTGGACCCGAGTTCAGAAGAGCCCAAGGCTAGCTCCGCTCAGGAAGGCAAGCCCCGGAGCATGTCCTACCTATTTTAATTTATGCAACTATTTGTATTCCTATTTATTGTGCATTTAAGTTGCAGGAATTGTTTGGAACCTTAGTTGCATGATCCTAGGTACCTATGCTTGAACACTAGTATGTGTAGGTCGCTAGTTGGCTATGCTAATGGTTCGGTAGAAGTCGAGTGATTTCCTGTCACTCGCGAGCTCATAGGAGTTGAATGCTTACTACACACTGCAATATAAGGTTTACGGGCGGGGTTGTTGTACTTGTGATACCCCGTCTGTTTAGTCAAAATGGATAAGGCCGCGGTGTGTGGTAGTGGTGGTTAAGCGTTTGAACGTACTAACCACATGCCGAGAATATGGTAATCGGTAAGCTTAAGTACCTGATGGAACAGGCCGTGGAACATACTCCCCACTGTCTGGTCTATGGTCACGCACGGGTGCAGGGCACCCTAGGACGGTGGGCCTGTTTCATGCCCGGGGAAAAAGGGGAAAAGTCGCGTGGGTGATTGCATTCCTCATGCGTGTGTTTAGGTCTGCCTGGCCAGGTTAACAAATTCGATTCGAATCGTCCGTCTCTCACGGATATTGAGACTGCTTAACCCTTTTGCCACATAGAGTAAGAAGTGGAACAATGATGATGAGAAATATGGTTGAATGATGAAAAATAATTGCTTTCCACCATGTATGCTTAAGGATAGATGCTAATGTAGAATGGTTAATCATAATAGAACTTGAAAGCTAAAATCGGAAAATAAGGACTTACTGCTTTTCGGCAAAGACAAACCCCTCAAGCCAAAAGCCTTGCATGTCTAGTTAGAGGGTTAGTTATATCCTAGTCGGGTAAGCCTTGCGGAGTATTAGTATACTCAGCCTTGCTTGTGGCTCCACTTTGTTTCAGGTGATACATTTGAAGATCAGATAGCTAGTTTGACTTGGCCGTGTGTTTTACCTCCTGGTTGGTCGGTGGAGTGGGATACGACTCCGGCCAGCGATGGCAGTGCCGAGTGATGTCATGTACGGGCTTCATCATGACATCATGTATCGTCGTTTAGAACTCGTTTTATTTCCGCTGCAGTGAACTCTGAACTACTTTCAATTCGAATTTCAAGTACCTTTCGAAGATTTCGAACTTGGTTTGTAATAATTAAGTTAAGACTCTGTAACGTAATATATATGTGAAATGTTGTACTCTCTGGACTCACCTTCGTGTGGGTTACATGTAAGCTTTGGGTTCGATCGACGCTCAGGTGGATTCTTCGGGACTTTACCCGACAGCACTGCCGAATTACTCCATTTGAAGTGCGTGTTAGCCGGGATTGCCTTTAAGGTGATGGTTAGCGCACTTGAGCCGGATTAATTTAGGCGGTACTGCCACACGGTCTCTCCCCCGTCGTCCGCCATGTCCTCGGAGTCCAATCCTCCGGCGACCAATCCGAACATGGTGGATTTGGTGCGCCAAGTGGACCAGGCGCACGGTCGGTACTCGGCTGCCTCGGTCGAGGTCGAGAGCCTGCAGCAGAGCCTGCAGGCCGTCGAAGTGGCGCGCGAGGAGGAGACGATCGCGCGAGGGCCGACTCTGCAGACGCTCAAGCTCGCTCCATTGGTTAGCTCCGATCTTGGTCATGTTCCTATTCCCCTGTGTTGTTGCACTCCTGATTCTCGTTCGCAGGGCTGGAGGAGGAACTGGGCGCGGTGCGCCATGAGGTGGCAGAACTGCGACGGTGCTTCGACGAGGTAGAGGGCCAGCGTGAAGCCTTGGCGGATGGCGCGCTCGTCGTCTTCCGCGTGGTGGAGCCGGTAGTGCCGCTGCAGGTCGACCAACTCCGCACCCTCCCCAACGTCATTTGTGCGGCGGTGACGCTGGGGGTCCGTCGCGGTGCTGCCGCCGCGTTGGTTTCAGTCCATCTTCGCTCCGGAATCCACCTGGGAGGGCTCGAGCCCGGGTTCCCGGTGACTGCCAGCGCGACGACCCACCGGGCGACCATGCTGAACTTCGCCGGGTTCGGGAGGGTCATCGCGGCGGAGATGGATGTCGAGGACATCATGCAGTGCGGCGTGGACTCGGCTCTGGATGGTCCGTAGCGGCCTGGCAGGGCGGAGGCAGAGCGCGGTGTTGGCCGCTGGCCCCTTTTTATGTTTTCTTTTAATTTCTGTGTTGTAGTGATGGGTCCCAAGCCGTTCGTGCGGCTTGGGTGAACAATCGGGCGCTCGCCGTGTGAGCGGCGCCTTCTTAGCTTAGTATTATCTTTGTTTGACATTTCATTTTCATTTCATTTTTTGTTTTCATTTTTTTTGTTGGATTTGGATTTTTTATCTTGCACTGCCGTTTGCCGCCGGCGCTTGCAATCGCCCGGGCTGCCGAGTGCGATTTTTGTTGTGTACGACCCCGAGTGAAGGCGGGGGTCGGAGGTGGCGCGTCGCGCTACTCGGCTTTTTGGGCCTTGGGCGACCCGTGCGGTTGTTGAGCCACGGCCTGCTACGGTGGTGTCGCGGTTCCTCGTGCTTCGCCCCGCCCCCCCCGGTGGGGCCCATGAGTCTAACGGCCCAGGCTTTTAAAGCATGATGGGGGAGAGGGGAAAAACAACTTGCGACTGTGGGCTAAGTAATTTTTGTTTTTTCAAACGGGTTCTACCGTTTGCGTATTCTAACTACTCGTGAATGTTTCTGCCCTCTGCATCCTCTCTTTTGAAACAGCGTGCTGATCGTAGGTTGCAACGTGTAGCCTGGGGCTGGCCCAGAGGCGTCAGTCGCTAGTTCACCGTATATCGTTACACGGATTCGATTGATCGGGTAGTTTGGGAGAAACATTTGAGCGAGGTAGAAGATGGGAGGCAGCAGGAAAAAAAGTTGTGTCGTGTGACAAGTGGAACGGCGCGAGTGTGCTACGCGGTCTATCCCTGTGGGGCCCCCGAGCGCCTTGGCCCAATAGATCTCGGGTCGAGGGGCTAAAGAGGTGGAAATCATAAGACGCGAATGGGTCGAAGACCGTGGTCTGACCTCCGAGTGCTCCGAGCCAAGGGTAGTTGGTCGGGGTGCTGGAAACCAGAAAAGTGTGTGTTGTGAAAAGAAAGGACAGGTGTCGGCCCCCCGAGCGCTCCGAGCCGGAAGTGATCGGGGGTCGGGGCGCTGGAGCGGACCGTTGTGCTGTGCGGGGAGAAAAACGACAGGTGTCGGGTCCCCGAGCGCTCCGAGCTAGAAGTGACTGGGTCGGGGCGCTGGAGTGGGCCATCGTGCTTTTACGGAAAGAAACAACACAACTGCTCGATATTCCAGGTGTTGGTCAGAGTGTTACCGTCAGAGTCTTTTAATCTGTAGGTGCCTTGGCGTACGACTTCCGCAACCATGTAGGGTCCCTCCCATGGCAGCGAGAGCTTGTGTTTACCCTTTGTCAACAGAGCACGGCACAATAATAGATCCCCGACTTTCAGCGTCCTTTCCCGTATCCTTCTCTCGTGGTACCTACACAAATTTTGTTGGTAGCGGGCTGAACGGTTTATTGTCGTTAACTGAGCTTCTTCTAGTAGGTCCATGGCATCCCTTTGGGCTGTGGTTGCCGTCGTCGTGTCAAAAGCCTTGACTCTCGGCGCGCCATAGTCCAGGTCAGAAGGGAGCACTGCCTCGGATCCGTATGTTAGAAAGAAGGGGGCTAATCTTGTGGAGCGGTTAGGTGTGGTGCGCAAGCTCCAGAGCACGGCCGGCATCTCTTCTACCCAACGGCTCGCAAACTTTTTGAGCTAGTCAAAAAATTTGCGGTTTGAGCCCTTGGAGGATTAAGTTGTTTGCTCCTTCCACCTGCTCATTCGTACGCGGGTGTCTGACCGAGGCCCAATCGATCCGGATCCCGTAACCTTCTGAAAATTCCTGGAAGAATTTGACCGTGAAGTTAGTTTCGTTGTCGGTGATGATGGTTTTTGGCATGCCGAATCGATAAACGATGTCTAGGAAGAACTTGACGGCCTCCTTTGAATCAATCGTAGCGATCGGCTTGGCCTCTATCCACTTGGTGAACTTGTCAACCGCGACAAGTAGGTGAGTGAACCCTCCTGTCGCTTTTCACAGCGGCCCCACCATGTCCAAGCCCCACATAGCGAACGACCACGTGATGGGGATCGTCTGCAGGGCCTGCGCTGGCAGGTGGGTTTGTTTTGCGTAGACTGGCAGCCCTTGCATGTGCGAACAATTTCTTCCGTGTTGCGTAGGGCCGTGGGCTAGTAAAAGTCTTGTCGGAAAGCCTTTCTGACCAAGGAGCATGGCACTGCATGGTGTCCGTAGATCCTAGTGTGTATATAAAGAAGAAGCTCCTTGCCATGGACAATAGAGACACACTTCATGAGTATGCAGGTTTCTGAAGGGCTGCGCTTGTAAAGCTCGCCGTCGATTACAACAAATATTTTGGCTCGTTTAGCTATCCGGTGAGCTACGTTTCGGTCCTCGGGGAGGACTTCCTGGAGGAGAGACGCCAGCAGGTCGGCTCTCCAGTCCGCATTGTTTGCTTGGTCGGGGTCGGGCTGACCAGCGGCCAGGCATTGCAGGCCCCGAGTGCGCGGGTTCTGTTTTCTCCACAAGGGTCTTGTCCGCGGTCGACGGCTTCTCTCGCACCGATGGTGTGTTCAGATCGTTGGCAAAAACACCATTGGGGGCACTTGCGCTCGGCGGCCATTCTCGTGAGAGTGTCTGCATCGGAGTTGTCCTTTTGCGGGATGTGGTGAAGCTATAAACCCCGGAACTTTCCTTCCAGTTTTCGGACTTCCTTGCAGTATGCGTCCATGAGGGGGCTCTCACAATTGGAGTCCTTCATGACCTGGTCGACCACCAGCTTCGAGTCACCGTAAACGTAGAGGCGAGTCGCTCCAAGGTCAACCGCTATGCGGAGCCCGCTGACTAGCGCCTCGTACTCAACAACATTGTTGGACGCGGGAAAGTGGATGCGAACCGCGTACCGGAATTTTCCTCCCTCTGGGGAGATTAAGACCACCCCGGCTCCCGCGCCGGGTCCCATGACCGACCCATCGAAGTAAAGGGTCCAGTACTCGTGTGCGATATCTAGGGTCGAGGCTTGGACTTCAGTCCACTCGGCAATGAAATCGGCCAGGGCTGAGACTTTATCGTCATGCGTGGCACGAATTTGATGTCGTAACCCATTAGTTCGACTGCCCACTTGGAGATCCGTCCCACGGCGTCGCGATTGCGGACTACCTCGCCGAGTGGGAACGAAGTGACGACTGACACTTCGTGCTCGGTGAAGTAGTGTTACAACTTTTTGGTCACCATGACAACAGCGTAGAGAAGTTTCTGCGTCTGCGGGTAGCATGACTTGGTGTCGGTTAGTACCTCACTGACAAAATACACGGGGCGTTGGACTTTCAGCGCGTGTCCCGGCTCTTCCCTTTCTACCACCAAGGCGGCGCTAACCACGTGGTTAGTGGCGGCCAGGTAGAGCAGAAGGGGTTCGTGTGGTTCCAGCGCGATGAGCACCGGGGCAGAGGACAGGAGGCTCTTTAGCCGATCGAGGGCCATCTGCGCCTCCTCTGTCGAGACAAAGGTGTCCGATTTCTGGAGGAATTTGTACAGCGGCAGTCCTCATTCGCCCAGTCAGGCGATGAACCTACTGAGGGCTGCTAGACACCCGGTCAGCCTCTGGACGCCCTTAACACCGCGGATGGGACCCATATTGGTGATGGCCGTGATCTTATCGTGGTTGGCCTCGATGTCACGTTCGGACACCATGGATCCGAGGAGCTTGCCATTTGGGGCCCCGAACGTGCACTTTTCGGGATTTAACTTGATGTTAGACCTTCTGAGGTTGGCGAATGTGGCACTTAGGGTGGCGAATAGGTCGTTCGCGCGCGGAGTTTTGACGACGATGTCGTCGATGTAGACCACGACCGTTGCCCGTGGCGGTTCCGCCCAGTCGGGGTCGGTTGGCGGATTGATCTGGTTGGAGAAGCAGGCCTGCATGCAATGTTGGTATGTTGCACATGCGTTCTTAAGCCTAAACGGCATAGTGACGTAACGGTACGAACCGAACGGGGTGATGAAGGATATCGCGAGCTGGTCGGATTCCTTCATCGCTATCTGGTGATAGCCCGAGTAAGCATCTAGGAAAGATAAGATTTCGTACCCGGAGGTGGAGTCGATTATCTGATCTATCCTAGGCAACAGAAAAGGGTATTTGGGGCACGCCTTGTTCAGGTTGGTGTAATCAACACACATCCTCCATTGATCATTCTTTTTTTTAACAAGGACTGGATTTGAGAGCCAGTCAGAATGGAACACCTCTTTTATGAAGCCCGCGGCTAAGAGCTTAGCTATTTCCTCTCCTATGGCCCTACGCCTCTCGTCGTCGAAGCGGCGTAGTCGCTGCTGAACGGGCTTGGATCTCGGCAAAATGCGGAGCTAGTGATCGGCGACCTCCCTTGGGATGCCCGGCATGTCGGACGCCTTGCAGGCAAAAGTGTCCTTGTTGGCGTGGAGGAAGTCGACGAGCGCGAGTTCCTATTTGGTCGATAGCTGAGAACCAACCCGGACCGTCTTGGTTGGATCGTCGGCGTCGATGGCGACCGGCTTGGTTTCTTCGGTCGGGACGAAGGTAGGAGCCTGACTGGGCTTGCCGGGGTTGGGGCGGCACTCGACGGTGGTGGCGCGAAGCCGACCAAGCTCCGCCAAGTTCGCGGCAGTAGCAGCGAGGTCGAAGTGTTCGCGGCTGCTGAAGTAAGCTTGCTCGAAGGAACCGCTCACGGTGATGACACCGTTCGGCCCCGGCAGCTTGAGCTTGAGGTAGGTGTAGTTCGATACCGTCATGAACTTGGCGTACGCGGGGCGTCCCAAGATGGCATGGTACGCCCCCTTCAAATCCACCACCTCGAAGGTGAGGGTCTCGGTGTGGTAGTTATCCCTGTTGCCGAACATGACCGGCAAGTCGACGTTGCTGAGCAGGTAAGGCTTCATGCACGGCAAGATACCATAGAAGGAGAAGAGGGAGGCCCGCAGGCAGGCCCGCGGGATTCCCATGGCATTGAGGGTGTTGATGTAGAGGATGTTGAGACTGCTGCCCCTTGTCCATCAGAACCTTGGTCAACCGCATGTTGCTGACGACGGGGTCGACGACAATATAATTCGAAAGGCATAGGCATATCCATTGATTTTACACTACATCAAGCAAAAGCAGATCCTTGGTGTGAAATACCACAGTAAGATAGTCATACACTCATACAGGCGCAGAGCATTTATCACTCAGAATCAGAGTCATGCCGCCTCCTCTGCTTGTACAAGGACCGTGATTCACACAGATGTCTTCAAAACACGCCCAATCTTTAGTCATACATAAAGATCTCACTGCCATTGGAAAGTAGAGTACAAGAAAACCGTTACTCAAATTCAGTAGGCACGGTTTCAGTGTCTGCTCAACCATCCAACCAACCATGCATCCAAATTATGAACTTCCATGTTGGATCAAAATTGATCTGTTGGTAGATGTTTTGACGAGGTTAAGATTTCATAATTGCACCGGGTATGGAGATGAACTAACCTGGAAAGAACATCACTATCCTGAATGCTGAAGCATGTTAAGTGGACAGGTGAAGGCCCAAGCGCAATGCACACGGTAAACCTTAGACTGGAGTATAAAAGGCCATTCAACTCTTAACAGATCAATTGTGGAGAGAATAAGGACAGTGTAATTCAAAAGGCATAGGCATATCCATTGATTTTACACAACATCAAGCAAAAGCAGATCCTTGGTGTGAAATACCAAAGTAAGATACAGTCATACAGGCGCAGAGAATTTATCACTCAGAATCAGAGTCATGCCGCCGCCTCTGCTTGTCTTTGCGATGGCGCTTAGATCTGTCCTCTGAGTCGTGCCTCCTCTCGTGCTTGTCTCGCTTTCTTTCCTTTCCATCATGCTTTTCTCGTTTTCGCTCCTTCACCCCTCTCCTCTCCTCACGCTCCCACCGCCTTTTTCCCTTTCTATCGTCCTCCGAATCTTCCTGCTTGGCTGCTGGTGGAGGGTCACCTTGCTCAGGTGGCATTTCAGTTTCAGGAGGATCAAGCTTAAAAGAACTAGATTCTCCCTCGTCCCGAGGAGCCCTGTAGTCAAGGTGACAAGTTTGCTAGATTTGTAAAATGTTCACCAACAATTATTTCAACATGATACTGCATTTCACAAGAGGAATGATTACTCTCAAAACTGGATGCTTACTTGTATAAGCCTAGACCCTGCACTTGTGCAGCTTCAGCATGCCCTGCTCCCAAGTCCTCCGCAGTTGATCCTCTCTTAATCAGCTCAGCATATTCATGCTTATCCAAGCGATTTCCCTGAGGACGATTGCTGCGCTTAGGAGCTAAGCCAAGTGCTTCACGCATAGCCTGTTCCTCTTCTTCCTTCACTCTCCTGATTTCTTCCTTCAGAGCATCTTCTGTGTCAGATTTCTTATCCCTAGTATACCAGAACAGGTCCTTTCCTGGAAGAGATAGTCACAATCTATCATATCAACATGCTGAACTCACACAACTTAATTAGCAAATCACAGGCCTTAAGAACTCGATAATAAGCACGTCCACTACAGGATACTACAGCACAAAAGTGACAACCATGGAGACACTTGACAAGTCCTACCAGATAAAAGCGGAGGTTTTGCTACTAAGTTTGTCACAGCCAAAGCAGGAGTCTATGGTACAAGCATTGCAAAAGGTAACAGAAACAGACACAGCATTATGAAACCTCACTCGCTGGACCTACAGTCCTATATAATGTTTGAATTGTGTAAATGCTTAACTCCGATTATACCATGAATCTATTAGTTCAATTTAGAGGCATTAGTAGGAAAGTACGCTAGCTAGCTCAGTTTATGCCCTTTATCTATGATTGATTTGATTCGTCCAAAAAGAAATAGTACCAGTCCCAAACTGTCAGAGCATAAATAGTTTATTTAATCTAACAGAATTAAATACTAATCTAACAGAATTAAATACACCCCTTACTTTAATAACACAAATGCACAACAGCGCACTGTTGGCAAGTTAAAGCATTCCACATGCCAGGACTAAGTCGAGCAGGAAAATACAGAACGAGACCTAATACTACATTTTAAACCTTATAACATAGCAGCAACATAGGATAACCAACATTTTCAATATTGCATCCAGAAGATCAAGTAAGTGCAGCATGTAAAAAGGGGGAGAGAGGGTAGATAAAAGGCATGATAATATTTACCTTTCTGCCATCTACCAACAGGGGCATTAACACTATGGCCAAGGTAATTCTCTCGATGCTTGTCAACCTTCACATCGTCCCATTTGAATTCTGCAGGAGTAAAATATACACTTAGCACCACCACCCCTCTTTATGTTCCATGGCATATAGTGATGAAGCTACAGTGCAAAAAATGGAGACAGTAGCACATGGTAACAGCATGCATAAGAGTTTCTAGCAAAGATCAAAAGGTAAGCAACTATAGCATGTGAGGATTTCTGGCACAAGCAAGATTACACAATTAACAAAAACAAACTTGTAATTCAAACGCAGTGCACAATGAAGCAAACCAAGTAGCATTCAGAACTGATGAGATGAATACATAATTAAGCCTAGATAGAGATCGCGCAGTTGCCACAGAATCCGCACGAGCAACAGCTCGTCTGAACAACGTTTTTTTTTTTGCAGAGTGTAACGAAATCCCATCTCCGAGGGCCGTGCAAGCAGGCAAGCAGCGCCCTGGAGCCACGGAAACGCGAGTGGAAGCATGACGTGCTAGCTAAACGATTGCTGGCCTAGAGCCGCACGGATCGGCTAAAACATCCGCGGCGAAGGCAATCTCCCAGCGGCCGCGCGCATCGAAACCCTAGCAGCAAATCGCGCGGCGGTTTTCCTTGACCGCGCAGCGAGCGAGATCGAATCGAGACGCGGACGGGACATGGGAGGGTAGAGGAAGGGGGCTTACGGTCTCGGCCGCCGCGGACGCCGCCTCTGGTGGGGTGGTACATCTCGGCGCTTCCACGAGACGGCTCGGGTCGGGGGGATTTGGTGGGGGGAGACTTCCGGGGCGAGACGGCGACGACGAGTCGACGAGGAGGAGAGGTCGGCTAGGCGCCTAGGCTACGGCTACTCGTGGGCCGGACCCTGAGACCTCCAGTAAGGCCACGGGTTGCCGTATTTGAGCCCCCTGCAGAGCCCGTCAAGCTCCGAAGTTTTTTCATTTATATATTTTTTAAAAATTAAAATTTCAAAAATATATATCCGTTTTGAAATATTTTAAAAATACCCCGTCGCCCCCATAGGGCGACAGGCCTTAAGTGAATTTTTTTTTTCAAATTCGCAATAAGGTCCCTGAAAATAAAAAAACCTTTCGCCCGTTGGGGTGCGACAGGGGCCTGTCGCCCAGCCCACGGGCGACCGCCGCTGGGCCCAGCCCACGGGCGCGGCAGGGGGCCTGTCGCCCCCCCCCCCCACGGGCGAAGCCCTGCCGGATTCAGCACTTGTGATCTGCAGGTTAGTACATTTAGTTTAAATATTGTTATATTTAAGTACTACGTATTTTAATATGAGTAATTTGATTTAATTAGTGCTATAGTAGAACCATTTAAGTAGGAGTTCAATGATACTTTAGTTTGTAGTTACGTAGTAGTAAATTAGTTTAGAAAATTAGTAGAACCATTTATGCAGTATAGAATTTGAGTGTCATCACGTAGTTATGAATACTTATACGTTGTAATTGAATTTCATACTTAGTTTTTACGGATTATTGAATAAGGTAGTGAAGTAAAGAGTATAACTCGATAAGTATTATGTGATATACAGATATGTCGAGCAAGATGCAGTTTCAAGTATTTTATGGTGAATACAATGTTATGTATAGGCCAAATAGAGTAGATTTTTCTGCCTTTAAGCGCACATCTAGCGGCATAGATAAACCTCTGGAAAGGAGTTTTGGTTCCATATGTAAGTGGCTGCAGCGTGGGTTCCATGTTGATCCATTGACATATGTGATCACTGTCCAGTCTCTTGTTAATTGGGAGGTAAAAAGTGAATTATGGGAATTAATGATGATACACAGCACTGATGACTGGCAGAAGTACATGCAAGCAGCTCTAGAGCGTGGGTGGCCTCTGGCCATTCTTGTTCAAATCCGGGAGAAGACACAAAATGAAATCCAACATTGTGCAGATCAAGGAACTCCGAGTATTCGAAGAGAGACCAATTATGTTGAGCAAGATGAGTCAGAAGAGACAGAAAACCAAAACATGGGACCACAGGGCCTTGCTGATGAGGGAGAGAGAGGATACATTGCATTCTGGACGAAATGGAGGCAGAAGACCAAACCGCAATAGAGATGGAAGAATATGAGGACTCATCTGATGACGAGCAGTACTCATTGTCAAAAGAGTGGAAAGAGCATGGTTTTGGCAGTCATGTCGCAGAAGATGTACGAAATCAGGAGTTGGAGTACAGAGGGAATGAGGTAGTGCAAGGTGCAACATATCCAAACATTGAAGCCGTAAAAGATGCTGTGAGACTATGGGCAATCTCATTGAAACGAGAATTCAGAGTCGTAAAGTCTGGCAGTAAAGAATATGAGGTGAAGTGTGTGAATGCTGGATGTCCATGGCGAGTACATGCATTCAAGGGAAAATGGAAGTCAAACTAGAAATGTTCCATTGTCACAGAGCACACTTGTTTGCTGTCAGAAGTTCTTCCCTCGCATCGCAATATATCATGCGACTTTGTTGCAAAGCAAATGTATGGGTTTATTATGGACAACCTAAATTATGAGCCAAAAATGATTGTTCGACACATTGAGCAGACTTACCAGTACACTATCAGTTATTTGAAGGCATGGCGGGCTAAACAAAGGGTGTTCGAGATGCGGTTCGGCACATACGAGACATCATATGATAACCTACCTCGTATGTTATCCCAGGTTGCTGCTAGAAATCCTGGAAGCTTTTATGACACATACCTTTTACCAGCCGTGACTAGGGGACAAAGAATTATGCAACGAGCCTTCTTTTGCATAGGTGCTTCTGTTAGAGCATTTCAGTTTTGTCTTCCGGTGATCTGCATTGATGGCACATTTTTGACTGGAAGGTATAAAGGTCAGATACTCACCGCAATCGGTGTAGATTGCAACAACCAAATTGTTCCGCTCGCATTTGCATTTGTTGAGAATGAGAACATAGACAGTTGGTATTGGTTCCTTGAACGAGTGAAGAATCATATTGTTGCTGCACGTCCAGATGTGTGCCTTATTAGTGATAGGCATGTAGGTATCCTGCAATCAATACTGAAATTGCAACGTGGAACTGCGACAACGCCTCCATTATGGGCTGATGTCCAAAACAGGTGGTGCATTAGGCATATGGGTGCAAACTTCTATGAATACTTGAAGAACAAGGATCTTAAGAACCTGTTTAAGAGATTGTGCACCCAAAATCAACAGAGAAAATTCAATGCATTATGGCAGATGCTTGATCAGTTGACTGCAGAGCTAGTGAAGGTAAGGGCATCAGGAGCAGGCACGAGTCAGGCTGCAGAGGCTAGGGATTCGATTGAGAAGCCATTTTCACACTGGATTCGAGGTGCACCTAAGGAGAAATGGTCATTTCTTTATGATACCAACGGAATACGGTATGGTATTCAGACAACGAACCATGCAGAGTGTTTCAATATGGTTATGCGTTCTTGTCGTGCCTTTCCACTTGTGGGAATTGTTGAGTTCATCATGTATGTGTGCATGAAGTATTTCAGAGAGCGTTACACGGCTGCAAGCATAAACATCAGCAATCCCCAAATTCAGTTTTGCAAAAGAGTGACACAATATATGCAAGAGAAGATTGAAAAGGCCAAACTGCACCGCGTCATATCCACAGGTACAATGGAGCATAGATTTGAGGTTCTATGTAAGGATAGAAGTGGTCGTGGTATCCGTAGAGATAGAGTGGTATAGGAGAGTTTGATTACAGTTGATGGCAAAGCATTCTGCTCCTGCATGAAGCCTAAGTTATTGCATATGCCATGCTCTCATCTCATTGCGGCATGTGCAGAGTCTGCGTTACAGCCAGGACTATTTGTTTCACCGTACTTCAGCAAGGAAGCAGCTGTATCCACATAGGGACATGAGGTATACGGGATTGGAATTGTGGGGCCTTTCACTCAGGATAATGAGAATAAGATGTTTATTCCTGATCCAGCCACTAAGAAAGGCAAAGGCCGCCGTCAGACACGTCGTATTCGGAATGGTATGGACGAGTCGGAAGCAAGCAAGGCACAAAAGTGTTGCAGCCAATGTGGATCATTGAGTCACAACTACAAGAAGTGTCCTCAGAATGCACTTCACGACTTCGACCCCGATGCGGGCGCCGGACCTTCTTCTTCCTCCTTTCGACCAGATAACGAGACATTCACCTTAGACGACTTCGACAGCTTGAGTTCAGAAGAGCTTGCCGCGCAAGGTGACCCCGATGTCTTGGGGTATTCACAGCTAGGAGGAGCACCACTTGGGATCTCTCAGCAGCAGACACCGCAGCCCCTTGCGCATCCTGAGCGACAGGTGAGGTCTCCGGATGTTCTCACCTACTCCGAGGGACATGTCAGTGCCCAGCAGAGGGCTAAGAGGGTCCGACGCCTTAGGGGTGGTTAGATGTATATGATGTTTATTTGTAATGAGATAGCTGTGGACCGCTTATTTGTATCCGATGTTTATGATTGTGGTAGGTTACTTGTCATTTGTTTCTATAGATATTATTGATGTGAATTTATTATGTTTGTGGGTTCCATAATGCTCGTGAAATAAGGGAAGTTCTTGCGATTTTTTTCCGTGATTTAATGAAGGACAAGTTACGTGCGGTAGGAGTTAGCGGCCGAGATCTTGCCGACGATGATGACGAATACACGCTCGAATAGCTCAAAATAGGTCCCTGAAAAAATAAAAGTCCTTGAAAAAAAAGGGGGGCCTGTCGCCCCCCCAACGGGCGACAGGGGCCTGTCGCTCGAGGGGTGGGCGACAGGTCCCTCCCCTTTTTTTTTCTCCAGGGACTTCGTTGCAAATTGGAAGAAAAAAAATTACACTTTGGGCCTGTCGCCCTATGGGAGGGCGACCGGGGTATATTTTTGAAATATTTGAAAACAGACATATATTTTTGAAATTTTAATTTTTAAAAAATATATAAATGAAAAAACTTCTCAAGCTCCAGACATCTTTTATGGGCCGAGAAGTGGAGGCCCGGTAAAGTAAACGGGCCACCATTTGGTTTAGCGCCAATAGTTAACTTTCAGCTCTTAATTTATGCGCCTCCTCAGCGACGGCAAGGGCCGCGTGCTCAGCGAGGAGGAGCGCGCCAAGGAGAGCGTCTACATCCAGGTCCGTCCGTCACCATCGTCCCCCAACCTCCCCGTTGATCATTTTTCCCTTCGGTGGTAACGTCACGTTGCGTCCAAGGCTGTGCGCTGATGGACCAGGACTGATGATGTTTGGGTTTGATCTGGGGCCGGCGGACGGCTGCGCTGCTTGGGAGCAGAAGATGGAGAAGGAGCGGCTGGAGAAGCTCAAGAAGAAGCTCGAGCAGGAGAAGGCCGGCGCCGACGAGACCAAGCCCGCCGACTCCGACAAGGTACCGTACCATCGTTCTCTGTATGCGTATGGCATTGGGCGACACGGACAGAGCTCTCTCGTCTCATCTCTATGCGCAAACTGCATTGCTAGTTGATGGTACATGCTCCGGCTCATTTAGTGCAAACTTGTAGTGCCAAAATCATCCGTTCCCCCAACAGGTAGCCGCCGAATCGATCCAGCACAAAATGGACGTGGATACTGCCGTCATGGGGAACTCTGAAGCACATTTTGCGAGTTTTTTCTTCTTGTTTTACACAAGTAGAGTACATTTTGCAAGCAAGGTTCACCTATTCAGCTCTTGTATTACATGTGGGTTATGCACTAGTTCGACTCAATGTTTCAGTAGTGTCTGTTCAGGTTAGGGGATTTGGGTACAAATCTGTAGGATTTACTAAAGGCAGGGATTTAAGTAATTTGGAGAATGAGTTGCTGAGTACCATAACCATAATACTGCCGAGCCAACTCGAGCCAAAGAATGGTCCATGAGGTTAATTATGTATAAATTCCAAACACAAACTCGTGTCATATTGCAGTTAAGACAGAATACCAGGTGTATACTATGTCCATAGCACTTGAAAGTTGTCATTCCTCTGCTTTCCCCATGGCCAATAAATCCCATAAGAGAAACACTGCTTTCCCCATAGATATCTCTAGGTATTAGTGTCAAATTATTATTTGGTGTCCAGTGTCCACACTATATGTTGCGCATACCCTTTTAGATACTGGATTAGTTCCTTTCCTCCATGCATTTAGATAAAAGAAAATATCATGAAGCATCCGCTCTTAAGGTTGTTTGGCCGCAGAACCCTGCAGGAACCACCCTCACAAGATTGTGAATAACTTTGGCAGAGGCTTCAATATGTTCGGTGTTTTACTACAGAAACTGTAGTTTGGTATTGCTTGTAATTGTCAGACTTGTTAACATCATTTAAAGACAGTTTGTTGATGTTAAGCTTAATTCCCCACAATGTTTTCAAATCGGCTGGTCGGTCCTGGTCGCCTAGGGACCGACCAGGCGATTAATCGCGATTAGTCGACGACCAGGTCGACCTGGTCGAGCCTGGTCGTTCCCTAATCGTCCATATGTCTACATGTTCAGTATATACTATATAGTGTATATATAATTATATATATACAATATAGTATACAACAAGCAATTCTTGGTGACTTACTTTTGATATTTGCTCTCCAGAACTCCAGCTTCTTGTCCAAAACTCCATATTCTTCTTGCTGAATCCCTGCTGCTGAAACAAAAAAATGAAGTTGTTAGGAGAAAGTGAGAAACCTTCATGCTGCCTTGATAAATATTAAACAAGGAGTACTGCAGTAGAGATTTAGCAAACCATAACAGAGCACTACTGCTACAGCAGCAATGCAGCAAGTCCTGCCCTGGTCGAGAAATGCCCTGGTCGACCGACTAATCGCGATTAGTGGACGACTAATCGGACGACCAGGTTTCTGGTCGCTCTGGTCGGGTCGGTGGTGCTGGTCGGACTTGGAGAACCGACCTGGGCGATTAATCGCGATTAATCGCGATTAATCGGACGACTTGAAAACATGGATTCCCCATAGCATCAGTTTGCGCCTGTGTACTTATGTGCTTGTATGATTTATGCAGAAGACAGAAGGATCTAACTAAAATTGGCATGGTGCTGTTTGAAGGCGTGCCTCGGATGGATGGCTTTGTTTGTACATGTCCATCGTTGAAAGAAAATAAGATTATGTAAAATGTTAACTGCATCAGTGTTTCCAGATCATATAGTATCGATGCTGAACCTTATGTCACTGTGCTTTATATATGTTTGCTTTCTTCCGGTAAATTGGTCTTGTGGTGCTTTCTTGCCGTTCAGTGATAAACTGGCCTTGTGAGAACCAGTTTCTAGTCGAATTTTGGTGATGAAATGCGTTGCCGCGGACTTTGTTGTGACAAGTACGTGGAAGGTTCTTATGTTCTACGTGGATGCCTTGAACTATCACAAATGTCTGATATTCAATCGTCAACTACAAAATTAGAAAATGATTACCATCCAACTGTTGAAAACGGCCAGATTTGTATATGCTCTGGATTTTAGTGGTATCTAGGAAATTGAGCAGAGTTAAGGAGAGAACACACCAAAGGTGGCAAGAGCAAAACCCCGACAAATCCTGTGATGTAATGTGATGGATATGTAATGAGAAAAAAGAAGAGGAAGACATGTATTGTTGGTGTTGCATCGAACAAAGAGCACCGAGCAAAGGCATCACATCATCTGGCTGTCGTCGGACCATCGGCAAGAGCAGTCGTGACTCGTGCCATGCCATCCTCGCTCGCATGGAACCACCATCACATATGGTCATTCATCATCCTTGATCGACTATACTAACAATAGCCACTAAACATGTCCATCATCAAGCAGAGCGTAGCTCAGCTGATAAGGTTTCTTGTGGTGGAACCTACTCATCTAAGTTCGAGTACTTAGTACGGGTACTCACATTTTCTGATTATATTTCGAAATTTAATCGGTGCTATTCTTTCAGATCTGGGACCAGCCTGATCATGCTAGACCCAACGAAACAGTTGTTTCCTCAGGGGCCCAAACATAGAAATAGTTTACCGAAAGAGCCAAAATAGAAACAACACCCCAACCCAAATCTGTCCAATAAATGTGACCGCCACGCACGATGCTTTCACCACGCGCTACCGAATCCTCCTGCAGCAGGGAGGTGGGCACGTTCTCCGACCTCCCCTCCTCCTTCGACAAGCCGAGCTACGCGCTATTTGCGGCGAGGATGAGGTCAAGTTCACCTCCCGCGACATCCGCACCTCCTGCATCTATGGGCGTAAGGATGAAAACGGATCGGATTCGCACGGATACGGATTCGGATATCTCGGATAACCATATTTGTGTTTCCTTCCAATTTCCATCCCTTAGGATGGAAACGGATCAGATTCGCACGGATACGAATTCGGATATCTCGGATATTTTCGGATATCCATTTTCCTGTTTCCTTACCGTTTCCATCCCTATACGGGCGGATGGCAACTCCCCTCGTATCATATATATATACCTGCAGGTACGATGCCTCCGCATACATTTTGCCCCCAAATCCTCCCAAGCGTGAAGTTGCTCGATCAGTTGGGTACTCCCGAGAGGTCTTGAATCGGAGATGAAGAATGCGAGGGGTGCGGACAAGCTTGACACGCTCGTCAACAGGCAGGAAGCACTTTTGGATACCAAGATCACCCTCCAGGTATAATTTAATTGTCGAGTCTCTTGATGCTACATCGATTAGGCGTTTGGAGTTCCAACATACAAGGTATTTGGAGTCTAGGGATTCTAGTTTGATTTTTGAAATTACGACTTGTGTTCTAGGAGTATTGAGAAAACATGTTCTAGGAGTATTGAAATTATGAGTAATCAGTAGATGGAACAGAATAGTCGTCTATTGATATGATTCATGTCCACTGCGGTTAGATGACCTTTTTGACTAGATATGTACCTGTGATAGTCTACAGTTGATATTCAAATGTTTGTCATTTGCATCTGTTGCGTGTCATGACTGCTCATGGTTGCAGATTTTTAGCCTTTCTCCTGTGCCTGACAAAAATATATTCACTCTAGCCTATTATCTGCCCCAATTGGTGTTTTCAGCATAGGGTTGGGAGCAGTGCCGGCTCTGTAATTTTAAGGGTCCCTGGGCGAGTAAGAAAATAAAGTCCCGTTGAGCTAAATCTTTAGTGTCAAAATTATGGTATATGGTATGAATAATAAAATTATTCTGCAATATACGTATAGCTTGTAACACATAACAATAGTGTAATAAAAAACTAACAATAACTATTATGATTACCTCAAATCTATCTATATATCCTATATAGATAGCACCCACTAACTATTTCTCTCTTCATGCAAGGTGTCCACCTCATTATCCACTAAGTGTCCCACTAACTTTCAACTACCTTATTAATTACAAAAAATATTCATGTCATCTCTACAATATGCAATACTTTTAATTTTTAATTAACTAAAGTAAAATCATACACATACGCTATTTTTTCATCACCTATTCTTCTATAATGTGATCAAATATTCTATTGGTGTTTCTTCTTTTAGCTTATCGGTTTTTACGAGGTTCAATAAACAAGAAAATATTCATATGACCTCTACTATGTGCAATACTTTTAATCTTTAATCTATTAATGTAAAGTCATAGACATACTCTATTTTTGCAATACTTTTAATCTTTAATCTATTAACGTAAAGACTCATATACATACTCTATTTCTTTGAGCACCTATTCTTTTATAATGTGATCAAATATTCTATTGATGTTACTTCTGTTAGTTCATTGATTCCTACCCAATACTGAAAAAACATGCAAGTAAAATTCATATAATCTATATAGCATATATAGATGACACCCACTAAAGTCATTAACTCTATTTCTCTTAGCATGCAAGTTATCCGCATCATATAGGAACACATTATATAAAATGCCACATCAACGTCCACTAGGGCCGTTTATGTTTTTCATCGATTTTTTTTTGTGAATGTTGCTATGCAATCATCTTAACTTTTATACTTTCAAATTTCATGTTAAAATTTTATTTAAGAAATCCCGCAGCAATGCACGGGGTATCACACTATCACCTAGTAAATATAATGCTTCAGTTCTTGTAAAAACCGTCTTCGGGTATTTCTTGATGCAAAATCTTCGAGAACTGTATCAAGATTAATGTCATCCAAAATATCCTTCTCAATGCTACATATAGCCAAAGCATTCGATTTTTTTTGTAACATAGTTGATCTTAAACAATTTCTCAACAGTCTCAATTTGGATAAACTTCTTTCGGCTGATGCTATGTCACTAGAGAAATTAAGTGTTGAGTGTTAAGAAAATAAGAGAAACATTGGCCTCATGGTCATGGGTTGGACCTGGACGGATGGTTTAGCCTAATGGACTCTTATTATACCTACTAATTATACTAGTTACATATAAAAATAATTTATCCATCAATCACCCGCAATGGACAGGTAGATTCATCGGTGCCTTTTTACACTCCTTTGCTCTAAACAGATCGGTCGTGCACCTATGGTGCGCTTGCTAATGGGCCATTCAACCATAGATGGCCAACAGGCCAGCCCGGCCCGGTCCGGCACGACGTCGTGCCGGTGCTCATCGTGCCACCGCCGTGCCGGCCGTGCCGCGCCGCCGGCGTGCTCGTGCCTGGCCGTCGGTCCAAGGCACGACCCGTGGGCCGTTGGGCCGGCCCGAAAGCACGGCGTGCCGCCGTGCCGAGCTCCCGAAGTCGCCGGCGGATCCGCCTAGGGAAAGCAGGAGGCGGGGAGGGAGGTGGGGAGAGCAGGAGGTGGGGAGGGAGACGGCCGCGTCACCCGCGCACGAGGGAGCCACTGCCGGCGCACGCACGCGGGGAAGAGGCGCGAGGGAGTTGCAGCACGGTGAACCAGCGGACGACGGAGCTCGGCAGTCGGGGGTGGTCGAACTGGTCCCGCCCCTCGCCGCACGGGTGCCCCTCCACCTCCTCCGCCTCCGCCTCCTCATACTCCTGCCGCCCCTCCACCATCCCCTGACGCACCCACACGGCTGCGCAGATAGGGATCCGGAGAGGAGGCGTCAGCTGGCGTCGTTCATGGCAGTGCGGGAGGACGAGGACCGAGCGCCGGGAGGACGAGGAGGAGGGAGGGGGCACCGGCCGACGGGAGGACGAGGAGGGAGGGGGCGCCACCGTGCCGGGCGGCTGGATCTGAGGCCGAGGCGGCGGTAGGGTGCGGGATACGGGGAAGAGGGGGTTTTTGTGGGCTGGGCTGGCGGCGGGGGTCGGGAAGAGCCGTTGGCCGCTACCGGGCCGATCGTTGGGACCGAGCCGTGCTCCTGCCGGCCCACGTGCCTGGGGTGCGGCCCAGGCACGGCCTGCTCCCTCGGGCCATGCCACCTCGAGCCCGTAGGTTACCGGGCCGGGCTGTGCTTGGGTCGGGCCAAAAAAACAGGTCTCGGGCCGGGCTAACAAGCTCGGGCTGCATGGCCATACATACAATCAACTTTACGGTCGCCCGTAACTTTCCGTCTGTTCGGTCGATTTAGACAACCTACGATTCCGCTCAAATCACCTGCCTCCATTTGTAGATTCCCACCCATTCTTTTTTCGGAAGCCAAAAACGTGTGAGCCGCGATTTGAATTTTCCCCCGCCACCCCCACAAAATTCCCACTGACAACCACCTTATTTCTTTTCTTTCAGGCACCTACTATTTTTTTCCGGGATGTGGGAGATTTGAGTGTAAAATTTGGATGGGAGCGAAAATAAAAGTAAATTTCAAACTCTGCTCATAAAAAACTGAAACTAAAACTTTTTATAAATAAAACTTTAGTAGATATAAAATCTTTTTAAATTCCTGATTTGGTTTCTTAAAAAATTGTACATAGAGAAACTTTTATAGCATCTAAGAACGGCATGCACGAAAAAATTACAGATTTTTGTTTGAACTTAATGAATTTTTTTAAAAAAATATTTTTAGGAAAAAATAGAAAAATATAAACTTTCGAAAAAACTATCTAGTCTTTAACTCAAATGAAACATAATTATGTAACAAAAATGTTCAAAGACGTAAAATCAAGCAAAGAAAAAAATCAAAGGAAAAAAGTTAAAAAGAACAAAAAAGTTGCAAGAAAAAAAATCAAAATAAAAGATTGGAGTGTGGCATCTTTCCCTAGGGAGGCGAAGCTCATGGATTGGAGCTCCCCTTGCTCAACACCTGGAGATGACATCCCGCTCCCTACAAGTTGCAGGGCACTGATCCCGCGCTCCATGGCTGCCTCCGCTCTTGCTAGCAGGTTGTAGATCTGCCCGGAGAAAAAAAATGTACAAAAAAGAGGAAAGGAACGAGGGAACTAGATGGTGGAAGGAGAAAATAGTGGGCACGGGTAAGGGGCAGTTCTTGTGGGGTCCATCCAACAGCATCGACCGCTGTGAGCGGTGCGTGCGGTCGGGCGCAAAACCAATACTGGGCTTGGTAACTGGTAATCTCCGCTGTGCACCTATAGTACAACCCAGTAACCGGTAAAGGGTCCACTGTTCATGCATGCTGAGGACATCTTTATGCTGCAATGGGCTATAGTTTAGGTCCACGTGCAGCAAACTTTGAGCGCAGTAACAGGCCCAGTTGCACTACATATTTATTGGCATTAGCTTTTCAAATTTTGTTAGAAGTGATGACAATTGTTTGTTAATAAATAACACTGATTTCACACATGCAACATATATAGAAAATATATAATGTTTTTCTGTACCATTTGCCACACATATTTCACAAGCACTATACTCCACAAGCAAATAAAAAAGAGCAAAGAGCATCTTTTTTTTAGCTCAGTAGGCCATTTTTCCAACTACTATCCTAAGAATTAATTAATTCCTTCCATTCTTTTGATTGTTCCAACAGCTCATCCATGTCTCTGCTTGTCCACATCCACTTTTCCGGTCCCGGTGATAACTTGCATTGCATCAATGCGACGTTCCAATTTTGCATTTTAAGGAATTCAAAACTAACGTTGGCCTTTAGTAACTTCCACTACACTTTTGCATTTTCAATGACCTTTTTAGTATAATTTCGTTCTTGGTAATCTAGAGGAGAAAGAAATGTGACTACAACTAAACATACCACCTCCTAACATGATATGACTACACTACATGGCTACCATGCCACCTCATACTTTATATCTCTTATGTCGTGGTATAGCAATGAGGAGAAGGGCACCCCTATTTATAGGACTCCATAGCTCATATGGTTTTGCCATGTCTCTATCTTCTACACAGTTCTTTACAAAATATATCTAACTGTAGAATTTTCCTCATGCCTATCTAACTATTAAAATATTTAACATTCAACATATCACTACGAAGCATGGCAACTATGGTTCTTGAATACTCCCTAATCTTCTAAAAGCTTCTCATAAGTATGCATTGCTATTTTCCACAGGTTACAACAATTGGCGTTTTTAGCACAGGGTTGGAAGGAGCTGCGTGGACATTGATCAAAATTAGTGCATATTCTGCCCATCTCCAGACCGTGAAAGGTACCAGTCACTGCATATGCATATCTTTTAATTTACTATTGCACTACTTGCCTAAAGAACATTCATAGATTGCCTTCTTTCTTGCTCTGACCTTAATAATCTTTATGCGGTTCAAGCAATCCATTGGGACATGAGTTGGTTGGAAGAGACTGGTTCAAGTAATCGATACCTAGGTTGCCAGAGGAGAACTTTTGAGTTTACTGCATCCTAACATTGTCGTCTATCGTCATCTTTATTTTGACAATCTACATGGAGTAGTGCTTCTAATGTGTTTTTTTCCTGCTACTCACTCACATCCCGCTCACCACTTACTCTGATGGATCTTCATCAGCTTCTGACTCAAGTTTCAATTGAGTGGTTAATTGTGCCCGGTACTGATGCTATGCATGGGCAGGACTAGAAGTTAGAAATATTTTCTATTGGTATTTAGTTCCAAAGACTACTTAAGAGTCGGTGTTCCATATCACCGGCTAGTAAATTTGTGTGCGCGTCACTACTCCGGATGGTAATGCAAGGATTCAATACGAGAATTTATACTGGTTCGGGCAGAATGTCCCTACGTCCAGTTCGAGCACTCGTGCTTTTGCACTCAAGTTTGCAGTAGGGGTTACAAACGGGCGAGAGAAGGAGAGGGCTCCCAAGTCTCTGGGTGTGTGCGCGCGCGCGTGTGTGTTCGTTCGATCGGTCCCCCGTGCATGGGGTATGCCCCGCCCCTTTATAGTCTAGGGAGAACTGGGGGTCGGATACAAAAAGGGTGGAAAAGTAGAAAGGAGACAGCCGAGGGGGTCGGATATAATATGACCCCCTCTCCCTTATCATGTCAGCTCGGGTACGTGTGACACCCTAGGTGTCTGCACAGTAGTTGTGTATCTATTGTATGCATCATGTGCTTGAATTGCTTGAAAAAAGATCTTTTTGTAAATATAAAGGTTATATGTGTAATTATGATTTTATGCAAGGTCCTTTCTTTAGTTATATTTGAATAGGTTGTGAAATTATAGCTTTTGTGGAGGGTGTTTTCGCAAAATGTAGTGTAATCATTACATGGCAGGAAACTTTTTAATTCAGCCTAAGTTTAAAGTGAAATTACCTTGAAAAAGACAAAATTCCTTGGAATTCAAAATCCCTCCTATGTTTTCAAAACTAGCTCTTGAATCTTTGATCAAATAAATTTTTGCACAACATCAAAGTTGTAGATCTTGAAAAGTTGAACAACTTTCATGTTGGGCACTTTTTCATTTGAGCCCTAGATTAAAAGTTATCCTTGTTTTACAGTTTGGTCCCTGGAATTTTTGAAAATTGCAAAACAGCCCATTTTCCCCTTCCTCCTGCCTGCTTGCTTGCTCTGCTTCACGGCGCCGCCCATCAGCGCCGCCCGCCCGCCGTGGAGGGCCAGCCCAGGCCACCTCCTACCTGGTAGCTTCCACGCGTCGCGCCTGAGCATCCCACCGCCCTCCTTTCCTTGCGCTGGTGCCCTCTCCCTTCGCCACGCCGCCAGAACCGCCCGTGCGGCCGCCACCTCGCCGTCGCTGTGGCCCGGCCAAGACAGAGCCCGCCGCCTTCTCCTCGCACGCGCACGAGCATTACAAGAACCCTAGAAACCCATTCCCCTCGCTCTTCCGCCTTCTCCTCGCTCCCACGCCCCAGAACGCCGCCGCCGCTCCACCCGCAACGCCGGCAAGCTCACCCTCGCCGTCGACTCGCCATTCCAGAGCAGCTCCGCCCGCGCTGACCCGGTGAAGCTCCCACTCCTCTTTCCCCTCGCCGCCGGTGACCCCCTCGCCGGGATTTGGCCGGTCAACCACCGCCACCCCCCTCTGACCCGGCCAGGGACCTCGGGTTGAGAAGAAACGAAAACCCGGGGGGTTATTTGAATAGCCCGTGACTCAGATGAATAGTAGCAGCAAGGGCTTCTTTGTTATTTTTGCAGTGAACTTTGAAATTCAATAGAAATTCGTAGAAAATTCGTAAATTAGCAAATCTAGTTGATCTGGAATCCTTGTGTAAAGATCTATGCAGTAGAATCATAATAAGCTGGGTGTTTGTTGCAAGTTTTTGCTGTACAAATTGACTTGTGTCACTAGGTAAATAAAGACTAGTTGTTTTATCTTTTTCTTAACTGATGATTGAAGCCATGTCTTGCAGTGAAATTTTTGTGGTAGTTTGTTCATGTAACTCTAGTATTGCTATAAAAATTTCGTAGTCATTTCTCATGTGTAGCTATTTCTTTGATTTAATCCTTGTTTGGTAGACTTTAACTATGATAAATAGTTTATTCTGATGATAAATCATGAAAATATTTCTGAGTGATCTTTTTGAATAGTTTAGCTTGTAAATGAAGTTTGAGCCCCATTTAATGAATATAACAGGATCTAAAAATAAATCTTGTTACTCTGATGTCTGTTTTGTTTATTTTCTCAGAATTAATTATTTGTAGATAAAATCATGAAGAATTTACAGTAGCTAACTCATCCCTGAGTCGACCTACTGTTAAATTTTGAGATTCTGTTTTGCTCTATCTTAACCTGTGTAATTCAATCTTGTTCTAGGTGTGGTCTGAATGATTGAATTGTTATGAATAAATGGCTACATGTTTTGGCATGAAATTTACAGGATAGCTTACTCTGTTCATATTATGTTTAGTGTATTTTTTCTAAATTTATTGCTGTTTCTGCTCTGAGTTGTTTATTTATTAGCAAACCATGATTTAATTGCTATAGGAAACTACTCCCACTTGTTTAGGAAGTTAGTATAGCTTTCTTGTGCTGTTGATCATGATGCCTTGTGTAGTTAGAAATGTTGAGTTACTACTCTATAAACGATTGCCCATGTGTGTATTAATTTTGTTTGCTTAGCTTCACTACATCGTGAGCGTGTTTATAATATTGTTCTTGCATTACATATAGATACGACTGCTTTATCGGACGGGACGTACGAGCTGATCCCGGATTCCGAAGGAGGTGATCTCGAAGCTCAAGCGAACACTACTATACTAACTGAAGCCCCGGACCAAAGTTCGGAAGAGCCCAGGGCTGAAATAGTTAGTGACTACCGAGAAGGCAAGCCCCGGACATAACCTATATTTCAAATTATTATCATTTACTGTTATTACTTGCTTATGCATTTACAGTTCTTAGGATTTGAATTGAAACCCTAGATGCATGATCCTAGGAACCTATGTACTGAACACTAGACCTGAGTTCGAATAATTGCTAAGCTTATAGGATCGGTAAAAGTCGAGTGATTGCCTGTCACTCTCGAGCTCTATAGGAATTGCTTGTTTACCTTTCTGTTATCAATATAAGGACGACGGACGGGGTTGTGTTCGATATCATGACCTTGTGTGAGACCCCGTCTGTGTTGATAAACTTGCTAAGGTCGCGGTGTGTGGTAGCGGTGGTTAAGTTTTTAAACGTACTAGCCACATGCCGTAAATATGGTACGCGGCAAACCTAGTAGCCGATTGGACCGGGGAGTGGATATACCTTTCACTCTCTCTTAGGGATATGTTTTATTTTTATGTTGCGCAACACTACGACTTCGAGGGACAAGGTTGGACCTTGGAGCCCTGTAGTCGGGGAGAGTGACCCTATCCACAAGCCGGAAAGAAAGGTAAACGGTTGTTTGGGAACGACCCGACGGTGTTCCAAACGTGTGTGTTAGGTCTGCCTGGCCAGGTTAACAAATTCGATTCGAATCGTCTGCTTCTCACAGTTTGGGACTGCTTGATCCCTTTGCCACACAGAGTAATAAGAGCAACAATATTATGATCAATCTTGATGTTTGCTTAGAGTTCTACCATGATTGGATAGTAGTTGCTTACATAGAATGATTAATCAACTAGAATCTTGAAAGCTAAAACTTGAAAGTAAGGACCTACTCTTTATTGCTTTTCAGCAAAAGAAAAACCAGAGCCTCACAGAACCTTGCATAGTCTAGCTAAAGTGGGCTACGTATACCCGTTGACGGTTAAGTCTTGCTGAGTATTAGAATACTCAGCCTTGCTGTTGAAACCCTTTTTCATGTATGAGTTTTGAGGACCAGTCGCTAGCTTGACCTATCCTTGCTCTTTGCCTCCTGGCTGGTCCGTAGAATGGGATACGTCTTCGGCCGGCAATGACCCTAATGAGTGATACCATGCTTGGGCTAGCCTGGTATACTTTTGCGACGTGTTGTAGCCGTCGTGTTTTATCTTCCGCTGTTTTAACTCTGAAGTTTTACAATCAAGGCTTGTATAACTGTTTTACTAAAGTTGGTTTTGTAATAATGGTTTGAACTGGTTTGTAATCATTATTTTGCCTGTGTTGTAAAATTGTGGTTGTAATATCTCTGGACTCGCCTTCGTGCGGGGTATGCTTGTTCGATCCGAGAACCGGTGGTTGTATCGGGACGTTACCCGACAGACCAAGAATTGTTCCGTTTGAAGTGCGTTTGGGCCGATGTTGCCTTTATGGTGATGGCCTGCGCACTTGAGCCGGGATAATTCAGGTGGTTCTGCCACAGTACGGTCCCTAGTCCTCTACTGTTTTTGTGGCAGTCATCCTTCCCCGTTTTCCGCCCTCAGCGATCATGACGGATGGGAGAAGTATTGGCATGTTGTAGCTGTCGTCCCATCGCCGGGACAGGTGTCAGCGGGCGCTTCGCTTATTGCTGACATCAGCGGAGATGGCCGTCCTTCCCCTTTGTCTCCGAGGACAGTCTCCCCATCCTTAGAGCTGACTTCAGGGGGGAGTTGTTGTATGCCGTCCCATTGGTGAGGTGTTGTCACGTCGGGGTCCTGTCGCGACTTCCCGGGCTCGTGCTGAGGCATGGGCGAGTTGTCATGTTGGCCCACACGGGCCTCCCATTGACTAATGATGGTCTTCATACTGTGGAGCGGTCGGGCTGCCACGTGTTTCTTACCTTTCTCCCTCCCCGGAGGTCAGATGGGGCGATATTTTCCCGCGGGGTCGGTCGAGGCAGAGGCCGCCCGTAGGGGTCGGGCGAGGTGGAAGCCTCCCCGCGGGGTTCGTCCTGAGGGAGACGTTCCCTCAGGGGTCGGGCAAGACGGAGGCGGTTGCTGGTGGACCTGCCGGCTCGTCTCAGGCTGTGCTTTACCTAATCCTCTTGAGGCTTCCTTATTTAATGATGGTTTAGGGGGTATCCATTACTTTCACCCCCCGTCAGTAGCCCCTGACCCCGTCACATCCACAGTGAGGCCGTGCTGGGGGTCTTTGTCGTTTGGTGCGAGGGATCACCCCTTGATTAACGTTGATTTTCCTGAGTGAATCAGAGATTCGCTCAGAGGGTGAATCTGTCATGATAAATGGTGATGCCTTTCGGCGCTCGACGGGACGCACCGCATTCTTTCTTCGCCTCGGGTGGGTGCACGCAATCGCTGTAGAACGTACAACCCCCGAGCCTTTGCGCTCGCAGTGCCTGGCTAAGGCCAGCCGTCCCAGGACGGGACATTACGCTGCCCCGTTGTCCTCCAATGGGTGCGCGCGAGCGCACCCAGTGGGTGTATCCCCCGAGTCTCTGAGCGAGTCAGAGACTCGATTAGAGGCTAAAGCAATCGATTCCCCGTTCAGACCCCTGGCGCAGGTCCGTAGGTAGGCCTGCACGGTCAGTCCACAACTGGTGGCCTGACCCGATCAGGGCTCGTTGTTCGGGGCCTGCCCCGAGTGGTCACCTCGCGGCGCGCGGCTCGGGGGCGGCCACTGTCTGCCTCGTGAGGCATTGTGTCCCCTCCGAGTGGAGCTTTAGGCTCCTTTTCCACTATAAATAGTGGCCCTTGGAGGTCTTCTTCTCCATCGAAGACCCGCAGGGGAAAAATCATCCTCGCTTAGCCCCGTTAAGAATTTGGGGCCCCGCCCCGTTGTCCCCTGAGGGAAATTTGATCCCTATCCCCACCCCGTTCGGGTCGGGTCCCCACGGGGATCTGCCCCCGCGGGGAAAATTGCCACCCTGAGAGGCTGCTCCAGGGTTTAGTTGGTGGCGAGCAGGGCGTCGGCTTCATTGGTGACTGACCTTATTGTGCTGGCGTGCGGACCTGGCTCAGAGAGCACATGGAGAAATCTCAACTGGCGTCATGCCAGCAGACAATGGTGCATTGGTGCTACTTGTTGCAAGGATTTCTTGCTGGAGGCTTTCTCGATGTGCTATCCTATATGCAGGTTTGTGAATGTCGGGTGATACAGGAAACCGTTCAAGGAAAATCATAGTCCGGCGTAGCGCTGATGTCGGCATTGGTGATATCGTTTGGTGCCATTCCCTTCATGGAGGTGATGTCGACTTATCCTCGTACCATTGCGCCAGACGGAGATCTATGTGAAAAGGACAAGCAACAGACGTAGGCGAGTGATATGATGGATTGGTACGCGGAAATAAAATGCAAGATTGAAGTAGGAACGAAGAAGAAGCTTGAAGGTTAGTCTTCTAGTTTTTTATTTTATTTTATAGCTTTTTTTCATGCATTTGTGAACAAGGTCGAACCTTTCCCATAATTTAAAAAGAATATCTTATATATGAGCTCATGCTTTTGCTCAGGCCAATGATGCCAGGGATTAATTAATGAAGTCAATGGGCCCAGCCGAGGCTTCCAGCGATTAAAATTAAGAGGAAAAAAGAATATCGGTATTGAGTGGCATCAATTGCAGACTCAATATTTTATCCGATTAATTATAACAACATCTATTAGGCGAAGCCCACAAGGATTCTTGAATAAAACAAACCATGGCCACGTCAGCATTTTTCACACACATGGGTTCCGTTGCGATGAAGCCAGAATCACATAGTCCTCCAGAATAGCAACCACATAGTAACGGTGAACGAGTTAACACTAACTATTACAGGATACATATAGTAAAGTTATTATACTCGGCAACTGAGCTGATAGATAAAGCAAATTCTATGAAGCTTGAGGACTCTGCATCTGCATTAAGTAGCAGGTTCCTCCCACTCCCAGGTTTCCATCCACCACATCCTCCCGCCTCATTCGTACTGATCTCTACTCATTGAATCTTGCAGCTCGATCCTTTCTTCATTCATTCTTGAGATTTCGGTCTTTTGGATTGACACTTGCAGCAGCTTGAGCAACAATGTGAACCGCTTTGGACTCCGTACCTACTTTGATCACCATGTGAAGACACATACTCCCGAGAATCAAACCCCAAGAACTTGAAATAAATGTCATCCATCTACCAAATGCAGCAGTCTCCCTGCAGAGCAGCAAGAAGAAAAATGATGAAATAAATAAGCCTGCGAAAATTACGTTGCATATTCTTTGACTCAGTTTCCAATTCAGAATATAATAGACTGGCTTTACTTGTTGCAAAAAAAAAAGAGTAAACGAATAAACATACCAGATTCAACTTATGTTATGATGTGACTAGGTTGTCCGTCTAAAATGTAAGGTTATGAATTTCCTTCTTGTGATTGCAAATGAACAAATAATAACTTTATGCTAGTAGTGTGTTCGATAAAAAATAATATATGCTAGCAGCATATATATGTCCAGAGGTTTCCATGGAACATGAGCATCCAAATCCAAGTGTACTGCACTCTTGTGGTAATATTTCAAAATTTCTTGTTAGGTGCCACTAAATTTGTTTTCAGCAAACATTCATGCCTTTCATATAGGTTCAATTCAATCAAGCTAGCACCCCTTACTAAAAGTCTAAAGATTTAACAGCCAAGAATAATGCCAATCGTCCAATGCAGGTGTATATAATTTTAACAACCAATGGGAAGATGTGGTGTGCTATTTTGATGACAGAACAAGCCCAAATGCATGTAATATAAGGAAGTAAGGAACACATGAAGCAGAACACAATATCCATACAGAAGAAACAAGCATGTTTTACCACACAACAAAAACAAGCATCTAAGCATAATCAAGAGACTTACGCGGCCTTTTTGGCACTCCAAGCTGCAGGATCAGCTTCCATAGCTGCCTTATCACTAGCCCATTTAGCTTCCCATTCAGCGCTGCTAGTTGGCACTTTGGGTTTCGAAGAGATAGTTTCGTTGGTGGATGATGAAAAAGTTCGTTTCACTCCAACACGATTCACAAATGCCAGGCTGTCTGTTTCAGAAGCTGCACTGGTGCATGGCAATGGCAATGGCAATGTGGTGCAGTACCTTGCAGCCTGTGTTGGGCAGGGGCAGGACTAGAAGCTAGAACACAGATTTGCTATTGATATTTAGTTCCAAAGACTATCTTAAGTTCTTAACCATGTATATGCAAAAAGAAATTGAATCAAGAATCCTTTGGCTAGTTACATGTGAATGGGCAGGGTGGTTGTACCCAAGACCTGATCTTCTACAGTTGTCATAGAAATATTGAACAGCTTACACAAGGCAATTCTAGTATCAAGTTGAAATTGGATCCGCAAAATTGGTCGCTTCCGCCTACCACAGAAGCTGGTGTTATACCCAAGCACGGCTGGTGACAGGCACTCCGGCGGACGCATAAGCGCCGAGGAGGCTAGTCGTCGATCTGGACACCCGGGAACAGGAAGGAAGCGGCCGGCCATCACCGACGCTGACCTAGGCTAGCAAACAAACAAGGTAAGGTGTGGGCTGAAACTTTCCGGGCGGAGAGAGGTGAGGACAGGTCGTGGGCTCCCGAGTTGGGCCTCTCTCTAGCCCGCGAAGTAGATCGGACGGTCGACCCGGCACCGAGCTCGCTATATAATATAACGCCGTCCCACCTCACTCCACAAAACCCTAGCGCCGCCGCCGCCGCCGCCGAGAATGGTGCGTTGTCTCCCTTTCCCCCGCGCCACTGGACGCAGCTGATTCTAGTCTGCTCCTTGTGTCTAATCTGCTCGCGTGCCCCGTTGCAGGCCCCGAAGAAGGACAAGGCCCCGCCGCCGTCCTCCAAGCCGGCCAAGTCCGGCGGTGGCAAGCAGAAGAAGAAGGTGACGCTGTCTCCCCGACTCGCTCCTCTCTCCGATATAGTCAGGGAGGGAGGGATGGTTGCATCTCTTCTGGGGGTTCTCATGGCATCCTACGCGTCTGTTGGTTTTTGCAGAAGTGGAGCAAGGGAAAGCAAAAGGAGAAGGTGAACAACGCGGTGCTCCTCGACCAGGCCACCTACGACAAGCTGCTCTCGGAGGTGCCCAAGTACAAGCAGATCACCCCCTCAGTCCTCTCCGAGCGTCTCAGGGTAAACCCCACGTTCCAGATCTGTACGGTTTGTGTGCAAACCTGCTTGTATAACCGCGATCATGGTTGAATTGGAATTTCTTGATTATATGAAAAAAAAATGATGCCAAATGACTACTTGACTAGTATATGGTACTCTGATGACTAGTGTGTATATAACTTAACTGCTGTATAAATAGTGGTTGATGCCTTGGTTCGTCCCATGGCCGATTGCATAGCAGTAATGTCCCTGTCTCTTATAGATGTACTGTCAACTTGCAATGTCGTAAACCATATCGTCAACCACTAGTTTGATAGTCCTGAGCATGTCATAAGTACTGCCTTTTATCTAGTGTGTATTCTATTTCCAACTGCTCAAGTGTGCCCCACATGCTACTTTGATCAAATGTGCTGCACAAACTTGTGTGTGAATTTACCAGTGTTTATGCATCTGTTTTCACTGCATGTAATAGTCTATGTGTCCTACAGTCGATATGAGTCTATAAACTCAATTTAGTAGTTATTGTCCTTCTGCTATCATTTAGTATGACCATGACAGTGCCTAGAACTTCTGCGCTCCCAGCAGAGGCAATTGAATTGGATAATGTCTTACAATAACTTGCCATTTCATAATTTAAATTATTTTACCCTCGACTTGCAGATCAATGGCTCCCTGGCTCGGAGGGCCATCAAGGACCTGATGGCTCGTGGCCTCATCCGAATGGTCTCAGTGCACTCAAGCCAGCAGATCTACACCAGGGCAACCAACACCTAAGGATTCGGGAAGCTGTAATGCCTCTGTTTGCCCTCTGTAGGAGGAGCTCCTCTGCCTTAGAACAGTTGTCATCTTTGTCAAGGGTTTGCTAATGTTATGTTACCTGTGATGAGTATCTCCATGTGGCTGAAACATTTCAGTGATTTTGCGAATTAGTTCAGTACTATGGTTTACCTATTATAAGTTGCCTTGCATCAATAGCTACATGTTTTTCAGTGTTTTGTTACTGTTAATGCCAAGGCTTTCCCACTGAGATCTGAGATGCCTACACTGTTTGGGAGATTTGTGTTATGCCTGTGATACGTGGTAGCTGTTGATGTGTACCTTGTTTCCGTTTAAACCATTGTTACTAAGCTACACCTTCTGCTTGGTTGGCTGGTTGGTCTAAATGCTACTCCCTCCGTCTCAAAATACAAGTCATTTTAGAAATTTTATGACAGATCAATAAGAAGGTAAAATGACCATGTTTATCCCTATTTGTTACCCATATTTGGTAGTAATTGATTCTTATATGCACTTTTAAAATAGGGTAAAGTGATTTGTTTTTTGGGATAAATTTTGAATCCCAAAATGACTTGTTTTTTTGGGACTGAGTGAGTAGGCTTTTCTGTCTGAGATCAGGTGCTGCATTGTGAATTACGTTTTTGCTAGCTGATCTTGCTTGCTAAAAGGTTCCTATTACTGCTCATGGTGGGCCGGTGGTTGTCTCTGGCTTTGAATTGTGGATGTATTTTACCCAATAAGGCAGATTTGCTCCAGACTCCTCCAGAGATTTGTCAAACTCATTCAGAAAACACGTCTGTGTTGCTATTGGAGTTTCTATCAGCCAGCCATCATTTTTGTGAGAAAAGAATGACTGACTGCATGCATGGATGTGATAACAAAGAAGGTAGCAAAACAATTGTAGATGATTGCTATGTTTGCTTGGCTGTGGCCGGTGCTTATTTGTTATGAGAGAACCTTACTGGTAGCTAAGAATAGTACTGCTGGCCGTACTGCTGGCTGGTTAGCTGACAAGCCAAACGAACAGGGCGGATGTAAGGCAAGCGGTTAAGTTGGTGTATGTCTAGCAAATTCAAAGCGGCATTTGACCATGTTAGGTAGGGTGAGGGGGTGCTACAAATTTGAAGTTAGCAGTTCAAACTTCAAAGCGGTAGTGAATACCTCCAATTCAATGCGGCTTTTGTCCACAAACAGCAAACCAACTACACATCTGATAACCATATATATAGAAAAATTCAGGATAGATAACAGGTCGAGAGACCAAAGAAAAGAAAAGAATATAATCCAAACATGCAGTGGTATGGTCATCAGAAGAAAAACAAATAACGGAAAACCAGAAGGAGTGGCAGTGAAAAGATGGCTGGGAAAGAAAGCTGCACGACGCAGAGTGAGGGCGCAGTACAAAAAGCCCCCCCAAATCAATCAAAGCAAGCGCACGAGCCAAAGCGTAAAGGCAAAGCACCAAGAATTTCCCGGAAAAGAGAGGGGCCTAAACACAAAAGGATCAGCAGTAGCCGTCGCTTCCCCCCATTACCCCCACCGGCACCTCCGCTCCCCGAAACCCTCGCCGCCGCCGCCGAAATCCTCGCCGCGGCGGGGATCACCGCTCCCCTCTATGCTGGCGCCGCGAGAGGGCGGCGAAGCGCGGCCTGCCACTCCCGGCTCCAGGCGCGCGGGGCGGCTCTGAAGGTCCTGAGCTTGTCTTGGCTCCCTGCCGAGCGCAGCTGGGCGCCGGGCGGGCGCCGCCGCCGCAAGGCAGCTCAAGGACTCCGGCAGGGCGCTGCTCTGATCCCGGTCTAGTGGAATCTCTGTTGGAATCTTTCTGTCTGGACGAAGATCGGTTCCTACTTTCGGGGGTCGTTGGTAAGTAATCCGAGCTTTCTTGGATGGGTTTCTTATTCGATGATTGGGTTTCCGCAATCGAGACCAAATCTTTATTTCTCGTTCTTCGTTCATCTAGTCTTTCTGTCCTGCGAGGTAATGCTTCACTGCTAATCCAATCCATTCCTCCATGGTTCAGTTAGGTTTCATTTTCTTCGTCTTGGGCGCGCAAGATCGACATTGCTTCACACAATAAGACTTCTTGGCGCAGTTCCTTTTCCAAGAGTACTCGGGGTTCAGTTTGAACCATCCATGCCCCACGTCAGGTTAGTCCCTGCCTCAATTTTGTCTCGTTTCCCCCCTACTCGTGGCGTCCAGTTCGGTTTCTTGGCAAACCTAGAGAATGATGGATTATCGCAATTTCTCACAGGTAATAAGGAGACTCTCTCTAATTCATGGGGCAGCCCGGGATGGACTCTGTTCAAGGGAAGGAGAGCAACGGCGTTGCCCCTGACCGCAATGGGGGTGCTTCTCCAGCAAAGCAGCAGTTGGAAGGGAAGGAGGCATTGCGGTATGCCAACATCCTCCGCTCGCGCAATAAGTTTGCTGATGCGATCCAGTTGTACAACACTGTGCTTGAGAAGGAGGGCGCCAATGTGGAGGCCCTTATAGGGAAAGGGATCTGCCTTCAGGCGCAGAGCCTACCAAGACAAGCCATTGAGTGCTTCACAGAGGCTGTGAAAATCGAGCCACAAAATGCGTGTGCTCTCACACATTGCGGGATGATCTACAAAGACGAGGGTCACTTGGTCGAAGCCGCAGAGGTATTTGCAAGGCTCATGATGCTCATTCCCTTTTCTGTTTGTTGGCTTTCTGGTTCTTGTGAATTGTGACATGTGGCAGAAAAGATACACCTTGTTTGTAATATGTTATTGTTCTGAACACAAGATGTTTTGAATGGAACATCGTACTGATTCTATGTGACTTAAAGGCAAATAACCAGTTATAGACTTTCAGTTTTACACTTCTCTAAATCTAGTAATGCCATTTTATCTTCTTTGTACCTCGACTCTGTTCTTTTCTTTCATCTTTGCCTAGTTGAATTATTTAACATTAATATGTTGCTGAAAGTTTTGAATTTGCTGCTGTTACTGTAACCATTTTCCTCTTGTATTCACTTGCTAAATGTCTCATTGGATAGGCATATCAAAAAGCTCGGACAGCAGATCCTTCCTACAAACCTGCTTCAGAATTTCTTGCTATTGTGTTGACCGATCTTGGAACTAGCTTGAAGCTAGCGGGAAATACAGAGGAAGGAATTCAAAAATATTGTGAAGCTCTGGAAGTAGACAACCACTATGCGGTATCATGATCACACCAGCCTGCATCTATCTATATTGCTATTATTGTTTTCCTTTGGACAATTCTATATTGTGATGATGCCTTCATCTAAATGATGCAGCCTGCTTATTACAACCTTGGAGTGGTTTATTCAGAGATGATGCAATTTGATACGGCTCTTACTTGTTATGAGAAAGCGGCATTGGAGAGACCATTGTATGCTGAGGCCTATTGCAACATGGGAGTTATCTATAAGAATCGGGGAGAGCTAGAAGCAGCAATTGCCTGCTACGAGAGGTAAAATTTGATTTTTTGTATGATATCAATTTATCAAGTATTCTAGTATTATTACTAAGTAGTTTACAGCGATAATAGCATCTTGAATGCTCCTGTCATGATCTTACTGTGTTGCAGGTGCTTGACTATTTCCCCCAACTTTGAGATTGCAAAGAATAATATGGCAATAGCACTAACTGACTTGGGAACAAAGGTGCAGACCTTTCCCCTTATTATTTCAACGAGCTCAGAATATTTATTGTTTCTTGTATGTACTGTTGCTTGCCATTTTTTCCCTTTCTTTTGTGCAATTCTCAAGTTTGTAGTGATCATACCTGACAGACTTGAACTGTAACTCCACTCTCAAGCCTTCTGGAAAAAATAAGTCTTTCTTTTCAAATCCGTTTTCCTTCTTAAAGCAAACGTAACTCTTAACAAGTGCTTGTCCACTCATCTTTGATTTTCTGCAGACTAAATTTTGGCAATGTGGAAATGGTCTTGACCACTTTTGATAGGAACATCACCTATGCAGCATTAATTTCATTGTTGCAATTATTTTAGTTTATAAGTTCTTATGTATGATAATCGGCATTTCTTTGTGATTATTGGTACCTCTCATGTATCTTCACTTATTATTTAAATCATGTGGAAATCATCAGGTAAAAATTGAAGGTGACATCATTCAAGGTGTGACGTATTACAAGAAAGCTCTGTTCTATAATTGGCACTATGCTGATGCCATGTATAATCTTGGCGTTGCATATGGTGAAATGTTGAATTTTGAGATGGTTAGTCATAAGACAATCTCATTAATTCTGTTCTAGCATTAACATTCGCATTTTTGCTGACACTAAATTTTCCTGAGTCGTGTGAAGGCTATTGTCTTTTACGAGCTTGCTCTGCACTTCAATCCTCGCTGTGCGGAAGCATGCAACAATTTGGGAGTAATATACAAGGATAGGGATAACCTTGACAAAGCTGTTGAATGTTATCAAGTAAGTGAAATTAATTTTACTCTTCTGTTAAGTTTATTTTGTGGACTAATATGATTTTTAATGTTTTCAGATGGCACTGTCAATTAAGCCAAATTTCTCTCAGTCACTAAATAACCTTGGAGTTGTTTATACTGTTCAGGTCGGTTCCTCTGTTATCAAATTTATCTTGCATAACTCTTATTTTGCTTTTCTGGTCAATTTGCACTTTTAGCCTACTGAAGTATGGTAAATTCATACAGGGCAAGATGGATGCTGCTGCAAGTATGATTGAGAAGGCCATAATTGCAAATCCCACTTACGCTGAAGCGTATAATAATCTAGGTAATGAACAACCAACCAATGCCAGTGAAACATTAAATTGTGTCATGTTTGATTTAGATTTCCAGCCAAGAATCACCTTGTAAGACACGGGTGTGTAGCCTTTTTTGTGATATTGTACTTTTTTTTCAACTCCAATATACAAGAGAACTCTACAGTTATTCATCTGAGTTATTAACTGACGTTTCATCATTGTTGTCATCCTAGGTGTTCTTTACAGAGACGCTGGAAGTATTACTTTAGCCATACAAGCATATGAGAGATGCCTTCAGATTGATCCTGATTCAAGAAATGCTTGTCAGGTACTCTTCTCTGGCCTCGATAATGCTCATTGAAATTTGTTTTGGGTCTGCTCAATGTTATAGTTAATTAACTTAATTATTTCAGAAGTTATCACTAGTAAGTCTTAAATGAATTTGCCCAGTTTGGTAAACAACCATATGCAGATGTCGCACATCCAAATAATATCACCTCTTTATCATTCTGGAATGAATTTCATTACTTAAGCTTTGCTTTTTCTAGAAATTATCTGGCTTGTTTTTTATAACTTTAGTGAAATATATGGTTGTATTTTTTCCAATTGCTGAGTTGCTGACCATATAGCTTACTTTTATCCCTTATGTGATATAAACTTACATGCTGATTCATCTTACAGAACCGTTTGCTTGCAATGAACTATATTGATGAGGGCTCAGATGACAAGCTTTATGAAGCTCACAGGTCATATTATTCACTGTTTACATTAGGCTTGATATATCAATGTTAGGCCTTTTATTTCCATGAGCTATAAATCAGCAGGATTCGTCACTGTATTTTATTTCTTATACAGGGAGTGGGGGAAACGCTTTATGAAATTGTATCCACAACATACTAGTTGGGATAACTCTAAAATTGCTGATCGTCCATTGATCATCGGCTATGTGTCTCCTGATTACTTTACTCATTCTGTGTCCTACTTCATTGAAGCTCCGCTTACACATCATGACTACACAAATTGCAAGGTGGTTGTCTACTCCGGTGTTGTGAAGGTATAGACAAATATTCCTTTTCCTCTTAGCTATGTTCTGGATTGTATACACTGAGCCATCAATCTATTAGATTGCTTTCTTTATTAGGAACTGAACTTTATGTCAAATTCAGTATAGAAAATGACCCTTTTGTGAAACAGAAGATATCTAGTGACCTTCAGGAACTTATTTTCTTGCAAGAAAAATTAGCTCAATAGTTCTATATTTATGTAGAAGGGCGGGCCTGGTGCAGCGGTAGAGCCTACCGTCTGTAACCGGAAGGTCCCGGGTTCGAGCCCCAGCCTCCACACATTTGTGTGAGTAAGGCTTGGGGCTTAAAAACAACCCTTCCCCAGACCCCGCACAGTGCGGGAAGCCTACGGCACTGGGTACGCCCTTTTTAGTTCTATATTTATGTAAATTTAAAAATAACATCCAATGCGAGGTTGATTGGTGGAGTATAGTGCCCATATGCTAGTGGCATCTTAGTTTCCTACTTGCATGATCTTTATTCTGTAATTCTACTTGCTCTCAGGTGTTATTTGTGTTGCTGAGAAATTTGTTTCATTTATTTATGGTTCTCCTGGTACCTAAGGGCTGCACTGCCTAGTCTGTTTGGAGCATGCAAGCTCCTTAGTTTCTTCCTGTCCTTTTTCAGGACACTGTGCCTCTGTTTTTAATCACTTTTCACTCATTTTTTCTTTCTTTGATTATACTTAGGCAGATGCCAAGACACTTAGATTCAAGGATAAGGTGTTGAAAAAGGGTGGATTGTGGAGAGATATATATGGTATTGATGAAAAGAAGGTTGCTAGCTTGGTAAGGGAGGATAAAGTGGACATACTTGTGGAGCTTACTGGTCATACAGCAAATAATAAGTTAGGAACATTGGCATGCCGACCTGCTCCTATTCAGGTACTTGGTGCTACATGATACTTATCTGTTTCCTCCCTTCTTTTCTTTTTTTTTGAAAGGATTTCCTCCCTTATTTTCAGAACTGTTCTCACAGGAGCAACATTCATTCTTTTTGTGATGAGCATGATTTGTTTTAACCTTGACCTCTATGTCCTCACAGGTTACCTGGATTGGCTACCCTAATACGACAGGTTTGCCAACAATTGACTACCGAATCACAGACTCATTGGCTGATCCACCTAGTACAAAACAAAAGTAAGACACTTATCTAGATTCTTGAAGCTACAGTTATTTCAGAATGTAATTTTCTATTCTCAGATATTTAGAAACTCATGGCAGCAATTGTCTTCAGGCATGTTGAAGAGTTGGTGCGGCTTCCAGAAAGCTTTCTTTGTTACACTCCCTCCCCAGAAGCTGGTCCTGTTTGTCCAACGCCAGCAATTTCAAATGGTTTCATAACTTTTGGGAGTTTTAACAATCTAGCAAAGGTGGCACATTAACACTTGAAAGCTTTTACCTTTCTTTTGAATCACTCAATTAATTTTTTTCCTTTCACAGATTACACCGAAGGTATTGCAAGTTTGGGCCCGAATATTGTGTGCAGTCCCAAACTCCAGGCTTGTGGTTAAGTGCAAGCCATTCTGCTGTGACAGTATACGGCAGAAATTTTTATCAACACTAGAGGAATTGGGTTTGGAGTCATTGCGAGTTGATTTGTTGCCACTCATCCATCTGAACCATGATCACATGCAAGCATATTCCTTGATGGACATCAGGTGAGCAGTTGTTTCACGATTGTAGGCTGAGTTTGTAAACAGCATTATTGGTGTTGCTCTAAACAGTGTCTGAATTTTCTTTTCTTTGCTTGTACAGCCTGGATACATTTCCTTACGCTGGAACTACCACTACATGTGAATCCTTATACATGGGGGTTCCATGTGTTACAATGGCTGGTGCAGTTCATGCTCATAATGTTGGTGTTAGCCTACTCAGTAAAGTTGGTAAGTAACTGTACGCTACTTGCTCATCAATTATGCTTATCCTTTCCCTGCATGATTGTGCATGACCTACATCAAATGTTCACTTTTCCGTGGCTCCCTTTTTGTTTTAGCTGTATCTAGCATGTTTTATCTGAACATACAACATAGATAGTTTTAACCAAAGAGGCTACTAGTAAAATCTTATTGCTATCATGCTAGGCCATTTTCTTTCCACTGTCACACGGGTATTATCCTTATGAACTATGGATTGACATTTTGCTTTATTTTTTTCCCCTCGTTGCAGGGTTGGGGAGGCTGGTTGCCAAAACAGAAGATGAGTATGTCAGCTTAGCGTTGGATTTGGCATCAGATGTAAATGCCTTGCAAGAACTGAGAATGAGCCTCCGAGAGCTGATGATGAAGTCACCTTTCTGTGATGGAGAGAGATTCACACGCAGCCTGGAAGCTGCATACAGGAACATGTGGCACAGGTATTGTGATGGGGATGTGCCATCTCTTAGGCGCTTAGAGCTGTTGCAGGAACATCCTATTGTCAATAAGCAAGACTCGGACAAGACGGCCGAGAAGCTCGCGGATCTGAAAGCACAGAAAGAAAATGCGGCTGTGGAGGAAGATAAGCAGCCCCCAATAATGGCAAATGGTGCGAGTTCACCTGGTTCACCTGCTTCTGCGAAATGTGAAGCAAATGGCCATTGCAGCCAATGACCAAGAGGATGGTGCGCTCCACTGATGCGGGCCAATACTGATCTACCGTAGCTTGGGATGCACGATTGATGTTAGTGATATCTGTGCTTAGAGAGCTCGCTGCTGGGGTGCCAATGCTGCGTGTCTGATTTATCGACACTGGTAATGGACATAAGAGCACACATGTGCCAGTTGGTTGTGAATCTGCGGTAACCTGTGACTTGTAGCAAATGTAAGATAATTCAACGGGAGAAGGCTTAGAGTTTGATTTGTAGAGCTTTACTCCCTGTGTAGGTTCATGATATGGTAACTTGAGTTGCAACATTTTAGAAGCAAAAGAACAAAGGCACTGGTTGTATATGTAGTAGAAATATGACAGTGAAACAACTTCTAGAGTCGATTAACCGAGGCAATTCAATAGGCAATCACCATGTTATTTATTTCTAATTCTTGGGCCCCTTGCCTCCTGTACTTTGTCATCTGGGATGCTGTTTGCCCATTAGTTTTCATTTTGGTGTGAGTGTGGGGTGGGGGCTACATAATCTTATAGTTTTTCTCCCTATTTCAAAATGAAATGGTGATTTTACCCCTACTTTTGAATTGTTCGAATTTATTCCTACTTTTTGAAAACAAAGGAAGCGTTTGCCCCTATTTTGTGAAAGCCAGTTAACAGTGTTAGAATTGCTATGAAAAGACTAATTTATCCTTGTGGATTTGCCCCTACTATTATATGAATTAGATGATTTTACCCCTATTTTGAATAGAAGGATAGGACAATATTTTGTAAGGTTTAAAAGGATTTTTCTTAAGCAAATTCGAACTACTCCCTCCGTCCTAAAATAATTGCACATAGAGTTTGAAATTTGTCATATAAAAATTGCTACTTTGATCAATCTTTCATAAAAGACAAGAGTATCCGGAATCTTCTTATAGAAAAGATAAGACAATATCCGAACTCTTCTCGCAAAAGACAAGGGGTATTTTGGTTCACACCATACATTGGTTTCCGTGTCCAGTCTTAGAAATGTATTTATTTTGGGACGGAGAGAGTAGATTTTTTTAACTTTTAAATATGACCAAATTTTTTTAATAATTTTTTCAAAATTTTGGTACAAACATGTCACAACGTGCATTTGAGTTCAAGTGCATAAAACTTACATATATACACAACAAAAGTACCAAATCACATTCACAACTTGGGCTTCTTGATCTTGTAGCCTAAATCAACATGTGGCCAGCTATCTTTAGATGTTATTGGATATGTCTATGATTTTATCTACCAATCACAGCACCAAATTTACAGTTAGCTAATTTTCTCTCTAGATGGTAAATCTAATTCACTCTAGAACCAATTTCAATCCAATTCGATAGGAAAAACGAAGAAATCATGAATTCACTCTACTTAATGAGCCTGAACTATAGGCCAATCAGGCCACCTAACCAAGCCCAGCACAAGACCGTTAAGGCACGACTTATTTCAGCATGAACCAGGGGCGAAGCTAGATCAGAGAAGACCCTGGTGCCCGACTTCATCATTTCTACATTGGATTCAAAATTTTCAAGCAAAGCTTTAATAAACAACACTGCAATTTGATTTGGACCCTGGTGCCTGTGCACCATGTTAAATGAACGTGGCTTGGCCCCTGGCATGAACACGTTACGTTAACAGGTTGTGCCGGGCCGCCTCACACACCGCACCATGTTAGCCTGCTAGTCCGTGGGAGTTTGAGCCGTAGTCGGCGAGCAAGCCAAGCATAGAGGTCGCCGGGTTCGGGCGACAGGGTCCGAGCGGCACGTGGGAAGTCGGAGGGAGCAGCAGGCGGCGGAGGGGAAGACGACGGGCAGCGGTCGGCGGAGAGGAGAGGAGAGGAGAGGGTGCACGGAGATCGCTGCATTGGTCCAGTAGCCGAGGAAAATGGGGAAGCCAGAATTAGGCTTTTTCATTTAAACAGACCGATCAAACTATCAATTTAAACGGGTCGTGGCTGGGATGTCCCGAAGTTGTGGCCCAAGCACGGCCTGCTCCATCAGGCCGCTGGCCTGGCCTTCCGGGATGTGCACATGCACCTCTCAGCAGAAACCAACCAATCTAGCAGGCTGTTAGTCTTAACGTAGCTCCCTAGAATTTGGGTTTGCGGCCTTGTGGTCCACATGTTCTAATTTGTCCTACATGCATACAAACACTGAGCGGAGTGACAAAATCGTCAAGTATTTATTTTTCAAGCAATACAGAAGTTAATGTGAAGACTGAGGTGTGTGAAGTTCTAAATATTATGACTGAATCTCTAGCAATAAATATTTGGGTTTACCGGCGATGGTGGGGGCTGATCGTAGTGATTGTTTCCGCCATCTCATTGATCGGGTGAATTCTAGAATCAATGGGTGCAAGGAAAAGTTGTTGAGTTTGGGAGGAAAGGAGATCCTCATGAAATCTATTGCTCAAACGGTACCAGTGTATGCGATGACAGTGTTTAAAATCCCAAAAAAACATTTGCAAAGGAATAACAAATGCCATTTCGCAATACTGGTGGGGTGACGACAATGACCATAAGAGGATTCATTGGCAAGAGTGGTGGAAACTTTGTATGCCAAAAGGTAAAGGAGGTATGGAGTTTAGAGATTTGCAATCCTTCAATTTGGCAATGTTAGCAAAGCAAGTATGGAGGTTGCTACGGGAACCAGAATCTTTGTGTGCTAAGAGCTCGCTACTATCCTGATGGAAAATTGTTAAATGCAAGAATGAAAGGTGGGAGTTCCTATACCTGGCAAAGTGTCTTAGCAGGCCTCTATTGCTTCAAGCTTGGTTATATATGACGGGTTGGAGATGGTACGCAAATTAATATATGGGAAGATAATTGGATCCCAGGCAGCCATAACATGAAGGTCCAAACACGAAGAGGCAACAACATACTGAGAACAGTGGATGAATTAATTAATCCTGTGGATTGTACTTGGGATGTTGAGCTGATACGTTCTATTTTCCAGCGGGTTGATGCTAATAGTATCTTACAGATACCGATTACCCCAAGGTGAGAAGATTGTGTGGCTTGGCACTATAATAGAAATGGAATGTTTTCGGGGAAATCAGCTTACCATGGTCAATGGAGAAACAAATTTGGAGCTAGGCAAGCTGTTGCACAAGGCAGTGAGACTAGTGAGCGTCAGGTTTGGAGGAAACTATGGAAACTCCAAGTGCCGGGAAAAATTAATTTTTTTGGTTGGAGAGCTCTACGTGGGTTGATAACGTGCAAAGCAATATTGGCTAATAGACATATTATCCCTAATGGAGGTTGTCCTGTGTGTCAAAAAGGAGCAGAAGATGTCAAACATAAGATCTTTTCTTGTGATCGAGCAAGAGCAGTATGGAGCTTGATAGGAGTTTGGGAGAAGGTAAGTCACCTACTTGATACTGATCAGTCAGGGTCCATCGTGTTGGAAGAAATAATCCATAGAGGAGAGGAGATTCTGGGGCTAGAGATAGGACTTGCTGAACTTATTTTGACAGGTGGCTGGTATCTGTGGTGGGAAATGCGACAGTTAACACATGGTGAAAAAGTTCAACTTCCATCAAGATCGGGTCTAGCTATTCTTTCACTGGTAAAGATTTATAAGATGGCAGCGAAACAGGGAGTTAAGTTATGACAAGGATGGAGAAAACCTCCTGAAGGTTACATTATGTTAAACATAGATGCTTCCTATGATGATAACCAGGGATGCGGAAGCGTTGGTGCAATAATCAGAGATGGATCGGGAGGGATGATTTTAGCAACATGTACTTTTATTCCCTACATTGTGGATGCACCAATGGGAGAAGCATATGCTCTAAAAGAGGGGTTGATGTTAGCCCAACATATTGGAGGCAATCGCTTGATTGTCCGATCTGACTGTATGGAGGTTGTTGAGATCATTAGTAATGGAGGCTTCACTGCAAACTCAGCTGCTGCAATTTATGATGAATGTAATATTATCTGGAGCGGTTTCGAGGAGATATCCTTTGAACACCTTAGCAGGGAAGCGAACCAAGTGGCACATGAATTAGCTAGGCACGCTATGTTTAGGAAAGAAAATTGTATGTGGGACGATGATCCCCCTAGTTTATTGTTCATTTATTATCCAATGATGTAACGATCCTCATTCAATAAAGCATGCCTAGGATTTTGTCAAAAAAAAGTGGTAGTCTTTTGATTTGTTAATCATTAATACTCAAAAAGATAAAAAGAGAATGATATTTGAGGAGGGTACAGACCACCATACACTTTGCTTTGAAATGACAACATTTCAAGATGTAGACAATATTCAAAACAAAAGACAATAAGGCAACAATGAAGCACCAATGTTAGAGAAGGATGGGACAATATAGAGAACAACCCAATGACAATTCTTAACAATATATCTTGTTTGCCAATCCAATAGTTGGCTTGCTTAATACTTAGGATTTAAGATCACACAATCTCTTATTTGCATAAGGCAACATCAGTTGTTGCATGTAATTGTTGCCCTTACTTCACCATTTAAGGAAATGGTGTAGGTGGGCATTTTGGGTTGCACACTGGGCAAACGGCCTCGCATTTTTCCCTCTTGGTATAACAATAAGCTACTGGCTTTTGGTTCATGCAGCAGTAGCAAACTTTGAAATGGCAAAGTGACCGGACACAGAATTTCAAGTAGATTGTCCTCTCATCTAATGGTATATAGTCAACTGCAGTAACATGGGCAGAAAACGCTACCCAAGCAAAAAGAATAATGAACAAGATGGTCATTGTAACAACCACCACGCGGACAGTCCGCGAGGTGACGGCGGACAGTCCGCGAGGCGTCGCCCAGATATTTATCTGGATGGGCTTGGGACCCACTCATCAATCCTCTCTTCTTCCTCTTCTCTTGCAGAGCCGAGCGGAGCTCGAGCTCCCGCGCCATCGTCGCCCCTTGCTTCGATCTCCCTCCTCCGTCCACCAGACCTCGATTCCTCGCGCAGGAACCTTCCTCGTCACCTCCTCCACCTTCCCAAACCCCTAAACCGGCTTATCCCCGGCCGGAATCTTTCCACCACCGCCGGACACCATTGGGGGTGCTTGAAGCTTGCTCCACCGCCGATCCGCCTCTCCGGTCGTCCTCCACTCGAACTGACCGCGGGAATGGATTCGTGGTGAGTCCCTTATGCTTCACAGCCTTTTTCCCCTTCCATGACGTGTCGCCGGCGCCGGAGCACGGCCTCCGCCGTCGCCGCCGCCCTTGCTGCCGCCTAGGGCGAAGGTCAGAAATTAGTTATCGCGGACGGTCCGCCTGGGAGGCGCGGACGGTCCGCCGGTCAGGTTAGTTTTTGTCCAGAGACGATGTTGCCTCTGGTTGTTTTTGCAAGGTTGACTGCGGACAGTCCGCTATAGGGGAGCGGACGGTCCGCCGTTGAGGCTTGAATTTGTTCCAGAGACGATGTCGTCTCTGGGGGTTCGCAGGGTTGAACTGCGGACGGTCCGCCACTTGGGCGCGGACAGTCCGCAGTAGAGTCTAGGAAATTGTCCAGAGACGTTTTTGTCTCTGGTGGGTTGAGTACTTGAACTGCGGACGGTCCGCCAGGGGTGGCCGGACAGTCCGCAGGTAAAATGGGAAAAAGTTCCAGAGACGTTGTTGCCTCTGCTGGGTTGGTAGGATAGTGCGGCGGACAGTCCGCCACTCGGGCGCGGACAGTCCGCAGGGTATTTCAGTTAAAGTAAACAAGTTACATTCTTGGGCTGCACTCATTTAATTCATATGCATACGTGTAGCATCCGCATCTGAGGGAGCCGTCTTTGAGGTGATCGCGGCACCACAAGAGCAAACGACGCAAGCCCAAGAGGAGAGGTGTGAGCACCCGGCCCAAGGCCCGTCTGGCCCCAGTGTTGAGCAGCAGGCGCAAGGCAAGCCCCGGTGCACATCCTAGTATTTTAAATTAAGACACCTATGTATGTTTCTACTACTTGTGCATTAAGTTCAGGAATTGTTTGGAACCCTAGTTGCATGATTCATAGGATTCCCGGAGTTATACTAGCATGTATAGGACGATAGTTGTGCTAAGCTTAATGTTACCGGTAGAAGACGAGTGGTCTCCTGCACTCGCGAGATGTAGGATGTTAGGAGTCGAGTAATTTCCGGTTACTCGCGAGATACGTTATTATCTTTATATAATTCAGTATGTGAGATTGGTTTCGAAATGAACATGGAAATGTGAGACCGGGCGGGGATGATGGATAGGTATGGCAGCAGGACAGGGTTCCTGGGTGTCTTAGCCCCGTCTGTGTCGATTAAGGACCGGTGGATGTGGCAGTGCTGATCGGGGATTAAACTGTACTAACCGCATGCCGGGAGTAGGAGATAGTCGAAACCGGTAAGCCGAGTACTGCCTTGCTTCGAAAGTACAGGAACCCGCACCCAACTCCTGGGGCGAGTCGAGTAGTCGCGGAGAATTGGGATGCATGTGTTTACTTTTGGTGGTCTCACGTTGAGCTCGGCTGACCATATGTCGTTGGGCTGGTTCCTGTAGTTCGAGGCGGGGAGGGGAATGGTTGGTATGTATAGTCCGACGGGGCAAATACGTGCCGTGTTGGTTAGGTCCACCTTGCAAGGTTAAATCGGATCGATTCGCCGTGTCTCGCGGTTATGAGGGCCTTGGTCTCTTTGTCACACCGTAGCAAAAATGTAGAATATGAGTTAGGTATGTTTATATAAAATATCGAGCTCATCGAATTATTTTGCTTGCGTCACCATGTTTGCTATAGTAGGTCTTTGCGAATATGAGATGAGAGTTAATTTATATAGAATCTGAAGCTAAAATAATGAAAGTAAGGAATTACTTTAGTTGCTTTTTCTGCAAAATAACCACCAGCCAAAAGCCTTGCATGTCTAGCTATGTGGGCTAAGTTATACCCACTGGTCGGGTAAGCCTTGCTGAGTATTAGAATACTCAGGGTTTGTTGCCAACATTATTTCAGGGCACACAGACGTAGACTTCTGTCCCTGCTGCGCCAAGTTCATCCGCCGGGATGCAGAGGGATGGGTGGTCGTGGAGCCGGACGTTTAGCAGGGATCTCTCTAGGGCTCACTTTTGGTAGCTGTAGGCCCCGTTCCTCTAGACGAACCAGGATTTCAGTATTGTAAAGTTTGTGAATTATGTATTTATTCAAACTCGGTTTGTAAAACTTAAGGTCAAGTTCTATGTATATTTGTTGTATATTCAAATATGTGTCGTGCTTGTACCATCTGCGCCCACCTTCGCGTGGGACTATCGGTGATGTTTCGATCGGGACGTGGGTTGCGAAAGGATCGCCAAATTAAGCCGTTAAGCTAATGAGCCCGATGTGTTCAAGTGACGGCCATTACGCTTAATTAGAGTTTTAATTTGGCGGTTCCGTCACAGCTGGTATCAGAGCCGAAACTCACCGAGGGTGGTACAGGCGTGACTAAATTTCGAGTTTTTCTAAAAATATAAAATGGGTTTTGTCCGTAAGGCGAGCATGCATCTCATTTTTGAAGGGTTTTTGGGGTTTTTCCGTGGGAATTGGTGGGGGTGTGAGTCTACGATCCTAAGGACCTTTGTAGATGGCGTACGGATCGAGAGGGTTGGTAGGGGGGCGTAAAAGGTTGCGAGAGTATCGTCGGCCGGACCGGAGGCACTGTCGCGAGGCATGTTCAGCGGACAGTCCGGTTAGGACCCGCGGACGGTCCGCCGGACCTTGAGAAAAAATTTACCAGAGCCGGGTGGAACTGAATCTGGTTGACAGTGCGCACGGCGGACGGTCCGCAGACTCTCCGCGGACAGTCCGGTCAACTAGGATTTTGGGAAGCGGACGGTTCGCCCATGTACTGCGGACGGTCCGCCGTACTAATTTCGGCTGGACCAGGGCAGCTCGGTCAGACCAATTGGTGGCGCCGATCGATCGCCTGGCCCCGCCTGCTAGTATCCTTCAGAATTGTTTTGAAGCCCTACATTCTGCATTGTGCCATGACTTGCAAGGATTAGTTGCTATCGGTTTTGTCTTGATTTACCATGGATGATGGAACTAACCTCGTCATGGTTGAATGCAGAATGGGAGAACCACCGAACCCTCCTGAGTTGGCCCAGGCCATTGCGGCCATGCTCACTGGGCGCGATGAGCAGACGGCACTCCTCCGTGAGCTCGTGGCGCAGGGCAGAGTGCCGCAGCCTGGACATCACCACCAGCCGCCTGCTCCTGGATATCCAGAGTTTCTGGCTACTCAACCACCGCTCTTCCATAAAGCGGATGAACCGCTGGAGGCAGACAGCTGGCTTCGGACTATCGAGTCCAAATTCACCCTGCACCAGTACAATGATGTGGACAAGGCAGGATTTGCCGCTCAGCAGCTTAGGGGCCCAGCACGCACATGGTGGGATAATCATGTGACAATGTTCCCCGCGGACACTCGTTTCACTTGGGAACAGTTCAAGGAAGCCTTCAGAGCGCATCATATTCCTGCAGGGGTTATTCGCAGGAAGCTCACCGAGTTCTTAGCCCTGAAGCAGGGCAATAACAGTGTACTACAGTACTCCCAAGCATTCAACACTCTCTCACAGTATGCTGGGTACCATGTGGACACTGACGAGAAGAAGCAGGCCTGTTTCAGGCAGGGGCTCAGTACCAAGCTCCAGGATCGCTTGGCGATGGTTAGGTTCGACAGTTTTAGTGAGCTAGTCAACGGGGCTATCATACAGGAGGACGCCCACCTAGCTCACAAGGCAGAAAAGAAGAGAAAGGCGCCGGCAGCGGGATCCTCAAGCAGTGCCCCTCAGAGGTTTCGCTTGGTGCAGTCGGGCCCACAGCGAGCCCCCTTTCAGCACCAGCCACAGCAGCAGTGGGGATACAGGCCCCCTCAGTACACTCAGCCACAGGGGATGGTCAGGCCTCCTGCTCCTCAGCAGAATGAGCAGAAGGTCTGGGTGCAGCAGCCGGGGGTGCGCCCCAATCTGTTTCCGTGCTACAACTGCGGGCAGCCGGGTCACTTTGCACGGAATTGCCCAATGCCACCCAAGCAAGGCCAGCAGTCGAGCCAGCAGGGTCAGAAGCAGCAAGTGGCCCACTTCAAGCCGGGGCAAGTGCACTACACCACCCTCGAGGGTATTCCTGAGGAAGCTCCAGTGATGGCGGGTACGTTCTCAGTAAATGAACAACCCGTTACAGTATTATTTGATTCAGGGGCGTCTCATACCTTTATTAGCAAGGGGTGTATTGTTAGACTGGGATTAAAAGTTGAAAGCATGCCCAAGCCATACCACATTCATTCGCCTGGGGGAAAGTTAATCACCAATCAGTTTGTTAAGCAAGTACCCCTACAGTTGCAAGGAAAAATTTTCCCTATGGCCCTGATAATGTTACCAACCCAAAGGATAGATATTATATTGGGTATGAACTGGATGGAGGGTCAGGGAGTTACTCTGGACACGACCTCACAATCCGTGCACATCAACTCCTCTATTCATGGTAGTATGATTTTGAATTTGAGGGATCCAGCGTCTTTGACTCATGCGGTGCACCACGCTGAGGGCAAGAAGCTAGAGGACATACCAGTGGTGTGTGAATATCCGGACGTCTTTCCGGATAATTTGCCTGGAATGCCACTGGACCGTGATGTGGAATTTGCCATTGAATTGCAACCGGGTATGGCACCGATATCTAGGAGACCTTACCGGATGCCACCCAATGAGCTAGCAGAGCTAAAGAAGCAATTGCAGGAATTGCTTGATAAGGGCTACATCCGTCCTAGCAAGTCACCCTGGGGCTGTCCTGCACTCTTTGTGAAAAAGAAGGATGAAAGCCTCAGGTTGTGTGTGGACTACAGACTTCTAAATGCTGTCACAATCAAGAATAAATATCCCCTTCCCCGGATTGATATTCTGTTTGATCAGCTATTCGGGGCCAAAGTATTTTCCAAGATTGATCTCCGCTCTGGCTATTATCAGATAAAGATTAGAGCTGAGGATATTCCCAAGACAGCTTTTTCCACCAGATACGGACTTTTTGAATATCTGGTCATGTCTTTCGGGCTAACCAATGCCCCTGCTCATTTCATGTACCTCATGAACTCGGTATTCATGCCCGAGCTAGATAAGTTTGTCGTTGTTTTCATCGATGACATTCTTATATTTTCCAAGAATGAAGAAGAGCATGCAGAGCATCTCCGCATTGTGCTTCAGCGCCTGCGGGAGCACAAGCTGTATGCCAAATTTAGCAAATGCGATTTTTGGCTCAAGGAAGTCCAGTTCTTGGGCCACATCATCTCAGACAAAGGGATTTCTGTTGATCCTAGCAAGATTCAGGATGTCCTGGATTGGCAGGCTCCTACCTCTGTTCCTGAGATTCGAAGTTTTCTTGGGCTAGCAGGATATTATCGCCGGTTTGTACCGGAGTTCTCAAAAATTGCTAGGCCCATGACCGAATTACTCAAGAAAGGAGTGAGATTTAGTTGGGGCAACAATTGTGAGCAGGCTTTCCAGACCTTGAGAAGACTTCTGACGTCTGCTCCTGTCCTGGCTCAGCCAGATATCACTCGACCATTTGATGTTTATTGTGATGCATCAGGTATGAGTTTTGGCCGCATTCTCATTTCCGCCTTTGACTTAGCCAGGTATGATTCTGGCCTTGATGTTTGTATGTGATGCATTAGGTACGGGCCTTGGCTGCGTCCTTATGCAAGATCAGCGGGTGATAGCTTATGCTTCCAGAGCACTTAGGCGACACGAAGAGAATTATGCCACTCATGATTTGGAATTGGCAGCAGTGGTGCATGCGCTGAAGATTTGGCGTCATTATCTTCTGGGTAATCCTGTGCATATATACTCCGACCACAAGAGTCTAAAGTATATTTTTACTCAGAATGAGCTAAACTTGCGCCAGAGACGGTGGTTGGAATTGATTAAGGATTATGATCTGGAAATCCACTATCACCCGGGCAAAGCTAATGTGGTAGCAGATGCATTGAGCAGAAAGGCAAGTTGCAACTGTATCTCAGTAACCCCTATGCATGCAACTCTATGCCAAGAGATGGAGAAGTTGAATTTGGCTATAGTAGCTGAGGGTACACTTACTCATATTACCCTCACTCCAATACTGCGGGATCAAATTATTGCCGCTCAAAGAGATAATATTGGCATGGAAAGGATTAGGCAGAGGCTCATGGAAGGTGACCCTCGTGTGGCATGTTTTCAGTTAGATGGCGAGGGTGTGTTATGGTTTAAGAACCGGCTGGTGGTACCTAAGGATTTAGAACTCCGGAAACAAATTCTTGATGAGGCTCACCTCTCTAGGTATTCTATCCATCTTGGCAGCAACAAGATGTATCAGGATCTGAAACAGCGGTTTTGGTGGACAAGGATGAAGCGGGAAATCGCAAGTTATGTGTCAGAATGTGACACCTGTCGGAGGGTTAAGGCTAGCCACTTGAGATCAGCCGGCCCCTTGCAGCCATTGAGTATTCCATCCTGGAAGTGGGAAGACATTAGTATAGATTTCATCGTCGGTCTACCCAAAACTTCCAAGGGGTATGACTCGATATGGGTTATTGTAGATCGTCTCACCAAGTCGGCCCATTTTCTACCGGTAAAGACCACACATGCGGCGAAGCAATACGCTCAGCTATATATAGATCGCATTGTGAGTCTTCATGGAATTCCAAAAACAATCATTTCAGACCGGGGTGCTCAGTTCATTGCCTGGTTTTGGGAGCACTTTCATGCCGCCCTCGGCACTCGGCTCCTCCGCAGCTCGGCTTATCATCCCCAGACTGACGGTCAGACAGAGAGAATAAACCAAATATTAGAGGACATGCTTAGAGCTTGCGTGCTCACCTACAGTCAGAAATGGGATGAGTGCTTGCCATTGGCCGAGTTTGCTTATAACAACAGTTATCAAGAAAGCATCAAGATGGCTCCATTTGCGGCCTTATATGGACGGAAATGCAGAACGCCTTTGAATTGGTCAGAAGCGGGGGAGAGAACTTTCTTTGGGCCCGATATGGTGAATGAAGCAGAAGAGCAGGTTCGGGTCATTCAGGAAAATTTGAAGATTGCCCAATCCCGACAAAACAGTTATGCGGACAAGAAGCGTCAATCCACCCTGTTTCTAGTGGGGGATCATGTCTATCTGCGGGTATCTCCAATGAAAGGGGTTCAACGGTTCGGGGTGAAAGGAAAGCTCGCACCTCGTTATGTTGGGCCTTTTCTTATTGTTGAGCAATGTGGGCCAGTGGCATACCGTTTGGAGCTTCCTGCCCACTTATCCGCGGTTCATAATATATTCCACGTATCTCAGCTCAGGAAATGCCTCCGTGTTCCAGAGAAGGTGCTTGACATTGAGAAACTACAAGTGGAACCCGATCTTGTCTATCCCGAATCCCCAATCAAAATCGTTGATCACAAAACCAGGGTCACTCGGAATCAAACCAGTGTTTTCTATAAAGTGCAATGGAGCAACCACTCCGAGCGGGAAGCTACTTGGGAGACGGAGGAATATGTTCAGGCTAAATGTCCGGAATTACTACAAGTCTATCAAGGTACACACCAATTTATAACTCTCCCTTTAGCTATTCCTTAAATCTCGGGGCGAGATTTCTTTTAGGGGGTAGGATTGTAACAACCACCACGCGGACAGTCCGCGAGGTGATGGCGGACAGTCCGCGAGGCGTCGCCCAGATATTTATCTGGATGAGCTTGGGACCCACTCGTCAATCCTCTCTTCTTCCTCTTCTCTTGCAGAGCCGAGCGGAGCTCGAGCTCCCGCGCCATCGTCGCCCCTTGCTTCGATCTCCCTCCTCCGTCCACCAGACCTCGATTCCTCGCGCAGGAACCTTCCTCGTCACCTCCTCCACCTTCCCAAACCCCTAAACTGGCTTATCCCCGGCCGGAATCTTTCCACCACCGCCGGACACCATTGGGGGTGCTTGAAGCTTGCTCCACCGCCGATCCGCCTCTCCGGTCGTCCTCCACTCGAACTGACCGCGGGAATGGATTCGTGGTGAGTCCCTTATGCTTCACAGCCTTTTTCCCCTTCCATGACGTGTCGCCGGCGCCGGAGCACGGCCTCCGCCGTCGCCGCCGCCCTTGCTGCCGCCTAGGGCGAAGGTCAGAAATTAGTTATCGCGGACGGTCCGCCTGGGAGGCGCGGACGGTCCGCCGGTCAGGTTAGTTTTTGTCCAGAGACGATGTTGCCTCTGGTTGTTTTTGCAAGGTTGACTGCGGACAGTCCGCTATAGGGGAGCGGACGGTCCACCGTTGAGGCTTGAATTTGTTCCAGAGACGATGTCGTCTCTGGGGGTTCGCAGGGTTGAACTGCGGACGGTCCGCCACTTGGGCGCGGACAGTCCGCAGTAGAGTCTAGGAAATTGTCCAGAGACGTTTTTGTCCCTGGTGGGTTGAGTACTTGAACTGCGGACGGTCCGCCAGGGGTGGCCGGACAGTCCGCAGGTAAAATGGGAAAAAGTTCCAGAGACGTTGTTGCCTCTGCTGGGTTGGTAGGATAGTGCGGCGGACAGTCCGCCACTCGGGCGCGGACAGTCCGCAGGGTATTTCAGTTAAAGTAAACTAGTTACATTCTTGGGCTGCACTCATTTAATTCATATGCATACGTGTAGCATCCGCATCTGAGGGAGCCGTCTTTGAGGTGATCGCGGCACCACAAGAGCAAACGACGCAAGCCCAAGAGGAGAGGTGTGAGCACCCGGCCCAAGGCCCGTCTGGCCCCAGTGTTGAGCAGCAGGCGCAAGGCAAGCCCCGGTGCACATCCTAGTATTTTAAATTAAGACACCTATGTATGTTTCTACTACTTGTGCATTAAGTTCAGGAATTGTTTGGAACCCTAGTTGCATGATTCATAGGATTCCCGGAGTTATACTAGCATGTATAGGACGATAGTTGTGCTAAGCTTAATGTTACCGGTAGAAGACGAGTGGTCTCCTGCACTCGCGAGATGTAGGATGTTAGGAGTCGAGTAATTTCCGGTTACTCGCGAGATACGTTATTATCTTTATATAATTCAGTATGTGAGATTGGTTTCGAAATGAACATGGAAATGTGAGACCGGGCGGGGATGATGGATAGGTATGGCAGCAGGACAGGGTTCCTGGGTGTCTTAGCCCCGTCTGTGTCGATTAAGGACCGGTGGATGTGGCAGTGCTGATCGGGGATTGAACTGTACTAACCGCATGCCGGGAGTAGGAGGTAGTCGAAACCGGTAAGCCGAGTACTGCCTTGCTTCGAAAGTACAGGAACCCGCACCCAACTCCTGGGGCGAGTCGAGTAGTCGCGGAGAATTGGGATGCATGTGTTTACTTTTGGTGGTCTCACGTTGAGCTCGGCTGACCATATGTCGTTGGGCTGGTTCCTGTAGTTCGAGGCGGGGAGGGGAATGGTTGGTATGTATAGTCCGACGGGGCAAATACGTGCCGTGTTGGTTAGGTCCACCTTGCAAGGTTAAATCGGATCGATTCGCCGTGTCTCGCGGTTATGAGGGCCTTGGTCTCTTTGTCACACCGTAGCAAAAATGTAGAATATGAGTTAGGTATGTTTATATAAAATATCGAGCTCATCGAATTATTTTGCTTGCGTCACCATGTTTGCTATAGTAGGTCTTTGCGAATATGAGATGAGAGTTAATTTATATAGAATCTGAAGCTAAAATAATGAAAGTAAGGAATTACTTTAGTTGCTTTTTCTGCAAAATAACCACCAGCCAAAAGCCTTGCATGTCTAGCTATGTGGGCTAAGTTATACCCACTGGTCGGGTAAGCCTTGCTGAGTATTAGAATACTCAGGGTTTGTTGCCAACATTATTTCAGGGCACACAGACGTAGACTTCTGTCCCTGCTGCGCCAAGTTCATCCGCCGGGATGCAGAGGGATGGGTGGTCGTGGAGCCGGACGTTTAGCAGGGATCTCTCTAGGGCTCACTTTTGGTAGCTGTAGGCCCCGTTCCTCTAGACGAACCAGGATTTCAGTATTGTAAAGTTTGTGAATTATGTATTTATTCAAACTCGGTTTGTAAAACTTAAGGTCAAGTTCTATGTATATTTGTTGTATATTCAAATATGTGTCGTGCTTGTACCATCTGCGCCCACCTTCGCGTGGGACTATCGGTGATGTTTCGATCGGGACGTGGGTTGCGAAAGGATCGCCAAATTAAGCCGTTAAGCTAATGAGCCCGATGTGTTCAAGTGACGGCTATTACGCTTAATTAGAGTTTTAATTTGGCGGTTCCGTCACAGTCATCTTGTAGCTACTACCATCTTTGTTGCTCATAATATTCTAGTTGTTGGGTTGAGAGGGAGAGAGAGAGAAGGTTGTGCCTTCCTGACGAAGGACATTATATATAGATGCATCATGAATGCAAATGTCTTAAAGAATGTGAACTCAAATTTGATTTTGATACTAAGAGTTAGAAGAGAAATCTAATTTTACTACTAAGATCAAGAATTCAAATTGAGTTTTACCTCCATATTTCAGAGAGGGTGATTTAGCTAAATGGAAATGATGTCACACCTGCATACATACATACATACATACATACATACATACATGCATGCATGCATGCATGCATGCATACATACATACATACATACATAGGGCCCCTATTTAGCACGCTGGGTGCTGAATTAGTATTTAGCACCCTCCTCCCCCGTCCAGAGAGCCAGGGAATAGATCGAAATCAGAAAATTGTTCTTTCAACCGGAAAAACACACTCACTGAAAGCCGAAATCGGAAAAGTATTCCCGAAACCGGAAAATTGTTATTTGAACCGAAAAAACACGCCACACCCCTCGACAAGAAACCAATGTTTCTTAAACCGGAAAATGGTGCTTGTAATGGAGAAACCCTAGGGTTGAACCGAGCTGAAATAAGAAAACAATGATTCCGAAACCCGAAGCATGTATCAGCTATGATCGGAAAATCAAAAATTCTAACAAGAAAAATATGAATATATGAAGCACGTTGGACTACATAAGAAATCTCTTTGCCTAGGGAAGAGTATCAGCTGTGATCAGAAAATCAAAATTTCTAGCAAGAAAATTATGGATATATTAAGCACATTGGATGTGGTTTCATGCTAAGGCTAGAAAATTGACAACATGGGTAGAAGAATGAGACTTTTGCAACAGAAAAACAAAATAAGGAGGACGCGAGGAGTGAGAAAGGAAAACAAAATAAGGAGGACGTGGGGAGTGAGAACCGCTTCGCATACAGTCCCACAAAAGGCTTCGAGCTTCGAGCCGGCGCAATTCCCAAACATTCAATCTCTCGGTCACGTTGAATCGATTTCCAGTTAGAAACTTGGGTTTTCCGGTTAGGACCTTTTACCTTTCTGTTTGCCTAAATTTTCTTGTCACGTAGACCGATTTCCGGTTAGGACTTTTCAGTTTTCCAGTTGCGGGATGAATGGTCATGACTCGGCTAAATTTTCCGGTCACGTAGATCTATTTCCGGTTTGAACCTCTTAATTTTCCAGTTGCGGATAGATGCTAGAAGGGCTTGGGTCTATGCGTGAATCAACCTGTTGTTCGATGGCATGTGGGGCTGGTCAGCGTGTTAAATTAACACGCAGCGTGTTATATATTATATGTCACGTCCGTGGTTACTGTTCTGCCAATCCTGAATAGTTCTAAATGTAAATTCCTAGAAACTTTGGACCTCATCTTTCAACTCGATCCTATCAGATTTGCATAATGATCGACTCCTCGGTCAACAACTTTGGATGACTGCTTTACTGCTTCTTTGGTCCACCGAACCGAATGAAACCGTATTCAGATTTAGCGCCATGTTTGTTATTTATATTCGTGAACCAAACACTGGGTCCATTCTGACCTAAATGGATGAGTGGAGATGGGGGCGAGCAGAACATCATAGTAGAGATCAGGACACACAGGAAGCCCCGTCGCCGCTTCAAATCCATGCTAGTACAATAAATGATATGATTGACTGAAAATCCCGGCCAATCTAAAAAAAGGTTTTCAGGTCAGACAGATCGAGAGATGAGATTCATCAATAGCTGAATTTTCGACTATAACAGTCGTTCAAGCCAGGACCGTGCCATTTCGCAATCTTTTTTCGCATGGCACCACTCCTAGGAACATTAAACCTAAACCAACACAAACATAGTTCAAAGAGCCAAACTCGGCACGTGATGCTTCAACTCAATCTTTGACGATGGCTCGAAGGATTTTTACTTCATGGATGGGCCTGAAACCAACAAAGGTAAGAAACCTCAGCAAGGACAAACAGAGACCAAAACAGGAGGACACACTAGTTTGACCACTAGATTGAATTGGAGAAACACGAGTTCCTGACAAGTGAAGCCATGGGATATGGTTTGCCTACTATATACATGGTATATATTCATCAAGTACCAGAAAATACAATCCTATGTAACTTCCTAATCAATGGTTACATAAGCAACTGTGTCACGTTCCCTTTCCATTCTACAGACACAAAATTAACACATGTACAGAAGCTCTTCGTGCACACTACAATGCCAATGCGGCAATGTAGTACAATAAAATACTTTCTCGAGGAGAAATCAGATCCAAGTATTACCTGTCATTCTTGTCGGTCTGCACACTTCCAAGGCGCTTAACGATTTCCATTCCTCTGCATACCCTCCCAAAAATTGTATGCTTTCCTGGAACATTACAACATCATTGTTAATTGTATGAAACCGCGAGCAAGCAGTCAGATTGAGAAAAGTTTGACTAGAGTGCTATATATATCTATCACGCAAAATTCAAATATGAGCAAAATTTGACGATTCACATTCCAAGATGCAAGACCTCCTAAAGTTGAACATTGACCTCCTAAAGCCAACACAAGGCAGATAAGCAAAACACATAGATGCAACTGGATATACCAATGATCCAAAGTGCCTAGCCTTACCATCAAGAGACTGACAAGGTGCGAGAGTTATGAAGAACTGGCTTCCATTTGTATTTGGACCAGCATTTGCCATGGACAGAATTCCAGCTCCAGTGTGCTTCAACTCTGACTTTATCTCATCCTCAAACTTTGCTCTACAATGAAAGAAAGCAACAGCAGCAAGCACACCAACCTTAGACAAGATCACGAGTTCGACAACTAAAGAACAAGAATGACACAGACAATTTCATCTTACAGACGGCCCTAGACTTACATACAGGCTGCCTAAATAGCTTTTCGCCAAGAAATAGAGTAGCTAATGTTTCCTAACATAATGTATTTTTTTACATTATGTTGGGAAACATAATGTATGCTAACGCTCCACCAAATACAGAGCATACATGTCTTACTGCTTTAAGCTAGCATTTGCTCGGCTAGAGTGACATTGTAATTAAAGGATAGCACATATAGCTAGCAGGCCAAAATCGGTGGTAACATGGCCATTGAAATGTTATGTTGTAAAAAAAAAGAGTAGCGAATCTTTACAACACAACACCTTATTTATACTCCACCAAATACAGGGTATACACACATGTATTGCTGCTGCAAGCTAGCATTCGCTGGACTAAAGGAACAATGTAATCCACCAAACAGGGGAAGTGTACAGATTGCTCACCCGTAGATGGACTCACCACCTCTGCCGGTTCCCGTAGGATCCCCACCTTGCACAATGAAATCCTAAACAGGCACAGGAACAGCATCCACTCATTAAGCAACCGCATCTCGGATGAGATCACGCAAGCAAGAGGATCTCAACAGCGAACGAAAGAAGGGCGGAAAGAAAAAGGAGAGACCTTGATGATGCGGTGGAAGATGACGTTGTCGTAGTAGCCTCGCCGCGCTAGCTCGACGAAGTTCCGGCAGGTCTTGGGTGCGTGCTTATAGTACATCTACGGATCGAGTAGGGTTTCGAGACTCAGCAAACAAGGAAGTAGAAGAGAAGGATGAAATCAAAGATTATTTATTCCTTGGCCCAGCGCCAAGGGAGCCCCCTGACGATATAGGTGGGGTGGGATGGTACCTCGACTGTTATGGCGCCCATGGAGGTCTCGAGGGTGACCTCCGGCGTGCCGCCGTCGGTGCTGCCCCACATCCTGGGCACGGCGAGGTGGGAGGCTGCGGCGGCGGGCGGCGGCGCGGGGAGAGGGAAGGGAGAAGCGAGGAGGCCCGTGCGAGAAGGGGGAAGCGAGGAGGCCCGTGCGAGGAGGGCGGCTTGGAGATATTTCGTGTACATTGCAGAAACAATCATCAAGTTGTGTCATATATCTATCTTTTGGAAACCTGAAGACTGATTCTGAAATCTGAACAGTAGTTCCGGCTAGAGAGATGGAGTAACTAAGTTTTTTTTTATAATACGTATATGTATTCTTAGATAAGAAAAAACGTACAAGTACTCGTACGCATACAGAGACGTACGTAGAGACGTACGTACAGGATACAGAGGAAGCTGATACAGCCAAACTTCACAAAGGACCCTAACCAAAAGAGAAATTGCAAAGAAGCCCCTGGAACCTTCGTGAAACCCCTGCCGCCGACCTCGTTGTCGCCAGCTATCGCCGTCGAGGAAGAAGCCGATCTTCACCGTGAGCTGCCGAGGCCCCATCGCACCCTGGCTTTTGAAGGAGTCGCAGCAGAAATCGCCGTCGGCTGTAGCCCATCGACCGGGGACACGCCCCGACCTCTGCAACCCCCGGATCCACGCTCGCCATCGACGGCCGCCGCCGCCGAGGTGAAGGCGAGCCCGATCCGGCCACCCAACCTCCACAAAACCCACAGCTTGCCCTCTGAGGAGGAAACAAAAGAACTCACCTCCGACACGGTACCAAGGTCGAAGAATGACCACAGTACCCGAGCTGGAGACGAGGAACAAACACGCAGGATCCAGTTGCCCAGATCCGCGAGACAAAAGGTTCACCAGCTCCCCGCCAGCAACAGGAACGACGCCGAACGGACGGAGAAGGAGCAGGAACCACCTTATTCCCCACACCATCGTCTTCCCCGCAACAACGATGGCGCACAGGAAACTGGACCTAAAACTACTAGGACTATTTACACCACCGCGCAGCAGAACCGGGGTCCCCCACTCTTCCGGCAGGCCAAACGCCCACCGGAATCGAAGGGGACCACCGGTCTCGCCGGTGGAGACGCGAGGTCGCCTCGGTTCCGCCTGCAGTCGCCTTTCTCTGGAAAGGTCGAGGAGGCCTCTCGAGAGGGTACCCTTTTGTTTTGACTAGCAAGGCGCGGGGAGGTTGGGATGAGGGGAGTAACTAAGCTTTAACGCTAGATAAATGATATGATAGTGAAAGACATTCAGTCAATTCAGCCCACATGCCACGAGCTAGGTGCATTTCTGGTTGGCCGTGTTCAGATGCCAAAATTTTGGTAAAAAAACATCACATAACATATTTGGACATATGCATGAAGTACTAAATGAATTATATTTATAATTTTATTTGTATGGATGAGTTGTAAATCGCGAGACGAATCTAATGAGTCTACTTGATCTATGATTTGCAACAGTGATGCTACAATAACTATTTGCTAATTATGAATTAAGTAGGCTCTTTAGATTCGTCTCGCGATTTACAACTCATCCGTACAAAATGTTTTGTAAATAGACTTTATTTAGTAGTTCGAAATAGCAAGATTATGTTTCAAAAAAAATTTGGCCAAATGAACTAAAAACAACCTTGGAGTAAGTATTTCTCGAGTAACAGGGACGAGGGGTTAAAAGTAGAGCAATAGTGTTTGTTCGACTTTTGCAATCGAACCCTATTTTTTCTATACTTTTCTACTCCAATCTTTAGCTGTTCTAGTGCTCTATTTCCCGTCCTCTCGGCGGCAACGGTGTTGAGGTCCCTCTCGATCGATCGCCTCTGCACTGCACACGTGTGTCTCTCTCTTTTGTTGTGTGTGTGTGTGTTTGAATAATTATTCGTGACACACGTGTGGTAATCGCCGCGCGGAGTGTGATGTGCCTGCTTGCAGTTGCAGTGCAGGCAGTACTGAGTGCAGGTGTAGACAGTGGCGGAGGACAACAAAAAAAATTTAGGTGTGGCGGAGGAACAGAGGCTCCCAAGATTCTCCAGCAAGGCAAACAGTGAGCAAGCAGCCCCAAAAGTCCAATCTTCGGGACGGAGCTCCGCCACAAATTCTGGAGGAAAATCAGCAAGCTCCGTAGCTGCAGAGCCAAGAAACCAGCAAGCAAGAGGCAACCTTTCTACCCCCGGCACCTCAAAAGTCAATCAGAGCCTCCACGCCCAACCAGCTCAGCTTCTTCTGCGAGCTGACCAACCGGGCGCCCCTAGCAAGAACCCCCAGCCTTGTTCAGATCGAACCCCGCCCACCAACTCACCCACTCCTGAACGGGGCTACTGGCTGCAAGAACGGCGGCCGCGTGCGGAGTGCGCGGGGTCGACGAGGGGCCGGCCGGCAGCGGGCGCACCGGCGCAGCCTGCGCGCGGCCGCGCGGGGTCGCCGAGGGGCCGGCCGGCAGCGGGCGCAGCGCAGCCTGCGCGCGGCCGCGCGGGGTCGCCGAGGCCCGAGGCGGCGAGGTCGACGAGGGGGCGCCGCCGCGCCGGCCGCCGCGGCGAGGTCGACGAGAGGGCGCCGGGGGCCGGGGCGGAGTGGCGGAGGCGGACGACGGGCGCGGGCGTGCGGCTAGGGTTCGGAGGGGAGTGCGCACCGGCGCAGCCTGCGCGCAGGGTCGCCGACGCGGCAACGCCGAGTCCCGAGGTGGCGAGGTCGACGAGGGGGCGCCGGCTGCTGGGGCGACGTCGACGAGACACGAGAGGGCGCCGGGGGCCGGAGCGGAGACGTGGAGACGCGGAGTGGCGGAGGGCGGAGGCGGACGACGGGCACGGGTGTGCGGCCAGGCTTCGGAGGGGACAGGGAGCTCGGGGAGTCGGACGCCAGCCGCTCGCTTTTGCCTCTCGGATACATGGGCTGGGCCAGTAAATGCGGGGGTATGAAAAATTTGTTTGGGCTTTAGGTATGGCGCGCGCCATACCGGGCCATAACAGGCGCTCCGCCCCTGGGTGTAGATGCATGCACATACAGCATGCTGATCGATGATGCACGACGGAATCTCAACACGGAGGATATATCCAACTATATACATTCAGGCAACAACAACAATGAATCGATCACTCATAAGAAAGAGAGAGAGAGCATATGCATTATATTCCTGCTGGGTGTGCATGCTTCACGTTTGGGTTCATCGTGGTCCTCCCGGGCTGTAGTGGCGAATCTAGCCCGAAAATGTAGAGGAGATCCTGTCCACTTTTTTCTTCTTTTTTTCTTCTTCCTTTCCTCTTCTTCTTCATTATTTCATCTAAAAAATAAAAAAGAATTTAGAGGAGTATCCCCTCTTGCCCCCCATGTGTATCCGCGGCGGGCTCCTACGACGGAGGATAGATGCTCGTTGGATCGGCCTGGGAATGCAGAGACAATCCATCCTCATCAGCAACTGCCGCTTTGCAGACAGCCGTAGTGCAGGTACTAGCTAGTAGTAGGTCTCAGCCGGGCCCACACCATGCAAAGCAACCAGCCGGCTGCAAAACTAGTCGTGGAACACGCACGCAAACATCCTATAAATGATCTAGCCGGCCTAGCTGTTGATCATTAATTCCATCCTGCTAGCTCGTTCATCCACACACTACTAGAGTACCAAATATACCAGCAGCCAGCCGCGATCGATGGCGTCGTCCCCGGTGGCCATGGGCACGGCGGTCTTCCAGCCGGGTCCGCACCCCGTCGCCGCCAGGCACGTCGACCAGAGCCAGGTCTCCGGCGTGCCCAAGCCGCTCATGGTGGTCACCCCCGCCGACGCCGGTACCTACCCGGTCGCCCTCTTCCTGCACGGCTGGAACCTCTTCAGCAGCTGGTGCGAGCGCCTCCTTTCGCACGTCGCCTCCCACGGGTTCATCGCCGTCGCGCCCCAGGTAAACTCACGAATCTATCCATATATAATATTATTATATTAGGTTAATCTCAGTGGGAGTGTCGTCGTAGTGTCATGGATATTAAATTCACTGACATGACAGCGTCATTATAGAGAGAGAGGAGGCAGAGTGTCATGCAATTGTGATGATTACCTAGTTTACTGATTTGTTAATTGTGATGATGACACTTCCATTGAGACCGACTTTACAAAAAAAATTAATTAACCAACCAACCAACAGCTCTACGGCGTGGGGGCGATCAACTTCGACGACCCCAAGGACATTAAAGCCACCAGGAAGCTCGCCGCCTGGCTCGCCGACGACCACCAAGGCCTCGCCCACGTCATCACCGACGTCTTCGCCCTGCCCGGCGTCAACCCCGACCTCTCCAGGCTGGCGCTGGCCGGCCACAGCCGCGGCGGAGACACCGCCTTCGCCGTCGCCCTCGGCCTCGACCCCCAGCATAGTATTAATCCCAACAACGACGCCGCCGCACCACCGCCGCCCAAGTTCTCCGCCCTCGTCGCCGTCGACCCCGTGGCGGGGCTATCCAAGCAGGCGCAGGTGGAGCCCATGGTCCTGACCTTCAAGCCGCGGTCCCTCCACCTGGGGATGCCGGTGCTCGTCGTCGGCACCGGCCTCGGCCCCAAGCACATCGGCGGGCCGCCGTGCGCGCCGGCGGGGGTCAACTGTGACAGAACCGTCAAGTTAAACGGCTTAATTAAACGTAATGGCCATCATTTGAACGCATCAGGCGCATTAGCTTAATTAAGTGTAACCTGACAGCCTGTTTCCAACCCACAGGCCGATCGAAACACACCAGAAGTCTCGCGCGACAGCGAGCACAGACGGTACCAGCATAATATAATTTCACAAAAATAGATAATAACATATATATTTACACAATCACTTTAAATTTAGAATTTACATAAATTAAATGACAGCAGCGGATGAGAATATGACCTGAGAGGAAGAAATTTGATTGAGAACCAATAAAACGAAATGATAACTATGAACACGTGAGGACGTCACATCGAGCCCACTGATGCGAATCCTGGTTAGCTTCTATACCTGAAACAGGGTAAACAACAAACCTTGAGTATACTAATACTCCGCAAGGCTTACCCGACCAGTGGATATAACTTAGCCCACATATCTAGACATGCAAGGCTTTTGGCTGGTGGTTTATTTTGCAGAAAAAGCAACTAAGGTAATTCCTCACTTTCATTATTTTAGCTCCAGGTTCTATATAAATTAACTCTCATCTAATATTTGCATAGACCTACTTTAGCAATCATGGTGATGCAAGCAAAATAATTCAATGAGATCAATATTTTATATAAACATACCTAACTCACATTCTACATTTTTGCTACGGTGTGACAAAGAGACCAAGGCCCTCATAACCGCGAGACACGGCGAATCGATCCGATTTAACCTTGCAAGGTGGACCTAACCAACACGGCTCGTATTTGCCCCGTCGGACAATACAAACCAACCATTCCCCTCCCCGCCTCGAACTACAGGACCGCCCCACCAGCGTATAGTCAGCCGAGCTCAACGAGAGACCACCAAAAGTAAATACATGCATCCCAATTCTCCGCGACTACTCGACTCGCCCTAAGGGGTGGGAAGGAGTCATGTACTTTCGAAGTAAGGCAGTACTCGGCTTACCGGTTTCGACTACCTCCTACTCCCGGCATGCAGTTAGTACAATTCAATCCCCGATCAGCACTGCCACAACGACCGGTCCTTAATCGACACGGGCGGGACTAAGACACACAGGAACTCTGTCCTGCTGCCATACCTATCCATCATCCCCGCCCGGTCTCACATCTGCATATCCATTTCAATCCATTTCTCAATTACTGAAGTATAACGACAATAATGTATCTTGCGAGTAACCGGCAATTACTCGGCTTCTAAAGTTTTCCTATAACTCGGGAGTGACGAGAAGTCACTCGTCTTCTATCGAGAACTTATTAAACATAGCAGTTCTATCGTCCTATACATACTAGTACAACTCCAGGAATCTAAGGATCATGCAACTAGGGTTCCAATCAACTCCTGAAACATAATGCACAAGTAATAAAAACGTATATAGATATCATAATTTAAAATAATCGGACATGCACCGGGGCTTGCCTGGGATGAACACTGAGTCAGTGTTAGTTAGATGATACTCGCTTGGCAAGTACCTTCCTTGGGATCATGCACATCGGGATCCATCCATCCATCTTCTAGACGTGTCCACCATTCACCGTCTTCTGTCCTGGCTTCAACGTGACATCCTTCACGTGGTTCATCTATCGTACCTAAATGAAATGCAGCAATGCATATGTATGAATGTAAAGTTCCGAGTTGTTTAGTGATTTAGGTGTTATTATTTTTTTCTTCACGATAAAGTTGTAGTCTAACAAATAGCAAACAATCATATCCCATGGCAATCGTTTATAGAGTAGTTAACTACATTTCTAACTACTCATGGCATCACGATCAATCAGCACAAAAGAAGTTCACTAACTGCACAAACAAGCAGTAGTTGATTCCTATAACATGCAGGTCTTGGCTTACTAATAATTAAATAACTCAGTACATAAATAAAAACAATTTCAGCAACAATTATTCTAAACAGAAGGTACAAAGAGAAATCTGCTTTGTAAAAATCATGTCATTTCATGCATCCATTTAATCCGAACAATTCATTCATTCAAACAATTCCTAGAACAAGATTGAATTATACAAGTCAGACCAGAGCAAAACAGAAGCTGAAAATTTAACAGGAGGTCGACACAGGGATTAATTAGCTACTGTGAATTTTTCATGATTTTATCTACACAGAATTAATTCTAAGAAAATAAACAAAACAGACATCAATCTTACAAGATTCATTTTTAACTTCTGTTCTATTCATGAACTGGTGCTCAAACTTCATGGACAAGCTAATATATTCAAAAAGAACACTCAGAAATATTTTCATGATTTATCATGAATAGAAACTATTTACCATAATTAAAGTCTACTAAACAAACATTAAATCAAAGAAATAGCTACTCATGAGAACTGACCACGAAATTTTTATAACAACACTAGTGTAACATTAACAAACCACCATAAAAATTTCAGAGCATAACAAGGCTCCAAGAATTAATTAAGAAAAAGAATAAACAACTAGCCTTTATGCACCTAGTAACATAAATCTAATTTTCCAGCAAAAATTTTAAACTAACAACCAGCATATTATGATTCTACTGCATAGATCTTTACACAAGGATTCCAGAACAATTGGATTTGCTAATTTACGAATTTTCTACGAATTTCTACCGAATTTCAAAGTTTACAGCTAGAAATTACAAAGAAGTCCTTAAAGCACTATTCGTCTGAGTCACAGTCTATTCAAATAACCCCCTGGACTTTCTTGAATTTCAACCCGAGGTCCTTGGTCGCGAAACAGAGCAGGGGCGGCGATTTCGGGCCCGATTCCGGCGGCAGGGCTCAACGTCGGCATGGGGAAAGTTGGGGAAAAGCTAGAGGGACTCGAGAGCTACCTCTGGGTGGTCTTAGAGCGCGAGGAGGTGGTCCGTGGCGGCGGTTCCACGGCGGGCGGCGGCCGGCGGCGGTACTGTGCCGCTGTGGCGGCGTTCCGGCGAGGCGTGGAGGTGATGGCCGGGCCTGGGATCTTCGTTGGGACGAGAGCAAACGGATTTGGGGGTTGGTGGGGGTCGGCGCTGGCTCGAGCGGCGGCTCGGCGTGGAGGGGCGGCCATGGCCATGGCGGGCGTGGCGACTGGCGAGCGCTCGCAGGCAGGCGGCGTAGGCAAGCTCGGCCGGTGCGTGCGCGAGAGCGAAGAAGAGCAGAGCAGCACGGCGCGTTGTGGCAGCGAGAGGAGAAGTGGAGCACGGAAGAAGCTTCGTGCGACCGGCGTCGTGGCGTGCGCGAACGGCGCCGTGGCAAATTTGGCCACGGTGAGCACGCACGGGGAGGAGAGAGCTACACGTGTGGCTTGATAATTTTGACCAAATTTGAATCTTCAAATCGTGTTTAGCACTCCTAATTGAGGGGTGTTACAATCCTACCCCCTTAAAGAAATCTCGTCCCGGGATTTAAGTGGAGAGAAAGTAAAGGAGAACAATCGATAAACTAAGGACAAGGATCGGTTGATGTGGGTGCTAGTCTCTAGATTAATCAATATATCTGATTTTAATGGTATAAATATTGCCAGCTGATTTGCTAATCCCTTGCTCGATATGATTCTGGAAGACATAAGTTGCATAGCAACCAGACTGTCATAATTTTACTGAAAATTAACCGTGCCACGGTATGAGCTAATCAATTGTTTTTCCACACTAAAAAGCTCCAGGGCTTCAGATTTTGCAGCAAGTGTCTGTGGATAATATATGTCGACACAAACACCATCAACGTCGGCTGAAAAAGTCCGGTTGATTATTCTCGTACTACAGAAAGTAGGATTTTTAAAGAAGAGAGGTTCTAAGCTTCTCAACGAATATGAATCAAGGAGATTTCTGAGAAGAATCAAATTCTCAATTTGGTGGTGAATCTAGATAGAACAGACATCAAAGTGAGTTTTTAACGAACTCTGGGAAACTGAAAAGAAAGGGCATCAAAGCAAGTTTTTCTCAAGAATATTCTTGCTCGATATTGTTTATTAATGGAACTGCATGATGCAAGATGCATATGTTGCCATGCATGTTAGTATACTACTATCCCAGAAACTCAAACCTAAAACAGCCCGTTCGCGTCGTTATTTGTCTAGGGCCTACCCCCTTAAAGAGGACGAAGTAGAGAAAAATATTTTATGGGTTGCATAAAAAAGACAGTCGTAACAGTCCATGTCCCTTCGTACTTAAGCGCCAGCGCGTACCCAGCGGCACAATCGTATGCGTCCATACGAGGCACTAGGTCTCGTCGCGGCACTATAGTTTGAAAGACAATCACCGCTACGAAAGAAAAATCATAGAAAGCAATCCAAGCAGCACAAATTCAGAGAGGTTTTTCATATTTCAAAAACATCAAAAGTTCTACGTAGACATACGGGACACATAACGTTAGTTAGCCTATCATCCGGTTTCACCTTGTTAAACCCATACCTAAACAATGTATGATTATGCAATGCAACAATATTGCATTCCTATTCATGCAAGATGACTATAATGTAGGTGATTAAAATCTTTAACTTATTCACATTGATTCGAGCAAGAATGCAAGTGAATCCATATTAAGGGTAGGAATCAAAATAATTAAGAATGAAGGATATCAATACTCGAAGAACAATAGAATGTCTTTAGTCACCAAGGATAGTTGGGATGGATTATCTTCGAGCATTTGAACACATGGTCTAGAGGCAAATTAATGTTGACCAATACTAGAAAAGATCATTGTTTGGATCAATTGGAAAGGTCGTTGAGCCACTAATCGGTTAATTGTAGTTAGTTATGGTATGAAAGTTATACCAAAATAACCAACCAAGGGTTTCACCTAAGGATAATATCTTTATTTGGACTTTCGAAGATAATGAGAATGTTAAGAAAGACCTGACCATTACTACTGAGTCGTAACTATAAGCATAGAAGGCACTGGATCAAAGGGGCCAAGTTTAGTCTGGAGATCCATATGAACATTCCCCTAAGGTCGTTAAAATTTCTATAATATGTAAATCTATAATTTCTCACATCTTTCTCATAATCAAGTTTTTCAGGAAAATTTATTTGGATAGCTAGAAGTTGGATCGATAGTAGTGTAGCGCAAAATTTCAAAACAGCGATGTATGCTCTTAGTGAACAAGTATTGGGTGCACCAGAAAAACCACCAAAAACTCCACACATGATGATATGATGATGCATGCTCGTCTAATTTCGTCCTCTCCAAAATTTGCCAACATAATTATATGGTAATATACGTGGATACTCGGTGGCATACATACGTACTCTCCCTATTATATATCTAGTCGTTTTGTACTCGTTCTAACTCACGCAATCGTTTGTTAGTGTACCTGCAGAAAATCACATGATATACATATATATATATATCCACGACTGGACCCTTCGTGCCAGCACACACGAACGGCCCCCATGTGTCCTACGCCACATGGGTAACGCATATGCAGTTGCCCACATATTCACACATACATCACCATCTACTATAGAGATGGCGCCCATGCGTTTAACGCTGCATGGACAGCGCTGCATACGTTACTGAGGCAACGTATTCACTTCCCGTACAAATCGCCTTACGGGACACCCAAGGGTAAACGTGTCCCAAGGTACACGGTCATGGCCAATCGCATGACAGATTTACATCTCGTAACATTGCCTTACGAGATGGCCGTGATTGCAACCACACGGCGGGAAGTCCGCACTCCATATCAGGCGGCAGATAGCGACAGGCTCATTTGAATAGAGCCTTATCACATCCTCGTATGCTCATCATACGGGACCCGCGCAGGTATGAAACACGTGGGCTATTCTAAGGGACTACCAAGAATGTTTACCTTGCTTACCTTAGCGTAGGTGCGTCGATACAATATTAAATAAATATTATGTAAGAAAGTAAGTTTTGACATAAATGTAATGTGCTGGAAATCAGTTGATATTATATAGAGCCACCTGATACAATTTACACTATATAGGGCTTATGTACTAATCTTCCCTAATCACTAAAGCGCAAAGAAACGTATCTTTCTAAAACTCATTTTTAAATTTTGAAAACACTAAAAATAATCATGCTAGTACCCTCCCTGGTGCATTTCAGCTCTGATACCAGCTGTGACAGAACCGCCAAGTTAAACGGCTTAATTAAGCGTAATGACCATCATTTGAACGCATCAGGCGCATTAGCTTAATTAAGTGTAACCTGACAGTCTGTTTCCAACCCACAGGCCGATCGAAACACACCAGAAGTCTCGCGCGACAGCGAGCACAGACGGTACCAGCATAATATAATTTCACAAAAATAGATAATAACATATATATTTACACAATCACTTTAAATTTAGAATTTACATAAATTAAATGACTGCAGCGGATGAGAATATGACCTGAGAGGAAGAAATTTGATTGAGAACCAATAAAACGAAATGATAACTATGAACACGTGAGGACGTCACATCGAGCCCACTGATGCGAATCCTGGTTAGCTTCTATACCTGAAACAGGGTAAACAACAAACCCTGAGTATACTAATACTCCGCAAGGCTTACCCGACCAGTGGATATAACTTAGCCCACATATCTAGACATGCAAGACTTTTGGCTGGTGGTTTATTTTGCAGAAAAAGCAACTAAGGTAATTCCTCACTTTCATTATTTTAGCTCCAGGTTCTATATAAATTAACTCTCATCTAATATTTGCATATACCTACTTTAGCAATCATGGTGATGCAAGCAAAATAATTCAATGAGATCAATATTTTATATAAACATACCTAACTCACATTCTACATTTTTGCTACGGTGTGACAAAGAGACCAAGGCCCTCATAACCGCGAGACACGGCGAATCGATCCGATTTAACCTTGCAAGGTGGACCTAACCAACACGGCTCGTATTTGCCCCGTCGGATAATACAAACCAACCATTCCCCTCCCCGCCTCGAACTACAGGACCGCCCCACCAGCGTATAGTCAGCCGAGCTCAACGAGAGACCACCAAAAGTAAATACATGCATCCCAATTCTCCGCGACTACTCGACTCGCCCTAAGGGGTGGGAAGGAGTCATGTACTTTCGAAGTAAGGCAGTACTCGGCTTACCGGTTTCGACTACCTCCTACTCCCGGCATGCAGTTAGTACAATTCAATCCCCGATCAGCACTGCCACAACGACCGGTCCTTAATCGACACGGGCGGGACTAAGACACACAGGAACTCTGTCCTGCTGCCATACCTATCCATCATCCCCGCCCGGTCTCACATCTGCATATCCATTTCAATCCATTTCTCAATTACTGAAGTATAACGACAATAATGTATCTTGCGAGTAACCGGCAATTACTCGGCTTCTAAAGTTTTCCTATAACTCGGGAGTGACGAGAAGTCACTCGTCTTCTATCGAGAACTTATTAAACATAGCAGTTCTATCGTCCTATACATACTAGTACAACTCCAGGAATCTAAGGATCATGCAACTAGGGTTCCAATCAACTCCTGAAACATAATGCACAAGTAATAAAAACGTATATAGATATCATAATTTAAAATAATCGGACATGCACCGGGGCTTGCCTGGGATGAACACTGAGTCAGTGTTAGTTAGATGATACTCGCTTGGCAAGTACCTTCCTTGGGATCATGCACATCGGGATCCATCCATCCATCTTCTAGACGTGTCCACCATTCACCGTCTTCTGTCCTGGCTTCAACGTGACATCCTTCACGTGGTTCATCTATCGTACCTAAATGAAATGCAGCAATGCATATGTATGAATGTAAAGTTCCGAGTTGTTTAGTGATTTAGGTGTTATTATTTTTTTCTTCACGATAAAGTTGTAGTCTAACAAATAGCAAACAATCATATCCCATGGCAATCGTTTATAGAGTAGTTAACTACATTTCTAACTACTCATGGCATCACGATCAATCAGCACAAAAGAAGTTCACTAACTGCACAAACAAGCAGTAGTTGATTCCTATAACATGCAGGTCTTGGCTTACTAATAATTAAATAACTCAGTACATAAATAAAAACAATTTCAGCAACAATTATTCTAAACAGAAGGTACAAAGAGAAATCTGCTTTGTAAAAATCATGTCATTTCATGCATCCATTTAATCCGAACAATTCATTCATTCAAACAATTCCTAGAACAAGATTGAATTATACAAGTCAGACTAGAGCAAAACAGAAGCTGAAAATTTAACAGGAGGTCGACACAGGGATTAATTAGCTACTGTGAATTTTTCATGATTTTATCTACACAGAATTAATTCTAAGAAAATAAACAAAACAGACATCAATCTTACAAGATTCATTTTTAACTTCTGTTCTATTCATGAACTGGTGCTCAAACTTCATGGACAAGCTAATATATTCAAAAAGAACACTCAGAAATATTTTCATGATTTATCATGAATAGAAACTATTTACCATAATTAAAGTCTACTAAACAAACATTAAATCAAAGAAATAGCTACTCATGAGAACTGACCACGAAATTTTTATAACAACACTAGTGTCACATTAACAAACCACCATAAAAATTTCAGAGCATAACAAGGCTCCAAGAATTAATTAAGAAAAAGAATAAACAACTAGCCTTTATGCACCTAGTAACATAAATCTAATTTTCCAGAAAAAATTTTAAACTAACAACCAGCATATTATGATTCTACTGCATAGATCTTTACACAAGGATTCCAGAACAATTGGATTTGCTAATTTACGAATTTTCTACGAATTTCTACCGAATTTCAAAGTTTACAGCTAGAAATTACAAAGAAGTCCTTAAAGCACTATTCGTCTGAGTCACAGTCTATTCAAATAACCCCCTGGACTTTCTTGAATTTCAACCCGAGGTCCTTGGTCGCGAAACAGAGCAGGGGCGGCGATTTCGGGCCCGATTCCGGCGGCAGGGCTCAACGTCGGCATGGGGAAAGTTGGGGAAAAGCTAGAGGGACTCGAGAGCTACCTCTGGGTGGTCTTAGAGCGCGAGGAGGTGGTCCGTGGCGGCGGTTCCACGGCGGGCGGCGGCCGGCGGCGGTACTGTGCCGCTGTGGCGGCGTTCCGGCGAGGCGTGGAGGTGATGGCCGGGCCTGGGATCTTCGTTGGGACGAGAGCAAACGGATTTGGGGGTTGGTGGGGGTCGGCGCTGGCTCGAGCGGCGGCTCGGCGTGGAGGGGCGGCCATGGCCATGGCGGGCGTGGCGACTGGCGAGCGCTCGCAGGCAGGCGGCGTAGGCAAGCTCGGCCGGTGCGTGCGCGAGAGCGAAGAAGAGCAGAGCGGCACGGCGCGTTGTGGCAGCGAGAGGAGAAGTGGAGCACGGAAGAAGCTTCGTGCGACCGGCGTCGTGGCGTGCGCGAACGGCGCCGTGGCAAATTTGGCCACGGTGAGCACGCACGGGGAGGAGAGAGCTACACGTGTGGCTTGATAATTTTGACCAAATTTGAATCTTCAAATCGTGTTTAGCACTCCTAATTGAGGGGTGTTACATCAACCACGCCGAGTTCTACGACGAGTGCGCGCCGCCGCGGTACCACGTCGTCGTCCGGAACTACGGCCACCTGGACATGCTGGACGACGGCCTGCCCTACGTCATCAACAACTGCATGTGCATGAGGAACCGTGATCCCAAGGGCTCCAAGAACGACGCCAGGAGGACCATCGGGGGAGTCGTCGTCGCCTTCCTCAGGGCCACGCTCCAGGACGACGACCAGGACCTCATGGTCGTGCTCAGCAACCCTCGAGGCCTCGCGCCGGCGGTGCTGGATCCGGTCCACCATGATGATGATGACCTGCGTGCTGGCAACTGATCCATGAGTGTGTGTGTATATATATATATCATGCAGCATGCACACTCTCTATCTCAGTATCTCTTGCAATATAATATAGATCGAATAAAAATGTTCGCCACTTGCATGCAGGAAGAGCACGCGTACTGTACACCATTTGCGATCAATCATGCATTAACACACAATTTTGCTGCTGAATCAACCAACCTCAAACCCTGAATATATATATAATCGATAGATGTTGATCCATCGAACGCGTGCATGCAGCTCACAAGTCACGCTCACTTGTCATCTTGCAAATGATGCAGACGTTGAGTTGGCCAAACAGGCCGCACGACAAGCACGGCAGGAACCGGTACAACACGATTAGGCACAAAAGGCTTGGGATATTTAACTATTTGCCATCTTTACGGATGGCACCTCTTCAGTTGCCATCTTTAGGGCATCCACAGTGTGGTGAACTGGGAGCGTTCCTATTTTGGGTCCCACAAATGACATGACTCGTCCTGTAGTTTACCGTGCAATGTATGGAACCACAGACCGGGTCGATAGACGGACCCACGGGAAAAAAAGGAAAAAAATGACAGAGGGCGTTTCTTCCCGCAATCTTCTTTCCCCATTCTTCTCGCGACTTCCTGCCGAGTCTACCGCGGCTCTGCTAAATCCGCCGCTGCGCCACCTCCTCGTCTACCTCAGCCGGCGGACGGCGCTCCTCCTGCCTCCGCGTACGGCGCTCCTGCGAGCCACCACCACCTCGTACGGAACCAGCGCCGTTGGTGCCGACGGCAAGAAGAAGAACAAGATGGGGATGGGGACGGGGCTGGCAGTGGGTGCGGCGGCGGGCGTGCTCGGCGGGCTGGCGCTGGCCGGCTGGTCGAGCTACCTGGAGGACAAGTTCCAGGAGTGCGTGTTGGAGAGGGTGGAGGAGAACATGAGGCGGAGGCGGCCGCTCCAGATCCGTGCATGGAGGATGCGCCATCACTTTGATAATCTGCGGTATGGTTTGTCTTTCCCTGATTAATAATAGTTTTGGTGTTGTGTGCATGCACGCCTGCTAATTTGCGTGTTGCTATCGTATAGGAAGCATCAGATCTTTGGGCCAGCTGGTTTTGGGAGTTGGGAGTAGTACTTATTAGCATCTTGTTTCACGGTCACTATTGTTACAAAATTTAATTGAAGTTACAATAGAAATTTCCATTGATTTAGGCTACAGCAACAACAATAAAAAACTAAAAATAACAAGATACATGCAAAGGACATCTAGACACTACAAGTTCTAAGGTTGCTGACCACCAAATTTTTGCCATATATGTTCCACTAGATATGCCTGCAGACGTTTATAAGTCTCTCTGTCATGAATCATATCATTGATCTCTAGAATTCTGGTAAATCCATGAATTGGTCCATGGTCAAGTCCTTCAATTGGTCTGGCAGCTCGACCCTCTTCATAAGTGGTGTCCAGTTGCAACTGATATGAGTCCCTCTCATCCTCAACTATCATATTATGCAGAATAATACATGCCATCATAATATCTTCTAGCTCTTGCCTATCCCATAGACGTGCTGGATGACGTATAATGGCCCATCTTTTCTGTAGAATCCCAAAAGCACACTCGACATCTTTTCTTGCTCGCTCTTGATGCTGAGCAAAGAGTCTATCCTTTTCAGTAAGAGGTAAAGTAATTGGAGTAACCCTCTTGCCTCTCCAACTTGGAGTAACCGTTGGATATCCTGTTCATTAGGTCTTCTAAGATATTTCTCCCCATATATGTGTCTAATACCTTGAACAAACTTGATTAGACACTCTAAAGCTGTGGTTTCAGCAATTCCAAATGCTTCATCCATAAGGTCTGCTGGTGATCCATATGCTAACATTCGGAGGGCAGCCGTGCATTTCTGCAGCGGTGAAAGACCCACCTTACCGAAGGCGTCTCTCCTTAACTGAAAATAAGGGGACCAATTTTCTAATGCTTCAACAATTTGCAAAAATATGTGCTTTCTCATCCGAAACCTTCTACGGAATTGGTACTCAGTGTACAAAGGATTCTCAGCAAAGTATTCAGCAACTAATTTTGCATGGCCGACTTCATGGTCCCTATTAATGTACCTTCTTGAGTTGTGGCTGCTACCTGCCCGAGCTTGAAGTTTAGCTTGAATCCGAGCTTCCATTTTTGCCTCCACACGAGCCACCATTGGGTCATTGATTTCCTCCAACATGAGATTCTGGAGGTACTCACTAGTGATGGGCTGATTCTCAGAGTCTTCAGCCATTTGTTGGTAGTGGTCTGCTTTGGTGGATGGAGTAGAAGGAAGTGTGCTGAGTGGTCTGTCCTTCATATTGTATTTATAGAGGGCTTCTCCAACGGCTAGTTGAACTTGGTAACAGCTGCATTAATTCTACTCCAATGGCTTTTGAGCTGTCCCTTTGACCTTCTTCTTGCACCTTCAGGCAGGCCCGCATTGAATCCTTTTGCTACATTGTTCCAGTAGGCCTCTCCACTCTGATCTGTGCCACGAATGGAATCTACTGAATGCTTAATCCAAAGACTTACTAGGCGTATGTTCTCTTCCTCAGTGTAATTAATTCTCACAGCCCTCCTTCCTTCATTCGGGCTGTTGCCGCTTGAATCTTCCTTTCCTTCATGTTGCTCCGGCTCTCTTATTTGCGATTGCGGGGTTGCTGAATCTGAGCCATGTGAAGATGCACCACCACCAGCACCTACAAACATTCCACCTGGGTAGGCAAAGTTGGGTAGTGGTTGAAAACCTTGATAACTTGGCGAAAACTGGGCATACTGTTGGAAACCGCCTACACCACCAAAGGGATTCAAGTTGTGCATTACATGAGTAGGTGGACTATGCTGGGGATAATGGGGTTGGTTGAATGGTGGTGGTGCGGTGGGGAACTGAGTTTGGTTGAAAGTGTTGGGTGTGAAATTTGGCATGGGGTGGAAGCTTGTGTCATCTGCTCTTGGATTTCTAGGATCAGTGTTGACCAACCTACTAAAACTTCCCTCTGAGGGCTCCATATGAACTAAGAAATATGAGTATTGTGTTGTTTTGATTTTGCTTCACTATTTTTGTTTAGGCTATTGGGAGCGAGGAGGCAGAGAAATATTGCTGGGACCAAAGGAGGCTGCTGCTGGGAACAAGCAGACAGGAGAGGAATGTTGGAGGGAAGGAAGAGGCTATTCGGACTCCTTTTGAAGAGGCGTTGTGTTGAGCAACAAGGAACATTGTTTTCTTTAAAGGCAACGGTCAAGTGTCGTTGTATTGAGACCGTTGAAATCTGAAGCTCATGGCCGTTGGAGCTGTGCATGGAGTCAGAGGGGTATATTTCTTTATTGTATAAAATGCTGGTTCCATACGTCACCCACCTCTCCATCGAACCCACCCTACAGTGTGTTGGACCCGGTTCTATGCATACATTAAATGCATAGAACCGGCTTCAACCCGCACACTGCTGACGCTCTTACGAACGACTCTACATATTTGCCATCGATAATAATCGTACTGGAATGGCAACGACAATTAGCAGCGGTCATCAACCATCATTAATCATTCTAGTGCTCCATCGACGTTCACAGTCCAGATTCCACACACAATGAGCAAATCCATACTTCAAGCTACGATTCCTACTGAAATAATGAAAATGGTCCACGGTGCTGCATAGAAAAGGGGAGCCGTGGGCGCCGCCATCATCATGGACTTGAATTATTTTATTTCTTCATGCAGTGGAAGAGCAACGGAATGAAGCCTCAGCAAAGTCAAACCAGCACAGGGCGCCATTAGCCTGCAGCAGGCGGCGTTCTAGCCGCACCTACGGGGGCAGTGCGGTTGCGGAGCCCGCGGGGCTGGAGGCCGTCGTGTCATGCGAAGGCTGAGGAGGTCGTGGAACGGTGCAACTGTGCAAGTGGGGTTGCAGCGGGCTGGCGGGTGCCGGGAAGGGATCCGAGCAGGTGGGAGGAGCCCGTGCACAGCGGGGCGAGCGAATCCGACAACACGCCGGCGTCGGCGGCGGTGCGGGTGAAGGCGGCTCCGCTGCTCGTGCGCCTTCGGGGAGGGGTTGGGTTGGTGAGATGTCGCTGCTGCTGTAGCGAGTCGACGGGGATGGAGCATACGGTGGCTCTGGAGCTCGACATGCTTGTGGATTGGGGCACCGGCCTGAGGTAGGGGATGACAGGTTGGGACCACATGCCATAGAAGTAGGAAGGGAGAGTGTGGGGTGCCGTTGGGTGGGGTCCAAGTGTCGGAACATCTCAGGCCAACACAGCTGAACATTTTTTTTTTTTGATAAAACGTACCTGTATTAAAAGATAAGGAAAACGTACAAAAACAAGTACGTAGTACAAGGATACGGAGGAGGTGTCACCAGGGTTTCTAATCCCGACCGGACCGGCCTAACCGCCGGGCTCCGGTACCGGTTTACCGGTCCGGTTAGGCCGGATACCGGTCGGAACCGGACAAAAGGAAGTTTGAATTTGTTTGAATTCAAAACTCGCAGGTCAAACGGTACGGACCGGTATACCGGTCGGACGGTCCGGTTTACCGGCCGGTTTGACCGGTATACCGGTGATGTGGGAGGGGTAGCCCGAACCGGTAAACCGGTCGGTTACACCGGTATACCGGACGGTTATACCGGTAAACCGGCCGGTTGGACCGGTATACCGGTTTGTTTTCCAGCGCTTCAAAAATAGATCCCGGTGTAAAATAAAAGAAAATTTCGGCATGAGCTATGCACATTTTAATGTAAATGACCATACCAAAGCAACAAGTTATAATCATACATACAAATACAATAGTAATAAGCGTGCATACAAATACAGAGTCATACATCTAGACATATGAAACGAAAGTTCAACGTAGAAATGGGAAGACCCCCATTTGGGACGCGGTTTGGTATTCGGCGTTGGACATCAAAGCGATACCTCGCACTCTAAGCAGCTCAGCCTTGTAGTGTTGCCAAGTTTGGCCCGTCCACGCCGATGTTGTCTGCCATTCCTGAACTAACATAGTGTAAAAATGGGGGTCTTCCCATTCGTACACCCATCTCGTCGGTGGCTGCATGCTGATGTCAGGAATGGGATAGTGAAAAGAGTGCCTCGAATCGCTGTAGGAGGAAGAAGAGTGCTGTGGACTATCATAGTCCGTTGGTCCACCTGTTCTCCTCTGCGATTGCGGTGCTCCATGGTCGGTGTCCTGAGTAGCATGTGTGAACTGAGTCTCCCCTGCAATCAACCATATTTCATAATTAGTAGTCAATAGTCAGAAATATGTGTCTATTTGTATGTGCAATGTATACCTGTGAAACGAACACTACGAGCACGACCACTACCACCAGCAGCAGCATCAGCACCACTACCACCACCACCAGCATCAGGCCCAGCACCGTCACCATCATCACCATCATCACCATCATCGGCCGAGCTGCTATCCTCGGACTCCTGATATGGAGGACTACGCTCACTTTTGCCATCATCAGTCTCGGTGTCGCTGCTCACTGGTTTTGCTGTTCCTTTGCCTTTTCGACGCTTCGGGTCACCCTTCTTAGGTCCTTTCTGCAACTTTCTCTTCCCTAGGTGAGTGTCACCTATATTTGTACGTGCCCAATCGCTGATGGAATCATTCCCCGTAGCCTCACGTAGATCTGACTCGTTTATTTGATCTCTGACAATATGGGACGGGAGAGGGATGTCGCCGTCATCATCATCCTCGTCCAGAACTGGAGCCCGGTTAGATCTACCATATTCCATCCATTCCCGCACCGGATTTTTCTCATCATAGAAAGAAAGATGGGCTAGCTGGTCAATGAAATCACCTTCTTCACGCATCAGTGGCCCGGAGACCTCCTCAAGTCGGAGACGAAGATTGTAGTTGACATAAACAAGCTTATTAAGTTTCTTGTGCGACAACCGATTGCGAACCTTTGTATGCAGCAAGGCAAAAGTACTCCAGTTCCGCTCGCATCCACTGGACGAACAACATTGTGAAACAAGCCTCATGGCAAGGTACTGCAGTTTTGGAGTACTTGATCCGAACATCATCCACCAGGACGCTGCATGTGCAACCGAGTATGTAAGCAATATTTTCGAATAGAGAAAATAACAATTTCATACGGAATAACTCTTACATGGGGATGTCTTTGTGTCCATCGCCATCCGCATTGCCATATCACTGCTATACTCGCCAATTTTCTGCCGAAACACGTCAAACTCCTGCAATGCCTGGACGGCGCTCTGGAGATCCGTCATGCGCTGAAATGTATCCTTAAGTCCACGAAACATTTGTTGAGTTGGATCCATCGTATATGCATACCTCGGATTTAGGACAGCAGCTGCAAAATATAAATCACTTCAAATAAGCATTATTTCAATAGAGTTTAAAAATAGACGACTGATGTGTGCTTACCTGGACCCACATACGTGCCTATGAACACATCACGCAACCTCTCGTCCACCACCTCAACATACTCTTTCAGTGTGGAAACATTTGTTCCAAAGAAAGACTTCAGCTCCTGTTTCATAGTCTGGTAGGCCATCACGACTTCGCACATGTTCGGCTTCTTGTCCTGATCAGCGAAGCGAAGGAACTTGTATATTGGTTGAACCGTGTCGATGATATATTTCAATGCATCCCACCACTCCATACTTGAAAAACTTGCATGAGTAAATCTACCATCTTCGGTATTCGCCCATTTGCTGTGTTGGAACTCAGTAGATGCCATCCACTGCATGAAACGATCACGTTTCCGATAGATGCTCTCTAGGAACATGTAGTTGGTTCCAAATCGAGTGGCATTCCACTTGACCAACTCACCACCGATTGCGTTCCTCGTCATTGTATTCAACTGACCATGATTGTGTAACCAATTTGAAATTCGCTTGCACTGCTTGATGATAACACCATGTTCAGGCCTTCGAGCTATATCCTTCAACATCAAATTGACGGTGTGTGCTAGACACGGTGTCCAAACTATGTGGTCATACACGTCACTTAGTAGTTCGTTGCATGCTTTTTTGTAATTCGAGCCGTTGTCGGTGACTACATGCACGACATTCTCCGGTCCAATCTCTTCCACCACCTTTTGAATCTCCTGCAATGGAAGACAGATTGTTTAGTAACATGTCAAAACATACACCATGCGAATGAAACATGTTTAGGGACTACCTTGAACAAATATGCAGCATCTTGAGTTCTTCCGGTCGCATCAATAGACTTATGGAACCACATGACCCCATTGCAATATATCAAAAAGTTGATGACACTCATCCTCGTCGGACCAGTCCATGAATCACACATCAACGTGACGCCAAATAAGGGCCAGTCTTTCTGAAACTTTACGTACCTTGTCTTCAAGTCTTGCTCGTTCTGATCAAGGTACTTGCCATCAATATCCCGTCCAGTGGGTGATGCGATACCTTCACCTGCAAACCATATGAAAATCATGAGATACAAGGATGTACGCTCATAGGTATCATTGCAATGAAAGAAAACTTACCCCACTTTTGTGTCTCCCTGACCGCACTGATAAAGTATGGACTGTCAGCCTGTCTTCCAGGAACTCCTGCAATATGGAAAAACTTTGACCAAGCTTTACCAATAGCTTCCTTTGCGTTCTTACCCTTCTGCGTCCAGGAGCCTGTATCAATCCTTGGTTGCATCATTCCTCTTCTCCCACCAGCTGCCAAGTTATAGTCCTCCACCACAGGACTTTCCCTCTGCGAAGTGGACCTTCCAAACATCCTCTGCATAACATTCCCCCTCGTCGAACCACTACCTCCTCCACGCTCATATGCACCTCCTCTCTGTTCCACCCCCCGTCGGAACTCTGCTTCCGCTCTTGATAGATCCATGGCACGCTGCACCTGAGCTTCCTCATCTTCTTCATCACCGGGATAGTTTCCCTCCGCTGCAGCCTTCTCCCGTCTCAACCTCTCTCGAGCCCGGTCAGCAGTTGCCTTCTTTGCCCTATCCAACTCACGCTGAAAGAAGTCCCGCACATCAGGTGGCACATTCCTGCAATGGACCACCTCCGCCCCGCGCCCAGCCAAATGTTGTTTCAATCTAGTCGCACCACCTCCTCCTTTCTGCGTACGACAATAGTTGCATCGCCATCCGGGATAAAGATTTTCCCCGTGTTCCCATACAACATCTCTGCTTGCCATTGTCTATCTGCATACATGGACAACAAAAATATATCATCTAATATTCTAACTCCTAAGTCATAGTGTCTAAAATCATCTAAATACACCTAAATCCTAAAACATTCTAAATCCTAAAACATCCTAAATCCTAAATCTTACCTACATTCTAAATATACCTAAGTCATACATCTAAATCCTAAAAAAAATCATCTAAAATCATCTAGGGAAAAAAACCTCACCTGCCGGCGGCTTACCGCCGCTCGTGGCGGTTTACCGCCTAGCCGGGCCGGTAAACCGGCCTCCGAGGGCGGCTAACCGGTGGATCCGGTGGCGCCACGGCTTACCGGTGCGGGGGCCGGTTAGCCGCTCTCAGGAGCCGGCTGGCCGGGTCAGGGCGGCGGACGGCGTATGCGGGCGGCGGACAGGGCTTCCTAGGGGGCGAGAGGAGCGGACGAGTGGCTGGTGAGGCTGCGGGATGGTTGTGGATAGGTTAAATACGCTGTGCCGCGCGATGGGCCTTAATGGGCCGTCGTTTTTTTTCTTTTTCTTTTTTGATTTAACTTCTAAATTCCGCAAACCATACTAAATGAACGAATTTTTGAGAAATTTTTACACCATTAGATTCATCACACCTTGAAATATTTTTAGGAATTTTTTGGGAATTTTTCATTTTTTTGAATTCAAATTCAAAATTTGAATTTGGACCGGTTGGGAACCGGTCGGAACCGGAACCGGTCCGGACCGGTTTGACCGGTAACCGGTCAAACCGGACCGGTTCCCAACGGTAAGGTTAACCATGGGTGTCACACCCCAAATTGCAGAGAAGGCCCAAGAAAAAAAGAGAAATACAAGCACGCCCTCATGGCTCTCTGCTCTTGCCAACAGGGACTGCCGCCGCCGCCGCCGCCATCGCCGGTGAACAACGTCATCGAAGAAGCCACCAGGGGGAGCCGGAGACGAACAGCACCACAACCCGGCCAGGAGGAGCCACAACGCCCTATGGCTTTGACACGAACCGCAGAAATCACCCGCCCCTTGAGACGAGATCTTGAGCACTGATGGATTGCATCGGTCGGGGACGCGCCCCGCTCCGCCATGGCCACGAATCCGAGCAAAAGAAGCTCGAACCGCACTTCTCCCCATCGCACCACCCGGAACCGCCCCTCCGCCCACCTCGTCGCCAGCATAACGCGGAGGAAGACGGCAAAAGTCCACCAACCTCCGTACCGGATGACAAACAAAACAAGCTCCTGTACAAACCCACCAAGAAAGGAAAAGACCTAACCTGGATGAGCAAACTCCCACAACCCCCACACCGGCGCCGGAGCGGACGCCGCCGCGGCAGGATCCAGGGCGGAGAGACTTATTCCATCGCGGCGCCGGCCATCCCGCTCGCCGCCGCCGCCAGGACACCAAACCTAGATACCTAGGACCTAACCTACCCGCCGGCGAGAGATCCACGGTCTCCTCCACCTCCCGACGCCGAAACGGCCGCCGGAGGCGAAGAAGACCGCCGCCTCCGCCGGCGGAAGACGGAGGAACACCAGTCGCCTCTTTTTCGCCCCTCCTCACTGTAGCACCACCGAGAGACTTCCGGAGCCCCCGTGGTGGATTTTCCTCTCTCTCTCTCGGTGCTTGCCGACGAGTCGAGCTGTTCCCCAGCTCCCACCGCCCAAGAAAGAGAGACTGCTCACACAGCTGAACATTGTGAAAGTTATAAGGGGCAATGAGGACTTTTTGCATGCTCGGGACACATCGGCAATCCTAACTGGTGTGCCACGTCAGATGATTGGCAAATATGTAAAAATATTTCACTCTGAATGGCAAATATGTAGAGTAATTTGTAAAAATGACAACTGGAGAGGTGACATCCATAATAATGACAAATAGTTAAATATCCCCAAAGGCTTAGTCGTGCCGGCACCGCGAGCTGGTTCCTCAACACATGCACATACAATTTGGAGTTAATTAATCATGTAGGCTCAAACAGCTCAGAAGAGATTTTTTCACACACAATCATAAATTCAAACCAAACATAAAACCATAGTGATATTCGAATAGAGCACGTGGAGAAAATAGACAGAAACATATATTTCAAGTTTGACCCGGTGCAATGGCTGCCTCACTAAAAACCTATCTAGCTAGATAAAACTCACATCTTGTCAGAAACCCTAGATATGACAAAAGAGTACATGCTATCTCAACTAATACTTAAGATACATATCATGTTGTGCTCTTGCCTCCCTGACTTCGCAATAATTGATGTAGGATAGCATCTCCAACATTTCAGGGGTCGATCATCGACCCTCCTTCATGATCCTGCCAATTAGACTAAAAGCAGGCTCTTAACATATAGCAGACATAGGCACAAACAAAACATCTTTAGCTAAGATTGAAAGCACGGGACATGTTATTTGTGCTCATGCCACTAGTTTAGGATGTTGAAATCATCGTCAAATGGTTGACATTGTCACTATACAAGTAGGAAATTAGCTAGTTCAGAGCCAATATCAAGACCAACACTGCTTGTTGCTTGCGGCAAGACACTTGCGTAAGTTCTTCTAGATAAAAGGGATGGGGGTAGAGGAAGAAGTGTCATTATCAGAAGTAATTCCAAAGTTTGATGAACCAGCACAGCATAATCAAAACCAAAAATATTACCCCAAGCAGTTTTTTCGTACTGGAACTGGTTGGCTATAATAGAATCTACATCCTCACTACACCAAAGGGGCTCCCTGGCATGCCTCCTTAGTAAAAAAAAATCTATCATGTAGTAGTATGTTTTTTTTTTTTGGATAAAGTCATGTAGTAGTATGTATGTACTCCGTTCTATATCTATCTACACGTGCTGCCTTTGTACCATGTATCTTTTAAATAAATTAGTAATATCCATCAATGTGTATGTGTGTTTTGAAAGCGATTTGCAGTACGGAGATTCTCTACACTTTGATTCTCCTCAGGATCGATAGTCCCCTGACAAAGCTGATGCGCAAACAAAAATGAACCCAGCCTGCCTCACGTTTCGGTTCTTGATAGGTTCCTCTCCTACCCCGGCCCCTAGCTATCTAGTCCATCCGTTAAATCATTCTTATTTTTTGAAGAGTTAAAAAATTTCAAATTTAACCAAAGTTATAAATAAAGTACTAACATTTATAATACCAAATAATTATCGTTAGATTTTTATTAAATAAAATATACTTTCATAGTATATATATTTTGTACTATAAATCTTTTTAATTTTTTCTATAATTTTGATAAAATATAAAAGTAGTTTAACTATCTGAAAAGAAAAAGTTCAAATGACTTACAATTTAAAATGGAGGGAGTAGAAACAACCAACACATCAACATAATGAACGTAGCAGGCACAGGTTATTATTGAAACGTAGTACTGTTCACGATACATGGACATGATGGGAACAAGGGGAAATAAACTGATCCGGCTAGCATAAGTACTACTACTACTTTATTTAACTACCATCTGGCTGCTTCGAATTAGTTTCAGCTTGTTGAGCCTGCTGAACGCTCCTGTCTGGTTTGGAGAAGAGCGCCAACGATTCCATGCCCTTCCTTATCTGCAAATGAATTTAATTTGCAACAAACTCATATCATGAGTAGTATCAATAAGCTAGCAAATTGATGATGCACATCTACTATTAAAATGGTGTTTAGTAATCGCGTGCAGCATTTATTACTGAAAATTTGTTCAGTAATTAGTTAGGTGTAGCTACACATAAGATGTAGTAGTGTATATCTCTCTCTGTGTGTGCATGCGCGCGGGTGTTTGTTGAAGATGGCCGGTAAAAGTGCCTAAATGATGAAGCATTAAGTTGAGTTATATATGTTGATGATTAATTAAAACGGTGGACAAGTTAAAGATGAGTTACTGAAGACCTCATTCTTGGCCATTAGATGGCTAGCGTTCATTCATAATAGATATATACTCAGATTCAGGTGCAAGGCAATACTCAAACAAAACATGCATGCTAGCTACTGAACTTGATTACTACATAATGATACGGGGTATGGTACGGACCATTGCAAGAGATAAAGATGGAGGTGCTATAATTATTAAATGTTGCATGCATCAGAAGCAAATTAAGAATTGACCTAGCTTGATACGGTAATATCTAGGCTAGTAATCGCATGAGAACAACAAATTAAAGGCTATGATGTGATTATTTGGACGCGCACAGAAGCTAAGCTGCTGCTATAAGGCAGGATGGTAGAAAGCGCACGTACGGGGTTGGGGTAGTTGGGGCCGTAGTCGGCGGTGAGGAGCAAGTAGGCGGCGGTGGCAGCGCCGACCATCGCCGTCCGGCGAACTATCCTGTCGGATCTCGAGACCACCGGCGGCATCGCTGACTGCGAATCAACCTGTGGGTTGCTGGGGGTGTGGGCTGTCGGCGAGTCTCACACTCTGCCCGGGGGTGGAATGGAATGGAAACCGGCGGAAGCGAGGAGATGAAACTAGAACAAGCCACGTCGTGTTCGGATTGTTTAACAGCCAAATAGTTCCTTCTCAAGCATCGAGCAATATCGTCTGGGTGGTGTAGTTGGTCATCACGTTAGTCTCACACACTAAAGGTCCCCAGTTCGAACCTGGGCTCAGACAACAAGCTTTATTTTGTCCTTTTCGCTCTTTTTTTCTGTACAAAAAAAATGAGCCAATGACAGAGTTTTCACATAGCATAGCTATCCCATTTTGTATTGTTGAGATAGATCTGCATATACATTTGTCATTTCGTTGTGTGTGGGTGGGTGAGATTTTCTCTTTACAAATGAGATGAGATTCGCATATATAGTAGGCTGTCCTAGTGAATTTTTGGACCAACCGCCCGCTGAATCAGTTGACGGTGCCGCCGCACATGTACTCTACTTTCTTCCGAGCCTATAAGGCCATGCATGAGCAAGCTCAGATCTTTATTCAGCTATACTACTAGCTGTTCTGCTGATGCAACAAAAGCATTCGCCACTGTGTTGCCATGCTTTCCTTTTTTTTTTACTTTTGATAACAACTTTCATTAATCTTTAAGAACAGAGTACATGAAGGAGATCAGATTCATCCCTGCAGGATGCACAGTGCAGCTCCTCTATGAAAGGGCAGCCTTCGAGATGATTGGCATGCGGACATGATCGAGAAAATTGTTATTACAAAAAATCTAGCAGATCGAACTGCTAGAGAGTGGGTTGTGTTGTTCCCATGACCATGACTCCATGAGTATGTAGGGCCTTGCACACTGAGTGCTGACAGAAATCGGCATTGAAAGGCTGGAGCCTCCCTCGTATCCATAAAGTTGTAGCACTCGATGATCGATTTGCCCGTTTATGATATCAGGACAGGACTGGTTGTCTGAGTTTAGAATCAAATGCTGTAGCTGGAACCTGGAAGATACCTGCAATTTCAGCTGCCAAAACCATTGCCATGGCCTCAGCTTGGACTCTGGTGGTAGCATTTCAGTTCTGAATGACTCGAGAGTCTGCTTCGTTCGCTAAACCACATCACTTTCGTGTTGCCACATTGGAATGTGTCATGCGTGACGTCACTCAGCAACCATTCTGATTCTACCACGAAGGCGACCACGATGACGAAGACGAATTGACGATCAAGTCAACCTGGCCGTGGCCGGAGAAGCTCGCTGCAGCGTCGCATCGCATCGCACTTGGCTTCGATCCCTTCTACTCTGCTCTGACTCACCCGGCTGGCACCATCACACAACAAGCCAACCATGGAGATGGAACCGCCGCCGCCGATGCCACGCGCTCCGCCGGCGCTAGCGGACGAGCTCGTGGAGGAGATCCTCCTCCGCACCCCGCCGGACGACCCCGCGCCTCGTCCCCGCCGCGCTCGTCTGCAAGCGCTGGTGCCGCCTCGTCGCAGGCCCCACCTTCCGCCGCCGCTTCCGCAGCCTCCACCGCCGCCCCGCCCCGATGCTGGGCTTCCTCTGCAACGACGTGTCCCGCGCCGGCGCCGACGACGCCTGCTCCGCCCGCTTCGTTCGCACCGCGGCCTCGTGCCCGCCCGCCGCGGCTGGCACGCGCTCGACGCCCGCGCCGGCCGCGTCCTCCTCCACCGTGCCTCCGCCGCAGCTCCCGCGCAGGCGGCGATCCGCCTCGCCGTCTGGGACCCGCTCGCCGCCAGCGACCGCGGCCACATCGACCTGCCAGCCCCCGCGCTGCCGCGGCGCCCGCGGAGCTGGAACGCCGCGCTGCTCTGCGAGGACGACCCGGACGGGCCCTTCCGCGTCGTCCTCGTGGGCACGGACGCCGAGGGGACCTTCGCCTGCTTCTACTCGTCGCCCGAGCCCGCTGCGTGGAGCGAGCCGGCGTTTCACGCGCCTCAGCACCCGGGCGGCGGCGGCGGTGGTGACCACGTCGACATGGCGCGCGGCGTCCTCGTCGGGGACGCGCTCTACTTCGTCTGCCAGATGAGGACCAGGGTGCTCAGGTACGAGCTCGGCACGCGCGCCATGTCCGTGGTGCACCTGCCGCCGGCGTCCCATAACCAGCGCATCGCGCTCACGACGACGGAGGACGGCGGCCTGGGGTTCGCGAGGATGGAGGGCTGCAGGCTCTGCCTCTGGTCGTCTAGCGGAGGCGCCATGGAATGGACACGAGGCGGAGTGATTGACCTCAGGACGCTGCTCCCCGTCATCGATGTGCTCGGATTTGGCCATGGCCTTGGCATCATCTTGGTGGGGACGGTGGATGGCTTCTTCTCCGTGGATCGGAAGTCTGACCGGATGCAGGGTTAATAATGCCGACCGGTCTGGTCAAATTGCCGTCCTCCGATAGTGGTTTACCGGACCGGAAACCGGTTGAATTCAAATCCAAATTCAAAATCGCATGTGTAATCGGTTTGGACCGGTATACCAGCCGGTTTGACCGGTTTACCGGCCGGTTTGAATTCAAATCCAAATTCAAAATCGCATGTGTAATCAGTTTGGAACGGTATACTGGCCGGTTTGACCGGTTTACCGACCGGTTTACCAAGTGGGCCTTAATGGGCCGTCTCATTTTTTCCTTTTCTTTTTTGGTTTAACTTTAAATGCCCGAAAAATATGTTAAACGAACGAATTTTTGAAAAAATTTGATACTATTAGATTCGTCGCACCTTGAAGTATTTTTAGGAATTTTTCATTTTTTTTTGAAATTCAAATTTGAATTTTGAATTTGGGCCGGTTTGGTACCGGCCCAAACCGGAACCGGGCCGGTGTTACCGGTCAAACCGGACCGGTTCCCACCGGTTTTGTAAACCCTCGGTAGGAGACGGCCCTGGCTTCTACGAGTACAATGTTGTTCCCTACGTGAGCTTCTACACTCAAGGTAGGTGCAGTCCAACAACTTGCTTGTTAGTCTTTGTGGTTATGAATAACAAATGATGCCTCAGTCTGCTGCTGAATGCTGATGCTGCTTTCATTTCCTTTTCCTTGTGTTTTGTGTTTCTGTTCTGCAGCAGCAGCACTGGGAACGGCATCTGCAGATGAGGGATTTTAAATCAACAAGGAACGGAGCGCTCTCTACTTCGTTTGTCTTCCAGAGGAGTGGTCTGGGCCTCCGGCACCTCCATCGACACAGAGCACACCCTGCCTGCCATTCACCCCAACTCCCCAAGACACTGCTCCTCCTCTGTAATGTAATGCAGCCGTCTTGGTCTGCTGGCTACATCGTAGACGCTTCATTGATCACAGTAGCTTGCTGAGTCTACTGAGAGTCTGAGACGTTGCAGTGTGAATCAATGAGCATGTAATTGCCTCATAATCTTGTAAAGGCAAACTCTTGCTGAGTCATGCTCCACATTTCTCCAGTGGAATCTGCGAATGCTTACCACCATCTACTCTTCAGCAAATGCAAATGCTGTGGAAACCCCACCTTTTGCATTTTTTTTCTTTCTTTCTAACAAATTCGACCAAACACCAGTTCTGACTAGTGACTGGTTTATAACTAGTGTACCAACAGAGTAACACTGCTCTGTGGAGCATCATATCAAAACCATCTTGCAAAATATGAGCGACACTTGATCACTGATGGCAACAGCCACGGCACTAACTCACACCATTCAAGCAGTCGCTCAAGAGCAGATCCAAGGGTATAAGCTGAAATGCATTGAACCTTTCTATTACAAGCAGTTAGGTGATACATATGTGCTTCCTCTTGCGAGGAAAACAGCAGCGTACAAGCTTACATTACTAGACAATTCTAGCTTATAAATACTATCCTCAGTATGAGGAGCTGAAGTGATGTTAAATTAGATTGCATCATGGTGGGCGCTGATATTTTTTGGTCCCCTTGGATCTTAGACCTCCAGCAAACGAGCTTTCTCGTTTAGAATCGGCCCAGATCCTTCCCACAGCTCCCACAGCTCGTTCCTTAACCATGACAAGTACATGACAGGCCCCAGTGTCGATGGCACCTGAAGGCCATAAATTCTATCAGAAACTACATCAAGTGTGCTATAAGAGTGGAGCTGTAGCTTGTAAGGCCATGACTCAATGCTATGTGATGGGCGCGACCAAGTCAGAGAAGCAGAATTCAACAGAACAAAAAATGGTAGTGATTTCTCAAACCTGACTGTTTAACCAGGCAACACTTACCAGGTAGAGTAAGGCAGGCTGGGGAGATTGAGACAATATCCCAGCAGCTAATGCAGCTACCAAGCCTACACCATACCCTGTTAGGGCATGCCAGACATAGTTTTGCCGCTTTGAGGGAGACACATCTGATGGAATATTCGCATCTTTGTGCTTCCGGTTGTCGAAGAAGAGTACAAGGGCTAGAAGCATCCCTGGAATAGCCTACAGATGTCACGGCAAACACACGCACAACTGATTAAATCCAGATCATCATGAATATGGATAGGGGATAACTCGAGGCATGAGAAATACTAGTAATCATGCTGCTTTATCTGAAGAATTCTTCAAGGTGAATACACAAATAATGTTACCCAGCTCTCTTAAGTCTGAAATGAAAATTTTAGAGTAGAACAAGCAAATATGTAGGGTGGAAATTAGCTACAGAATTTGTACGGCAGTACACTACATCCTTGTACACCAATTTTTTTTTTTATCAAGCTGATTGAGGAGTGTGTGTAGCTTGGTGCCACGATAACCTAATTGCCAAAGTGGACAATGAACAAGTTCTAGCATTTCTATTGCCTTAAGTGATAACACTCACAAGTTCTTGCCATCTCTTCTTTACATGTTATATATGTGATTTTCATCCAGCATAAACATTCTTTACTAAGTTACCAATCACCATTATTTTGGTGATTAACTTATTCTGGAATGTAACATACACATAAGCAAGACAGATACTGTGTAGGCCAGCATAAGTTTTGATGTACTGAATACTGATAGCAAAATCATCAAAGCTACTTATCCTATGATGGACTTCAAGATGAAAGTTGAATCACAGAACTAACTGGAAAATCGAGGTATAAATAACTTACCATGTCTCCAAGGCCAAGCATCATGTAATCACCGGGACTACTTCCTGGAACAATCCCACCCAACAAATTTCTCGGAAAAACAAGCTTGACTGGAAGCTCCAGTTTCTTTGTAATTAACTGCAACCCTGGCAGACTAAGCTTGTTTGCTACTGTGTGAACAGGATTAGATGCCTTCTGAGTGGCAACAGAGACCATAACATTTGCTCCAAAGAACCTCTCTGAGAAGAACACCCAGAAAATATCGTACACAAACAAGCATACCAGAAGCAATGCACAAATCTTTATGTTGGGAAGCCTGACATGGCTGACAAATGCTATACATATGGAAATCCCCAGAACATTATTTAGCAACCAATGCCCTGAAACCAGCCAGGCTAACACTGTGGCTATGCAGAAGAGCATCAGCAAACCTTGCAACCGGGTAAACGACTTTGAACAACACCTGGACATGAATGGATCCATTAGATTGAATTGTGTCTTGAGGTAGGTAATGTATGGAGACAGGCAAAAGAACAGTGCCATTGCTGAGGCCACAGTGGTAAAAGCGGTCACGAGATGTGAGACAGATGAGAACAAGTAGAACATCAGCAACAGACTGCATGAGCTTGCAAGGGGAATCATTAGAGCCTGCGACCGATCCAATGTAATGGAAGCCTCTGAAAAATCCAAGTTCCTCTCCATCTCCTTGCCATAGTCTAGAGCACGCGATGCTGATGCATAGGCCACCGAAATGGCTGTGGCAATGAGAGCAAGTGATGCAGGCTCAAGCAAGTAGGTCAGCTTCCACAAGGATTCCATCCTATGGAAAAATCAATTTCAAAATTCAGCCCCTTGTTCTATGCTCTGACTAACCCAAGTATCTTCCACCTGCCATGCCAAAACTAATAAACAACGGCAAGTATCAAGGAAAGCTAAAACATATAAAGCTTGATTCATTCTTCCAATTCTTTAGTTGCTACGATCTTTGTTAATCGTTGTGTAAATTCGCTAAGGAAAACACTCCAGCAGCAGAAAGTCAACTAGAAAGATTGAAGTTTTTCAGCAACGATGACAACTATATTGGAAATTTAGCTTTGTGCGGGACAAAAATTGAGCATGGGGCCACGGGTGATGAGGTTTTAGTCAATTTCTTAGGAAAAAAAAAAGAAGCTGGAATGAGTGCTCCCGCACCTTGGGTAGTCCGATGGGGGGCCGAAAACTGAAACGGATCTGGCGCCGATTGAGGACGAAGAACCTGGTGGAACCACGAACAAATCCGCAGTTAACACGACAGGGCAAATGAAATACTTTGATTCGATTGCTCACACCCACAGGAAAAGGAGAAGGGAAGGAAGATCCCCAGGACAAAGCAAAGTACTGAAACAGGGGAATAAATCCTTCCTGGCAAGCCGGTGGCTGGGGTTCCTTACCAAGGGAAGAAGAAATCAATCCAAGCCTCCGTGGATCTCCCCGGCTTTCCGTGTCACGGCATGCAGTCTAGAGCGCTGAGACGAGGAAGGTCAGGCCTGGGACTGGGAGAGAGACTGGCGCAGTTGGGTGGAAGTAGGCGTGCGGGATGGCGGCGCAGTCAGGCGAGGAGGATCGGTCGGGGGTGGACGAGAGGCTGCCCTGGGGCCCCTGATGCTTTGGTGGAGAGGTGCGGCTCCTTTGCTGTGTCAGGCGACCGGCGAAAGCAGCCTCCAATCCACCTTCGGAGCACGAGAATCACGAGATGGAGGCGGCGCAGGGAGAGGGTCGGGCGGAAGGCAGGCGAGGAAACGGCCCTCGCTTACCAATGCGATTTTAGTTTATTTTTATCTAGAACTGGAATTTAGTTTCTTTATACTTGTATCTAAACAGGACCAAACAGCCTGACCTAACGATTTGGGAAGGGAAAGAGAGTGAGAAGAATTCCCCTAGCCTTTCGTTTTCTTTGACAAACTTAAATCTTTTTTGAGAAAGCCCAATTCAAATCTCAGCGTGCACAATTAGTATGTAGCAGACAGTGAGTGCGTGGGTTCATCCATAATTACATGATTATTTCCACGTTTTGTATGCAGTGTAATGGTTTTATGTATTCTAAACTGATGTTAAAAGATATTTCTCCTACTATTTTTTTTCAAGCTCAACTCATATTTTAAAGTTATAAATTATTAACACTTTTACAATTAAGTGAAATAATTATGTTCTCTTACTGATTTTGTCGGATTGACTGGTTATCTAAAACTAGTCATCATAGTGATGAATATTCTAGGCTAATATGGTATATTGGTCTCATGTTTTCATTTTTATTTCTTGCCAAGAAAGCTTGTTGATTTTTTTTTCTCCGTTCTACCTTTGATTCGATGATTCAATTCTTCCAACCAATTTTATTTGTCAATTCCAACACAAAGTCATGTGACATTCAAATGCTGCTATTTTCATTCAAAACATATTTTGTAAATATACTCCATACTGTGAGAATATAAATCGGCGGCAAAACTATATTTATCAAAACTTGAACTCTCTAATACAATAAATTCTTTCTAGTTTAAAGTAGATTTTCTATCTTAGTACGCGGAAGCCAAGTTTTGCATTTCATTATCTTATAACTATCTCTGATATTAAACTAGCTGATGTCAAATAGAAGACATTGGAAAGAGTAATTATTATATCTCATTTGTAGGAGTAATTATTATTGGATATAAGCAAGTGACGCCAAGTATAAAAATAAGGTAATAGCTTCTCTACGGATGGCCGTGCGGAAGGACTACAATATGGTCATCATGTGGCTTATTTACCATCGTGCATGCTTGTGACTATCCCAGCACCATGTGCTGATGGCTCTATTTTTCATTTCTCTCTCCCACGCTGACTTCACTACTATGTGCAGAGACAAGTACAATTAGATGACACATCAGATGCAATCACCGTGTTCGGCAGGTTGGAGCTGGAGGCTGGAGCTGGAGTGGTGTGAGAGAAAAATACTGTTACCTGGCTGGTGGCTGGAGGCTGGAGCTGGAGTATTGTGAGAGAGAAACACTGTAGAGCTGGAGGGCTGTATACCAGCCGAACACAGTGAATGTGGTTTCAAAACTTAATAATCATAAATTGAAGAGCAAGCATGCGAGTTAAAATCCGATTAGACTATTGTGTTCCTCTCAATGATACCTTCAAAATAAGATCCTACTTGCATATGTTTAGATGGCAACTTTTTCATGGTGGAAAATGCTATGCCTTTGTTCTAATATGCTTATGATTTTTCAAAAATATGCTTATGTGTTTGTAAAAGATTGCTTATTAAAGTTGGTTTGGGCAAATGAGTTTAGATAATGGTGTCCATGACCAGAAATGAGCACTAATGATATGATGGCATTATGACTGGATAATTAAGTGGAAAGAGTGAATATTTTGTACCAAAGACGTAGGCAATTTTGGTAAATAATATTATAAATTTTATTTGATTTATTGACGGCTTTTCATAGTTTGCTATAGGCAATTCTTTGCCTATTAAAGATATGGTTTCAAAATATGGACAGATTGGTCTTGTTTCGTTGATAAAAAATATAAGAATTATAATGGTGCAAACGGATCCCAAATCTGAAATATGATTCAGAAAATATAAGCACAATCTCTTCTTTCACGCATTCACACATATCCTATGGATGCCCGCAACTTTTTTTGTGGCTAAAAGTAGAAAAGATATATATTTGTTACATCAATACTTTTCTAAATTTGAATGTACCGTAAAAAAGGTTTAAAGTATGATCGACCGATCCTAAAAACTATAGAGGTAGATAATTTTTGTTTCACCTCCTCGACAACATTGCTCACAGAATAGAGGTAAGGCTATGTTTGGATGTCGATATTGGAGGGCATGATATTGAATTAGATCCAATGCCAAATCGACCATGGTATTGAAATAGATCACAATTCAAATTCAGTTGTTTAGATGACCTTTGAGGTTTGAATTGACTTTTGGAATCGTAGAAAGCAAACAAATTTGATTACTATTTGGATGTACACACATAAAATTTGCATTTGTTCAGGGATGGCAGAGGACCACCACTCTAAGACAAGCTCAACAATCCTCCCTACCGCCTGAGACGAAGATTTGATTACTATTTCTGATTCCGAATTCAAAATCATCCAAACAATCGTATTTGAAGCTAGCCTATATCAATTCCGAATTCCGAGATTTGTAGGATGGTGAGACATATGCTGCTCTAGTCAGAGAGTGAGGAAGCCGGATTTTGGACAAAAAGGACCTCGGTTTTCTAGAAATCGATATGTAAAGTAATTATATATTTATATGGGATTGGGATCGAGGCAAAAAAAAGAAGGAAAAAAAAACATGGGCGGCCCCTTGTCCCAGCTGTGTACTGCTCGTCGCCTTCCTAGCGCAATTCCTCCCCCTCCTCCCGCCGCCAACCGCCGCACGCACGCCCCGCCCGCCTCTCCACTTGTCTCTATCCATCCACGCATCCCCCGTCACCTACCTCACTCATCGCCACCCAAAACCCTAAACCCCATTCCGTACCTCGCCGCCGCCGCGATGCAGTCCCTGGCGCTCACCTCGCCCTCCCTCCCGGCGGCCGGCCCTGTCCCCGGCCGCCGCGGCCTCCAGCGCGTCCGCGCCACCGCCGTCTCCGACGAGCCCAAGCTCAACAAGTACAGCGCGCGCATCACCGAGCCCAAGTCGCAGGGCGCCTCGCAGGCCGTGCTCTACGGCGTCGGCCTCACCGACGCCGACCTCCGCAAGCCGCAGGTCGGGGTCTCCTCCGTGTGGTACGAGGGGAACACCTGCAACATGCACCTGCTCCGCCTCGCCGAGGCCGTCCGCGACGGCGTCCGCGAGGCCGGCATGGTCGGCTTCCGGTTCAACACCGTCGGGGTCAGCGACGCCATCTCCATGGGCACCCGAGGCATGTGCTACAGCCTCCAGTCGCGGGACCTCATCGCGGACAGCATCGAGACCGTCATGGGCGCGCAGCACTACGACGCCAACATCTCCATCCCCGGATGCGACAAGAACGTGAGCTCCTCTCTTCTTCTAGGATTCAGCAATATGTGTTCTGATGACTGAAATGTGCTCATACTTCAGATAGTTTAGTAGTACTAGGAGTGTACAAGTAAGATAAAGATGGTAGTTTTCATCATCCCTCCACTGAAGCTTTCAAGTGTTAAGAGTACCTGATGCCGGATCTTCACCAGCTTTACATTTTGATTTTGGTGGGTGTTAACTTTTGTGATGGAGATAGGGCTGGTGGCAGGTTGGTGATGCATGTTTAGGTTAGTGCTAGAGAGGGGGGAGAAAATTTGCAATAACAAACTGGACCTTTTCTTCTTTGCACTGTCCCCTTGGTAGAAAAATAACACCCCTGATGCAACAAAAATGTAATATTTGCTAAACAGAACATGAGCAGTCATATGTATTTGGTTAAATGTGTACCCTTTATGTTGTTTGATTGTGTTCTGGGTGATTAGGCATGCTCTTTTACTGCAAGTTTAGGAAAGTTTTAAGCTTTCTACCAAACGAGTCATACAATAATTATACACATTGTGATCTTAATTGCAGCTGGATTTAATGGTTATTTAGCTGGATCTAATGGTTATTGGCATTGCAGATGCCAGGTACGATAATGGCGATGGGACGGCTTAATCGGCCTAGTATCATGATATATGGTGGAACTATTAAGGTAATGATCTCTTGCTGTATTAGTGTACTTATTCAGAAATGCTCTGTTCGTCTATGGAATCTTTGCTTGGTTTGAATGTCTGAATGACAATTTTCATGGACTGAACCACTTTCGGGAACCTAGAATCGTGCTATGCACCCTTATAACTTAATAACTGATAGTTGCATGCGGAGTTTTTTATACTATAAATCTAGGTTAATGTGGCTGACACATCTGTGTTTTGGATCCTTAACCAGTGACACAATAATCTGTTAAATATATTTGATCTTATATTTGATCTTTGAATTGTTCTTTTACTGTCTATTTTCTGATGAAATTTATTTTCAATGCAGCCTGGTCACTTTCAGGGCAATTCTTTTGACATAGTATCTGCTTTCCAGGTATGTTTACCACCTTTTATCTGTTTAGCAACTGAAGTTCTTATATACATGTACTTAATCTACCTTTTAAATTAATTTTTGTGCAGTGCTACGGAGAATATGTCAGTGGATCAATCAGTGATGAGCAAAGAAAGAATGTGCTCCGCAATTCATGTCCAGGTGCAGGTGCATGTGGTGGTATGTACACAGCTAACACGATGGCATCGGCTATTGAGACTATGGGCATGAGCCTTCCATACAGGTGCAATTAATGTCTTAATGTTTAACCTGTTTGTTGTGAAGCAATAAATAATATTTTATTACATCAGTTTGTGTCATTTACATATATTAACTATTCTCAATCAATATTTCTTTGTGCTTTATGTACCAAAAGTTCTTCGACTCCTGCTGAAGACCCTCTAAAGCTAGAGGAATGCCGCCTTGCTGGGAAGTATCTTTTAGAATTGCTAAAGATGGACTTGAAGCCTAGGGACATTATCACCGAGAAGTCATTGCGTAATGCAATGGTCATTGTCATGGCTCTTGGTGGGTCAACTAATGCTGTCCTGCATTTGATTGCCATTGCTCGGTGGGTTATTGCCCTATTGTATCCCATGTGCTTATTTTCTTTGTAGGACAAAGCTCATTAGTTGTGTTCTTTCAGGTCTGTAGGTCTGCATTTGACTCTTGATGATTTTCAGAAGGTCAGTGACCAAGTTCCTTTCCTTGCGGACCTCAAGCCCAGTGGCAAATATGTCATGGAGGATTTGCATAAGGTAAATGCTTAATGCTACTAAGGTTTTAGTTTTGAGCATATGATAAATCCACCTTATGTTTCTGGTTCTACGTAAATATAAGGGCTTAAACCAAAAAAGTGAGAAAACCTAAAACCCAAAATTAATCAATGAACAAGTTTAAAAATAAGCCACATGTTACAGATTGGTGGGACACCTGCAGTAATTCATTATCTTCTGGAGCAAGGTCTTCTTGACGGGGATTGCATGACTGGTGAGTACAGTCAATAATCATATGTGATGTAAAATAGGAGCTATTTTTTTGGTAATGACATTGTATTTCTTTTTTTTTCCTGATAGTCACTGGGAAAACTCTAGCTGAAAATGCTAAAATCTTCCCTCCTCTTTCTGAAGGGCAGGTAAAGCTCAATTCTGCCCAATTTTGATATTTCAGATTTATTCTTTAATGATAATGTTTACATTTTCCATTGACACGCAGCAAATTATTCGGCCTCTGGACAATCCTATCAAATCAACTGGCCATATACAAATACTTTATGGCAATCTTGCACCAGAAGGCTCTGTAGCAAAAATCACTGGCAAAGAGGGACTGTTTTTCTCAGGTGACTTATTCCTTCCATCATCAACCTTTAATGGCCTCTATATGTGTGTGGAATTTAACTGTTGCTTGGTAAAATGTCAGGCCCAGCTTTAGTTTTTGAGGGTGAAGAAGCCATGATAACAGCTATCTCAGAAAACCCTGCAACCTTTAAGGTACCACTGTTGTATTCTTCTATTAAGGCGCACAAAATTGCCCTTCTCATGGCTTGCTTGTGGGATATTCTTATTTCCTTGGAGCAACTCTTGTTCTTATGGCAAATTATTTTATTGCAATGCTACTAACAACAGGGAAAAGTAGTGGTGATCCGTGGAGAAGGACCAAAAGGTGGGCCAGGGATGCCTGAAATGTTGACCCCAACAAGTGCAATAATGGGCGCTGGCCTTGGAAAGGTACAACATAGCTCAACCTGGCATTTGTGAGCCATTGTACTTGTGTTTCTATCTGTCACCTGGTTCAGCTCTATGCTTTTATGAATTGTGTATAATACTTGGTAATGTGGAGAAAAATACTGCATATTCCTGTGATATGCTGAATAATTCTGAAGTGCTTCTGTACAGCTGCCAAATTGTTTAAATTTCAAAGCAACAAACATCCTTCATTGTTAATAAACACAATACTGGGGATTAGATTTCCTTACAATAAATATCAGCTTTGACTTGTTCTTTGCTTCTTTGATGCCTAGCTGCATGTGCGCCATGCAGTTATTTTTCTTTCTTCAGGTCAGTCATTCCTCGTGGCACTTTAATGTTGATCACCTTTAATTTTTCTGTTCAACCTTCGTTTAGGAGTGCGCCCTGCTGACGGATGGTAGATTTTCTGGAGGGTCACATGGATTTGTTGTTGGCCACATATGTCCTGAAGCACAGGTACTGTGTTGCAGCACCAAACCAATGGCACTAGTCCAATGGCTCTTCAATAGCAGTTTGAGTTATTTTCCTAGCAACATTAAAAGATAAGGGGGGAAAAATTAGCAGCAGAATGTATTTGTTGTTCACAAAGGTGCTATTTTTCAGGAAGGTGGCCCGATTGGTCTTGTCCAGAATGGTGATTTGATAACAATTGATGTTGTTAAGAGGGCCATTGATGTCGATCTGACCGAAGCACAGCTTGAAGAAAGACGGAGGAAATGGAGCCCACCATCATACAAGGCCACCTGTGGAGCCCTTTGGAAGGTACTCTGTCTTGAGCATTGTCTGTCCTATTGTGGCATATGTAGTAATCGTTGGCTCTATACTGAATATGGGTCTTCCTCCGTCTCTTGTTTCAGTACATAAAGCTGGTGGCCCCGGCGTCGAGAGGATGCGTCACCGATGAGTAGGGCGTGTTCCATGGTGTTAGTAGGTTGTGCACATCATGTGTTGCGAGGCAAAGACTGATTATGTCAGGAACAATATTCCTGTGAGTGATTCATGGTTGGCTAGGCTTGAGTGTGGTCGCCTAACAATAAAACGTCAGTTTCCAGGAGGGTGGCAAAGCTGAGGAAGCTGCTGAATAATGGAGTGTTCTTGGTTTGTTGGAGGCAGCTAGTGGGTAATTTAGCTTCAGATCCTTTCTGTACACTGTACTACCTTGTACACAGACACATATACAATCATGTGGATTGTTCTTGGGTCAGCTACTGCCTACTTGAGACTTCTTGAGCATCTGGTGCACTGACATCTTGGCTGAGGCTCCCGAAATCGTCCTGTATCTCTTGTCACCGGGAAGCGGCTAAAATGTTCTTGGAATTGTTTACATGTAGATGGTTTGCTAGTGCTGCCACAAATCTCATAATAATCTTTTTATAGTACAGCCTAGTAAGATGAGCATCGTACATAATGGCTTGTGCTTGTCAGTTGCGTGATCTCTACTCTGCCACCTGCATGCAATACTTGAGGAACGAAAAAAGATTGTTCAAACCTCTCCTCCATTCAAATCTATCAACAAGTTTGCACAAACGGTGAGTTTATAAAAAAAAAAAGTTTTCTATGGGCCGCACGGTTTACAGTTACATTTGCACGGCTAGACCGGCCCAAAATTGGACGTAGCCCATAGCCCACAGCCCACCACACTTCTCCTACCTCCCGGTCCCGGCTAGAGTCCGTCTCATCGGCTCCTCGCCTCCCTACCCACCGCCGCCGCCACCGCCCTTGGCTACTCCCCGATCGCTGCGTCAACCGTCAGCGATGGCGACAGAGACGCCGCAGCCGGAGAAGAAGAAGGCGCCGCTCCCCAAGGTGGTCACGCTCAACAAGGCCCTCAAGCTGGTGAGCTCCGCCTATTCGGATCCTCGATTCCTTCTCCTTTTCCTTCCTTCTGGGGCGTGGTTCCCTCCTTCAGTGGTGTTCCATGGCTCGATAGGTTTTGTAGACGCTGCCACTAACCTGTTGGACGCAATTGAATTGGGGAGAAAGATTGAAATTACACATCCACGATTGTTACTCACTGCTGCTTCCCATTTGCGCCCTATTCGTACTTAGATGCTGTCATGCTGCATCAGGTTAGTGTTCAAGCTGCAGCCCCGCAGTTTCAATATACAGAAGAAGCAGGTATTGAAATTGAAGCGTTTTTAACTGCATCAAGAGGTCTGCACGGTCAATAATACTCTATTGGATCCCATTTAGTCATAGTTTTTTTTCTTTTTTTTTGAACGGCGTCGGGGGGGGGGGGGGGGGTTGAGAAACCCCACCTACTATTCATTGAATTGTAAGGTTGTTACAAAGTTTAACCTCGGCATTCCGAGGGGTGAGAAGTACATGAGAGGGTTAGAGAGCAGCAAAGAGAGAAACTAGGTAATACAGCCCGCCATCCACTCAATGAATAGTTGTGGGTCTTGTTTAATCAAATGCTTTCAACTATGCAAGGTCTGATTGTCACATGCCCTTTGCACTCTCCACCGTGTTATTTCCCTCCCTACTTACCCATGCCATAAATCATTGTCAGGCTCAGACATGGGTGGACAAAATGACTGCATCGGAGCCAGATGAACCCCATGACAAGGATTTTGAGGGCAGGCCATCCAGGTATATAGATAGTTTTCTTTTTTGCATTCCTTTATAATTTGTACTATATAACTGCAAACGTTTTACAGGCTTGGTCTTGGTGCTAAAGTGGCACCTGGTGTCAAGCGTGCGGCACCCATTAACCCAGTTGAGAGAAAGTTGCTTGGGAAGGTGAATGCTCAGAAGAGAAAGGCCTTGGAGGATGAGAATAGAACTGCTAAGAAGGCGAATGAGTCTAGTGATGATGATAGTGATGAGCCTGAAAGCAGAACCAGTGCCTTTAACAAGAAGAGGACATTGCCTTCAGTTACTTGTACATCTTTAGGGAAGAAGGCAAAGTGACAAGTTGTATTCAGAGACTATGGGAGTGATATGCTTGTTCTCTGGTTGGAGGCTCTTACTAACTCCCAGATTGATGCTATTGTCATGGTCGTAATATACCCTCCCATTGTCTAGTATGTGATTTCTGAATGTAAAGGGATAGCTGTGCTGTTATTGTTAATTGCCAATTCAGAAATTGACATATTGTTTGTTCAAAGGTAAATACGCTGTGATGCTCGTTTGATTATTTTTCCACCGATTCAAATGTCATGCCTGCTCAAATCTCTTAGATTTTCATCTACCATGTTGGTTCATATGTTTCTTTGTTGTATAATAAAAAATCCGTGTAATCATTTCTCAAGAACAGCTGATGTTCTGATTAAGGTGCCTTTGCTGTTATGATTGTTTCAAGAACAATATTTTTAAGCTTATGCATAATGTTATATCATAATTGCATGGAAATATCTCGTCTGCATTTATTTCATTATTAATCCTATACAGAAACAAATGATGGATGATGGGGATGGGTCTGTACCACCTTGATGCACTAGCGCCACAGCTGGAGTATATGTGCTTGTGATGTAATCAGTGAGCAGATGGGCCAAACCCAATACTCACCATTATACCAGCAGTCAAGAAATGCATCCTCATACACTACAAAGTAAGTTCAGTTAACAAGAAGAGATGATATTTATGATTTTTGGGGCCCTCCATGGAAGTAGGAAAGGCACCTCAAAAATAGGCGTATGCTGCCATTTGCAGCGTGCACACGGTATTTCTTCTTTAGCAAAAGATGAAAGAATAGTTCACTGTGTTAGCACCGGGCAGCTGCGTGCTTTCAAGTGGGTCTCCCTGCCTCCCCACTTATCCACGCAGCTGGATCTTCACCCGAAACTAAGGGTTTTTTAGGGAGGGCTCCAGCTCTGGCTCTGCTCTTCCGGGGGAGAGCCGGAGCCTGGAGCAGATGTGGTATTACTATGTGTCGGCCTCTGAGTGATTCTGAAACAGTGAAACCACCCTTTCCTTTTTCACTTTGACCAGCCATACGGATCACTTTGATTTTTTTTTCATGCTTTGCTCCATGAAAATGAGCTTTGGTTCCTGGACTTAATTTTCTGCCTCCCTGAAAGCAACATGGATGACTTGTGACTGGTTGTGATTGACCACCACAAAGTCAGACTTGTCAGCTTCCACCTTTTGCAATTTAAAATGATGCTGACTGATGCCAAAGAGCAAAGATGACACGCGACAAGGTCTTTAAGTTTGGATCTGGTCATGATATTGTTGCTCTGGATTATATTCTTGCATTTGCTACCGCAACTGTGAAGCTCTGGATTATATTCTTGCATTGCTGCTGAAATTATAAACACACTGTTGGTGGGTTTGAATTTTTTTTTGCAATATTTAAATTTTCAGACTTCTATGAGTTACTAGCTCTCTTGCCCCCTCCCCCCACCACTATTGTCTTGTGCTATCATTTATCCCTTCCTACACACCCTTTAGTTTTCAGTAAATTAGCTGGCGATGAGAACTGATGCGAATTTAGAGGAAATATAAGTAGTGGAGGGATTGATAAAAGCATCCTTGTGCTGCCCCCAATTCGGTTTCAAATCCATGGTGGCGTGCTGGAGATCCTCCATCAGGACATATTGGACTTTGGTTGGTTTGGGAGCAGGGAGATGAATGCGGGCCGCACAGCATGGACCGTCCCCCATGGATAAGGCTGAGGAGATCACTAATTAATTGATTACACCTACCTATTTGTAAATTCAAAGTCATGCAAGGAGAAAAAAGGTAACGGCAATAATTTACATGTCACTGCATGCGACAAAGGCAGAAAACGTGAAACGTTGTTGAATTTTGGCTCGTCCATGACAGTAATTCCAATTGTGGAGCAAAATATCGAGGAGATCCTCCAGATTCAGCAACCAACTAAAGCAAACCATACTAATATCGCCAGACCAAGATTCCAGTCCAGACCAAGTAAGTTCAATTCATCGCATAACTACAGGGGCTAACACCGAAAATTCGCCCACATTGTCTGCAAAACTCCTGATACACAGAGTCACAATGTGGGTGGCAAGTACTGTGTCAGCAGATCTGCTATTGTCTGAAAAAAAAAAGAGAATGCAATCAGTAACACCAGCATTTTTATCACCATATTTAGCACTTTAGTCACGAAGCTACCTTTTAGCCTTAGGACGACCAAGTATTTTTAATACAACATTCGGGGATTCCACTACTTTCTTTAATAAATAGAATTCATCAACCTTCTTCAGATCTTCACAAATACTGTATTTAGAAAAAAGTAATCACAAAAATAAGCAATAACTAAGTCTATCATGAAAATACAGCTCTACGATGTAATTTACTCAAATACTTCCATAATTCTTAGCCATATTTCCCTTCATCGTTTGTCCAGTAAATCTTAGGCTCCGTTTGGATGTCGATATTGGAGACCTTGGTATTGAATTGAGTTGAATACCAAATCGGACTGGCAATGGAAATGGACTGAAATACCAAAGCTGTTGTTTGGGTGGTCATAGAATTGCCCGGGCTTCGCAGACAGAGGAGATGAGCCGCGCCGGCCGGGCGTCGCCGGCGAGGAGAGGAACGGCGTGGCTGGGATTCGCAGGCGGAGGAGAGGAGAGGTGCTGGCTGGAGCTACGCCGACGGAGGAGATGAGCCGGGCCACGCCCGCGGGGGAGATGAGCAGCGCTCGCAGAAGCCTGCGCCCGAGCCGCTGCTCTGGTTCCCGTCCGCGCCGCCCACGGGAGTCAAGCCGACCTGTGGAAGACGCCGCCGCTCGGTGCAGATCTGGGATGCCGGAGTGGGAGGCGGCCGTGTTGCGGTGGTGGCGTCCGCGGCCTGCCGGGGAGGGCGCCGGCGGCCGCGTCCTCGCTGGACTCTGGCCCCACGCGACGCCGACGAGGAGGCGCGACCGCGCGAATAGGCGGGGGCGGCACCCACAGCATGCCGGGGAGGCCGGCCCAACGCCGGCGAGGAGGCGAGGGCATCCGCCCATGGGAGTCGCGCAGTCCGCCTGCTGGTATCCGTCCGCTGCCGCCCTGGCTCGGGTCCGCGCCGCGCCTTCGGAGTGGAGCCGCCGCTGCCTTGGGGTCCCGCGCTTGGAGGTCCGCTGCCGCCCTGGCATAGGAGCTCAGGGGAGAGGAGCGCGCGCGGAGGGAGCAAGGAGGCCGGGTCGTCAATGCAGCGCAATACGGAGGCCAAGAGGTCCAAATTTGAGGGAGGTGGTGGAGCGGTACCCAGAATACCGCTTGGCATTGGGTCCAGTTTCCAATTCCAATTCCCAAATCATCCAAACAGCTGGCATTGAGTGTATCTAATGCCAATTCCGAATTCCAGGCTTCAATGCATACATCCAAACGGGGCCTTAGGCATATTTTACTTCCCCATGCATACATTTGTTGTTATATTTTACTTCCTCATGCATACATTTGTTGTTTGTGTCAGTAGTACCACTATTAACTATCCATGTTAGCACACCATACTTCCATGATTGTTGCTTCATCTTCCTTTCCGGGAATTCCTAATGAGAGCATGCACATCAGGTAAACACTTTGACTTTAGGCAACAGAGTCTCTTTTAAGTGGCTCCTTGGTACCAGTGGTCAATAGAGATTGCCTAACAATTCTGGACACAGGGAGTATGTTTATGGGATAATGCCAGTGGTTCATTAAATGATATGATAAAATCATATGGCACATAAAACAGTGGCTTATGTGAAGCAAAGGCTGCCACTGCACCTTCAAAGTAATGATTAGTGCAACCATTATTTTTAAACCTAAAAAAATGAAATGCGTAACGTACAATAGATCACAACTTATATACTACTAAGTACTTAGAAACTGGAAGACTAACATTTAAAAGGGAACTCAAACCTTTATTCACAACTCAACTTGATACAACACGAGATGACACTTACACTCTTTATGTGGCTATCCTACCATGACACCACTACATTATGTCAACCTTGTCATCTCCTACTTGAGACCTCTTATGCCATGGTATGGCAAGGTGGAGGGGGACACCCCTATTTATAGGACTTCATGGTTCATATGGTGTTACCATATGTCCACCTTCTACACTCTTCTATATTTATTTTTTTCCATCTTTCTCCTATCATACAAATATATTTCCTCTAGAGAATTCTACACTTCACCATGAAGCATGATAACTATTACTCATACTTGCTCTCCACTCTTCTAGAACCTTCTTACCTTGGCATGATCTTATCCTCATGCATTGCAAAGTTAGTTTCTTGTATTTTTCACAATCTTCTAGAATGTTTCAAATATGCATTGCATATTTCAACAAGATTGGTCAGAAGACCACATTCACAAAACGAGAATCACGGGCACACAGATCGTAGTATCTATCTATCTGTATCAGCCACCAACAAGACAAACAAACATAATCCTTTCCTCGATGGAGTGGCTCCATCATTAATAACAGTGTTTCATGGGGTTCCCCTCCTCCTCCTTCGTTCGTCATCAGAGGGTCGGTCAATCTCCTCTCCTCCATTCGCGCATCTTGCTTTCCTTGCAGACAGGCAAACGCGAGGCCATCACACACCACGATGACATGACATGCATCTTGCTTCCCAGAGCCAGCCGACAATTTCCAAACTACCATCACATTTCTTTAATTAGACACTACTACGCTACCCAAATGTATACTACGCTTGTTTCCCTTTAATTTCAAACGCCTGTTTCTTTCATTCCTTCGTTTTCAGGTTGAGAGCGAGGGGCGCCTCCCTTCCATCGATCTCCATTTGGCAGCCACGCACGCCCCTCTCCATCCATCACATTGAACATTGAAGTTGCAGGACACCCATGCATCTCTACTTAAAATCCAAGCTACAGGGACGGCGATGACCCACATATGCATGCGTCTTCGTTGCTGTGGTAGGAACATGATCCATGCATGATCATATCCCTAGCAGATCGATACCTTCTTCTCTTCTTCCTTGTGCCTGCTTCCTTCATTAATTCATCCCCCCTTCCTCTTCTGTCTTATCCGGATTTGGTGGTTTCATGGAATAATCTCCCACCGGCATGCCTCTGATGCACTAACAGGTTATTATTCAGCTTCAATGGATGATTAGTTGTTGATCTTCTTTCTTGGCTATACAAAATAAGAACAGAAGGAAAAAGGTAGAAACATCTTTTCTCTTCCCTCCATGCAAGTTCCATGGGTTCAAAAAATAATCAGTAAGATTATATTATCTCTCCTTTCCAGTTCCTCTTTCCAAACTTTGTTAGAGCAAAGGATGGGAATGCCGATCCAAGATGTAATACAGAGTACTCCATCAACTCCACCGATTAGTTCTTGACTTCACAAAATTATGTCTCTTTCTGTAGTCGATGATGATAAGAAAAATCCATTATGTTCAGAAAAATAAGAAAAATCCATTCCCTAATTAATCTTGGAAAGTTGAAGCTTGACATATAGTACTAGTTAAGGAATGGCAATGATTGCTAACTTAAATAAAAAAGCAAAAATAGAGTTTTTGCATGTTATAAAAGTAATGTATAAATTTATTCAAGTTCAGACAATTGTGTTGGGTTTTCAGTTGACTTGAAAGAGTCTCCAGAGCGGTCATCAATGGCTTCCCCATCAGCATCATCCTCATCCTTCTTCAAAAGTCTTTCCGGTATCTATGTTTTCCATCTTGCTCCATTACTTACAATATTCTACACTCAATCATTATTTACTTTGGAATTTTCATGTGTTCCTCAACTCTTTTGACCCTGTATTATCAGCATAATTTCCCTTTCCCTTTTGTAACTTCATCTTGTTCCAAATAGAAAGCAGAAGTTTGAAGTTCAGTGGTTTCAGTTCTCCAGCAACAAGTAGTACCCATATAGAAGCTTTCAGGTGAGAAATTTGTCAGAAATAAAGCCACTAATTTGCAAATCCCTAATCTTTTCAAATAATTTCATTATATGTCACACATAACCTAAAATTTAGATTTTCTCTGTTCTTGCTCTGCTTTTCATAGGGTATTTGCAGCCACATGGAACGTAGCTGGAAAAACTCCAGAAAAGGATCTGAATCTGAATGATTTCCTGCCTTCTGATGACTACTCGGACATTTATGTATTAGGGTATGCACAAACTTAATCATCATAGAATTATACAAGTATATTTGCTAGCGTCTTATCATATAGCTAAACATTTTAGTCCGTTTTCATAATGCACAGTTTCAAACAGCACATTATTTGACACGTTTCCTTTTGGGCTTAAATTGTTGTCATTTTCGTATATCCCTCACCACAAGAGATTTCAGCACATTTGCTACACTTGGGGATGCCTATCATGCAAATTAATGACACATTTTTTCTTGTGGTGTCCTAATCTACTGGCAGTTACATAGCAGCTAACATTATCAGCTGCCTGTTCATTAAACTAACATGGTCCACAAAAATCAAACGCCATTTCCATTGGTAACTCGATCAATATACTAATGTAAGATCTAGAAAAATAGCACATGTAATCCATGGGCCAAGTATCGTTAACCTCAGTTACTTAATTTGAAGTTTGAATTCCCACCATTATTGTTGCAATGCAGATTCCATCAAGTCGTCCCCCTCAACGCCGGCAACGTCCTGGTGATCGAGGACAACCAGCCGGCGGCGAGATGGCTCTCCCTCATCAACCAGGCTCTGAACCGCCGTTTCTGAAGCTGCGGCGAACTGCTCGTTCAGCCGATCCGTGAACACGACGCCGCCCTCCGGCTCCCCGGTGTCCGCTCTCGCCACGCCCAGCTCCAGCCCGCTCGACCCGTCGCTGTTCCACAAGTCCTCCAACAGGGAGATCCGGGGAGGGCGACGCGTCGACGTCGGAAGAGGAGGACGACGAGGTCAGGACCAGCAGCTTCGCGGCGTCCGACGTGAGGAGCCCGGCCCTGGCTGCGGCGGCGAGCCGGCGGGAGCGGTACCGCCTGGTGGCGTGCAAGCAGATGGCGACGGTGTGGGTGCGGCGGGAGCTGGTGGCGCACGTCGGCCAATGGGCTACCTCGGCAACAAGGGCTGCATGACTGCATCTCCGTGAGCATGTCGCTGCACCAGACCAGCCTCTGCATGCTTCGTGTGCAGCCACCTCGCCTCCGCCGCAATTCCGACGTCGTCGAGATCCTCAAGAACACGCAGTTCTGCCGCCTCTGCAAGCGATCCGGCCGCAGGATCCCCGAGAGAATCCTCGATCACGAGTAATTAACTTTCTCACACACTACTCTCTGTGCATACATACACTTGATTCGATGCCAGAAACTCATTCAGAAATGCTAACAGACAATGGTTGCAGCCGTGTGATCTGAATTACCGGATTGCCCTGAGCTACTCGGAGGCCAAGAAGCTCGTCGAGGCCAACGACTGGGGTTCCCTCTTCGAGAAGGATCAGGTAACTGACCAAATGTATTGCAGTTTGCAGTCACTTATTTTCGAAAATAGCCCAAACAGTTTCAACATATGGAAAAATAACTTCATGGATGAATGTCTCAATCAAGCTCATAGAATGAAGGAGTCCCTTAAAGTTCCTTTCCTCTCTTGGTTCAACTCACTTGTGTAGCTTTCCTGTATCTAAAGCTCCACCTTGTAGTCTCTCTGCCTTCTTTGTACAGCCTAGCTAGAGTTTGTAAGTAGCTCTTGTGTCCTGATGTGACTATCTTTTTTATTTAATAAATTTTCTCACAGTGGGGGACTCCCTCGCTGTGTTTCTGTCAGAGCTCTGCAAGTGTTCATTTGGTGTTCTGAACCGAGCAGCTAAAGACTGAAAGGGAGAACGGAGATTTCAGAGGGTGGAATGAGGGCAAGATCTTCTTTGCTCCGACATAAAAGTACTCCTGAAATTCCGACAGTTATGCAGGGGAGGACGTCACGTCGAAGAAGAAGCGGAGAACACCAGCATGGTAAGGCTGCATTCCAAATGCAATGCCAATATAGTTTCTGAACATGAATACTTGCAGACACAGTAATTCAGTTCCCAATACCCCGTTTCAATGCAGAGTAGTTTTCCCCCCCTGAAACTTTTGTTGGGGCAACTGAATGCTCAGTGCGACAACAACTAAAACATGTGTTTTCTTTTTGCAGGTGTGACCGGATCCTTTGGCATGGTGAAGGGATAGTGCAACTGTCCTACATCCGGGGGGAATCCAAATTTTCAGACCATCGCCCCGTCTGCAGTGTGTTCATTGTTGAGATTGCGGTTCTCGACAGCAAACTTATCAAGGTTGCATCGGGTCCTAACATGAAAGTCGGAAGAACTCCTAATTGCCCACCAAGTAGCAGATGATAACACAGCATTTGCTCAAGTTCATACACCACACACACATGGTCATTCAGGCTTGGAGCACTAACTTCAAATATTGTGTACACTACTGAACGTAGGTAACTAATGAGAAGCATGTCCTGAAGTGCTTCCTAGCTGGCTAGATGCACTCTGGGCTAACTGAAGCTCCACATATTTGTTGTTTCGTTGTTATTTCAGCAATCAATATTTTTACCTTCTGCATCGGTTGGAAACCAAAGGGTTCCCAAGACCATGTATGTATCTACGGCTGATATCAGACCTTGGACTTTATGGACATTGGACAATGATTAATTTGATTAGTTGGCAAGGTTGAGGGGGCTAGTAGCATAGCGTTTGCAACTTCAGTTCTCCAAAACGCATAGTCATGTGCATCTTTGTATTCTGTTCCATACATGACTGTCAAATTGTAAATCAAAACTCGGCCGGGTGGGGAAAGACCGCCCCACCGGTATTAACTTAAGAAGAAACCTCGGCTTCCCCGACCGAGAAAATCCCCGAACCCTGGCCCCGCCCTGACACTGGGAGACGTAACTCTTAGGAACTGTGCCTGGGCCATGTAAGGGTCCTCAGGCCGACCTAAGCCATCTCACAACCAGTGCTTTGGCACACGGGGCCAGCGAGGGGATTTTTTTACCCTCAGCCTGAAATTCGCTCCCACAGAGAGTCGAACTCAGGACCTGAGGGGTGCCGCTGGAGTGACTAACCAACTGGGCTAGTATCCTTTGGCACTGTCAAATTGTAAATCAATAGAAGCATGAAAAGGCTCTCATTGGGCCTTTGTTATTTTTTTTTCATTCTGCAAACTTGATGCTGACTCAAAATCAGAAAAAAAAGGGTGTAACCTCAGGACACACAGACATACCGATTTCCTTCAAGACTGACATAGTACACATATTTCCTTTTCGAAAAAAACAAATATTTGAACAAACATGCATGATAAGAGTATGACAATAATACAATTCAAATCGGTTTACTCCTTGAGGAGAGAATTCCTTCAATCATGGTCAGTCAGAGTCCTCATTCCCTTCTCTCGGCATTCTATGCTGCAGAAAGCACTCTCACCCCTGCAGCATCAAGAAGTTAAACTGGGCGGTGGGGAAAAGTCTCGAAGCTAAGGAGAAATAGACTTAAGTTTAATAGCAGCCTTTCCAAGAATGGTGTAAGAATTCATCAATTTGTTAAACAACAATAATTCCTTCTTATACAGAAACACAAGTTTTCTTATGAGAAACAACTCTATCAAACCTCCTTGCATAAATGGAACATTGGAAAAGAACTAAAAGGTACCAACAGCATATCAAAGCCTAACTTGATTGAAACCTAGCATAACATTTAGCAATGAGAAACAAAAGGCTGCATAACTCAACAGATCTATAGCTACCAAGCAAAGACAAGAAACGTACTTGTAAATGTAGATATCGGCCTCTGGGACAAGTGCACGGTTACATGAACCACAATACTGCAGAAAATGGAGCGGTTGCATCTGCATGATTGGAGATGGCTGTGAATGAACACATATGCCAGTCTTAGTGTAGGTGACTGATCTGGGTTGTTCAAGCATAAGCACCCTAATGCCAAGCTATAGTGCACCTATGCAGTAGCAGTTATCACTGCAGAGGATATAGTTCCATTCCCTAGATATGCATTATTATGCAGGGGCTAACAAAACGGAGCTGATAATTTTGTTTCTTGAAGGGAACTTCATGACTGGATGGACTTGTTCGCTGTGCTGGTGTTGGAGGCTGCTGCTGGAGTGGTGTGAGAGAAAAACACTGCTGGCTGGTGGCTGGAGGCTGCTGCTGGAGTGGTGTGAGAGGAAAATACTGTTGGCTGATGCTGGAGCAGAATAGCAGAACAGGGTCGATATAATTGACCATTTCTTCCAACTTTTGTTGGTTGATAATTGTTATCACTCTAATAATTGGGAAGTGACAAGTTCTTTTCAATAGATAAGAGAAAGATAGAATCTCACTATCAACACATAACAATCAGCATTGATAGGTCTTTTAGATGTCATTCTAATCCACCGTTTTGATTCTTTCCTTTCTTATGTCACAAAACGACAAGGCACCGAGACGTCCAAACTTCACCAATCAAAAAAAAAATCCTACATAAATACGTTATCCTCCTACGTAGGAGTATTTGGCATTAGCATATGTTGTTAATGGCTAGGAAATCTAGAGTTTGTTGGTTGCAGAATGCAGATGATTCAATTGCTTATGCCATGGTTGATAGTCTGAATTTGAATTCACCAGGTAAGTAAACATCTATGCAAAACTCGAACAACTCGAACGCATTGGATTGAAAACGAACGGGCGAGATGAGACTCACCAGGAGACGACCCTTTTGCTCCCATCTCCACTGGGGATGTAGTTACAACAATCTTTATCCCCACCGCCCAACCGACCGAGCCGGATCCGATGGCGAGCGGCGGCGCGTACCCCGTGCAGCTCCTCCACCGCGCAAGCGGCGGCGAATGGCGCAACCTCGGCGCCGCCTACGCCGCGGTGACGTTCCTCCGGCCGCAGGGTCAGTCCCTGGTCCTGTACGCCGGTCCCGCCGACGCCGGCGGGCCTCATCAGCGCATCGTGTTCGCGTACCCGATCCTCCCCGGCGACGCCTTCGAGCGGCTGGACGGCGCGACGCTATCCTGGGCGGAGCCCGAATCCGGGGACGAGTTCGCGCTCTGCTTCCTCGACGACGCCGCGTGCGCCGCCGTCTGCGGCGCCATCGCCCCGGCGGTGAGGAGCCCCGCGGTGGACGATATCGCGGAGACGCTGGCGGGGCTGCGCGTCGCGAGGGAGGAAGGCGCGCCGGCGCCCAGCGGAGGCGACATCGCCGCGCGGCTCGCGGCGCTCAGCATCGGCCGCCCATGACCCGGCCGGGATCGAGATTTTTGTGTTGCCATCTTGAAATTAATCAGCTAGGTTTCAGTTAGTTCTTCGTCATCTTCAGACTCCAGTCTTTTTCTTAAGCTGATTCCTTTGGTTAAGCTGTACATATATGACTTCTACAATGGCAATAACCTATTAGCAACTCCAAGAGTCTCTGTAAAAAAAATTGAATAGCAAAAAAAAAAGCAAAACTAGAGTTAAAACTGAATCCAACAGTGTCTCCATTTTCCTCTCCAAGCTCTCCATTTTCCTCTCCTAGCGCCACTCTCCTTTGCTAGGCAAATACACCTAGCCACTCTCACTGGCCATCCCCCGCTAGTCTGTTGGAGTGTATCCGAATATAAAGAGAGAATCTTGATCAGATGGATAGCTAAATGAGAATATGGATAGCGAGATTTGACTAGACTCTTGAAGTTGCTCTAACAACGCCAGTGCTACCATGTTTCTACTAAATCATTTGCAACATTTCCTTTGAAGGTTTAAGCTGTTGCTTTCTGAAATGCTTTTAGTAATCCAACAATCTTAAGTACCATATCCTCCGAACACAACTATCACCAGCACGTAGATACGCAACCAGAAAGAGGGGGAATAAAGATCACGATGCTGGCCAAAAACTTCATAATATATTAGTCTTAGCATTTTCAACTCGAAAATGGAGCCTTGATCCAACATCAATGTCAGCAATGCATGATGCCACATTGCACCAGCCACCAGCGACCAACTAGTTATTGGTGTGAATAAGATCTGGATGCTAACCATTCCCTTCTGCGGAGAATATCCTGAACCTAGATTTTATCAGCAACAACATCAGCAGTGTAATCGTTGCCAGTTTGTTCCTTCACCCTGAATCACCTGATGAGCGAGCTTCCTCACATTTGATGTATCTATCCACCTGTGTCGCACGACACAACGCATCTTTAAAAATTTTCTTATCAGAAAAAGCATCAAAATCACTACACAAGCATACTAGAAGTCCAGTGGCATCCCGAACATATCATTGATCTCTGCCATGACATCACGAGTGGTGATTGTGGGCTCAAATAGACAATTCTCAGCATCAGATTTACAGGGGTTTTTCTGATTGGCTTTGCTGGTGGGGTTCTCTTGTATGTCATCATCAGCTAATATGGAGAAACCGGAAACTGGAGTCAGTTTTCTAACTGACAGTGCATTGGTTTTCCTCTTTGTTCTCTCACCCTTGAAGTTCAATGGTCTACCAAACATGTTGTTTATATCATCCATAGCCTCCTTCAGATTGATAGTTGGTTCCAGGGGCGGATCCAGCTGGGGGGCTGGGGGGCTCGAGCCCCCCCCCCCCCCCCCCAGCCCCCCGGAAACTCCATTGGAGCCCCCCCTTGATTTTTTCCCCTGCCATTGAAGAAAGCTCAATGTTGAAGATGAACAGTGTGTAGTTGAGCCCCCCCCTCCCTTTCTAGTCTGGATCCGCCACTGGTTGGTTCCACTAACCCATGGTGGCATGCATTTTCCACCCTAGGCTCATCAACTATAGTGGACCCAACAAACCTATGAATCACAGTGTCTTCTCGAAGCCCAGAATCTGCATGATGAGAACCTTCATGATATCCTGTCCCTGAATATTGAACTGGACGGAGCAAAGAATTATTATCATGAGTAGTCTGCACCGTTCTGGAATTTATCTTAATACCTTCATCACTTCTCCCAGATTGTTCTTCATCATCATCTTTCAATATTGCAAGTCCTCCCACAAATGGCTTCTGGAAGGTACTTTCACATTGATGTCTTGATGCGTCACACAATGGTCTTGGAGGATGCTTATTATTCTTGTGCCACATGGCATTCTGGACATTGTCATTAGCCTCATCTTCATCAACATAGATTTCAAACCCAGCTTTTTCATGATTTAACTTCACGTTTTCCTTATCAGAGTTCCTGTTTTGCCCTGCATTTTGGTCATTGCCATTAGGACCATCCTGGTCAACAAAGATCTCAAACCCTCTTGTTTGCTGACTGAAATTTGGATGGCCTTCCTTCATTCTGTTGTTGTGAAGCCTGTTTGGATCATTGCCATTAGGTTCATTTTCATCAACAAATATATCAAATGCACTAGCTTGCTGATTATGATTTGGGTTTTCACGCTTTGATCGTCTCTTGAGCATCGTCTCAGGTTCCAGTGGCTCCAGAAACATGCTATTGATGGCATCCATGGCCTCCTTAGTGTTTATAGTTGGTTCAACTAGGCCATGATGGCAGGCATCTTCAGTTTCTGACCTCCCAACCAATGCAGAGCCTACAAACCGTACGACTACGGTATCATCGCTATTACAATGGGAAAAATTCTTGACAGCACCTGAGTTGCCTCTGGATAGCATGCCAACTTTAGCTTTAGCAGGCACTAATGGAGGATTACATTGTAATGAATGATTAGAGCTGCTTGCTGTCTTGGATTTCAGTTCTGTACATTTTCTGCTTTCACCTGCAACATATTCCAAAAAATAAGTAAGGTAACTGCAACAGATCAACCGTTTTATTTTTCATTTCACTTAGATCAGGAAATGTGTTTGGAAAGGAAAAATCCATGTAAGGATCCAGAACTTCAGAAGAAGAAATATGTTTGATTCATGTTGGGGAAAAATGACCAATAAGCTTTTAATAGAGAGAGAAGTGGCAGGTCAACATTGGTCACGCCAGGATCTGATTTCTCATTTCTGTACCCTTTTTTTTTTCACAGGCCTACCTTCAATTTGGTTGATAGGTGCAGCACTTGACCCAGCTTTCCTGTGCATTCTTTCCTGCAGCTAAAGCTCATAGATTGAAAAAGGAGTCAGCAAACCCAACATTGGCCATCAATGGGCTGGAGTGCTGGACTGCCGACAAGACGAGCAGGAGATTTCAAATGGGCGAAACCTCGGGGGAGTTTAGTTCCCAAAATTTTTTGCGTGAAAAGTTTTAGACAATATTTGACCATTAATTAGAGGTATTAAACATAGACTAATTATAAAACTAATTACATGGATGGACGCGAAATCACGAGACGAATTTATTAAGACTAATTAATCTATCATTAGAGGTTGGTACTGTAGCACGGCATTGTCCAATCATGGTCCAATTAGACTTAAAAAATTTGTCTCGCAATTTCACCCGGGAATTGTGGAATGGATTTTGTCACTTATCCACATTTAAAACTCCTAATTAGTGGTCAAACATTGTCAGTTACTGTAGCACTCAAAAAAATTGGAAACTAAACGGGCTCCTCATCGTGGCAATGGCCTCCGTTCCAATGTGAATGGGCCGGCCCACCAAGACGACGGAGATACTCCATCAATTGCAGCCCAAAAGTGGCCACGGCCCATTGGACGATGGAGAAATTGCTCAAAAACAGAGCCCATCAGATGTTCAGACTTGAGACATGGCACATCAGCGCCACCACCTGTCTCAAAATATATATGCTGGGTACAGTACAGCAGAGCTGCATAACTGACCAAGATTATTCACACAACACGTCAAACTCCTCTGATCAACCCATATATGTAATGGACACCATAACTCAAATATGCTAACTCTCTTTATTATGCTAACAAGATGCCGTGGACGCTGGTTATGCCATCTTCGGGAACAGGTATTGTAGGTCAATTATGTCAGCGAGAACACCTGCAGCAGTGGTGTCATTTCCAGCTCCTGCGCCTTGGATCACCAGAGGGGAGCTCTGGTAGCATCGGCTGTATATTTGACAAGTTTTTGCAGACTCTACTTTTCATGGAGCTAGAGAAATTACTCTAGGAAGAGTGAAATAAACACTGCATACACCACCATACTGATTCTAATTACAGTTAATACACAACGGTGCTCATCTAGTATCATGACTTATTAGGATGAATGATTTGTCTCCCATGAATAGGAACCAACCAACAACGGACAGTGGCGACATACAAGGACGACCAAACAAAGAGAGAATAGGAGTAACATACCACATTGTCACTTCCCCTCAATCTACCAAGCGCAGAATCTTTTGGGAGCTCTTTAAGGCCTACTTGGCACCTGCAAACTAGAGAGTTTTAGACCATTGGAAGATTGAAAACCAGCCAGCAACATGCAAACATTAGAAAGAAGTTCCAACCAAATGGTAGACAACATTATTTTGGAACATTGATCATGACAATTTCAGTAGTAAACCGTGCTTCAGATTAGAAAACATATTGGCCTTGATTTACGATGCAAATGGGCATTGCACGGCGCTAGCACACTATAAGCTGGATATATACATACCCTGTGCTTTCAATCTCACACACATAGCGAAGAACATTTCCTCTCGAAGATGCTGCTTTGACCTTTTCTTCCATGCTCTTGTCAAGTTTTTCTAAACCGCTTTCAAGGAAGTCCTTTGTGGACGTTGTATCAGGCCCTAATTCTCTAGGATATAAACTCTCAACCTAACAATGATGGAAAACAAAATTAGCTCACTTAGGCATTGCCAAACACACAGTGCCTGAACCTGTTCTATTACAGTCCCAACAATTCACTGACCATAGGGCATAATATAAATGATCTACCTTTGAATAGAGAAAGGAATTTAGAGAAAGAAGTGACTTTTAGTGTTAAATAAATTCAAATTAATAGCTCTCATATTATATAAAGTCCAAAGAAAAACTCCCATGCCATGTAATAGAATCAAATTGATAAACAAATCAAATCAATCAGCTATATAAATAACTTTACAATTTTGGAGGCTATTCATTGTACTATTTCAAACTTAGCATATCTGCATAAGGTTGATATAAAAGTCTATATATGGCCCAGTAAACCAGGACACAATAAATAAAAGGAATACTGCCCACAAGTACTAGATGTGACCAGGAATTACTTTGCCGAGAACCTAGTTGGTTACCTTTAATGTTGAACAGCTAAACTAACAGTGAAGTAGCACTCGAATATAGTTTCAGCCATAATCAATAATAATGAAAATATCGCACGGTGTACAGAGCACTATGTTTGAAAAAAGAAGAAGAAGGTGTTTTCGAAGTTTAAGTCATAAACTTTGATACATAGCATAGATAGCCATACATTGATATTCTATATGCTAATTTGTTGCCCCAGAAGCCTAGCCAGGATCAAAGCCTGCATGCAAAGGTGAAGTTCTTAGATCTGACCCCCTACATGTTAACAAAGGTAAATCAAAATATTCGAACCAAATCTCTGTTAGAAGCTCAATTCTAACTCTCATTGAGCTGAGAGGATGACAATGAACTTGGGGCAATTTTCTGGGTTTTCTTCATTCACAAACTCAAAGCCATGCCTTCCAACGGGAGCGGTGGCCACACATATATACAGCCAGCCAAGGAGCTGCTAACTGCCTAGTCTAAGATGCTCCTGCTGTCCTAGAAAAGTAGATGCTAACTGCTGCAACTGTAGCTGTCCTAGCAAACTAAAAAGCAGTCCAAGATGCTGTCCTCTAGGGGCAGCACAAACCCACTGCATGCTGCAGCAAAAAAGGAGATGCTGCAGCAAAAAAGGAGATGCTGCAGCCCCCACAAAGACCAAGAGTACAAGACTTATTCCCTTCATTCTCCCCCTAAGCCTTGTGCGTCGTCTTGTGGGAAAGTTGGACCATCCCGGTCCTGGAGCAAAGCTCAAGGAACTTGATCCTCCCAAGAGGCTTGGTGAGCAGATCCGCAAGCTGATCCTTGGTGTTGATGTAGCTCGCCATGATGCTTCCTTCCTCCAAGCAGCCTCGGATGAAGTGATACCTCACCCGGACGTGCTTGCTCTGTTCGTGGAAAACGGGGTTCTTCGCCAAGGCCAGAGCGGACTTGCTGTCCACCCTGAGCTCCACTGCTCCAGTGTCTCTGCCGAGTAGATCACCAAGCAGTCGAGCGAGCCAGAGCGCCTGAGTCGACGCGGTGGAGGCCGCTATGTACTCGGCCTCGCAGCTGGACAAGGCCACCACCTGTTGCTTGACCGACTGCCAGCTAACGAGGCACTCGCCGAGGAAGAAGAGGATCCCGCTCGTACTCTTGCTGGTGTCGATGTCGCCGGCGTGGTCGCTGTCGCTGTACCCGACGAAGTGTGCCGCCCCAGGGCACCTCGGGTAGTGGAGACCGTGGTCGAGAGTCCCCGCAACATAGCGGATGATCCTCTTCACGGCCTGCTGGTGCTCCGTCGTCGGTCGCTGCATGAACCGACTGACGTAGCCAACGGAGAACGCCAAGTCCGGTCGTGTGTGGGCGAGGTAGCGGAGGCTCCCCACAAGACGCCGGTACTGAGTAGCGTCCACCTCCTCCGCCGTGCTGTCACGGCTCAGCTTCAGCCTCTCCTCCATCGGAGTGAGGGCTGGGTTGCAGTCGGTGAGCCCAGCGAGCTCGACGACGCGCTTGGCGTAGGCGGTCTGTCGAAGTGTGATCCCGGAGTCGTCCTGGTGCACCTCGATCCCCAGGTAGAAGGAGAGAGGCCCCAAGTCGCTCATCTGGAAGGTGGCCTTCATCTCCTCCTTGAACACCGCCACCTCCGCATCCTTGGTGCCGGTGATCACCAAGTCGTCGACGTAGACACCCACCAGCAGGGCATTGCCTCCTTTGCCCCGCCGGTAGATGGCCGCCTCGTGCGGGCTTTGCTCGAAGCCCATCCCCTTGAGCGTGGAGTCCAGCTTGGCGTTCCACGCCCTCGGGGCCTGCCGCAAGCCATAGAGGGCCTTGCGCAGACGTAGCACCTTACCCTCCTTGCCGGGGATCGCAAACCCCGGCGGCTGGTGCACGTAGACCTCCTCCTTCAAGTCGCCATTGAGAAACGCCGACTTGACGTCCATGTGATGGACACGCCAGCCCTCCTGGGCAGCTAGCGCAAGGAGGAGTCGCACGGACTCCATCCGTGCCACGGGAGCGAAGGCATCGTCGAAGTCGACTCCCTCCTGCTGCACGAAACCTCGTGCCACCAGGCGAGCCTTGTGCTTGACGACGGTGCCGGCCTCATCCCTCTTCAGCTTGAACACCCACTTAAGGGTGATCGCGCGGTGACTGCGAGGGAGATCAGCAAGCTCCCAAGTGCGGTTCTTCTCAACCGCGTCCATCTCCGACTGCATCGCGGCACGCCATGCCGCGTGTCCCTCGGCCTCTGCGAAAGACCGAGGCTCGCCGTCGTCGCACGCGAGGTGCAACTGTGCCTCCAGGTCGTGAGGCACCAGTCCTGGCACCGGCTGATCACCGAGAAGGTCCTCCATCGTACGGTACCGCAACGGCTCGCCATCATGGTACGCATCGACGCGCTCCTCGTCGTGAGAGAGCGGAGTAGCGAACTCCACCGGACTGTGCTCAGCACGAGCAGGTGTCGAAGTAGACGGGCCCGGAGGAGTGGCTATCGGTACTGGAGTGCGCGGCATCACCGGCTGTGGTGGTGCAGCTGAGGAACTCGGCGCAGCCGGAGTCGTAGCTGAAGGGCGTGGTGCCACCGGTGTGGCGGGCGCCGGAGTCGGTGGAGGCTCGGGGACCGGGGTAGGCACGCTCGGCGAAGAAGAGCTGCCTACTCCCCCAGCTCCCTCGAAGTGGACGTACTCGACGGTGAAGTCGTCGTACGTCGGAGCCGAGCCGTCGTCCACCGCCTTGTCCCACGCCCATCCTCGCCCTTCGTCGAACACAACGTCGCGCGCCGTGCGCACACGCTGTCTCCGGGTCGAGAATGTGGTAGGCCTTCGAACCCGCCGCGTAGCCGATGAACACTCCCGGAGTGCTCCTGTCGTCGAGCTTGCCGATGTGGCCAAGCTCCTTGGCAAACGCGAGGCAGCCGAAGACCCGCAGGTGGGAGACCGCCGGCTTGCGCCCATGCCAAGCCTCATACGGCGTCATGCCGTCGAGTGCCTTGGTGGGCAAGCGGTTGAGGATGTAGACGGCCGTCACCACCGCCTCTCCCCAGAAGACAGCCGGCATCCCCCTCTGCTTGAGGAGGGCCCGGGCCATCCCCACAACCGTCTGGTTGCGCCGCTCGACGACGCCGTTCTGCTGCGGGCTGTACGGCGCGGAGTAGTGGCGCTGAATGCCCTCATCCGCGCAGTACGCCGCGAACTCGGCCGCCGTGAACTCGCCGCCGTTGTCGGTGCGCAGCACGCGCAACTTGCGGCCGCTCTCCGCCTCCGCAGCAGCCTAAGCATGCCTAATGGCGTCCGCAGCCTCTCCCTTGCTGCCGAGGATCATCACCCACATGAAGCGGGAGAGGTCGTCGACGAGCAGCAGGAAGTAGCGCCGTCCTCCTGGTGTGACCGGTGTCACCGGGCCACACAAGTCCCCGTGTACGAGCTCGAGCCGCTCCTTGGCTCGGAAGCTCGCCTGCTGGGGGAAGGAGTGCCGCCTCTGCTTCGTCAGCATGCAGACGTCGCAGAGCCGCTCCACGTGGTCGAGGCACGGGAGGCCTCGCACCATCTCCTTAGCGCCGAGCCGCTTCAGGGCCTCAAAGTGGAGGTGCCCAAAGCGCTCGTGCCACTGCCATGCCTCGTCGTCCCTGCGAGCTGCAAGACAAAGAGGCTGGGCCACCCCGACATGGAGGATGTAGAGGCGGTTCTTCCCTCGAACCACCCTAGCGAGAAGCTGGCGACGGTGGTCCCAGATGCGGAGGACCCCGCTGTCGATCACCACGCGGGAACCGCTCTCATCGAGCTGCCCAAGGCTGATGATGGAGTTCCGCAACGCCGGGATGTAGTAGACTTCGGTGAGCATCCGGTGCTCTCTGGACTTGGCGGTGAAGATCACGGAGCCCACGCCCTTGATCTCCACGGCGGAGGAGTCCCCGAACCTGACGGAGCCACCTACGTCGACGTCCAGGTCGGAGAATAACTCCCGCCGCCCGGTCATGTGGTGCGTGGCGCCGGAGTCGAGGTACCAGCCATCGACCCTGTCGTCGTCGGAGCCGTTGCCGAGGAGAACTCGGGCACGCGGCTCGTCGAGGTGGAGTAGAGCGGTGACAGGCGGTGCCGCCGGCTGCGGCTCCATGTCCCCGTGGAGTAGGAACAGAGCCGGCTCGTCATCCGGCTGGGCCTTCGCGATGTGGGATTGGCCCCCACGCCTCCGCTGCGGGTAGTCCCTGGCCCAGTGGCCGGGCCTGCCACAGTTGTGGCAGGCGTCGTCTCGTGCCGCCTTGGGCCCTGTCAGCGGCGCCGCCCTGAGCATCTCCGCGGGCGCCACCCTCGCCGCGCCCTCGTGCCCCGGCTTGGGCACCTCCGCGCCCCTTTCGCGGCTTGCCGCGCTTGCGGCCACCAGTCGAGGAAGAGGGCTCCCCCCTCCTCCTGTCAGCGCGCCGAGCCTCCCACTGCTCCTGAGTGAGGTGGAGCTTCCCACCGATGGAGATGCCTCCCGAGGGAGGCTGTGGCTCGTCGCTGTCGACGACCTTGAGGCGACCTATCGCCTCCTCGATCGTCATGGTGGAGAGGTCCAGCAGAGACTCGATCGAGCGAGCGGTCTGCCTGTACCTCTCGGGGACGCAGCGGAAGAGCTTCTCGACGGCTCTCTCCTCGTCGTAGGTGTCGTCGCCGAACTGCACCACCTTCTGCAGTAGAGTGTTGAGACGGAGGGCGAAGTCATCAACATCCTCACCTGGCTTGAAGGCCAGGTTCTCCCACTCCTTGCGAAGTGCCTGGAGAGTGGTCTTGCGGGCGCGGTCGCTGCCGATACGTGCCGCAGCGATGGAGTCTCAGGCCTCCTTGGCAGTTCGCTTCTTGGAAAGCGTGAACTGCATCTCGGGCGGGGCTGCTGCGATGAGAGCATCCAGTGCCCGTCGATCCTCATCGTAGTCGACGTCGCCGTACCGGACTGCCTCCCACATATGCCGCACCTGGAGCTTCACCTCCATGACTGCGGCCCACTCGACGTAGTTGGTCTTGGTGAGGGTGGGCCACCCACCACCGGGACCGACGTCCCTGACCACCGCCTAGAGGCCGTGGTAGCCGGGGGCGCCGCCGCGCGCACCCCATCCAGGAGCGCCGCCGCCAAGGGCGCGGCCGCCGCCAGGGGCGCCGCCTCCGCCGCCGGGCGCGCGGGCCCCTGGACCGCCGCCGGGCGCGCCGCCGGGCACGCCGCCATCTAGGCCGCCGCCGGGCGCGCGGAACCCTGGACCGCCGCCGGGCGCGCCTCCGTCCAGGCCGCCGCCGCAGGGGTGGACTGCTGCCAACCGCGCGGTCCGCTCCCGCGCTCTCTCCTTCTCCAACTCCTCAAGGTCCTCGTCGGCGGTGGCGTCGCCGGCGATGGAGCCGCTGAGGCTGCCGCGCAAGGTCTCAACCTCGACCTCCGCCGCACGCGCTGCATCCTCCGCCGCCTCTGCTTCCACCTCCGCCCTGGCCGCCGCCAGCTCCGCTGCAGCCAGCCTGGCCGCCCTCGCCGCTGCTGCAGCGGCTTGTGCCGTCGCTCGCCTGCGCTCTTCTGCCGCGGCGAGCTCGGCATCTCGCTGACGCCGTGCGCTCGAGGCGACCGAGCGCTGAGACGGTGCGTCGGACATGGCGCGCCTCCAGGGGGCTGCTGCGTGGAGAAGACGCAGCCTCTGCTCGTCTGCTCGGGTGAGGAAGGTGGAGTAGAGGGTGCAGCAGGTGCTGCTGCGCTAGCCGCTGCTGCTGCGCTAACTGCCGCTGCTGCTGCGCTAGCTGCTGCTGTGCTAGCTGCTGCTTGAGAGGGAGAAGTGCAGGAGATGTCTAACCTACAGAAAAGTACGGCTCGGATACCAGATGTTAGAGGCTCAATTCTAACTCTCATTGAGCTGAGAGGATGACAATGAACTTGGAGCAATTTTCTGGGTTTTCTTCATTCACAAACTCAAAGCCATGCCTTCCAACGGGAGGGGTGGCCACACATATATACAGCCAGCCAAGGAGCTGCTAACTGCCTAGTCTAAGATGTTCCTGCTGTCCTAGAAAAGTAGATGCTAACTGCTGCAACTGCAGCTGTCCTAGCAAACTAAAAAGCAGTCCAACATGCTGTCCTCTAGGGGCAGCACAAACCCACTGCATGCTGCAGCAAAAAAGGAGATGCTGCAGCCCCCACAAAGACCAAGAGTACAAGACTTATTCCCTTCAATCTCATCTTGGGGCATTGTATCCTATGATGATGTAACCATAGAAAACCATGAAGGTATTAAACTTGAATACAGACAGTGCTTAACATAGCCTACCTGAACAGGAGCATTGCAATAATGGTTATATTTATAAGCTTTTTCGCTCAAATCCAAGTAGAACAAACTAAACTCGACTACCCAACACGGCAGTAATTCATGCAACACATAACAGTTCTCTTCAGAAAAGAGAGGAGCGACAAACAGAAAACAACTTAGTGACCGGGAAATTGTTGGGTATCTGACCTTTCTGGCTACATCCATTCCACCAAGATCATCACGTGGATCTGGCCAAAAATAAATAAGTAAAAAATATCAAGAAATGCACATTTCCGGCAGGTAAAACAACAAATAATTTAGCGACACTGTTTGAGCTCCACCTCACAAAAAGAGCTAACTACAAACCGACACATATGAAAATTGTAATGAAGAATATATCTATAAGATATCTGCAAGACCAGGTTCTGTATAGCCAAGAGACTTGGCTGTTTTCACAACTTCACTAAATCTCTTTCCTTCCTCCAGCTCACTCATCACATACCCAAGTGTACCTACAAAACAATATGAGGGAAAACTTGTGTTATCTTTCTCAAAAAGCGTGGCACCCTTTTTACACAACAGACAAATAAGTGCGTACCACTCAGACTGCCAACAATACGAGAAACTGGATCTCCAGATGCAATAATACGGGTTACAGAAGCTATCACAGGCAAGCCAGCTCCAACCTGAAAGTAAGAACAGCACATATAAATCACCAGGGAAGCTAAAAGAAAGTGAAAACACAGTAGAGCTATAAATCACCAGGGAAACTAAAAGAAAGTGAAAAAATAATAAAGCAGAGAAAAATGTGAAATAACTACATTATAAGTATGTAACTCCTATCATGTATATGTCTGTATGATCTTCTGATGTCAAGAAGAACAAGTACAAATTAACTCAATGTAAGCAGAGAAGAATGAATTGGAATGATATGGTTGATTTGCAGCATAATACCATAACATCAAATGCATTACAGGCAAGGTTCTGAGATAAACCCATAACACTGAAATTCTGGTCATAGATAGAGGTAGTTTGAACAAATGTAGAGGCATCACGTTGGAAACAAAAACAGAGAGAGAAAAAATGGCATCCATAGAAGCATGAGCGTACAGTAGATTCGAATCTTATCCGACGGAAGTTGGAGACCAACTTTTGAAAATCCTCCTGCGACGGCAACAAATTCATTTGATAATCAGATAACTCTTTGTTTGATTACAGGAAGTAGTAGGATTTCAGCATCAATAAAGACTATATGAAGAAAAAAAAGGTCAAATAGTATTACATAAGCGCCGGTAAGAGGTTTTTTGTTTGCCAATACAATGCAGCATCCATGATCCACAGCATCCTTGAGTAGACTGACAGTATCATAAGTTGCAGAACAGTCGACCAGTACGAGACCTGGGAATAGGCGTGTGATAATGAAATTTGGGCTCAACATCAGAAATAAGATGGAAATCTCTGATAGACAAAAGAAAACAACAAGACTGCAGGCCTTTTCGAGATCTACTGATCAGAACATAAAAGGCAGAAAGTAAAATATACTAGGCAAATGGAACAGGAAAATGTATGTGTTGTTGAATACTACAGAAACAGAATAACGAACCAGTTGTCCTTGCAAGTGTGGTTGCAGCGTCTGTGACTTGACTTGTAGCCTCAGGGTTATTGAACAGCCGACAGTGTCCTGAATTAGCGAATCCAATTAAGTATTATTGTACATGTTGATGAAGATGATGGATGATGAGCAGAGTGGAACGGAGGGGATATGTACCTAGGCCGAGCAGGGAGGATAGGGGAGAGCCGGCGGTCTTGGCGGTGCAGAGGTGGGTGAGGAGCGCGTCATCGAGGCCGCTGGAGTGGACGTCGTCGGCGACGCCCACCACGCGGATGGCCACGCCCTGTAGCCGGTCAGCAGGTGATTATCAGCGATAAGTATCAAATGAATCAGGCATACAGGTGGAGTGGTTGGCGTGGAGCGGCCGGCAGGAGACGATGTGGCGGAGGAGGTAGCGGCCGACGCCGCCGCAGCCGAGCAGCACCGACTTCACCGGCGTCGGCATTTGCATCACTTGGACTTGTCCGTAGATCTATCTCTCTAGGACCTGAGGAAGCCGCCGCCTGCACACCTCCACCGCCCGGTGAATCCGCCAACAGCCGCCCGGGGTCCTCCGGCGACGGAGGGAGTGGGGTGATGGACATGGACCGTGCCAACAGCTCGTCCCGGGGTCCGATCTGGCATTCGATTATGGTTGCACAATCTCTGCAGCTGTTGAATCAAAGTATTGTGCAGTTGTGGAATTTTATTCTGCAGATATTCCATCTATTGCTGTCTGGAATCAACGCATGAGTCGGTCCTGTCCTATTTGAAATCAACCCTTAAGTGCTACAGTAGATTGCAACCAGCTGGGTCTCTGGACCCTGGTGCACTGGAACCTGTATTTGCTTGCCTAGTCGCATCAACTTAATTTGGCGAATTGAGTAAAATTCAAGTCAAACAAGAATACAAGATACTTTTAGCTGCATGGTGTTTTTCTTTTCCGCTAGAGGATCACTACTGCTTGCATTCGCCCTTGTTGCTTAGCTTGATGAGGAACACACAATCCGGATAGCAAATACGGGGTACTTTTAGCTGCCAACAGCCCCTGTTGAAGGACCGGTTCAAGGATTTCCCCTTGAGCCCTGCAGCCTTCTGTTCTCTTCCATGTACCATCTCTTCAATCTCTCTTGAGCAATCTCCACCTGCAAATAGGAATAAGTAACAATTCAATATGATATGCAACCGTCTAGCAGTCCATAGTTTTCATCGATGAATCAAGGTAACCTACCTGTTTGTCCCAGTTGCTCTTTAATGTTATGAACAGAAGCACAATGGTTTGGACTAGTGTTCTGAGCAGCATGCCAATCCAAATGCCCTACACAACGGTCAATAGACAATGAAATTACCAAGGGGAGTGGAGGACAAACTTAAAGCTAAGATGCAGCATACGCCAATCAAATAATCTTTACCTTCACATGAAATCCCACCACATAGCCTAGTATTGCTCCAAGAGGAATGCCAATCAAGTAGTATGATGTAATATTAACGTAAGCAACTACGCTTTGCCAGCCCACACCAACAGCAACACCTATAGATAATCAAATGACATCTTAGTGTCAAGAAAGCATCCTTGGTGTTTTTAGCATCTATTGCTCAGAAGAATATAGAAGCAGACCTGATAGCACTGGTTGAACACTGTTTAACAATATGGAGAAGGCTAGCAGAGGCGAAAGGTTAGCAACTGCGTTGGCTACCGCTTGACTCTCAGTAAATATGTAGGCAAGGCTTCCACGGAAGAAAAGAAAGAGCACGAACAACACGAATCCGATCGAGAAAAGAAGTGATGACCACATTGTAGATCGCGAACTTGGCCCTTCTTGCACTTCCAGCTCCAAGCTCATTAGCCACTCGCACTCTGAAGATACATTGCATTAACATCAAAATTGTGGTATACATAAAAACATTTTTGACTGAAAGTGAACAAAAAGACAAGTGTATAGTTACCCTGTTGCAGCCAAAAAGCCGATAGAAATCATCATTTCCCAATCGTTGATATTAAGGCTGCACATTTCACAAACAGGTACCACAATGCTTAATTATGCTCGCTTTTGAGACCAAAAGGGACAACATGACTAACAAAATGACATGTAAGAGTTAACACCTGGATAACAACTACTGAGTGAAGTGCATAGTAACCTGTATCTTACCGTATTGAGAGGGCATCAAGTGCAATCGCTGCATTCTTCATATAGCCTGTGTGGAGCACCAATATGGTGTTGTACCACAGTTCCAAACTGAAAGGCAAAGCAGAGCAATAAATATATATGTCAGGCATATAGGATTCTTGGTAGAACCAGTAAAATAAAGGTTGCCTAGTAGTAATCATCAGAGTTGTGTTTTCTTTTCTGAAACTGTGTATGTTATGTTTTCTTTTCTGATGAAACTGTGTATATGTATACTGAAATATTAATGCTGCTTACCAGAGCTGTTTTTCTTTTCTGAAACTGTACATATACATTCTAATGAAACAATGAATGCTGCTTACCAGAGCATGACACCAGAAGACAGCGATAGCTTCATAATGGCAGTAAGGTCAGTGAAGGCAGCAGACGAGAAACCTGTCCACATGAGAGGGCAACCGCCGCAGAAGATGAAGGCAAAATGCCCAAACACTGGGATTCACATGGCGATAACCATGGATCCCATGAGACCAGCAAGGCCGAGCCGGAACCTGATGGTCATGAGCCAGGACAGGGCGAGGTGGAGGCCGAGGTTGAGCATGGCGAGGTAGGTGATGATCAATTGATCATGTTCTTGCTCTGCGCCTGCAGGTACATCTGGAGCGTGAAGGACCAGACGTAGGAGAACATGACGGGGATGTACCAGAGCAAGATGGTGCCGGCGACGGCGGAGATCTGCGGGTCCTGGCCGAGCGCCACGAGCAGGGGCTCGTGTGAAGAGGTAGACGGGGAGGAGGACGACGGCGCAGGCGAAGATGATGATCCAGGAGCGCTGCAGGTAGATGCCCAGCATGTGGTACTTCTTGGCACCGTAGGACTGCCCGCTCAGCGTCTCCAGTGCGCTCGCCATGCCCAGCTGCAGCATTTTGCAACAGTTTGCATGATTGGACGAAATGCATTATAGCACCACAACGTGCATGAAGCATAGTAGTAGTTAATTTTAGCTTTGTGTAAGAGTAATCTGAAGTGGCATTAACACATATACATACTTGGTGAGGCCATGTATTTTTTTTAAGAAAAAGAAATTATCTCGTTTACACAGAGATTGGTTTCTTGTGATGATATCTGACTGGTATGCGCTGAACAGGAGAGACTGTTGAGGTTGCGCATAGCAAAGGGAGGTGTTTGCGTTGTTTTCGTATGGACCTAGAATTGAAGTCTGATGGTAACCCATTTGAACTGAAGACTGGTAAGGAATCCAGTGGCAGAGTAGTCCATTGTGGCCCTGCCTTTGGAGCTAGCAGTGGGCGGTGACTGGACAATCCATGAGAACGGTCGTGATGAATCACCTGTTCTTCGTCAAGAGAAGAAGAGAGCAACTGAAATACGGGTCAAGTTTAATTTGTCCCTTGCAGCACCACTCGCAAGAAAGTTTCAGACAGATGTGAGAGCGCGACGAGCCAGCGGCGGCAACGATGCAGCAGAGGCGGAGTAGGAGCGGAGGAGCGCCATGCCTGTGGGCTGTGGGCCTGTGGCGTTGTGGTTGCTGGCGTCAGCGGGCCAGCAGACCCCCAGAGGCGGCTTTTTTATTTTTATATTTTTTTAAAATCATTTTTTACAGAAATATATTTTCGGTTTCATAATTTACAGTTTTGTACCCCTACCGCCCGGCTGCGGGGCGGCAGGGTACCTGCCGCCAACTGGCGGGGCGGTAGGCCAGGCAAAAAATTATTTTCTTTTTAGTTTCCAGAACAGTGAACTTCTAAATTCAATTAAAAATTATAGAAAAATCAAAAAAATACAAACTAAAATTTGTTAGGTTTATTAAATCAAGATCTATCGAGAAAAAATACTCATGCATGTGAAATGTCAATTTTGCCCCTGCTAAAATTTTAGGTTGTGTTTAATCTAGTTTATTTTGTATCTGTTGTTCTGTTTGTCTAAAAATCCTGAAAATTTTGTGATAGCTTAATATTTTCATGTGTATTCCACTGGAAAATTTTCAGGTGCATAGCCTAAGTGCATATTTGTGGATCTATTATTGTTGGATTTCCATCATTTAGCAGTAGAATAATAGATCCACAAATATGCGCCTAGGCTATGCACCTGAAAATTTTCCAGTGAAATACACATGCAAAAATTAGGTTACCACAAAATTTTCAAGATTTTTAGACAAACAGAACAACAGATACAAAATAAACTAGATTAAACACAACCTAAAATTTTAGAGGGGCAAAATTGACATTTAACATGCATGAGTATTTTTTCTCTGTAGATCTTGATTTAAGAAATCTATCAAAATTTAGTTTGTATTTTTTTGATGTTTCTATAATTTTTAATTGAATTTAGAAGTTCACTATTTTGGAAACTAAAAAGAAAATATTTTTTTGGCTGGCCTACCGCCCCGCCAGTTGGCGGTAGGTACCCTACCGCCCGGCAGGGGGGCGGCAGGCTCCCCCAGGAGCCAAAATGCGATTAAAAATAAATTTTATTTACATTCAGGTCCCTACCGCCCCGTCAGTTGGCGGCAAGTACCCTGCCGCCCCGCAGCCAGGCGGTAGGGGTACAAAACTGTAAATTATGAAATCAAAAATACATTTCTGTAAAAAATGATTTTAAAAAATATAAAAATAAAAAAGACGCCCCCCAGAGCACATCAGGTGGCTTTCAGCAATTTTGTACTCCTCGAGGGGATTTTTGACTAGTTCCACATCTTACTCCATAATTTTACAAACACCCCTGCAGGACAAGAAAATTACCACTCTGTGTAGATCACAGCGCCGTGCCGTGCAGTTGGGGGATCTCAAGTCTCCTCTGACCTCGCCACCTCGCGGAGGAAAAGGGGTGGAAGAGGGAGCAGCGGGGAGACTGGAATCAAGCCTCAGTCGGGCGGGCGGCGGACAATCGCTTCGGTAAGCGAGCTGATGCAATGTCGCTACCTACCCTTGGCATGCCTTTCTTGTTGGAGAAATTTCATGCCAACTTGGTTGATACGTTGGTGGAGGCCGACCTGAATCCTGACCTTCCCTGCGGTTTGAGCGACGACCGCGTTACCCGCCTCCCTGATAATAATCAGGGCTGCAAGTATTGCGCTAACTAGCGGCGGAAAACTGATTTTTGCTTCCGCCGTTTGACTAATTGAGCGTGAATTTTCGATGCCATTTGTTGTGCTCCGCTTTATGCACCCCTTGGATTTGACCTTTTGATCTTATCTGGTCATCTTTCTATATATATTTTTTTCTTCCGGGAAGCCGTCAAGTTTTGTTTGTAACCACTCTCTCAATGGTTTGCCTGTGTTAACCTTCTAGTAACTTAATCCTACGATTCTTGTTGACCAAGAGCATATTCGTTAGTTTGGTCTTGCTCCCTATTGGTTAGTTGTTTGCAATGGTAAAGCTTTGCGATATTGTTCCATTTTTCTCTCACAGCAGGCATGATTCATACAGCCCACTAGTATGTCCTCAAAAGCTATAAAAAGAAGACCTTGCAGTGCTCAAACTGATAAAGCAAGTGAAAAACATATGGAGGTGACACTACCAGATGCTATGACTGAATCTCTTCTAGGAAATTCTCCTCCAGAAGATAAATCCAAGGTTAGTAACATCTCCTGAGGCTTAGGCTGTTGACCATCTTTTAGTTCATGCTTTGTCAGCGCACCTTTTCTCTTGTTTGCTTGTAGAGATATGAACCCACTACACGGTCAAATTTCTGGAGTGGGACAAGACAGGAGTGCATTCGTTGGGCGCATCTTGTGTCAACATTTATTGCTCAATCTGCAAGAAAGATAGGTACTTTTCATGGAGCCTTAATCCAAGAAAGCTAGATGTCATTGTGTTCCTCCTATGCACATGAAAGAACATGCTCCTACAATTCTGCTTGACAAAGTTGTCATCTTTGGCTAAGTGTGTTTATGAGTGCTTTTGGGCATCATGGGGTATTGACTGGAAAATGTATGTTGCATTCTATGTAGATTCTAGTTTAAAGATTTCATTATGCTAGAGAAAATTTGTGTATCATTCATGATTTCATGTTGAAATTCACCTCTGTAATTCTCATCTAAGTAATATTCTGTGCTTACTATTGTCATCACTGCCTTTCTGAAGTTTGACTGTTCAAAAATAACCCCAACTTCTGCCTATGCAGTAAATGTTCTTTCTGAATTCGGATCTTTGCTTGCAAGATTCTTTGGTTGCTCTTCTGCTCCCCAATGTTCACCAAATGGAAAGACAGTTCCATTCAATCTCAGTCCATTACAGGTACGCTGGTACTTGTAAAAGTCCTATTTTGACTTAGACTACCATGCAAAGAAAAGGTAGAATAATCATTCTATTGAAAGCAGAGTAGAATGTAGCATGTGTTATTGTCGAGATTTTTTTTGTTAGTACAAGGAGGACTTTCTTGTAAACTCTTGGATGAGTTGATCAGTGCTTAAACTCAACCTCTTTGGTTTCCTCTGCATAAACATGTCCTTTTTGTCAGGATGTGCAGACACAAATTTCTTACTTGTTTACTTTATTGACAATCATGAACAATGAATATTGGTTCATCAATGTCACATTTTTTTTTCAATTGGCTTTCTCCCTTAGATGCTTACATGCATGTTTAGAAAGGAAATAAAGGAATCCTCTTCTTCCCTTACTTCCTACCTTTTTCAGAAAGCAATGTTATGTACATTATTTCTGACTTCCTTTCAGTTTGCTGAAGTAGTGTTAGTGTTGATATTGGCTAAATTTTTTTTATGCTGCATTATGGTTTTGACAGGTTCATTTACTTTTCAGGAAGAAAGATTAAGATTGTTGAGACAAAGGTTAGATGTGCCATATGATTGCTCCTCTGTCAAGCATCAGGTCCACATTCTGCATGCAGAGCTTTATAGCGTCCTTTCCCTTAGCAAGTAAATGCTAGCTTGTACCTTAAAAGAATGATAGCTGTAATTAAATTTAATATGCTGATATTCTTCACTGAAGAAACTCTGCGAGATAAAGTACCTTTTTCTGTTACAGGATGCTCTGAAAGAGCTTTGGAGATTGGCTTATCCTAACCGACAAGTTCCTCCTCTAAAATCAGATCTTTGGAAGGAGATGGGCTGGCAGAACTCTGATCCTGCAACTGATTTTAGGTTCAGTTCCCAATTGACGATGTTTCATGATAAATTATGACACCATGTGGACACCACTTTGAGCCAATATGATCTGTATGTTGAACTATCTAATGCTTGCAGGGCAGGTGGGTTCATGTCCTTGGAGAATCTAATATACTTTGCCAGAAATTACCCAGTATGTTTTTATTCATCATGGATGCTTACTCTATAAATTGGCCATTAGTGACTGGCTCGGTTGTGTTTAACACTCGTATTTCTTTTACATGCAGGATTCCTTTCACAAGCTGTTGCACAAGGCTGATGGTGAGAGAGCTGAGTGGGAATACCCTTTTGCTGTAGCTGGTGTGAACATATCTTATATGTTAGTGCAAATGCTGGATTTGCAATCAGGTGATTGAATACATTTGTTGCTAAATCTATTTAGTATCCATTCAGAAGAATATTTTTTCTCCACTGCCTGTTTGGTCCATAAGCGGACAGTGTATGCAGAACTACAGCTTACCTTTTGCACCTCTTATAGGAAATATGAGTACAATAGCTGGTGCCCACTTTGTTCGACTTCTAGAAAATGATGATGCGGCTTTCGATAACCTTTTCTGTGTAGCATTTCAAATGCTTGATGCTCATTGGCTTGCAAGGGGGGCTAGTTATATGGAATTCAATGTGGGTATTCCTCACTGAGGAAAATAACATCAGCATTACTAATCTTTTTAGCATTTGATCACCATGTTTCGCTGCTTATCTTTACTTCCATTTTATCAGGAGGTTCTAAAGTATACACGAGTTCAGTTAGAACAAGAGCTTGCCCTCGGAGGTATTTGTAGGGTCGAAAATATGCCATCGTTCAGAATGTTAAAAAAGTAGCCATGTACATCGCAGGAAAAATACTGTTACCTGTTGATAGGTTGTTTAAAAATGCAGTCCATTCTTTAGGCGGATGTTCAAGATGTATTAATGTGTGTATTGATCGCAATGTAAAGTTCCAGTTCATGTATGATTCATTGATACCTTGACAGGAAAAAGAAACACATGCTACAGCTTTCATTATCATCTTTTCCTTCTTTGCCTCTTTGGGCAATGGGTGACAAGTTATATTTAAGTATTTCTCTGGGAGAACTATCTGCTTTCGGAAACATGTTAAATTTGCACGAAATAGAAGGTACACACTTATGCTATATTTACTTATCACTGAAATCTAAAGGGAGAAGATGTATTATTTCTCTTATCTGGAGCTATTACGATTACAGCCTGTGATGTAACACAGCCACTAAATGACATTTAACTTGAGATTGATCAGAACTCATCAGTACAACCTAGGCTAAGCGAGATAGTTTCTTCAGGTTAATGAAGCAGCCTAATGGAATTCAAAGAATTAAAGAACAGTTACACACTTGTCTAGTGCCGAGTCGAATGCCACTCATGTTGTCCCTCGGCTAAAAGCACCCCACCCGAGCAGCTTGTGTACAAGAAGTTCATTCAGCTTCTCTGCAGCAACGGCACTGGCAGCATGACACTAGAGAAATTCAGTATACCCAAGATAGGACACCTGAAAAGTGAAAAACCTCCCTGGATATCTGACACACGCACACACAGGGACACTCAATTGCACACACTGATCATTGTTGGAGGATGTATTCCCTCTTCCATGTCTGAAACATCCTTCGGCTTATCAGCACCTTCATCAAACAAACTGAATTGTTTGAGATGTACATCATCCTTGCTGCCTTCATCAAAAGCCTCATACCCGTCGAACAGGCACCCGATGTTGCTCTCAAAATCCACATCGATGAACCACTCGCTCATAATCCATGCAAGGGCTCCATAAGCTTTCTTCGATCCCATCATCGACCTCTGAGCAGCTCTGCGTTACCATCATGCTCTGCATTGTGATGGGGGAAAATAGCATTTCTGTGACTACCAATGCAAGGTTCCTTATTGTGATGCAATCAGTGAGCAGATGGGCCAAACCCAATAATCAACAGTCAAAGATTTACCGAACAATTTTTTGATTCAAACAAAGCAAATTTATTTATATTTAGTGAACAAAAAGACTTTGATATTTATGATTGTTGGGGCCCTCCCTAGAAATAGGAAAGGCACCCTCCAAAAATAGGCGTATGCTGTATTTCAACGCCTCCTCTTATCCACGCAGCGAGGTGGGACTAATCACCTCTCGGTCACTAGGCCGCCACGGCACCGGATGGCTGGGCTCGCCATTCACTCGTGGGCCTCTTTTCCGTCAGGCCTAGCGAAAAGATAGGCCCAGAGCGTTTCCCACCCAATGCGGGGCCCACCTTCGTCGAGTGGTTGGGGGAGGACAGGACAAGGCTTCTTCGCCTCTTCCGGCATCTCACACCCTCGCCCCGACCGCCGGGCCGTCGTCGCCGATCTCGACGCCGCCGCCCGCCATGGCCGCCGCCGCCACTTCGCCTCCGGTTCCTTTAGGACCCGAGGCCTTCTCTCTCCCGGGCCTCCTTCCCAGGTTCCTTCCTCGCCTTTCCCCCGTTTCTCTCTATCTCTCTCTTTCCCCCGTTTCTCTCTATCTCTCTCTTTCCCCTTAGCCAATTTACTGTTCGGTTGCCTGTCTTCCTCTCTGGCTGAAATTGGAGGCGCGGAGGCACGATTCTAGACGCCCTTTTGTCCTAGATTCTTACCAGATACAAAAAAAAACATGTGTTTTTCTAGTTTGCCGCGTTAGGATTTTCATTTCCTCCCCCACTGCGACAGACCGCCGCGACGCCCTTGTTCTGTGCATCGTGCCAAGCATGGATTTCCTCCTTCGGCTTCTCATCTGTTTCAAATTTGCTTTCTTTGCGATCCTGCAGGCCCCACGTCGCAATCTCATGGGACTCCCAAGGTACATATCTATGTCTGCTTATCTGCGGCCAGCACTTGTGTTGCCGCTCTACCTGAAGCATACTGCTCCCCACTGACCTGCTGTACATATGGAGTAGTCAGGATAGAGTAGAACGGAGAAGCTGGAATGTGAAGGTGTTAGTGCTACGGGAAATTATTACATGGACCTGTGCCGTTTCCTGTGTGGTCTGAAAAAGAACCCTTCCTCATCCAAGGAAGAAAGAAATAACCACCTTCCTTTCACTACACTTCCTTCCTCGTGTACCTCCTTACGTTACGTTTAGGAAAGTGGATCTGGTTGCACACACGTGTACCTCCTTACATTACGTTTAAGAGGATCTTTCATTTAGTAGCCACTAGTTTCGTATCACCTTAGTTGCTTTCAATATTACAACTTACAAGTGTATGTTCCTTTTTGGAAAAAAAAGCGTCATCTCTCTTGAACATGCAAAATGCCAATTAGTTTGTAACGTTATTTCTTACCTTACCACCTAGAATTCAGCCAGCATCCGCAATTCGTGATCTTAAACTTCCAAGCATGTTCTAAATAATGTTATACAACAACAACAACATAGTCTTTTTTCCCAAGCAAATTGGGGTAGGCTAGAGATGAAACCCGAAAGAAATAAGTTCAAGATTCAGGCACATTGATAGCTAGTCTCCAAGCGCTCCTATCCAAAGCTATCTCTTTAGAGATATTCCAATCCTTAAGGTCTCTCTTAACCGACTCATCCCATGTCAGTTTAGGTCTACCTTTACTCCTCTTTACATTATCGACCCGCTCAAGAACCCCATTACGCACCGGCGTCTCAGGAGGCCTTCGTTGGACATGTCCAAACCATCTCAATCGATCATGGGTAAGTTTCTCCTCAATTGGTGCCACCCCGACCCTATCCCGAATAACTTCGTTCCAGACTCTATCCCTCTTTGTGTGCCTGCAAAACCACCGCAACATCCGCATCTCTGCTACACTCAGTTGCTGGACATATCGCCTTTTTGTAAGCCAACATTCAGCACCGTATAACATCGCCGGACGAATTGCTGTCCTATAGAATTTGCCTTTTAGTTTTTGTGGCACTCTCTTGTCACAAAGGATGCCAGAAGCTTGCCGCCATTTCAACCAGCCAGCTGAAATTCTATGCCTAACATCTTCATCAATGTCGCCATACTTTTGTAGCACCGATCCTAAATACCGAAAAGTATCCTTCTGCACCACCACTTGCCCATCTAGACTAACATCTCCCCCCTCATGCCTAGTCGCGTTGAAATCGCACATCATGTACTCGGTCTTGGTTCTACTAAGTCTGAACCCTTTCGACTCTAACGTGCGTCTCCACAGCTCTAACTTCCTATTAACCCCTGCCCTACTCTCGTCAACTAGCACCACATCATCAGCAAAGAGCATACACCAAGGGATCTCACCTTGTATATCCCTTGTGACCTCATCCGTCACTAAAGCAAATAAATAAGGGCTCAATGCTGACCCCTGGTGTAGGCCTATGTTAATAGGAAAGTCAGTGGTGTTGCCATCACATGTCCGGACAAACGTCGTCGCATCCTTGTACATATCCTTAATGAGGGTAATGTACTTAGTTGGGACTTTGTGCTTCTCTAAGGCCCACCACATGACATTTCTCGGTACTTTGTCATGTCTTCTCAAGGTTAATGAAGACCATGTGCAAGTCATTCTTTTGCTCCCTATATCTCTCCATCAACTGTCGTATTAAGAAAATCGCCTCCATGGTTGACCTTCCAGGCATGAACCCAAATTGGTTTTGGGTCACACTTGTCACTCTTCTTAGGCGATGCTCGATAACCCTCTCCCAAAGCTTCATCGTATGGCTCATCAGCTTAATCCCACGGTAGTTAGTACAATTTTGAACATCGCCCTTGTTTTTGAAGATAGGTATTAATATACTTCTCCTCCATTCTTCCGGCATCTTGTTTGACCGAAAAATGAGATTAAAAAGCTTAGTTAACCATACTATTGCTCTATCTCATAGGCATCTCCACACCTCAATGGGGATACCATCAGGGCCCATCGCTTTACCTCCTTTCATCCTCTTCAAAGCCTCCCCGATCTCTACCTCCTGAATTCTCCTCACAAAACGTCTGTTGGTATCGTCAAAAGAGTCATCTAACTCAAGGACACGGCCCTCACTCTCTCCATTAAACAACTTGTCGAAGTACTCTCTCCATCTATCCATGATCTCCTCATCCTTCACTAGCAGTCGATCTGTCTCATCCTTAATGCATTTGATTTGGTTGATGTCCCTTGTCTTCCGCTCGCGGATCCTAGCCATCCTATAAATGTCCTTCTCCCCTTCTTTCGTGCCTAGCCGCTGATACAGGTCATCATACGCCTTACCCTTTGCTACACTCACAGCTCGCTTTGCAACCCTCTTCGCTAATTTATAGCCCTCGATGTTGGCTGCACTCTTGTCAAGGTGGAGGCGCTTGAAACACTCCTTCTTCTCCTTAATAGCCCTTTGCATCTCGTCATTCCACCACCAGGTGTTTTTCCCCTCCTGTTTGCCTCCCCTACTCACGCCAAACACCTCTGAGACCACCTTCCGAACACATGTTGCCATCTTTAGCCACATGTCATCTGCGTCTTCTCCTTCTTTCCAAGGCCCCTCACCTAGCATCATTTCCTTAAACGCTTGTGCCGCTTCCCCTCTAAGCTTCCACCACTTTGTTCTCGCAATCTTGGCACGTTTGTCCCGGTGGACACGTACCCGAAGACGAAAGTCCGCCACCACAAGCTTGTGTTGAGGGACAACACACTCCCCAGGTATCACCTTACAATCTAAGCAATCACGTCTATCCTCCCTCCTAGCAAGGATAAAGTCGATCTGGCTCGAGTGTTGTCCACTACGAAACGTCACAAGATGGGATTCCCTCTTCTTAAACACGGTATTCGCTATCAACAAGTCGTAGACTAACGCGAAGTTCAACACATCCTCCCCCTCTTGACTCCTGCTACCATACCCAAAACCCCCGTGCACTCGCTCGAAACCCTACATTAGTCGCACACACATGGCCGTTGAGATCTCCTCCTATGAAGAGTTTCTCACTGGTAGGCACGGTACTAACCATGCTATCTAGATCTTCCCAGAACTGCATCTTGGTGCTCTCACTAAGGCCTACCTGAGAGGCATAGGCACTGATCACATTCAAAACCGAATCTCCAACTACCAACCGGATTAGGATAATCCGGTCGCCTTGCCTTCTAACCTCTACGACTCCATCCTTAAGGCTTCTATCAATCAAGATGCCTACACCATTCCTACCCGGAGTTGCTCCCGTGTACCAAAGCTTGAAGCCAGTATCCGCAACCTCCTTCGCCTTCTGGCCCTTCCATTTAGTCTCCTGAACGCATAGAATATTAACACGCCTCCTAATTGCTGCATCAACTAGCTCTCGCAACTTACCCGTTACGGACCCTACGTTCCAGCTATCTATACGAATTCTAGTTGGCTCGGCTAGCTTCCTTACCCTTCGCATCCGTCGAGGGAAGTGCGAAGACCCTTGCTCATTTTTCACTACACCCGGGCGTAGATGTAGCGCGCCATTCAGGTGACGACCCGACCCTTGCTCACTTATCATCGTACTCAGGTCACGATACGATGCGCCCTTGGGGGGATGGCGACCTGGCCCTTGCCCATTTATCACCACACCCGGGTTCCGATGTAGCGCGTCGCTAAGAGGGTTACACCCCAACGAGTTTCTTGTGGGTTTCAAATCCATTAGAGTGGCTATTTTTTATGCCGGTTTGCCAAAACCTAACGCAACCCTCCTCCTTTACCCGGGCTTGGGACCGGCTATGCTGAGACGACTCAGGAGAGTGAGAGTCTTCCAGTCAGCATAGGCGGAGTTGTTCTAAATAATGTTATCTGATTCGAATTTTGTATTACATGCAGCACTACGCAGCCATGCAGAAAGAAGCGAGATGGAGTCCAAGGCGTGCGTTATTGATCCTGCTCTGCTTCCAACTCTAGAGGGTTTACTGCTGGAAACGTATGCATCATTGCAACCAAAGCCAGTCGACTATGAGAACCGACAGGTTATGATCAATGTCTTCAACAAAATAGCGGAAGAGATTTTTGGTAAGAAATCTTTCGTTTGAAATTTTGGGATCAAGGTAATGTGCTTTTGTGATCATTGCTAATGATTGTGCGTGATGTTTATTTAAAATGTGCAATTGTATAGACATATACACAGCTTAATATTAGCCTCCACAAACTTGCTTGGGACTAAAGGTTTTTTTCTTCTCTTTGTTGTATATACATCATGAAAGTACCACACTCTTTTGAATGGTTGTGGACGCCTATTAACTTATTCTCTTGTAAACCATAGGTGCATGTACAATCAGCCATGCTATTGAATATGCACAAGTGTTTCGCCGTACACATCATTTATGGATATCTTATGAGCTTGGTGCCTTAGAAAATGTTTGTGCTTCAATTAGTAGAAGAAACATACAGAGAAAATATTCTACGTGATAGAGAATCAAGAAAAAAAGTCCAGCTTGTGTTCTGCACTTCTGCCAAATCGCATGTCTACCACTTCTATTAGGAAGTCATTGTTTTCCATCTGGACATTTTGAATTTGCATGATGGTGTGATGTGCTGTTGGTTGGTGCTTCTTTTCAGGTAAAAAGAACGGGCTTCCTGTTGCAGAAGCATTCGGATCATTCACAATGGATCTATTTACTCCTGAAAGTGACCTTGACCTCTCGATCAACTTTAATACTGATACCAAGGATCTGTATCCTCGCAAGGACAAGATTAATGCTATTAGGAAGCTTACAAAAATCCTATATTCTCATCAGAGTAATTGTTATTCTAAGCAGATTTCTCTCACATCTTTCCTAGGATTTGGTTGCCCCTTCATCTTAAAATGTACACTAGATTTGTTACATATGCATTCTTAATCAGTTATTTGAATTGATTGAGCCATCAAGGATTGTAACTAATAGAATACAGACCCAGCAACTTCATTATTATGTGCAAAGTAATCTTGAAGTCGTTCATCTGAGAAAACATTAACTGGAGAAATAGTGATCAGAGAAGCTGGTTTTGTAGTTTCTATTACTTAGCTTGCATATATGTGCAACAGTAATGGAATATATGATCCGATAAGACACCGCGAAACTTTTATCCCCCCCCCCCAAAGTTGTGACACCTCCATGTGTGTATTAAAACTGTTATGAAGGAAAAGCGAAATGTATAATGCCTTAGATTGGTGCCTGTTGTGAGCTGTAACATTGTAACCATATTAAATTAGGATTGCGATCTTGACTTGGCAGCAGCCAGCAGGTGTGTATTAGTGTATTCTTTTGGCAGTTGTCTGATTGGATTCGCTTTTTGGACAAGGTTGTATGATAGGATTGATATAGGATGGGTGTAGTGAAGGAAAAAGTGTGAAGAATGTAGCCAACAAAATTCTCCTTCCGATGCATGTTGTTAGGTGCCAGTGAAATTCACATTCCTGGACATGTGACAAGGCAAACATCTCAATGCCAGTTTTAAGTGTGTTGTCTTTTTCTTGTCTAATGTATCTCCTGTATTACCAATTTCAGGGCATGGTCGTTGTTATGGGGTTTTACCTATTTCAACTGCTAGAGTTCCTGTATTGAAGGTTACTGATCAGGGAACTGGTGTAGAGTGTGATATTTCAATAGAAAACAAAGATGGCATGTCAAGATCAATGATAATTAAATTTATCTCATCAATTGATGAAAGATTCCGGATACTTTGTTATCTGGTATTGCAATTCTTTGCCTTGCTATCTTGATTTTGAATGAGATGCTAAGTGACATGAAACTTCCCATATACATGATATGACAACTCCTCTAATATTTATTATACAGATGAAGTTCTGGGCCAAGGCACATGATGTTAACAGCCCCAAAGATCAAACAATGAGCTCAATGTCGATTATTTCTTTAGTTGCTTTCCATTTACAGGTAAACTGATACTGTTGTTGGTCCCTGCAATCAAGGGCCAGGTAAGCAACCTGGTCACCTTCCTCTCCCTCTCTTTGGCTCCAAGGTAGAAGAAGAGCTGAGCTCTTCTGCACACACATACACTCTGCTGTCTGCTCTCTGCGCTGGCTGAGAGCTGAACACTAGAATGTGGCAAGAATGAACTGCCTTTTCTCATTGCATTGCATTCATATTTATACACCATTGCTACCTACTCTAAGGTGCTACCAGTTATGGCTAATAACTTCTATCACTATCTGAACATTAGTGGCCTAGAGCCATAAGTCAACAAAGGCTGCAAGTCAACAAAGGCTGCTAGCAAACTGCAGACTTCCTTGACCAAAATCAGAAAAGGGACAGCTGCAGATTAAGTCTTACATTACTTCCCCTAATCCTGCTGCTAGCCCTGGACCTCATCCATGCCGATCATCTTCCTCAATTCCGAGAACCGAAGACGCCCGAGCGACTTGGTGAGGATGTCAGCGAGTTGCCGTCCGGTGTTGACGAACTCGATGACAAGGTGCCCCCCATCGACGCAGTCCCGAAGAAAATGGAACTTCACATCGACATGCTTGCTTCGGTCGTGAAAGACGGGGTTCTTTGCCAGCGCAATGGCCGGCTGGTTGTCCACCTTGAGTGCTGGCGGGCGAGCTTCAACACCAGTGAGCTCACCCAACAGCCGGCGCAGCCAAACGACTTGGCACGCCGCGGTGGCCGCTGCAATGTACTCCGATTCACAGGTTGACAGCGCCACCACCTTCTGCTTCAGTGACTGCCAAGCCACCGGTGCGGTTCCAAGGGAGACGAGCACACCTGTGGTGCTCTTCCGTCCATCCACATCTCCAACCATGTCCGCATCGCTGAATGCCGTCAGCTGAAGCCCGCCGTGCCTGGGGAAGACGACGCCCATGTCCAGAGAGCCCTGGACGTAGCGCAGCACCCGCTTGACCGCTGTCCAGTGGTCCTCCCGCGGGTCTTCGAGGAAACGGCTCACATACCCGACTGCGAACGTGATGTCCGGCCGCGTATGCGTCAGCCACCGCAGCCCGCCGACGATGCTCCGGTAACGCGTTGCGTCCACCCTCGCCGCCGTGCTGTTCTTCGACAGCTTGATCCGCTCCTCCATCGGCGTCGCCATGGGCTTGCAGCCCGTCATCCTGGCCTGCTCCAGCAGTTTGAGCGCATAGGCGCGCTGGCCCAGCTTGATGGAGTCCCTCCCCTGCTTTACCTCGATGCCGAGGTAGTAGGAGAGTGCGCCGAGATTGCTCATTTTGAAACGAGCCACCATCTCGCATTTGAACGCTTCAATGTCCTACGCCCGAGCTCCGGTGACGATCAGGTCGTCCACGTACACGCCGACGATGAGCTCTTCCTTCCCCGTCGTCATGTGTACAGCGCATGCTCGGTGGCGCAGCGTGCGAACCCAAGCTCACCCATGGTGGTGTCGAGCTTGGCATTCCACGCCCTGGGAGCTTGGCGCAGCCCATACAGAGCCTTCCGCAGCCGGAGCACCTTGTGCTCTGCACCCGGCACCGCGAAGCCCGGCGCCTGCTTGACGTAGACCTTCTCCTCCAGGTCGCCGTTCAAGAACGCCGATTTGACGTCGAGGTGATGGACCTGCCAGTCTTTTGCCGCCGCAAGAGCTAGCAGCAACCGCATCGACTCCATCCGAGCCACCGGTGCGAACACCTCCTCGAAATCAATCCCTTCACGCTGCACAAAACCACGGGCAACGAGCCGAGCCTTGTGTTTGACAATGGCGCCGCGCTCGTCCCGCTTTACCTTGTAGACCCATTTCAAGCCAATCGGCCGGCATCCCGCCGGCGGATCGACCAGCTCCCAGGTGCGGTTGTCCTCGATTGACCGCATCTCCTCCATCATGGCCTTCCGCCAGTCCGCGTCACGCTCCGCAACCGCGAACGTGGCCGGCTCCTCCGCGCTCATGAGCATGAGCTCTGGATCGGTGAGACGCGAGGCCAGCCCCGGCAGCTCTGCATCACCGATGACGTCGTCCACTCGCCTGAATCGGAGCTCCTCTCCGTCGTGGTAGGCATCCACGAACTCCGAGTAGGAGGACGGGGGGATGCGAACTCAGGATCCGCCGCCGCTGTCGGGGTCCCCTGTTCTGGAAAAACAGGGGAGGCTGGGGACGCTGAACTCGCCGCGCCAGGACTTGGCGGAACCTCCGCCGTGCCAGGACTTGGAGGCTCCACCGCCTCCGCTTCTGGCTCCTGCGCTGCCTCCTCTGCGCCACTCCGGTGCTCGATCACCAGCTGCTCGACGACGAATTCGCCCGTCAAGCCGCCGCCGGACCCCTCTGCTTCCCCTGCCGCGGGCGTGCTCCAACTCCATGCCGCCACCTCGTCGAAAATGACATCCCGGGACACCACCACCTTCCCCCGGGCTGGGTCGTAGAGCCGATAGGCCTTCGTCCCATCTTCATAGCCCAGGAACACCATCTTGGTGCTCCGATCTTCAAGCTTCCCAAGGCCTGGCTTGACGGTCTTCACGTGCCCGATGCAGCCGAACGTGCGTAGGTACGAGACGTTTGGCTTACGCCCATACCACGCCTGATACGTCGTCATCCCCTTCAGGGCCTTGGTCGGTGAGCGGTTCAAGATGAACACCGCCGTGCTCACCGCCTCGCCCCAGAATTCCGCCGGCATCGCCTTCGCCTTCATCATCGAGCGTGCCATCCCAACGATGGTTTGATTTCGCCGCTCGACTACGCCATTCTGCTGTGGCGAATATGGTGCCGTCAGTTGACGCGCCACTCCCTCTCCTGCGCAGTAGCTGGCAAATTCCACCGCTGTGAACTCGCCGCCACGGTCGGTACTGAGGACGCGCAGCCTCTTCCCGGAGTCCGCCTCTGCCCGCGCCTTGAAGCGCCTGATGGCCTCCGCCGCCTCATCTTTGCTCGTCAGGAGCTGCAGCCACATATACCGACTGCAGTCGTCCACGAGCAGGAGGAAGTATCTCCGACCACCATGCGTCGTCGGTGTGATGGGCCCGCACAGGTCCCCGTGGACCAGCTGGAGCACCTCCTGCGCCCGGTACTTGGCCGCCTTTGGGAACGGCAGACGCCTCTGCTTCCCGGCCAAGCAGCTGTCGCAGAGCTCGTTGACGTGCTTGATCTGCGGCAGCCCGGTCACCATCTTGCCCAGGCGTCCAAGCGCCTCAAAGCTCAAGTGGCCGAACCTCCCATGCCACAGCCATGGTTCCTCCGTGCACGCCGCCGCGAGACACACCGGTTGCTCCACCTTCAAATCCAGGAGATAAAGCCGGTTACGGGAACGTGTTACCTTGGCGAGAAGACGTCGTTCTCGGTCCCTGATGCTTAGTACTCCGGCCTTGACGAGCACCTCCGACCCGTGCTCATCCAGCTGCCCCAAGCTCACAATGTTTGAGCGCAGCTGGGGAATGTAATACACTTCCTGGAGTGCACGGTGCTCGCCGTTGCGGCACCTGAAGAGGACCGTGCCCTGCCCGCGGATGATGACCCGCGAGCCATCGCCGAACTTGACCGTCCCGGTCTTGGTTTCGTCGAGGTCAGAGAAGGCGGCCCTGCTCCCCGTCATGTGGTTGCTGGCCCCAGAGTCCAGGTACCACCTCTGCTCCAGCTCAGTCGCCGACCGCGCCCAGCAACACCCGCGCCTCTGGCTCGTCAAGGTTGACGGGCTGCGGCGCAGTCCTCTGCTCCGTGTCCGCCTCCTCTGCTTCGCCATCCTTCAGCGCGCAGTACTGCGCCATCAACAGCGCGTGGCCGTCGTCGCTCTCTTCTTGAGCTAGGTGGGCCTCCTCCTTCTCTTTCCGCTTCGGGCACTCCTTAGCCCAGTGCCCGATCTTGCCGCACTTGCGGCAGGCATCGGGGTCGAAGTTCTTCTTCTTTTTCCCCTTCCCGCGCGGATTCCCGCGCGCCTTGTTGCCGCCGGCATACCCGCCGCGGCTTGAGGAGTTCTCCCCGGTCCGCCGCTTCATGCACGCGTTCCACTCCTCCTCGGTGAGCAGCAACTTGCCACTCTCCTGCCTCCGCTCCAGCGGCGCATCAGAACGCCCTTCGGCCAGGCGAAGTCGACCGACGACGTCCTCGAGCGAGACCTGATCCAGGTCCAAGGTGGCCTCGATTGTAACCGCCATCTGGCTGTACTTGGCCGGGCACGCGCGGAGCAGCTTGCAGACGACGTCCTCCTCCTCCAACTTCTTCCCCAGCGTTGCCAACTGGCTTGCCAACGACTGGAGTCGGAGCGCAAAGTCCTCCACAGCCTCGCCGTGGCGGAACTTCAGGTCGTCGAAGTCCCTGCGCAGCTGCTGCGCCTTGGCCCTCTTGGCTCGATCCGAGCCAACTCGGAATGAAGCCAGCATGTCCCACGCCTCCTTCGCCGTCTTCTTGTTGCCGATGGCCTCGTGGAACTCTGGTGGCGTGGATGACAGCAGTGCGTCCATGGCCTGGACGTCTTCATCCTCTTCTTTGGTGCCGACTTCCACGGCCGTCCAGAGCTTGCGCGCCTTGAGCCGCCACTTCATCAGCACCACCCACTCGCCATAGTTGGTGCGAGTGAGCTGCGGCCAGTCCCGCGAGCTCGTCTCCCGCACCGTCCTGATCACAACCTCCGAGACATCCTTCCCTTGTCGCCTGCACTGGACGCCGGGGAGTTTTCGCCAGCCATCGTTCAGCCGCTGGGCTAGAACGACACGTACGGCTCTGATGCCACTTGTTGGTCCCTGCAATCAAGGGCCAGGTAAGCAACCTGGTCACCTTCCTCTCCCTCTCTTTGGCTCCAAGGTAGAAGAAGAGCTGAGCTCTTCTGCACACACATACACTCTGCTGTCTGCTCTCTGCGCTGGCTGAGAGCTGAACACTAGAATGTGGCAAGAATGAACTGTCTTTTCTCATTGCGTTGCATTCATATTTATACACCATTGCTACCTACTCTAAGGTGCTACCAGTTATGGCTAATAACTTCTATCACTATCTGAACATTAGTGGCCTAGAGCCATAAGTCAACAAAGGCTGCAAGTCAACAAAGGCTGCTAGCAAACTGCAGACTTCCTTGACCAAAATCAGAAAAGGGACAGCTGCAGATTAAGTCTTACAACTGTTACTTTTGGATTTATTTTCTGTCATTCTGCATGATCATGAGTAGAAAGTAGTTTCACTGTTCATATGGAACTTCCATAACAGATTTGTGGCCTGAATGTATATGATGGCTTTTTGTAGCAACTCTCTTTTATATTTGAACACTGAAAAAAATGAATTCACTTGATAATTGTACAATGTGGATTGCAGACCCGGCGCCCTCCGATATTGCCTGCATTTTCTGCCATATTGAAAGGTACTCCCTTAGATGGAGCACATGTCATCTCCTTTAACCGCATTTTCTGGGTTCATCATCATGCTATCATCCAGCTATAGATACTAATATGATAGCTTCTATCCTCTTGCAGATGGTTCAGATTTTGCAAGTATTGAGAAGAATGTCTCACTATTCAATGGTTTTGGGAGCAGCAATAAAGAATCTATTGCTGAACTTTTTGTATCAATGATGGTTAAAGTGAGTTGTTCACCTGTTATTTATATTTGTCGCATATCAATATTTAAAAGGAGCACCTGTTATTTATATTTGTCGCATATTCAAAGCTTTGATGATTTTCTATCTTTGTTTTTGGGTATAATCAGTGCACTCATTTTAGATATGTCAGTATAACATATCTATAAGGAGTGCACTGATTATACCTAAACATGTCTGAACTCCAGTGCACTCCTAAACTCAGAACTCAGTCTTACCCTTTAAGAACTGGAGGCCTGCTCAAGTACTTGAGCTATGGCACTGTTACTCTAATTCTCATAAAAAGATATCTTTTTTCCCTCTCCAGAGGACTGAGTTATCACACCCCTCAAAGTTAATTTGAACTCCAGTGCACTCCTAAACTCAGAACTCAGTCTTACCCTTTAAGAACTCGAGGCCTGCTCAAGTACTTGAGCTGTGGCACTGTTACTCTAATTCTGATAAAAAAAATCCTTTTTTTCCCAGAGGACTGAGTTATCACACTCCTTGAAGTTAATTTTTTAACTCTTCTGTTCCTTTTTGGCATTGTGGCTTCATATACACCACTTGTGACAACCGTGCACTTTTTAACAAATAGGCACCTTTTGACTAAGCTTACATGTTACTTTGGTTCCTCAAAGGTCGAGCTTTAGTAGTTAGGTCATTATGTTCAGTTACATATTCTGTTGGCCTTGTCTCATGTAGCTAGTGTCAGTGGAGGGTTTATGGGAGCAAGGGCTCTGTGCCAGCAATTTTGAAGGATCATGGATATCAAAGACCTGGGGAAAAGGTGTTGGCAATTTGAGTGTAAGTACCATATAGTTTTTGGTTTCAACATTGTACTGGGCAGTGCCTGTAAAGCATTGTTTATGTACCCCAACAATTCATGCAGGCTGACTTCTTGGATCAATCTCAGAATTTCGCCAGATGTGTAGGGATGGGACAGATGCAGAAAATCTGCGAATGCCTAAGGGCTACTGTTTCTGATTTGAGCAAGTTTTTTATGGGTAAAACTGCTGCGCCCAAGCTAAAGGCCCTTTCGTTTGAGCCTTTGAACCAGGTTAAGCCAGTCACTGATCCCATTCAGAAAACTGTTAAGAGGAAGCGTGTTAATCCAAACAACACAAGCACTAACCCTAGTAAGAGAAATGCTAAGAAGAAGAAGAAGCCCCTTGAGCAGGACAAGCCAGTCATTTCTCTTGGTCAGCGAGATGATAAGAAGCCCCTGGATCAGAAGCCAGTCACTTCTCCCATTCAGAAAGATGCTAATAGGGACAAGCCCCTTGATCAGGTTAAGCCAGTCATTTCTGCTGGCCAGAAAGATGACAAGACGGAGAAGCCCCTTGAGCAGGATAAGGCAGCCATTTACCCCGGTCAGAAAGATGCTAAGAAGAACAAGCCCTTTGGTCAGGATAAGCCGGCCATTTCTCCTTGCCAGAAAGATGATAGGAAGAAGCCCCTTGGTCAGGATAAGCCGGCCATTTCTCCTGGCCAGAAAGATGCTAAGAAGAAGAGCAGCAACGTGGGACGTGACTCAGGAAGCAGTCAAGAGCAACAAAAGAAAGCAAAGGTTACTGTATACACTTCTGGTTCACGACCTCCTAGTGTTATCCCTCCTCAAAGAATGCATCGACCAGTACTCACCCAGCCAATTATTAATCAGTTTGCACATATACCTCAGCATCCGATCACCCCTCCTGCTTTTGGTTATGGGTTGCCACCACCGCATTTGCATTCAGCTTATCAGCACCCTCATCTGGGATTGGTAGGTCAACCGCAGGGTGATTTCCTTCATTTGTATCATGGGATTCAGATGCAGCATCAAGGACAGGCTATGTTTCGCCCTCCTCCTCCAGCAGCCCACCATCCCGTGCTCAATGGGCTTCACCCGTATGGTAGCATTGGTGCTCAGCAGATGCAGCATATCGATAATAGGCTGGTTCAGAGGCCACCGTACGGAATGAGGCAAGGTTTCTGGAGATGACTGTTGCGGCTTGGGAAAGTAGATATGTAGGTAGTTGGCGGGCTTTTTTTGAGGCGAAAGCTTAAAGACTGTTGTTGTGTAACTAGCTGTGTGCCATTGTGTTTGTAACTGTTGTGAAAAGAAAAGTTGTAAGGTGAGAATGGGAGGCTAGGTCTTAGTTTAATCTGTTGATTCTGTTGAAGTGTGTTGTAATTGTGCGAGGTTTATCTGAGATGTGAGACCGAGTTGTCGAAAATGTGGACAGCCGTATTTGTATTTATGGACCAGGCATGCACAGTCTGTATTGCTGGGTTGCGAATCATAACGATAATCTCAAACTGGAAGCCAATGCCATAAGTGACGAATACATGGAGAGGTCAGCACCTTGGCTCTGAGGTGTGTTTTGCTACTGATTGGAAGCAACTGTATGCTCTGTTGCTGGCAATCTGGAATGGCAACAAGCAGGCGGCCATGAACCGTTGCTTGTGCTGTTCGAAACAGAGGCTTGCGACAAGACACCTTGCCTGGCGCCCATGGTAATTGCTCATTCTGGGGGTGTTGGATCATCAGCTAGCTAGCATCCGGCGACACTGAACCTGGAAGGTGGGAGCTGATGCATCTCACATAGACTGAAGCATGGTGCTGTCGCCGGCCACATCACGCTTGCCGTGCTGCCTATGGCTGATGTGATGCAGCGGCGTCGACAGATAGCGTTTGGCTGAAAGAGATGGGTCGATCAACTTGTGCTCGTGGAAGAACAACTAACTAACTACCTCTCAGATGTTTTGCCGTCATGGGCAGAGCATGAGAGAAATGCATGCCAAATTGCCAAGGAGGACAACCGATCGATCGAGGAGAATCTGTCTGTTTGTTATGGATTCAAACCCAGCTTGTCTTGTCGATCTGAGCAGCACGTAATTTCTACCATCTTGACCAGACAGACACACGAATGTAAAAATATCTAAGAGGAGTCACCAATATAATAATCAAGTAGTGATTTAATTTGTAGCCCAGTAATATATATGATCACATCACCGTGATTTGGCTAATCTGGTAGAGCTGTATATATGGTACATGCCTACTATAGACAGGTGTGGCATGCTGTGCATCTGCAGCAAAAGACACAACACGCAACAAGTCCATCCTTTGTGAATTGGCAGATAGATAGCTACTTATTAGACGCTAGATCGATGAGCTGCCCTGCAGTGACTGGCCGGCCTGAAGAAAGCTAGCTAGCTATAGGTCACCAATTAAGAAGATCACTGCCGCACTGATAGCTAGCTAGTCACAACTTGATGATGCTTTAGACGTTTGGAATCCAAACTAGTATAGACTTGCTGTTCGTGTCCTATATATATATATATATATATATATATATATATATATATATATATATATATATATATATATATATATATATATATATACACACTGGCGGAGCTTGATTGAAGAAATCGGAAGAATGAGGGGGCCACCCTTATGCTACAGTGATGAATAGTGTCAATATTACTATTCATATAGTGCAAAATTTGCAAAGCCAGGGGGGCCATGGGCCCCCTTGGCCCTTGTGAAGCTCCGCCACTGTATATATATATCGCCAAGGAATAAGAAGGTTGGTTTGTATGTTGGTGTTTGCTGATGGTAGTAACTAACTCCCTGAACAACAAACACTTCATCATCTAGCTATATATATAGATAGGTCGCTCACATACAGTTTGCATATGCAGCCTGTTCGGATGGCTTAAGATGGCTCGCATGCTACAGCAACAATACAGTATACAGTAGCTACAGTGCTGCCATATTATGCCTCACCGTGTTTTCTTAAGCCTCTACAAGAAACAGTTGCTACAGTACCATCTGCTGCAGTATTAGCCGCTGCAGTGCGAGGCCTCTCTCAGAACCAGTTACTACAGTGAATCGCCCAGCCAAAAACAGCCATTCGAACATGCTGAAGAATTTCCATCCACTTGAAGATAGATCGGTCAATTGCGGGTAAATTAATATAAACGGGTCAAATATAGATGGCACTGCATAATTAATTGCATATATACTGATATCCATACAATGAGTAATTACATATATATTTGTCGTTACAAGCAAGTAAATTAAAAGACGGTGGTTACCGAAAGCTAGCATGCATTCAGGACTAATTAGAAGCGCTTTAGTCTATGACATCTGAAGAGAAAAGGATGCATGCTTTGCCCAGCACTTTCATTGTGATTGTTCTATGAGCAGGTTTGAGGACACGTATATGTACGTGTATGCTGATCATGATGCATATTCTGCAAAGGCATCGCACGGCTACCCCCAACATCACAGTCCAGCTGGTATATATAGCTAATAGCTAGCTAGCTTTATTTCGTCGATCGATCAGAGGACGACGGCATCATATCATTGCAAGAAGAGAACCAAATAAACCTTAGCTTTTCCGCCGTACACTAGCTTAGGTAGCTGCACAGCTTTGACATCTGTCTTGGGGACACCTGTCGCGTTTTGCCATGCTCCATGGAGATGAGTCAAATATGCTCTTGTCTTTCTTTGTAAGATGAGGGAGAAAAGGTGACATGCGTACTCATCATCCACAACAACACAATCAAAACGAGATTTTGTGTGAGAGAGAGTATATCCACAACAACGCCATGAACAACACACACTTCATCATCTAGCTATATATGTAGATAGGTCGTTCGCATGCAGTTTGCAGCATATGAGTTTCCATCCACTTGAAGATGGATCGATCAATTTGCAGGTAAAAAATAATATAAATGGGTCAAATAATATATATGGCACCGGTAATACTATTCTACACATTAGGTATAGCGTTTATTCTAAAGGAGTCAAATTACTGATCGAAATGATCAGAAATTACTGAACCAAGTTGCCGAATTACTAAACCACATTCAGTAATCGTGCACAATAGTTATTATTATAGAAAATTTGTTCAGTAATTAGTTGGGTGCTGCTACTCCGCCTATGGTGTAGAATAGCACGCGGGATATGACACTGCATAATATATCTCCTAATGAATATATAACCAATGAGTAATTAGATATTTCTCGTTACAAGTAAGTAAATTAAAGAGTAAAATGCGCCAGAGGTCCACCAACTTGTAAGGGTGTGCCGTTTAGGTCCACGAACTCCAAAAGTGCATTTTAGGTCCATTAAGTTGTAATTCGTGTCACTTAGGTCCATAAACTATGAAAGTGCATTTTTAGGTCTATAAACTTGTAATTTCTGTCACTTAGATCCATAAACTCCGAAAGTGCATTTTTAGGTTCATGAACTTCATCCATGAGCAATCGTGTGGCTATAGACCCTAAAGGTCGCCTTGATATAACTGTCATGAATATCTTTCAACCCCTCATCGAGAACCACTCTAGGTTGACCCAAGTCTAACATCACCACAAGATTTTTCGCCATAACACCTTGCACCATCATATCCGGCCACCCACGTCACGAAGGATATAATATCCCCTACCATGGTACACATTGTGTTGAGTCCCTCTATAACCTCCTCTATCTTTCCAAAGCAATCAACTCCTACTCCCCACCCATATTACGGGGTTATATCTGGATCTAAGCTCCAGAACTCACCAATGCAGGCCGGAAGCCCCCTTTGAATCCCAATACATGTCAATGACCTCTAAAATAAATCTTTCATCCTCCCTCTCCCCTCCCTATGCACTTGATTTGGAATTGGGCTCAAATTTTACCATTTTGACGAAACTCCAGCAATGTGTGGGAACCGTGTAAATTCATGTTGGTGCGATATCAGTGCACGAAAGCTAGGTGGAGGTGTATGAACTTAGGTGACACAAATTACAAGTTTATGGACCTACAAATGAACTTTCAGAGTTTGTGGACCCAAGTGACACAAATTACAAGTTTATGGACACAGAAAAGTAATTTTGAAGTTGATGAATCTAAGTGACACTCTCCTACAAATTGATGGAACTCTGGTGCATTTTACTCTAAATTAAAAGACGGTGGTCACCGAAAGCTAGCACGCATTCAGCACTAATTAGAAGCGCTTTAGTCTATGACATCTGAAGAGAAAAGGATGCATGCTTTGCCCAGCACTTTCATTGTGATTGTTCCATGAGCAGGTTTGAGGACACGTACATATACGTGTATGCTGATCATGATGCATATTCTTCGCCGATCGCAAAGGCATCGCATGGCTACCACCAACATCACAGTCTAGGTATATATAGCTAGCTAGCTAGTTTTATTTCGATCGATCAGAGGACGACGGCATCATATCATTGCAAGAAGAGAACCAAATAAACCTTAGCTTTTCCGCCGTACACTAGCTTAGGTAGCTGCACAGCTTTGGCATCTGTCTTGGGGACACCTGTCGCGTTTTGCCATGCTCCATGGAGATGAGTCAAATATGCTCGTCTTTCTTTGTAAGATGAGGGAGAAAAGGTGACATGCGTACTTATCATCCACAACAACACAATCAATAATTTCGTGGGAAAGAATGGCCAGGACCCAAAGCTAGCTAGCTAGCTAGGTCACTTAGCAGCTTGCTTGCAACACACAGGTTCGTTCGTTCGTTAGTTCGTTCTCATAATGGGTTTATATTAAGTTGCATTGTTCGTGGACAGAGCTAGTCTGCATTGATCAATAATGCAATACTAGCTAGTGAACATCAATTAAAAAATCAGCTGCAAGACAACTGTACTCCCTCTATATTAAAAAAGAAAGTTGTTTTGGATAAGGTTGGGGTCAATCATTGATATATATCATGAGTAACTTTCATAAAAATATAAATATATCACCTTACGGTAAATATTTTTATAAACATAAGAAGTCAAAGTTTAATTTTGGAGGTCGTGTTATTATCCAAAACGATTTTCTTGAGTATGGGGGGAGTATGCTGGTGCTAAGTTCGGGCAGCCTAGCTAGCTATATATAGCATCAGGCTACTGCATGCCTAGCTAATGCTACTAACTACTACTGCTGCTGTGTATTGTGCAAGCTAATTAAGGAAGCCAACAACAACAATAACATCTTCAAGATGGTGTACATACGTGGTGAACAGGCAAGGGATTGAGATGGATGATATGATGTGCCAAAGAAATAAAGACGATGTTTCATGCAGAAACAGCCAGCATGATCGATTTCCAGTTGAGGCATCGCCACCTCACCGCTTTTTTGATGCATTGGGTGGCTGGCGGCCTTGCCTAACCAACCAACCAACACTTGTCGCGCATGCGTTCCATTCGATGAGATGAGTTCCCTGGATGACCCGACCAAATCCAAACCGGGAATATATATATATGCTCCATGACTAATAACTCCATGTATGGATCGCCATTGCTATCTCGCTCTCTGCGTGTGCTGACCTTTCCCTGGATGAGATGGATTCTCTCATCTCTTGCATTGTGATGAAGAGAAGCTTGCATATTGCTGCCCAGATGCCCGGGGATTCGCTGCTTTGACCAATAATTTTACAATAACAGCACATGCATATCAGTCGATCGATCATATCCATCAGATCACACGTACACACATGCTGTTCGTTTGCATTCTTCAGCAACATCTGTACTGTAATCCTCTCTCGATCGTGCCACGGCATTGTTAACGTTAACGCAATACAAAGGACAACACGCATCTACTTCAACTTGTCTCTTAATTACCTTTATTACTTAATTAAATCTGTACGTACGTTGCCCTACGACTAGCTAAGACATACTCTATCTTCATTCTGCATTTGTATAACATCATGCATGTAGCTAGAGTCGATCAGATCACTTGTTGTATTATCCATGTTGGAGGCAATGGAGACGTGGATGAGCTTGTAGCCTGACGATGGAGATTTCTATATGCTGTTCTATATGTGCTAATATATCGATCTCTGCATTGTTGGCCAGTGCACCATGCATAAGATGCTATGCATGATGCCAACAGTAATGTCTGATAGCAGTACGAATATATATATATATATATATATATATATATATATATATATATATATAATCCACGTGTTAGATAAATAGGCAAAATTCGGCAAGTAATTCCAAGATATTGAAGAGTGATCTTGTGATGACAAGTGCTTGTGTCATGTTGATTTCACTAAATAACATGAACAATAGGATAAACCAGAAATGATTTAGAATGTACCCCAAGGCAGGACCGGTGCCGGAGACACCGGTCGCACCGTTTCCATGACCGGATATTGTGCCGGTTAGGGCTATTCGATGTAGCTGAACTAAGTTGATGCTGTGCAGATGGCCGTCAGGAAGTAGTTGATCGAAGCGACATGTTGAGGAAGTAGTCGCACAGCTCTAGGAAGTAGTCGCACCGAGCAGTTGTAGTAGTCATACGTTGAGGAAGTAATCGCATAACTTGAAGGGGGGTAGGTAATCGATCAGGGAGCAATCGAGTAGTCACGTGAAGATGCTCCCTAAAAATATAATTGCCCTCTATCCCGTATAGGACCTTTAGCGTGCTGGGTCCCGGAAGCTTGCTCTCACCAGAGTTGTGTGCGCAGCTCTAGCGACGAGAATGATGATAACAATAGGAAAACAGAGGAATACCGTCGAGTGTTGAGGTCAACAAGTGAAAGGAGGCTATCTCCTTATATAGGTGATCAAAGAGGAGAAGGAGATGACCCTGGACATAATAGTGGCCATGCCATTAACCAGTCATTTAATTCTCTATTTTAATCACTAATTACATCCATTATTTTTGTCAATTACTCACATGGTATTAATTACCTTTTAACTCCCCAGCATTAACGGTTGGGCCTAGTCCAAATACTCCAAAAATCCCCACCAAGAATTTCAAGACACACGAGATATGCTCTCAAATCCACCGTAATATTTGATATACCAGTACTTCGATGGAGACTGTTAAGTTGAACATCCATCTAGAACTAAGGTTACATTTATTCACAACTAATCAATGAACTGTACTTTCGATTGTTAGTTTTGTGCAAACAAGCTTGGCCAGAGCCCTTTACTAATACTAGGCTATGAAAACATCCCCACCGTTTGGAGCTTAATTATAAGTCATATTCCAAGCCTCTTCACGAGCATCTAGAGATCACCTAATCTCATAGACTGTGACTAGTAGTTGAGCTCATATAGCCGCAATCCTTTGAGATGTTATGTAGGCCAACATCTTGGCTCCACTAAGCCACTTGGATCACATTAAGGTTTTCACCAACCTACCATATAGATTAGAAGAGAAATTCACCTCCGCTAGAACGAGTCTTGTTCAAAGGTTCTCTTCTCTTAGTCAATCAATAGCTTGTTTCACCATCCTAATTCACGGGATCTCCGATCACATAGGACTTATTACCTCTACTGAGTAACTCGCATGAGTCTCAAGCCCAATTCCTTGGATGCATTGTCTATCACTTTACGTGAAAAACACTTTGTGAATTGATCTGCCAGATTGTTAGCCATTTGAACATAATCCAAAACTATCACTCCGGAGTTTCTTAATTTTCTGACAGACTTTAACCGCCTCTTCACATGCCTTGAAGACTGCATGTTGTCCTTAGAATTGTTCACCTTGACAATCATAGTTTGATTATCACAGTTCATTAGGATACCCGGTATTGGTTTTTCATAAATCCATTAGGAGTTCGTGAAGCCACTCAGCCTCAACAATAGCGGTGTCTAACGTAGTGAGCTCTGCTTCCATAGTTGACCTGGTTAAGATAGTCTGCTTGCAAGACTTCCAGGAAACAACACCATCTCCAAGAGTGAACACATATCCACTTGTGGTCTTAATCTCATACACATTAGAAATCCAATTTGAATCACTGTACCCCTCGAGTACTTTTGGGTACTCGATGCAGTGAATCTCATAGTCCATTATGGCCTTTAGATAGCGTATTTCTCTTTTAGAGCATTCCAGTGATCATCTCCCGGGTTTGAAACAAACCGACTCAGTTTGATTTCAGCAAACAAGATGTCAGGCCTCATAGCACTAGCAAGATACATCAATGAATCAATAATCTGCGAGTATCTCAGCTGATTTCTCATTATCCTTTTGTTTTTCTTCAGATTGAGTTATGCTAGCATCATAAGGTGTTGAGACAGATTTACAGTCACTGTACCCAAAGCGACTTAAAATCTTCTCCACATAGTGGGACTGTGAAAGAGTCACCCTACCATTACTTTCTCTTACCAGCTTTATGTTAAGGATAACATCGGCTTCTTCCAAATCTTTCATCTCAAAACTTTGAAACAAAAACTCTTTGACTTTCTTAATCACATTAAGACTTGTCCCAAAAATTAGTATGTCATCCACATATAAGCACAAGATCACTCCTTCGCCCCCACCATAACAATAGTACACATACTTGTTAGTTTCATTTACAATAAAACCTGCTTATGTTAGAGCTCTGTTAAACTTCTCATGCCATTGTTTACGTCCTTGCTTTAGGCCATATAACGACTAAAGTGAACTTCAGCACATACATGGTACTTAGATTTTTTTTACTAAAGTGAGCTTCGGAATTAAACTCAAATTTGCTAGTCTTGCCATACAACCAAAATTAATATGACAAAGTTGTGAATGCCAAACAGAGGACTCATCATATGTATTTGTTACATGGTTCACAGAATTTACTGACAAAGAAAAGCGGAACAAGCCTCTGCTACCATAGTCTTTACCAACAAAGTTTCCATACTTAAAAAGTACACATTTGTTGGATTTAGAAACTAGTGAAAACCATCTCTACTCAGTAGAGAGCTGCCGACTAAGTTTTTCTTGATTGGTGGGGACATACTGCACGTTCCTCAGTCGCAGGGTCTTTCCCGAAGTAAGCTTCAGATCAACCGTACTAGCACCAAGAATGAACACGCACATACAATCCTCCCCATCAATAAGGAGGAAGTCTCCCCAACCTGATGAGAAGAAAATAAGGAAACGTCATCACATACATGAATATTTGCCCATGTGTCAACCCACTATTCAGATGATTGATATACCGAAGAATTGTACGTATTAAATTTCCGTACCTGATGTTCCTCTAGCCTCGTTAATGACCCCGAACTCTCGCACACATAAAAAAAATCTTTTTTGTTAATGATATATAGTGCAACAAAAGTTAGCAATTGGATAGCATACACATATGTTGAGTCACTCGCATCACGAGAATGAAATCTCGTTTGACTTAGAATACAAACTCCTCATTATTGTGCGCTCTCTATATTATGTACTTGTGACACAATATATATATATATATATATCCAATATAATTGAGTCAGCACCTTATATCTGATCTGCTGGTAATAGAAATAAAATAATAATTATTTTATCTAGTATATAGTCCATATACATTGCACCTGTGGAGAATTGGCAAGAGAGGCAAGGTCAAGGCGCACGCACGCACGTCCACGTGTCACCCAACACCCAGTCGTCTGACGTGGCAGGTAGCTAGCCTCTGTTTTGCATTGATGCTATACTAGGTCGCATGCACTGCAGGCAATGATGGATTTGACTAGTCAACCTGCATTGCAGCCTGCAAAACCGCTCGTTGGAGAGTTGAAGCGAAACCATGTCCGGTTTCGTTCAGAGCGGTCGCCTTCATGTAGCTTGTCTGATCCGTCCCTCCTATAAATAGCAGCTCCATCTCACCAGGCCATTTGCACCAATCCATCTCTAGCTAGCTCAATTACCTCGCTGTTACCTGATCAACACTTGTTCTCTTCAAGCACAGCTAGGTTACTTACTAGCAGCTAGCTACTAGTAGTATATATGAGCTTGGTTGCGGCGCCAATGGCGGCGGTCGTTGACTTGGCCACCAGCGCCCAGCTGCAGCAAGCCACCATGGAAGTGGAAGAAGAAGCCAAGGCCGAGCAGCAGCAGGAATCGTACAGTAGTATCCTGCTGATGAAAGGCGTGCGGCACCTCTCCGACAGCGGCATTACCAGGCTGCCCGACAGGTACGTCCTGCCCGCACCCGACCGCCCCGATGCTGGTGCTGGCCATGATGGCCTGGCCACCACCACCACCAGCGTCGTCAAGGTCAAGCTCCCCGTCGTCGACCTCGCCCGCCTCCGCGACCCCTCCCAGCGCGCCGCCGTGCTCCAGACGCTCGACGCCGCCTGCCGAGGCTACGGATTCTTCCAGGTGGTGAACCACGGGGTGGACGGCGACGTGATCGCCGGGATGCTGGACGTGGCGCGGCGCTTCTTCGAGCTGCCGCTGCCGGAGCGGGCGCGCTACATGTCGCCGGACGTGCGCGCCGCCGTGCGCTACGGCACCAGCTTCAACCAGGCCAAGGACGCCGTGCTCTGCTGGCGCGACTTCCTCAAGCTCGCGTGCCACCCGCTGCGCGACGTCGTGGCGTCGTGGCCCCGGGAGCCCACGGACCTGAGGGACGTGGCGTCCAGGTACGCGGCGGCGAGCCACGGCCTGTTCATGGAGCTCATGGAGGCGGCGCTGCAGGCCCTGCTGGGCATGGCTGCTGCTGCCGGCGTGCTGGGGGAGCTGGCGGCGGCGTCGTCGCACATGATGACGGTCAACTGCTACCCGGCGTGCCCGCAGCCGGAGCTCACGCTGGGGATGCCGGCGCACTCGGACTACGGCCTCTTCACCTTGGTCCTGCAGGACCACGTGGAGGGCCTCCAGGTCATGCACGCCGGACGCTGGCTCACCGTCGACCCAATCCCGGGCGCCTTCGTCGTCAACGTCGGCGACCACCTAGAGGTACGTACGGTACTATACCCTGCTAGCTGGCACTACTAGTACAAATTAAACACTATGCATGCGCACTAATAATATACTATTTATTACGAACAGTTTACGATCGAGATTTGATGGATCGACTGCACTAGCTATGTGTCCAGTTGCAACTGATTCGTGCCCAGTTACAATCAATTCCGTATAGTTGGAATAATTGGTGTTTGTTCTCCCAGTTGCAATTGACTACGCAGGGTGAATGCATTTTGAATAAAGAATATACCTTCTTGCATTTTTAGCCTCGTTGATGTAGTCTCATGTGTACGTGATCGGTGGCAACAAGCTGGCTGGCTTCGTTTAATTCAATTTAGCAGCTTTGACTTTTGAGCCTCGCAATATAAATGGACACGTACACATAGTATATACTAGTAGAACAGAGAAAGACGACCGTCAAATCCATCACGAACTAGTCAAATGCAAAAAAAAGTTGTGTGTAGACCGTGCATCATGTCGCAAGCTAGGTAGCTAATAGCGGAGTAATTACGATTTAAGACCTTGTACTACTATATGTAGTTTAGTTAGTGATTGATGAGGCCAGAATTGCAAGTCAAACCATGCACAGTGATGAGCTGGCCCTAGCTAGCTACTTTAATTAATTTACAGCATCGCTTTGTTCAGCTGGCTTCACACTAAATCAGCATCAGCCACCAACAACCAGTCAGCCAGCCAGCCAGCAATATTTTTTCTTTACAACAAATCAGCACCACCAGCTACCAGCCACAGCCAGCCGAAAAGAGCGAATTAATTGCTACATTAGCTAAGGTAGGTAGCTAGCGATGAATGAAATACTAATTAAAATGCATGTACTACTATTGCAGATCTTGAGCAACGGCGCGTACAAGAGCGTCCTTCACCGTGTGCGGGTGAACTCGACGCGGCCGCGCATGTCGGTGGCGTCGTTCCACAGCCTGCCGGCGGAGAGGGTGGTGGGGCCGGCGCCGGAGCTGGTGGACGAGGCGGCCGGCAAGCCGCGGCGGTACATGGACACGGACTTCGCCACCTTCCTGGCCTACCTGGCTTCCGCCGACGGCAAGGACAAGACCTTCCTCCAGTCAAGGATGCTCCTCCATGACCATGACCATGACCATGACCATTGCGCTGCTGCTTCAATTCTTCGTCCTTCTAACTAGCTGCTACCATACCATGCATGCCCGGCCCATATATAGTTAATTAATAGCAGCTAGCTCAAATAAAATTAGTAGCTAGCTAATATATACTTGGTTCATCATCGATCGATCGGCAAGCATTGACCGCTCTTCAATCCCAGCGGTCGATCGGTTACGTTGCATGCATGTGTATTATTGAGAGGGAATATAATGGATTATTATATTGGATGAAGCTAGCAAAACTAGTATATGTGCATCGATCCAAATCCTACCAGATCGATGCGATACATGCATGCATGTATGTATGCTTGCGTTTATTCCCGACATATATATACGTACACATGCATTTTGAATGTCTAAAATGGGCGAATTAAATCTCCTTCTATATATTGACCTTTATTTTCAAATGTAATTTGACCTTTTTGAGAACTCTAGATGAAATATAAAGCATATGGAGATTAACTGACCAATGAGTGAAGCGCATCTAGGCCCATAGGTGCATAAGGTAAGTTTCGGTGATTAGTGACAACCGTATGCGACTAACGTGTGTTTTGAAGAAAAAATCAATTACCTTTTATGTCTCATATGAAATGTGAAAGGAGACCCCTCAGTTCAAACAAATCATGCGTGCCAAAGACTCGTTTTAAAGTTTAAGGACCTTTCTGTTGCCGAGTGTCACAAGGAGATGAAGGACACTTGATTTAGTTAAGGTTTTACAAATTTTAGTTCTTGACCATACTATTAAGAGGGGTTCTTGAGTTAGTAGCTTGATTCAAATCGAGTTGGCTCTAGAAATCTCGCACACTTGCTCAAACTCAGCTCATGACAGCTCAAAGAATTCAAGAAAACACTTGAAGGATCAAAAACTCGAAGAAGGAATCAACTCCAAATCAATTCAGCAGAAAACAACAAAATTAGCAGCACCGGTTAAACCGACGCCCAGGCGTCGGTGCAACCGAAGGGCATCGGATGAACCGATGGCTAGGCCTCGGCCTAATTCTACCATGCAGATAGAATCATGTGAAAAAATCTCTGCTGCACCGGTTGAACCGATGCCTAAAGAACATGCATTGGTCTATTCACCATATAAACCATTACTCAGAGAGCATGTTTTGAGGATCAAAAATCAGCTTCAACACCAGTTTAACCGATGGTATCAAGAAAAGCATTGGTGCAAGCACTGTATTATTGACCAGAGAGATGTTTTGATCAATCCAAAACATCCTTCAGCACCGGTTTAACCGATGCCCCATCAGAGAATGCATCGGTGCAATGACGCAAGCCACACACTGTGTCAGATTCCAATGGCTACTATTTGGGCACAGAGAGACTGGTTTAACCGATGCCTACCCATCAGTTTAACCTATGGTCACGACTTTTGTGCAGTGGACTTGTAACGGATATGGGGGCTTCTCCACTCTATATAAGTCAATCCCTTGGCTCATTTATGATGCCTTTGACGCATTGAATATCTGAGGCCACCCTAGAGAAGAGAAGAGAGTGCTTTGAGCCATGAGATGAAGATCTTGAGCTTGAATTTGATCCAAACTTGAAGAAAACAACCACTTCATGAGTAGTAAGTGTGCTTGAGCTTAGGGCCATTTCAGTGAGAGTCAAGTGAAGTCTTGAGAGCTTGTTACTCTTGGTGTTTGACGGTACTAAGACGGTCTTGGTGATCGGGAGGTTCTTGGTGAGCTCTTGGAGTTTGTGGGAGCCCCAAGAGTGAAGATTGTACACGGTGTGAAGCTCGCCGTTCCGGAGATGGAAAAAGAGTATTCTTAGTGGAGACTTCCTTCTTTGTGGGGGCAAGGGAGCTATACCCTTAGTGGGTGCTCCAACGTGGACTAGGTGAAAGCGTCAACTCCTCGGTACCACGGGAAAAAATCCGGTTGTCTCGTATCCCTCGCATTTACATTTCTAGCATTTCATATTACTTGTGCTAGGTGTTGCTCTACCTTGCTTGCTCCTTGACTAGATCTTTCACTTGCTAGTATGTCCTTTTGACTAGGTTGATTACTTGTTAGTGTGACTAGGTTGATTGTTAGTGTGATCTTCTCTAGAAAAAATGAGCATGTTAGTGTGTTTACCAACATAGGTTTATAATGCTAGTGTGCTCTAGCTGATAGGTTTCATCATTGTAGATTGGGCAATACTAGTGTTAGGTCAAGGACTCGCTAGAAATTGAAAAAATTTCAATTCAACCCCTTTTCTTGGACCTCAATCCTTTCAATGAGTAATATGAATATTTTTTCGGAGGAACCCTAGCTAAATGATTAATTGGCCACAAGCAGGCAGCCCCTGAGAACGTCTCATCATTAGTTACTTTGATGGTAGTGTACCAACATGAAGTATACATGCGAGACATCATGTTTATTCGCTCGTGTGACCTCTCTTTTTCTTTTTAATATATCAAGCACCTCTCCTACCCGGCCCGTTGATTTTTTTTAAAAAAAAATTGAAGCCAAGACGAGAGATGACATCATACTTTATATCACAATCACCATCTTGAGCTAGTCAAAGCTACTAGGAGTTCAACACAAGGCCTTCGGTTTCTAGCAAATTAAATTAAGTAACCAGCGTGGGCCAAAGAACAAAACTATACTACATTTAAATTTGTCGCACACACGAAGAAACGCTGAAAAGCTAGTACGACTTTTGCCTTCCAGACCAAAAAAAAGAAGAAGAATGGACACCGTACCGTTTTATAATACAATAATACTCCTATAAGCAGAGTCAAGGGCTAGCAATGGAGAGATTGACGCGCGCGTTAGTAATTAATAATGATGAACAAATTAAATAAAAAATTGAAGGCATGAGTGCCAGGTCAGCTGCATTAGACAACTCCATATATCTCCAAACCCCGCCGATAATAAACAACACAGACTAATTTATCCGTTGACGTCAACGATATATATATATATATATATATATATATATATATATATACACACGAAACCATCATACATATATATACATGATATTATTGATATATATAGCACGCATGCATTTGACTACCGCTGCGCCGGGTAGTTCTTGCTGGTGTAATGTTGTATGTGACGACGATACATGCATGCATCTATATATCATACCTAGCTAGCTCGCTCTCTCAGACAGGTTGACAAACTTATGAACCTGTGCATATATAGATATATACTGTAGATGGTTAATATATATATATATATATATATATATATATATATATATATATATATAGTAGGATAGATGCAGTCATATATATGCCGTCGATCGACAACACATATATACAAACCAGCCATATACTATGCATCATGACGTACATGATGTTTGATAGCATCTCATCAAGTTCATGAACGTTCCAATAATAATAAATAAATACTATTATTGTTAAGCTAGCTGCTGGAGATGCAATGTACCAACATAAGCAAAGGTAGGGTAGTTGACAATCGGAGCAAGTCAACTCTATACCATGTCCAGTCGTCAGCATGGATGCATGTCAAAATTAAAACTATATTATTATTCTTTTGTTTTCGTGGACATGTAAGAGCCCATATATGGGCAAATGTAGACCGGCAGTCAAACTATCACATAAGGTGGAACAAATTTTTATTATTGCGGAATAATCTTTTTTGTTACAGAACAATCTTTAATTTCTTTGTTACTAGAACAATTGAAAAAATGTTCCGAACAAAAAATAAATTGTTCTATCATAAAATTCGGCGAGATCAAATATGTGGACCGGTTTTAGTCCAAAACACGGAATTCTAGGGGGAGGCTGCTGCTACAACACCTCATGCGTGACCCCGAGCAACGCCCCATATATAGCCCTGCTAATGGGTTGGAACCCGCACCATACCCAACCCCACCCAAAATTAACATATTTAGATACCCAACCCAATTAGTTAATTTCTCAACTCTAACCAACCCGCCCCATTATAAGCGGGTAACCCATAAAAACCCATGAGTTCTAATATGCAGAGGAATTTAGTGGTTCTACACTTAATGTGGGGACCACATATATGTCTAGCCACACTATTTTGTACAGAGTATCTGTCAGTCATATTGACTCATCTCTAAAAATTTCAGTCAATTTCGATAAAATTTTATAGTGTGAACGCGAGGTTTTAATTCCAGGGTCCGGCTCTTGATGTGGAGCCCACGTATAGTTATAGCCACGCTATTTTGCACAGATTAGCTGCCAGTCGTACTGAGTTATCTCCAACAAATTTCAGTCAATTTCGATAAAATTTTATAGTGTGAACGCGAGATTTTAATTCTAGGGTCCGGCTCTTGATGTAGAGCCCACGTGTAGTTCTAGCCACGCTGCTTTGCACAGAGTAGCTGCCAGTCGTACTGAGTCATCTCCAATAAATTTCAGTCAATTTCGATAAAATTTTATAGTATGAACGCGAGGTTTTAATTCTAGGGTCCGGCTCTTGATGTGGAGCCCACGTGTAGTTCTAGCCACGCTGCTTTGCACAGAGTAGCTGCCAGTCGTACTAAGTCATCTCCAACAAATTTCAGTCAATTTCGATAAAATTTTATAGTGTGAACGCGAGGTTTTAATTGCAGGGTCCGGCTCTTCATGTGGGGCCCACAGGTAGTTCTAGCCACACTGCTTTACACAAAATAGCTGCCAGTCGTACTGAGTCATCTCCAACAAAATTCAGTCAATTTCGATAAAATTTTCTGATATAAACACGTGGTTTTAATTTCAGAGTCCAGCTCTCACGTGGGACCCACATTTATATATAGTTATACTATTTTGTAAAAAGTATCCATTTCAACCCACCCCAACCCGCCCCAACCCGCATTTATATAGAACCCGTCCCGACCCACCCCATTAACTAATACAACACATTTTAAATCATCCAAACACACTCTATTTCAAAACCCACCCCATAAAACTCATTTCAACCCAACCCATTAGCAGGCCTACCCATATATAACATGCGTAAATAGGAGGCGGCTTCTCTTGTTATTATCAGGCGTACCAATGAGGCCAGTGATTAACATTTACTCATTTAGTATGGCACAAGGCCCACCGTTATGTGTTTTTTACAAAGAAATAAAGGTTACGTAGTTAAATTTGGGAAGCAAGAAATAAAAATGGGCTATTCAGTTAAATTTGGGAATCTAAAAACAAAGGATTATTTTGGACATGCATGTTGTTGGAGTGTTTGAGGGCTTGTTTGGCAGAGCAGCACGTTATAGGTTGATTGCAAGAGGAGCTCCAGGAAATGATATTTTTATAGGGAAGTGATTCTAGACCGACGATGTCATTTTAGAAGTACTCCCTCCATCTTGAATGCAGGATATCTTAGATTTTTGCAGACAGATTATGAAGTTAGAAAAAAGATGCATGTATCCCTTATCTGTGCATTGTTTATTTAATCAATTCAATTGCTTAATTTTCAGTGCCCGTACAAAAACAAAAGAGATTAGCATACTTTTTTTACTCTCCTGGCCCACCAAAATTGATTTTTTTTTTAAATTAGCACCAAAACAAAAAAATTAGCATATCTTTTTATCCAAAGGACTCTAGGATGCCTTATATTTGGGTATAAATTATTTAAGCCCTCCAATTAATGCCTTACATTTCAAGATAGGGAAAGAAACAAAGTGAATTAAATGACAATCTTATCCGTAGTTAATTCTCTCGTTGCGGGCTACAAGTTCGGTGGGCCCATTCCAATTCTGCTGTTTGTCTGTATATTGCTGCTTTCTCTATCATGAGCCCATGGGCCAAGAAGAAACTGGCAGTTGGACCACCGGCGGCCCATAAATAATTAGGCGCGCGACCAGAAAAGAAAGAAAGCTGAAGGAAGGAGGAATCACATGAATGATATGTGCTGGTGAATTTCCTGATGCGTGCCGTGCATTATTGTGGGACCCAGCCCAACCCAAGCATGCACTATGTAGCAAAGCGACATAGATGACAAACAATTCGCACATGCATGATCCAAGACCTCCAAGCTCCTCCATCTCTTTAACTATATTACTTGAATTATTATTAATATAATCGAACCATTTTTGAAATTATTGTGAGATACGACGTACGGCGGGCCGCAAATTCAACTTTTTGTGAAAATGAAAATGAAAATTTGTTTGAACATCACCAGTTGGGCGTGCGTTGGTTGGGTTAGAGCCAGCGAGGGAATGGAATAAATGGACCCAACCTAACCAAGTACTAAAGAGAAATGAAGAGAAGGCAACAACAACTAGTGTGTATAGTAGCTAATAAGCTAGCCAGCTCAATGCTGCCTGCACTGGCCGGTGTTGATGTCCCAATCCGATCGGGCGGAGTGTAGGTAGTGGTGGCTCGGGTCGAGGTCCCAATCCAACCAGCCAGTGTTGAGTGATTTTCGGTTGACGTCCCAATCCAACCGGCCGGTGTTGTAGTGTTAGATTTTGTAGTTACGTTTATGCGATTTTTTGGCCCGGTTTACCTATAAATAGAGTCAATTCTCTTCTTCTTATTAATATACGCTGAACCGCAAGGTTCTGGATCTTTCAAAAAAAAATGCTGCCTGCACTGCATGCATGTGACGGGTTTGGCTTTGGCCGGTCACCGGTGGTTGCTCGTATATATATCTGATGACATGCCCCTAGCCTCTTCATCATCATCAAACACAAACAACTATAGGAACCATAGGAGTTATCATTCATGGCTACATATCTCCATATTTCTCACATATATATTATTAACAGCAAAATAATAAGGTTGCAAATTAAGAGCACATTATATATTAATTATGCATGGTCAACAACCTACTAGCTAGTACCTCATTAGCATTTATCTATATAGTGGCAAGAAGGGCAAATATATATGATGTGATGAGATGATATGCCAGTTTAATTATATATAGGCCCTCTACCATACAAGTAGTAAGCAACGAACTAACTCTGGCCGGCCGGCCGGCCTGCGGTTGTTATGGTTATGATAGAGTGTATATGAGAGCTAGCTAGCTCTGCTAGCTACTATCTGACTACCCAAAACCTGATTCTGACTGCATTTATACAATTGCATCTTCAGAAAACAGACAGGCACTCGGATTAGTATACCGATATGTAATAAGCGCGCAGCTCTAAACATGCCAACAAACGTATCGATAATGCAGGCACATAATAATATAGTATATATTGCATTGCTTCTGGCCGGGTCCTATAAATTAAATTATATCCCCGGCCGGGCTGGCTGTTGCATCGATTCCATCCCATCCAGAAAGCAGGCACATCACATTCCCTCCAAAATGCGAGAGAAGAGAAGAGAAACAGACGACAGAAAAAGGTTGGGTTGGGCAACAGCGACAGGCAGCAGCGTAATTATATTGAGTTAGCTGCATAAACAAGATTATTATCTAATAAGAAGCTCTGCAACAAACATCATATATATAAATATATGATGCTAGCTCCATCAGTCGTCATGCATTATATATTAGCTAGCTAGGATAGGAATCTGAAACTAACCATGCACCTTCCTTCCGTAGCATGAATGAATGTATAGGATCGAGTAGATCATGGGCTGCTGGGACGGCCAGGCAGGCACCAGACAACCAAAAAGACAATCCTTCGTCTTACTTGGCTATCCCTTCCTTCCTTCCTACACTCCTGGCCGTGGCCTATCTGCATATCTGGCCCTCTCATTTTTTTTCAATTCCCAATTAACCTCGCTCCCCAATGTGCTTGCTTGCTTCAGGAATACAAGTACTCCATCAGCAGTAATAATAATGCAATGCGTGATGACAAACTAACCAAACATTAGTGTACGTCATGTGTAGTGATCCGGCCAGGCACCAATGTCGAAAAAGAAAGATCAATATAATACTGCTCATCACCAAGTATATCCCAAGTTCCCAACCAATGTACTGTAAAAGAATCCATTTAATTTCCTGCTAATTCAGGTTTAATATGGCTATGACTAGCTAGGAGATGATGATCGGGGGCATGTCATGTACATCTACCGTGCCAAATGGTGGTATGGCACAAGGCATGGCGACTGGCGAGAGAGAGAGAGAGACAGAGAGAGAAACAAGAGGGAGATGGGGACAGACATGTTGCTTACTGGAGTCCAGCGCGCGCGCGGCCCCGGCCAGCCATCCTTCCTCATCTCCCTCTCCTTCCGGTGGTTGGGTTGGGGCTGCCGAGCTCAGCTCACCTTGCTTGCTTTTCTATCTATCTATTTCTTTCTTTCTTTGTTTTTTTTTTCTAGTTGGGCGGGCAGAATCTTCTCTCTTTCTCTCTCTTTTTTTTTTCAAAGTAAGTAAGTAAGTACGACGGAATGAACGAAGCCGGCCAGTCCCATTTTGCTGGCATTGCCTTCCTTGATGTATGTGCTTGCATTGCACTGGATTGCTGCTGATTCTTCATTCCTCTTCTGTTCCGGACGACGCCATTGAGATCGATCGATCGGGCGATTGGTGTTGCCGGTGAGGTGGGTCAGGACCAGAAGGGCGCGCGGTGGGGGATCCCCTTCCGCCGGTGGCCCTGCGGCCGCGCCGCGGCGTTCTTGCTCCCGCCGACCTCCTCCGCCTCCTCATTGTCCGCGCCGCCGTCGGTGGGCGCCGCCGCGTGGCCGTTGCTCCGCTTGGTGTCCACCAACTGCACGAATTAAGGCATTAAGGCAGGGGCGGCGAATTAAACGTGACCGAACGGAACAGAACGGAACCGAAACCCAACGGACGGGCGCTCCGATTCAATTCAATGGCCAGGCCCTGGCGCTGGCATTGTCATTCCTCCATGGCGGGCCTTCTCTTTTCTTGGTTTCAAGAATCAGAATCCCCCATGGAGGGGAGAGAGAGGGAGATTATCATCATCATATCATTAAAGGTGCAATCTTTTGGTGTTCTTGGCCGGCTGGCCGGCATTGGGGAATGAATAATGCAGGTGGGTGGGTGGGCGGGCGGAGCAATCAAGAAGAAGAGCACAACTGATGAAGTGAAGACGGAGAGCAAATCAAGAAGAAGAGGAAATAAAGCAGGCACCTTGCATCCGAGGGAGCAGAAGCGGAAGGGGTCGAGCAGCGCGCGGCCGCAGATCTCGCAGTTGTAGGGGGAGGCGGCTGCCTTGCCGGCGGCGGCGCCGGCGCCGCGCGGCTGGGGGCGCTCGTTGAGGAAGAGCACCCTGGCGCTGTTGATGACGTAGGTCTGGACGCCGGTGATGTCGAGGACGTCCTCCACCTCGGAGACGCGGACGACGTCGTGGTAGGAGGAGCGCCGTATCTGCGCGCAGCCACATTGCAATTGCAGTTGCATTCGCATTTGCATTGCAGAGACGAAGAAGGAGAACAAGATTGAAACAAAGAAACAAGCAGCGGGCAAACCTGGATGACCCTGTGGGATGCGTGTCGGTGCGCCCTGCAGTAGTAGCAGAAGGCCGGCGGCGGCGCCCCCCGGCACTCGAGGCAGAACATGTTGCACTCGTTGCGCGGGGACGCCGGGTGCGCGCCGCAGGCCAGGAAGAAGCGCGTGCTGAGGAGCGCCTCCAGCCACTCGGGCACCGGCGTCGACGAGGCCACGCGCCGCAGCATCATGCTCTCTGGCTACCGGCGGCGGCGGGCTGCAGGCTGTTGGGTGGGCAATCTGGAGGCAAATAGGAAATGGCGGCCGCGGCCGGCCTTGCTTCCTCCCCTCCCCTGCCGGCCGGCGCCCAAGGGGGAGAGAGATTGAGAGAGATGGGGGAAAAGAGAGGGAGAGAGGGTGTGGGGTGGGGTAATGAGAGAGACTATGAGAGAGAGAAGAAGGAGATGGGGTGGGGGATTGGAAGGTAGCGTGGGCTTTTCGTTGCTTCCCCTGGCTTCCTTTTGGTGTTTGCTTGCGAGGGATTTGCAGCCAAGCCAAGCCAAGCTCGTGCGCATAATTTGCATTGCTTGGACAATGGACACGCACGCAGCCAGAGTAAGTAGTAGGTGCCTGTGACTGACTCACTAGCTGCTGGTGTTGCCTTTGCCTGGTGGTGGTGGGGGCTCGCCTCCTCCCGATGCGGATTCGCGTACTTGACTGCCGTCCGTCTCATGACTGGACTGACCATCCATCCGATCCGGCACCAATCCCGAGCTATCTATCACACACACCACAACTGAAACTGGGCAATGGTGAGTCACTGACACGCTGCCCCCCACCATTGTAAAAAAAAGGGGACAACAGTCGATCAGTATTCAGTAGCAGTACAGTTACAGTCAGGACAATCGGACATGCATGCAGCAGCACCTGAAAGAATCGAGAATTCCATGGCATGCCGCAACTGACCAAACAAAAGCTGACTCCCACCGCAGTGCAGTGCAGTCCAGTGCACAGACTTGTTTAGCTTGTTGGGCCGCTACTCATTCCGAAGCTGCTTTCCTCTCTCAAAAGCGGGATCTTTTCAGTTTTATCCACGCAAGTTAAGCATCTATCCCCCCTAGCTAGCAGCTCGACCACACCTTCCTTCTCTAAAAAAAACACACAACACATCAGCTAGCAGCAGCAAGAAAAAGAGGAAGCAGACTGGCTTTCAGTTCGTCTCAAGAAAAAAAGAAAAAGGTGGCTTTCAGTTTCAACACAGCAGCAGCATCGATCAGTTTGAGCGCAAATGCAAATGACCATGGCTAATAAGTTTGCTCCCTTTGCAATTCTAAAAGGAACAAGCCAAGCCAAGCCAAGCAAGCGTCTCCCTTCTCTGCTCGCGGTGCTGCATGCTTTCTGCAAAGTTGCAAGCAAGGATTCCTCATGCCTTCTTTGCTGCCGTCTCCATCTCTCACCCAAGCAACTTGTGCACTTACTTGCCACGCCACAGGCCACTGCATCCATCTTGTGGCTGCAACTCATATATATGTAGCGGCCCACCTTAGCTTGTTACTTAATCTAATACACAAATAAATATATTAAAAAATACTGTACAAATTGTTATGTGGGCCTCGATACATATATCTAATATATGCTCATGGTGTGTCGCCTCCATATATGATGGCTATAGATAGTCAAACGTGCCGCACGGCACGGCACAGCCCGGCTCGGCTCCGGCACGGCCCGGCTAAGCACGAAGGCTTAGCCGTGCTGTGCCGGCACTGCATGCCATCTTGCCGGCTGGCACGATAGGCGCGATATCGGCCGGCACGGTAGGCACGATAGGATGCTTACCATGTAGAGCGATAGAGCGAATCAATGCCGATGTAGACCATGCTTGCAAAGGTTGCGACTTCTCCAAACATGGCTCCGGCTTCGGCTCCTCTAGTAGAGCTGAAGCCTCATTTTTACCCCTATTTTGATCATGAATTGTGATTTTACCCCTATTTTTTGAGAACGAAGAGAGAGTTCATCCCTACTCTGTGAACAACACTTAACGGTGTGAAATGAGCTGGTAAGAGACGAGTTTACCCTTGAGAATTTGCCTCTAATTGTGCAAGTACTTTGTGATTTTACCTAGTAGTGGTAAAGGGTCTTAATTTTATCCTTGATAATCTAAGGATCTGACCCTAAAAGAGTGGGGCTATAATCTTATATGATTTTGAACTAAAATATGAAGGGCCAAGTTGGATTGTGAAGAGAGCATTAGGGTCATGGCCCATTACCACCCCTAATTATACTCTTATTTTGACATTAAACAAATGGACAACAAATTTGCGGACAATGGCTGTGAATGTCCCCTATATTAAGGGATGGGGTATGGGTGTGAATGTATAAGGGGTATTGTTGTCTTTCCATACTATTATGAAGGATAAAATCCAAGAGTAACAAGACATTGACACTTGCTTGAAGATTCCCTAGTGCCACGAAGCACAAACTCTTGATGCAATGCATTATGATGCTCTCGCACTTACAAGGCCGCAAAACCCGTCGAAATAGAGTTATCGCGAACTATCCGCCTCATAAAAATTGGAGTCCGTCATTCAAACCCAATGGCTAGAAAGCGCAATAAATGGGTCAGAGTCAACCATTTTAGACATGGCAGCCCGTCAGCCTCACAAACAGCGAATTGTCCGCAACACAAAAATTATAAACACACAGAACTACTCGAGTTCTGATTGGTTATAGGAAAAGATCGGCGGATCATCTTCGCAACCAAGGAAGACCGTCGGCAGTTCATGTTTCACCCACAAGAACCAAGCTCACTTCTATCTGAAATTCTGTTAGCTGGCTGACTGACCGCCCATTAGGGCCGGACCATCTGCGGTTCATGTTTCGGCTCCAAACCAGAAACACCAAGTTTATGTCCAAGATTTTACAAAGCTCGTGGATTGTCTGCCCCTCTGGATTAGATAGTCTGCCACTTCATGTCAGCACATCCTTTTCAACCAAGGATTACCATTTTCTCAAACGAAGTTAGCCCTCATGCATGCATTACAATTGTTTGAGCAAAATAGCACCGGAGAACTGTCAACTTAAGCTAAATCGTGTGATCTTTTTCAATTGTTGGTATCCTAAACTAGTCCTTTTATGTTATATGGAAGTGAGCAAGTTTCTCAGGCAGCATGCACGGACCATAGCTGGGAAGTCTCAGTTTTTTTGTTTTTTTATTTGCTAACGCCCTTGAGATATATCTTTCTGGCCTATTCTTTTCCATCCAATGTATATTCTCCTTGACTTTTTAAATCGTACTTGATGGAGGAACTTTTAAGATGTGTCATCAAGGGTTGCTCAGATTTTAGAGCTCAAACCAAGGGTGGAATAACCTACGTAAGCCTCATAGTTCATGATTCGTACATCTTGAATGGGTAAACAATTATGTGTTTGCAGAAATACACGCAACATTAGAATTCACATATATCAATAGTTGAGTGCACGATGTCCTCCCCTCGGATGGCGCCAAACTATTAGTTCCGGAATGGCTGACTGCTAATCCTACTCGTTAGCATGTGATGTGCACCGTGATCAGAGGTGGTCTAGCACACAATAACTCGAGATTTTTATAATAGTTCAGATTTGAATGCCCTACATCCAGTCAGGGGTTGCTCTGTTGTATTACTCAAGCTTAGGTGCTCAAGAAAGTTGGGGAGTTACAAGCTCATGAGCGAGTATGGATGAGAGTTCTTGGTCTTGGACCGGATTTCTAATGTCTATTCGGATGTCTTTCTACGTGGAGGGCCCTCCCTTTTATAGCCTATAGGGGGCGGGTCCCCTTACAGAGAAACTAGTAAGAGATCGTGCGAGGAAAGGATTTAATGCTCCGCCAGTCGGGCCTTCCTGCTCCAACAGTCGGGGTCATCAAACTCGTCAGTCGGAGTGTACGAGCGGCCACTACCTTCGTCCCTTGTCATGGGTCAGTCAACCCTGTTCATCATGCTTCGTCAGCTGGAGTGGCTGACCCGAGCGGGTATGGTGTGGCAGTCATTCGGGCTATGCCCTGTCACTCCAATTGGTGATGGCGTGTCCGCAACGTGTTGATGGTGTTGAAATGATGACTTCCTGCTCCGTCCACTCGCGAGGACAGGCAGGTAGAATAGTGTTCCCTGCTGAGATGATGGGAAGCACTATTACCCTCGTGGGAGGAGTGGTTTGGCTTGTAGACAGTTTTACTTGAGCATTCATCCTTATCCATCGCGCCCATCCATGGGTTTGTCAGTGCGCTGAGTCCATCCGTGACCCCCGCCCTCAGTCGGGGAGGATGCCATGTGTAAGGTGGTGCTCAGTCGAAGTCTGCAAATGGGGTCATGGTACTTGCTCCTTGCCCGGCCGTCCCCTAGGCTGAGGATGTAAGTCCTGTTCCTCTCGACTGGCCGGTCGGTCAGTTTTGTAGGCCCAAGTGGAATTGCGGCCCATAAGAGCAGGCGTTCTGCCAGGGGGCTATCTTAGCTGAGCGGATACTTCTAGCACGAAGTGGGTCCGTTGGGGACCCCGAGTCCTTGGATCACATATACACACTTCTTTATAAAATATTTAAGTCTAGCATTAATGCTTGCTTACTATTCTTTTGAACCAACCTATACTCATTTCTTCATTCTTCTAAAAAAATTGTTAGTCCACAAATATTTTTATTAATTAACAAAACTAGAATTAGGGTCTAGTTACTTTCATGCGCTCGCACCACCACCCCCGTTGGCTCGCCGCCCGGCCTCAGGCCTCCACCTCCACCTCAGTCTCGCGCCAACGGTCGCTGCCACCACCTCGAGCTCTTGCCGGCTTGCACCTCAAGCTTGTGCCGAGGTCCGCCACCTCCGCCTTGGGCTCGTGCTGGCAAACTGCCTTAGCCTCAAGCCTCCACATTGGGCTTGCACCGGCAGCCGCCTCTATGCATGCCTCCTGCTTGCACCACGGACCTCCGCTCGTGCCACCCGAAGGCCAAAAAGATAAGTGAGGGGAAGGAGCCACGAGGAGCTAGTTTTTTGGGCTCCTCCTTGTGACGGAACTGTCAAATTAAAACTCTAATTAAATGTAATGGCCGTCATTTGAATACATCGGGCTCATTAGCTTAACGGCTTAATTTGGCGATCCTTTCTCAACCCACGTCCCGATCGAAACATCACCGATAGTCCCACGCGAAGGTGGACGCAGATGGTACAAGCACGGCACATATTTAAAAATACAACGAATATACATAAGGCTTTACCCTAAGTTTTACAAACTAAGTTTGAATAAATACTTAATTTACAAACTTTGCATTACTGGAATTCCGGGTCAACTAGAGGAAAGGGGCCTACAACTACCAAAAGTGTGCCCTAAGAAGATTCTTAACTAAACGTCCGGCTCCACAACCTCCCATCCCTCTGCATCCCGGCGGATGAACTTGGCACAGCAGGGATAGAAGTCTACGTCTGCGTGCCCTGAAATAATTGTGGCAACAAACCCTGAGTATACTAATACTCATCAAGCCTTACCCGACCAGTGGGTATAACTTAGCCCACATAGCTAGACATGCAAGGCTTTTGGCTGGTGGTTATTTTGCAGAAAACAGCGACTAAAGTTATTCCTCACTTTCCTTATTTTAGCCCAAGTTCTATATAAATTAACATAGTCTAATATTTGCATAACCAAATCTAGAGCAAACATAATGGAACAATAAATGATATTTCATATGTTCATCAATATGGGTATAACCATTTTTCTCCAACACAACACTACGCTGCGACGCAGTGACCAAGGTGCTCATATCCGAGAGCGACTGACGGCGAATTGATTCGATTTAACCTTGCAAGGTGGACCTAACCAACACGGCACGCAAAAGCCCCATCGGACCCCACGCACCAACTTTTCCCCTCCCCGCCTCGAACTACAGGAACCAGCCCAATGACATATGGTCAGCCGAGCTCAACGTGAGACCACAAAAAGTAAACATATGCATCCCAATTCTCCGCGACTACTCGACTCGCCCTAGGAGTTGGGTGCGGGTTCCTGTACTTTCGAAGTAAAGCAGTATTCGGCTTACCGGTTTCGACTACCTCCTACTCCCGGCATGCGGTTAGTACAGTTCAAACATGATCAGCAGGGCCAACAACGGCTCGGTCCTTAACCGACACAGGCGGAACTACACCTCTCCCGCCCGGTCTCAGATTCTATTCTTTCTTTCATTTCAAGACTTTCATCCATAAATTAGTAACTCATATATGGAAACATAAAGCTATCTTATATCTCGCGAGTAACCAAGAATTACTCGACTTCTACCGAACCCTATCTAGCATAGCAGTTCTATCGTCCTATACATACTAGTACAACTCAAGAACTCCTATGGTTCATGCAACTAGGGTTTCAAACAACTCCTAAATGTAATGCATAAGTAATAAATACATATATAGGTGTCATAATTTAAAAATAATAGGAGGTGCACCGGGGCTTGCCTTCGGGCTGCTGCACAGAACTGGGGTCAGACGGGCCTTGGGCCGGGTGCTCACAACTCTCATCCTGGGCTTGCGTCGGCTGCTCCTGCGGTGCCGCAATCACCTCAAATACGGTGCCCTCAGTTGCGGATGCTACACGTATGCATATGAAACAAATGAGTGCATCTCAATGATGTAGCTAATTTACTTTAACTGGAATGCCCTGCGGACTGTCCGCGCCCAAGTGACGGACCGTCCGCTGTACTATTCTACCGACCCACCAGAGACAATAACGTCTCGGGAACAATTTCTAATTCTACCTGCGGACTGTCCGGCCCCCCTTGTCGGACCATCCGCAGTTCACGTATTCAATCCACCAGAGACGACAACGTCTCTGGACAAAATCCTAGACTCTACTGCGGACTGTCCGCACCCAAGTGGCGGACCGTCCGCAATTCAATCCTGCGAACCCCCACCAGAGACATCGTCTCTGGACAAACTTCAAGTTTCAGCGGCGGACCGTCCGCTCCCCTATAGTGGACTGTCCGCAGTCCATTCTGCTAAACTACTAGAGACAACATCGTCTCTGGACGAAACTTAATCTGACCGGCGGACTGTCCGCACCTCCCAGGCGGACCGTCCGCGATACCTAAATTTTGACCCGCGCCACAGGCGGCAGCAAGTGCGGCGGCGACGGTGGCGGCCGCTCACCGGCGCTGGCGACACACCACGGAGGAGAAAAAGACCGGGAAGCACGAGAAACTCACCACGAATCCATTCCCGCGGTCGGTTCGATTGGAGGACGACCGGAGAAGCGGATCGATGGTGGGGCAAGGTTTCAAGCGCCTCCCATGGTGACCGGCAGTGGTTGGGCGATTCCGGCCGGGGAGAAGCCAGACCGGGGGTTTGGGAAGGTGGAGGAGGTGCCGAGGAAGGTTCTTGCGCGAGGAATCAAAGTTTGGTGGCCGGAGGAGGGAGATCGACGGAAGGGGCGACGACGGCGTGAGCGTTCGCGCTCCGCTCGGCCCTGGACGAAGTGAGGAGGAAGAGAAGAATGATAGGTGGGTCCCACGCCCATCCAGATAAATATCTGGTCGATGCCTGGCGGACTGTCCGCCGACCCCGAGCGGACTGTCCGCGAGGCAGGTGTTACACTCCTCCACCAAATAGCTTCAGAGAGAGAGAGCTGAAATTTAGGGGCTTCTCAGCCAGAGCCGCGCCTTAGGAAAGGAGCTGAAGCTGAAGCACTCCAAAGAGGCCCGTAGTTGTACGAGTAAAGAACACATGCAGCAAGGGGTGGGCAGGAAATGGTTGAGGTCACAACATTCATCTTTTCAGCCAGCTGCTTCCTGTCGGGTACCAACAAAAGCTAGCGATGCAAGTATACTGCGGCAATGCAAGGAGGAAGCTTCAGGCTTTTGGTCCATGAGTCGAAACACAATCCCTCCTTCCAGCTCAAAAGGCGCTAGATGCTTGCTCCCCGAATTATTAAACTTAAAACTTAATTAGTCTGAAATTAATTGAACTACTTGAAGCACTATAGATATGATGAAACTTTTCATCAGATGGATTTAGCCTAAGGGGAAGATATGATAGACCACCCCTACGTGCATAAATGGCATGCACATGGGAGATTGCAGTGCTTGCACGATGGGGTTAAATTTGCTCCTATATTGTAATAAGTTGCATCGTGATTGTAATTCTGTACTTGGAGTGCCCGTACGAGGCATCCAAACTTAATAAACAAACCTAGCTAGCTAGATTCAGCATACCCATGCATGAAGCGATGGCACGTGCTCCATCCGATCCGGCCGCTTGTAAGAAATTAAACAACGACTAGTAACATCAGAAGAATGCCTTTTCAGATGTTTCCTCTCATGGTGGCAAAACCAACTCAAAGCCCAACATATATAGTGATATATATGAATCTATACTATATATATGCACATGGCCAATGAAATTTTTCAGCAGCCTAGCTATCCCTTTTCACAGAATAATGCATTATATATTCTATCAAGATAAACAATTAATTGATGATTCAAATGCCCAACTTGTATTGCCACTTGTTATTAGCCCACCGTGCGTGTGTCAAGTCCTTCTACACCTTAGGTGTAGTGATTTATTCAACACCAATAGCTAAAATGGGCAGAATTATTGAGCAAATCTTCAGTAGTTCAGTAATCGGTGAGCTATTATTAAACATTGTTCAATAATTTGATAAATTTAATTCAATATTTTGATGATTATTTCTACTTGTAATAGAAGGTGGACGTGTGTGTGTGTATATATATATATATATATATATATATATATATATATATATATATATATATATATATACTATTCTACACCTTAGGTGTAGCGTTTATTCTACACCCAACAGTCAAATGACTGACCGAACTGACCATAAATCACTGAACCGAGTTACTGAATCACGTCAGTAAAATGGTGTTCAGCAATCTCGCTCAACGGTTATTACTGAAAATTTGTTCAGTAATTATTTGGGAGTAGCTACACCTGTGTGTATACTGTGTATGCATATATGTACATTGTATACTGCTATGCTAGCTAGTACACGTGTGTATAGATATATTGCAGAGAAGGGTGCATAGAGATAGCAAAAGGCATGCACATGCATGGCATGACTGATGGTACGCGACAATGTCCAGCTAGACACAAAAGGAGACATTTCAGAACACATGTCTAGCTAGATCACAAAGTACAACGACTATATATCACAGGATCCAGTTCATCTTTTCAGAAGAAAATCCCACCATTGCCCGTGCAACGGATGCAATACAAATCAAGTACTAGTTGTGTCATCAGTGCAGTACACAGTTACTAGTAGCTGACTCTTAGGACTCACAAATTGATGAGCTCGATCATTTCCTACCATTGAAAAAAATAATTTTAGCAAAAAAAAAAACAAGAACTAGTATGTTACATCAATCTAACCAACCACTGCTACAAAACTGCACACTAGTACTGGTGAGGAACCCTCGATTAGTACCGGTTTTCAGACCGGTACCATCTGGTTAGTACTAAATGCACTTGCAATTTGTAACGGTTTGCCTGACTGATACTGAATGGTACATTTAGTACCGGTTGGTTACACCAACCACCAACCGGTGTCAGTGGCGCACTTTAGTGCCGGCTGAAGAGTAAATAGCTCACCGGGGCACTGTTCTTTTCAGCCCAGTACTAAATATGCGCATTAGTACCGGCTAAAAGGTAGCACAAGAGTTACTAGCTAGTACATAGATGATATATAGTATCATTCTGCTTGCGTATATATTTCTTCAGAATTAAGATCACTAGTACTCCTTAAGTGCATTGCTAGGTGAGTAGCTAGCATGACTTGTCAACGGCAGGACAATATATATAGTACGGTTATTATGATTTATGTATGCACATTGAACCCTACATAATTACTTGGAGATTTTGCATTCACAACTTGCATTTGTGATACAACTCTTGCAAGAAAGAAAAAAGGCCAAATAAAGACAAAACGCTGCATTACTCAGATTAGCTGGAATTAATTTGCAGAAGAAATCAGTAATGGGTCATCAATCGCCTTAATTTTCGATGATGGCCCTACCTCACATGCATGAATATCATAATCAACAAATTAAACTTTTCTTATGATCAGTACCCCCCCCCCCCCCCCCCCTCCCCATTCTCCACTTTGCATGCTTGCATTGCACACGTGGCTCATTTCAATATCCAAACATGCATGCATGTATCCGAGAACATTGGAAAGGAACCCCCCATGAGAGGCAGCATATATGCAAATGCAATGCAGGTGGTAAGGTTCTGTGCAAGCTCACAAAAAGGCTTATGTGGCACATGCATGCATGCCAGTTGCCAGCCATGACAATGGATATTTAAATTATGGCGTTTCCTACTCTCTTTTTTTTTGGGAAAAAATGTGTATCTATCAAAGGAGGAGGGCCCATATGCATGCATGGTTAACTTAATAAATATACAAGCAGGCTCGATCTTGAATAATGTAATTGTTGAACAGCTGGTTACTACTTGAGCAGCTGACAGGCCCACGATCGGCCGTAAGTCGAGCACGAATCGGAATAAGATCAATACACATTCACCAACATGAATATGCACACACAACTCTACTTCTCCTCGCTGTTAGAGACTGTGCCAGCTCCCTAGCTAATTGAGGTTGACAAGTCACCACAATTCCTCTGCAATTAGTCGAGTTACTGTTAGCCACAGTATATGATTATATTGTTAGCTTTAATTTTGGCACTAAATCATCAATTGGGCTTCCTTTAAACAAAAGATTGACTGGGCTCATTGTCAGTTTCAGCCCATGCGTATACGACATTTTAATAATATTGATGTTTCCATGGGCCATAAATATGCATAAGCCAGCCCAGTCCAACGGCATCTTTTTTTTTATTTTTCTGCCGGTTGAGTTGAGTACTGAAAGACCTAGCCTCTGAAAGAAAGAGTGAAAGCATTTTGCATTTCAGCACCCCCAGTGTAGTAAGTCTGAAAAATCTATATATAGGCCAGTTAACAGAGAAGAGGAAAAAAATATAATAACCATGTGGCGCAACCAAATTTCTGGCCAAAAGATCCTTGAAACATGTACAAAACAGGGCTGGGTTCTTGAGTACTAAGCATGCATGTACCCGGACAATTGTGGTTGCTTAACTAACAAATTAGTGCTAATCAGATGCGTCCACGAATCCATGTCATGATTAAACCTCCTAGCTAGTACTTTTTTTCTTAAGAAATATCAAACAATCAAAATGGCTCTCTGAATTGATCTTTTCTGACAGGGAGCCCGACAAGACAAGGTAATCATGCTTGAGAAAATCCGTGGACCGCCAAGTAGCATCATCTCGCCCCACAACCCACCATATAGCGTGTCTGAACAGCTCTTTTTTTTAAAAAAAAAGGTCTAGATTTAATGGGGGTTTTATTTTCAAAAAAGTTTTCTACGTAAAAGAGGTCCTTGCTTTCCACTAAAATATTTTTTTGCGAAGGTCAAAACGATTGTGCACACTGCTAGATGAATGTGACTAATTTCTAAAAAGAAAAAGATGTGGCTGCTACATGCCTAGTGGGAAAATGAGAAGCTGACTGATAAAGCAAACAAAAGCATCTCCTTCACTCCATCCCACAGTTGCAATCGCGTGTCGGGCTTCAATTTTGGAGTGCAGACGCATCATATCTATACCGGTCCTATCAATGAAGAAGCTATATGTTCCAAAAAAAAAAGCATGGTTCGAATCGTGGGGGCCACTTTTTTCCCCGTAGCTTCTTTTTTTTTCCCTCCCTGCCGCGGCCGCTCGCCGGTGCGCCTGCGCCGGCCGCCGCGGTCGCCCTCGCCCCCATCGCGCGCGGCGCCGGGGCAAAGCGCCGCCCGAGCTCCCGCGCGCCCTCTCCTCCTGCTCGCTCCTCTCTTCCCCCAACCCTCGAGCCCAGGCACCTCCGAGCTCGTCGGCCCCTCACGCCCCACCCGCGAACGTGAAGCTCGACGGCGCGGGCAGCTGCCTCTGGGCTCCCCGGCCTTTTCGCCTCCCGCGCGCCCCGCGGCTCTCCGCGCGAGGTCCACGGCCCACCGCGCCGCTCACCGCCGAAGAAGATCCGTGCCGGGATTCCATCTTCCCCTCGCTCTCCAGCCTCCGAGCGCACCGGCCGGCGGGCCCCTCCGGCCTCCCCAGCGCTCCGCGGCTCCCCGACGCGAGGCCCACGGCGCCTGCCGGCTCCGAGCAGTCGGCGCCTCCAAGCTCCTCCACCCCCACCCCGACTCGGTGAGTAATCAAGCTAGCGTTTTTTTGGTTCAATTGTTCCTTTTACTGTTTGTCTTCCTCCTTGGGCGAGCGCGGGATCCTGGTTTTTTAGTCATGCGGTTCCGTTCCAGCACCTGAAACACCCATTCGATTTGATTTGTTCTGATTCGATTTGCAAGGATGGGAACTTGTGGGAAACATCTAATTAGCTCTTTTGATTGAAAGTCAGCTTGGTAAACAATGTACAGGGATTGGAACAACGGTTTGCAATGGTATCAAACATAACTTTGAAGATAAAAAAAAAATTGCAAAATTGCAAGCTGACATGGCCAGAGATGAATTTGTTCACCCGTGACACATCTATTGGTTCAGGCCCTCGTTAGAATTTTAGATCATCTTTATATTCCAAGTACTATATGATAGTACTGTTGCATATCATCATAGAAGTTTGGTGACCGTCCAGCCTTATTTTCTTGACTACAAAGAAAGAAAAGGAAAAGAAAAATAAAAGCCATAACTTGGTAAAAGGCATAAGGGTGATTAATATTCGTGGACCAGGCTATAGAGTAACCAGTTAGCATCACTACTCTTTTTATGGAAAAAATATACTGATTTTGGTCACACTTGAGATCACAAATTCACAATGAAAACTAGATAGGCTTATAAACAACCAGCTAGCACTCTCTGTCTTTAAGGATTTGTATGGTAAGCCAGGATGTGAACTTAAGTGAAACAGTTCTACCCTGTACTAAATCACTATAGGCTAGAGTGGTGATGCGATGTGTAAACACATTTGCTGACTTGTTCTATGGTGATTTGTTGTTTGTTCCAGGGATGTTGCACCGCAAGGAGAACAACTCGGCGGACGCGCAAGCTGGCACCTCCGCCCGGACAGGGAGGCAGCTGCTCTCCACGGCCGCGCCGCCGCCGCCGCCGGACGAGGAGGAGCCCACCATCTTCGCGGGCATGGCGGATGTCGATGCCCTTATCAACAAGATGGAGGGCGAGGTGAAGATGGATTACAAGGTCCACCCAGACCCTCTGCCTGTGCTTTCATGTTATTATGTTCAAACAAATTGAACTGTTTCTTTCCCCCATTGCTCCACCAATTGGCTATGCAGGGAAATAGTGAGAAAATGATGGAATTCATCAAGAAGCTGCGGACCTGTATCAAATGGTTGCTCGAGACAGAGAATAAACACCTCTCTGAGATTTTCACTAGCCAGTTTGAGGAGAAACAAAACTCCGAGACAGGTACCAGCATTTTCAAGTTAAGTCATCATAGATATGTCTTTTTTTTCCTGTATATATGTTCTACTGACTGAATTTTTATTGCATCATCTAGTTGTTAAGTGGATTAATACTCTTAACGAAGCAAGAGTGGTGAATGTTGGGATTCAAGAACAGCATGCATCTCTGCAAAAGATCCTGAAGAAAGTTGAAGCTGAAAAAATGGTAGGTGGCTTGTGCTTGTGCCTTAATGTCATCTTGTTACTATTGTGACATTCTATGAGTTTTATTAAAATGCAGGATGCTTTACGGGATCTAGAAGATGAAAAGGAGGCATCCGTTGAATCTTCACGGAACCTGCTTTTGGAAGATCTCAGAAGAATCAAGTTGGAGAGAAAATGCCTTAATGAACATGTATAAGTTAACCCTTTTTGTTAATGCTTAACCACTAAAGATGGGCGTGGTTGAACCACGGGGCGAACCGCAACTGAACCGTTGTTTTTTTTAGAATAACAAGGCAGCAATATATTAAATCAAACGTTCATTACATATTATATTCCGAATAATCTCAGGAGACTCGTTAAACCAAACTACATCTTTAAACACATCAGCTTGCTTAGCTAACACATGAGCTGCCTTATTACACCCCCTACTAACATAGGTTAAGGTTACAGAAGGATTTTCACAGATCAAGTTTTTAACATCCTGGACAATAACTCCCACATTAGATCTATCATAGACCTTGGATTTTATCTTCTTGATAACACCTAAGCAGTCAGAGGCCACAACAACTTGCTGCAAGTTGTACTCTGAGGAAAAGGAGACAGCTCTCCTTATGGCAATTGCTTCAGCTAGCTCTGGATCATCAAATCTTTGTATTAACTGACAGCAAGCAGCAATGAAATCGCCTCTATGATCACGAACCACAAAGCCAACACCCATACGAGATGGCTTTTTAAATGTTGTTGCATCAACATTAATCATCAACCATCCATCCGGCGGTGGAATCCACTTTGGAGCAGAGTATTCAGATTCACACCTATGCGATGTTGGTGATTTAAATAAGTGCAGCAATGCCATTTGTACATAAGCTTTCGCCCTTTCTGCAACTCTATTGGGATGAATATGGTTTTCACCATTACGTACAACATTTCTTGCCTCCCAAATATGCCAAGCTTTGATGGTAAAGACCGTTGCATCCTCATCAGTAGCATCATCCAGGAAATCAAAGAGCCATTGTTTGATTGAAGCCAAATATTGGATTTTGCATCTGATGCCAAAACACTTTATTATTTCATGCCAAACTTCATATACATATTGGCACGTTAAAATAGCATGTTGCACCGTTTCTTCCCTACCACAGTAGCAGCACAGATTCTTTAATCTGTTAGCTAACACTTTGGAAGCTATTTTGTAGCAACTGAACCATTGTTTTCTCTAGGTTAAGATGCTTCAGAACACAAACAAGAGGATTCAGGAATATGAGACAAGTTTGCTGCAATATCTCCAAGCAGATGCTACTAAGAATTCTGAAACAATCGCAAAGTTGCAAAAAGAGAAGAATACCATTGTGGAGACAATGAACACTCTGAAGGATCATCTACAAATGCAGCTAGACTTGGAAAAAGTAAAAATCATAGTCACATTCTATCAGTATACCCTTTCCGTCCATTCTTTTCTATTGCATGTATCGATAATTGTTCTGATGTCTTTATAATGTTGTGTCTTTCTAGTCGTTGCAATCTGAAGCTACAAAACAAATTAATGATTTATTGAAGGAGCTTGAAGGTCTTAAAATAACAAACAAAGAAATGGCTGGGAATAGTGTCATGGAGTTAGATGGTGCCATGACAAGAATAACCGCTCTTGAGGTATGATTATGTCCAGATGTTTTGATTCCTATCAACATGGGCAAAATTGGCTAACATGTTCTCAACAAAATAGGAAACTTGTTCATCCCAAAGAGAGATAATAAAGACATTGGAAATTAAGCTTGAGGCTGCTAGCGAACTGCTAAAGGTGTGCAATGGCCTATTTCTTTATTCTATATGATGGGCTAATGTTGTGTTATATATAAGTAATTCATGATTATCTATATGTTTTTAATGCATGAAGTGTTTGCATTGCGTAGGGGGAAAATGCATAGATGCCTAATATCTTGAACCTTCGTTTAACTGTATAGAGGTCTGATTTGACGGCATTGAAGCTTCAGTCGCGCCTAGAAGAAGCAGATCAACAGATTTTGGATGGAGAGAAATTACGAAAAAAATTACATAACACAATCCTTGTAAGGAATTTTCTCTTGAACTCTTAAAACTCCATTATATATATATATATACATATATATATATATACATATATATATATATACATATATATATATATATACATATACATATATATATATATACATATATATATATATATACATATATATATATATATATATATATATATACGGCAGCGCTATTCTACACCCTAGGTGTAGAATAGGAATCCACTCCTAACCAACCCAAACCAATCCGGTTCCCACCCATCGATCCAACCCGTCCCCCACCTGTCCAGCTTCTGTGTTCCGCGAGCACGAGACGCGAGCGCGCGGAGCGCGCAAGCGGCGAGTGCGAGACCTCCCGCATCGGGGGCGCGCGGACCGGCGGGGGCAGAGGCCGCGGCCGCGCACGGGCCTGCGGTGTGCCGCGCGGGGCGGAGGTCGTGGCGGAGCGAGCGGCGGCGGCGGCGGGGCGGAAAACGATGCGAGCGCGAGCCATGAGCCGCGCGGAGCGTGGCGAGAGGCGAGCGCGAGAAGTCGCGCCGCGCTGGGAGCTGCGGGGCGGCATGCACGGGGAGCAGCGGCGTGGCCTCGCGAGGAGTGGAGGCGGCATGGGTGCAGCCGCAGGGGCTCGCTGCACGGAACGGCCGTGGACCAGCAGTCGCGCAGCAGGGAGCGGTGACCGCAACGGCCAACGGGCGCGGTGCCGCGGTGGCGGCGGCTCGGCCTTCCCGGGAGCAGCAGAGCAGCCTCGTAGGGAGCGCCGGCCGCGCGGAGTGACAGCATCGCGTGGGACGGCGCAGCCTGCTCGGAGCGGCGGCCGGGGCGGGAGTGGCTGCAGGCGAGCGCAGCCTGCAAAAATCGCAGCTCGCGTAGAGCAGTGTGGAGCAGAGCCAGGAGCACGCGCATGCTGCGAAATTCCACTGATTTGATTTGCTGTGATTTGTAGATAATGGCATCTGCCATAGTAATTGAGCTCTTATCACCGACGATTTCACTGCCACACTGATTTGAGGGAATAGTTTTCTATTCGTGTGTATTTTGATCCATCAAATTCAGTAATCTACCTCCGCTCAAAAATCTCTATATTTTGTTAGTAAATGCACTCCGTCAAACTGACATGGCAAAAAATTATTTAAGATGCGTTGTATTGTTCCAGTAATGCGTTTTTGTAGTTCACTAGTGACAATTACTAAACTATCTCAATATCATGTAGTTCAGTAGTCCAATATTATCATTGGTGATATATCAAAAAGTCACCAATAGTCTGGTAGTAAAAATATAAAATTACTCAAGCTTCATCTTGGAATTCGAAAAAATTACCAAAGCATATTACTTCTTCACTTAGTAAGTGAGCTACCACTCCTGTCCTATCTTTTCTTCGTATGTTTTTCTATGATTAAGTTCAGTAATTGGCGGTATGATTTTTAGTTTTGTTCTTAGCTATCGAGATCAGTATTCGGATCTAAAATGGTTCAGTAAAAATGGCCTATTCTCTAAGATCCAGCAACTGGATGCATTGCTGTCAGTAATTGCTGAGCGTGTATGGGAATATGTGTTTGAATTACTGAATTACTTGAGATGTGCACAGAGTTGGTATACACATGGTTCTTGGGTGCTTGCATTACTGAAAATACTGGATCCAAGTAATTACTGAGCATGTATGACAGAATTGTGTGAATTACTGAATTAGTTGATCCGATGACATGAAAAATTACTGACATAGTATACATATGTCAACGTGCCTGGAGGCGGCCGCGTGTTATCTGTACCGAGGTGAGCATGTTGGGGTGTGGAAATTACTGAAAAAGCTTTCACTAGGGTTTGAAGTATCTGGCACTTGATATGCAGGTTTGAAGACATATGGGTAGGCATTACCGGATCACAAAAAAATTCTATGGATTTGTTCGATAAATGGGCTTCGATGTATGGAATAACTTAATCTATATATGCATAGGCATGACTGGATGTACATAAAAATTGCTGATACTTACTGACTACTGGATCTGCATGAGAAAATACTGAGCATCTGGAAGGTACACCTTTGTTGATTGCAAAAAAATGATTTATGAAAATAAGGTGTTGGTGAACCTGAAAAAATTACTGGATGTATATATTACTGAATAACTAGATTGCTGAATACAAGCATCTGCTGAATATTTATTTTATTACGGAGTCTCTCAGTTACTGAATCCAAAAACACTTGAACTATTGCAACAATTACTGCCCTTCATGTAATCCTAAATCCATCCAATGTACAAAAAAAATTCTAAATAACTAGATCTCCAAATTACTGAATACATCAAATAAAAAAAGTGTAGGTGAAAAGTCCCAAGTCACCAAAAACATAAGGAAAAAATACTGGATGTACATAAAAAGAAAATACTGAATAACTGATCTTCATATTACTGGATCGAAGAAAGTACATGGTGGGTTACTGGAAAAATCATTCACCAAAAACCTGAGAAATTACTGGAAAAAAGTGCATAGTACTGAAAGCTAGTTCTCTGGATTATTGAATCCAAGAATATACATATAGTTGGGTGGTTACTACACATATGTACACATATTAGTTATGTTTAACTATCTCATGTAGCCTCCAAAACACAAAAACACATAAAGTCTAAAAAAAAGTTCAGTAGTATCATTGTCGTATGCATGATCCGATGAGTTGGGAAGGGGTGCAATGCCCACATGAATCTGCCACCAGTTAAACTCTGAGAAAGATCATTGAGAAAAACAGAGCAAAAGACCGGCAGGATACTGAATTACTTGGTTGCTGGTTTACTGAGAATAAATGAAACGTTGCATAGTATTAATAGATTACAGAGAATTATATAGTATTACTGGGGTATTGAGGGATTACTCATATATGTAAGTATTAATGAATTATTAAATGCAAGCATCTGCTGAATATTTATTACTGAATAACTGGATTAATGAATGCAAGTATCTGCTGAATATTTATTACTGAGTCTCTTGGTTACCGAATCCAAATATATGAACTATTTGCAACAATTAGTAGGCATGAAAATACTGATTAGATGGATCTATTGATTACTTAACCTACGAATGCATATAAAAAATTCGTGAATGACTGGATCTTCGGATTACTAAATCCATTCAATGTAAAAAAGGAGTCTCCATGTTACTGAGTCTCTCAGTTACTGAATCCAATTACTGAATATTTATTACATAAAAGAACTACTGAATAACTCGATCTCCCTGTTACTGAATCCAAGCATGAACATGGTGTGTTACTAGAAAAACAATTCATCAAAAACCTGAGAAATTACTGAAAAAGTGCATAATACTGAATAGTTAGTTCTATGGACGAGGCGATGAGTCGAAAAGGGTGCCATGCCCACGATGAACCTGACGGAAAAGAGTAACAAAAAGAAACAATTCATCAACAAGCAGGAACTACAGAACGCAGTGGAGGGGAGAACCGCGCACACCCAAATTGCGCAGCCAGGCAGCTCCCGATTTGAGCCATTGGCGTAGATCAGCAGCCCTGCCGCCTGTCCGGGTAGCCACGCTCCCTGCTCCCGCCGCGCTCGTGCCGGCCACGCGACCGCTGCTCGAGGCTGCTCGAGGCCGCACGAGCCGGCTGCGCTTGGGGCCGCCCGCCTCCGCCGCTCGCCGTCGCTGCCACTCGGGCCGGCTACGCGAGCTCCACTCGTGGGCTGCACTCCCAGCTGCGCTCGGGGCCGTCCGCCGCCGCCGCCGCCACCACCAGGCGGGATTTCTGCGTTGGGGGAAAAGAAGCAGCCAATCAGGGTTGGGTTGGGTGGTGGTGGGGCACGTGGGGGTTAATGGGTGTCTGGGTTTGGGTGGTGTGCGGGTCAGCCGGTCAGGCGCGCGGGGTTGAGAGGTTTGCCGGTCGGGCGCGCGGGCTTGGGTGGGTTGGATGTTGGGTGTAGAATACTAATCTACACCTAGGGTGTAAAATAGCACATAGGTGTATATATATATATATTATATAATATATAATATATATATTATATATATATTATATATATATGTTATTGCCTATTCTTAGAACTATTTCTTTGCAGGAGCTAAAGGGAAACATAAGGGTTTTCTGTAGAGTGAGGCACTGAGGCCGTTGATGTCAAACGAATCAGGAGCTGTCTCATATCCAAAGAGTGGAGAAAACATAGGCAGGGGTATTAAGTTAATGCATAATGGTAAAGTCAAACCTACAATCATTTCTGTCACTTTGATAATTGTTTTTTTTGAATATTTATTTTGGTCTGATTGCATTTCTATTGTTTTCAGCTCAAGCATATTCATTTTCTTTTGATAAAGTATTTGAACATTCAGCTTCACAAGAACACGTGTTCATTGAAATATCCCAACTAGTCCAAAGCGCGCTAGATGGTTATAAGGTACAATGGATGACTGTAAGAGAGATAACCTTTATTGAGTTTTGAAACAGTTTTTCTTCCTTTCCTGTAATAACTTACACCTTTCTTAGAATGGAGCTAACCAAAGTTAATTATTCAGGTATGCATATTTGCATATGGCCAAACTGGTTCTGGTAAGACATACACAATGATGGGTAATCCAGAGTTAGATGATCAGAAAGGAATGATACCCAGATCTCTGGAACAAATTTTCCAAGCTAGTCAAGCTCTCAACTCACAGGGTTGGAAATATAAGATACAAGTGCGTCTCTGTTAGTTTTGTTATTTAACTGAACTAACATTTTCGACCAAGTTTTCTGTCACTGTCATCATAATATTTTTTTTGTGGAAATTTTAGGCCTCAATGTTGGAGATCTACAATGAGACCCTACGTGACTTGCTTGCTATGAACCGAATGGCTGCTCAAGATGGTACTTCTTCAAAGTGCAGCATCAAGCATGATGACAGTGGTAACATTCAGGTGTCGAACCTCATGGTTGTTGACGTTACTAGTATCAGTCAATTTTCTTTGCTCCTTAGGCAGGCTGCTCGAAGAAGGTAACACACTTAGTTTCAGATATCCACCATAAATATTTGCTTGTAAGAGTAGAAAACATAAAAAATTCTTCCGATCCTGAATGTTTGTTACTTCTTTTTTATGATATGATTTTTGGCAACACTTTGTAATATATAATGCAGCTATGTGAATTAAGAAGTCAGTAAATTATATTCTGTTGACTGTCATTATGACAAGACTCAGAATTGTAATAGGGTCTTTTCTTTGTGCTTGCTCAGACTTCAGGCCTGTCCCACTTGTTTGATATCCATTCTATAATTAATATCAACATATATATAAGAATTATTATGACACTGTATTATATTTTCTAACTCAAAAGAAAAATATAAATCTGGATGATGCTCACAACCAGCTCTGGATTAAGCCCTTCCCAAGACACTTTATTGTATACTCACTATAATCCCCTCACTGTTGATTTTCTAAAATTGTTTGGTAAAATCTGCATCGCTCGTATCTCTGTAACTGTATTACCAAACTTGCACTATTTGAATTTTGTGAGTTGGTTTAGTACATTGTAACTAAATCACTTATGCATTCCTTGGGTTTTCAGATCAGTTGGGAGAACACACATGAACGAGGAATCTAGAAGAAGTCATTGTGTTTACACTCTTCGGATTTTTGGTGTAAACGAGGTATGAACTAATTTTTTTGGTGCACAATCTTTTTCCACTATAACTGATTTTTTTTTTGGTTCAGGGTACGGCTCAGCAAGTTCATGGTGTTCTGAATCTCATTGATCTAGCAGGCAGTCAGTGCCTCAACAAAAGTCGTGCCACTGGTGAACGGTTGAAAGAGACTGAGGTAATTTGCATCCAGTCCCTTAGCATTCTTTGCGTTTTAAGTTATAATATTCTGGAACAATGCATAATCATGTGTTTGCTCCGACTTAGGCTATCAATACAAGCTTGTCATCCTTAAATGCTGTGATCTTGTCAATCGCGAGAAAGGAGAAACATGTTCCATTTAGGAACTCAATGTTAACCAGTCTGCTCGAGGTAATGCACCCTTGTTGTGATGCATAGGTATAGTTCCTGTTCCGATACATAGGTATAGCTACGGTATCGACTGAAGTTTCCTTTTCCTTGCAACACAGCCATGCCTTGGGGGGGATTCCAAGACATTGATGATCCTGAATCTGTCTCCTGAAGTGTCTTCCACGGGAGAGTCACTTTGCTCGTTGCGGGTTGCTGCAAGGGTGAACTCTTGCGAGATTGGGATCCCTCGGCGGGAAACCCAGCTGGGGAGCAAGGACGGCGGCGCGGAGCAGGACGGCGGCGCGGCCGAGGAGACCTCCTGGACGCCAGGCACGTTCTCCCAGAGCCGGAGAAGGCATGGCAGCCGCTGTAGCAGCAGCAGCTGTCTGGTGTGGGTGATGAGGCCGGCGGGTTTGCTGTTGTCTTTGGTCTATTTAGATGAAACTATTGGGCTCACACTTGACTGTGTTTCTCCTCAACGGGCCGAACTGGATTTGGTCCATACATGACAAGGGACTAGGTCCACGGATGATACTAGTGACTGACGTTGGGCATATATCTCCATACATGACAAGGGACTAGGTCCACGGATGATACTAGTGAGACTGACGTTGGGCATACTTGACGGTGTTTTTGCTTTTCTAGATTCATAAATATTATTATACATCTAGATATGAAATGGCTCCAATTGCAGTAGGTATTTTTGCTCTCAAATACGAAATGGTTCCAGGAAGTCAAGTACGTGAATTTTTTCATTCGCCCTGCATTTTTAGGAGAGCGTGGTGTAGAGGCATCACTACATTTTCAGCATATGGATTGCAAGGTGGCAGAGAGGAGCTTCCGTCTACTGTTGTGGCTAAGGGTATCAGAAAGCACGGACTTGGTTAGGATTGCTATTAGATGCACATAGTCATTAACATTTCTGTCGAAGCCTGCAGCAGAATCTGCAATTGCCGAACTTACCCTACTACCAAATTTACTGGACAGTGCCTATGCTATGCCGTGGGTTGACGATAACGAGCTCTATGTCCTAATAACAAAACTTTCTCGCCAAGATCCAGTATGGTGCACGGTAGATGGGCAGTGCTCTAACAACATCATGTTGTCAGAGTTACCACAGGCATTTCCAGAGCAAGTCATTGCATTCCGTTTTGAGCCCTTAATTTCAGCACCGAAATATTGCTTGTACATGTTGCTCACCTGGCGGCTTGTGTTGCATCAAAGTACAGCCCCCAACTCTTCTGCTGTCAGCTTCTTTCTGGCCTCATACAGAGCTCATGATAGAAACAACGGAGTTTAGACGTGGTAGCTAGAAGAAACAAGCAATACGGCAAGCAATGGAGTGTCTTATCAGTCAGGGCCTGATTGGTTTGTTGCCAAAAAATTGGCATGCCACAGTTTTGGCAAGCAATGGAGTGTCTTATCAGTCATATGTGTGTGAAGGAGTACTCCTCTAACCCTTCATAAGTGTCACTAGAGCAACACTGGTAGGGGACGGAGGTAGTAGTAGCTAGAGGCACGCATTTCAATTCAACTCAGAATATGCGTGCATGTCGCCGTCCTTGTCAATGCAAGACGAAAAAAAATCTTGGCAATGGCAGGCCGGGCGGCGAGCGTGCATCGCCTCCATGCTCTACGCATCAATCTCATTCGCTGGTTCGCTCTCAAGACTCGAGTCATCAAGATTCAAGAGAAGAAACGACACAAGAGAAGGGAGGGAATGATGATTGCGATGTGAATTATCCCTGAAGATCAAATAATCAGACCGACCTAGGGGAACGTACTCTTGATCGATCTGTGTTATTAGACTCTGGAGCCTCCTACTGTCTGTATTTACTAATAATAGGCTCACCTGATGGATCGAGCAGCTGAAGCAGTTGTGTTGTAAACCAGCAACTAACAACCATGACATTCATATTTTGCTGGCATATATATAGTATATAAGAACGTGCTCCTGTTTGTTTTGGATGTGTCATATATATTGCATTTGACTGACCCCTTCAATTAATGCAACAAACTTTTCTTCTACAAATAAACAAACAAATCTATTACGACGTGTTCTTCAAAACTCCTACGGAGCTGTATTTAATTTGTTTGGATCTTTGCCCGCCCGCCCGCCGCAGTCGTCCTCATTTATCGTCTCCATCAATAATAATCCGTCGTCTCCTCTACAAACTCATCCTATATTTTTATTTTATTCTATATATTGGAGAGAGAGAAAAAAATACAAGACGGCCCGTAACCGCTTCGATCCAATCGATACATACTCCTACTAGCAACGAGAAGAGAGGAGGAGAGCAGAGCAGCCTGTAGAGGAGGAGGAGAGGCAGAGGCAATGGCGGCCGCGGGGCCTTCCGCCGCGCTGGTCCTGCTCTTGTGCTCCGTCGCCGCGGTGGCCTTGGCCGACGCCGCCGGCACGCCGGATGGCTCCGAGGAGTGGGGCTACGTCCAAGTCCGACCCAGTAAGCGCACGCATCTACTAGCTAGCTATATAGTACTAGAATGTATTTGTCATCTGATGATTCGGCAATCGGCGGGCAGAGGCGCACATGTTCTGGTGGCTCTACCACAGCCCGCAGCGCGTGGACACGACGCCATGGCCGACCGTGCTCTGGCTGCAGGGAGGCCCTGGCGCGTCCGGCGTCGGGTACGGCAACTTCATGGAGATCGGGCCGCTGGACGACGAGCTCAAGCCCCGCGCCACCACCTGGCTCGCAAAGGCCGACCTCCTCTTCGTCGACAACCCCGTCGGCACCGGCTTCAGCTACGTCGACGGCGGCGACAGGAGCCTCATGGCGCGCACGGACGCCGAGGCGGCGCGCGACCTCACCGCGCTGCTCTGCGCGCTCTACCGCGACAAGCCCCGCCTCCGGGCCAGCCCGCTCTACATCGTCGCCGAGTCCTACGGCGGCAAGTTCGCCGTCACCACGGCGCTGGCCGCGCTCAGGGCCATCGACCAGGGCCGCCTCCGCGCCAACCTCGCCGGGGTCGCCCTCGGAGACAGCTGGATATCGCCCCTCGACTTCGTGGTCAGTCTTCTTTCTTCTTGTTCTTAATTGTTCTTGTTCTAGTACTTGCTTCGGAATTGACTCACTGTGGTGTACGTTGTTGTTTGACTGCTGCTGCTACTTGACAAATAAAATTAACTAGTGATTTCATTAGGTTCGGTCAATGCATGATTAGCTTTTGTTCGGTGCAGTTGTCGTGGGGGCCCTTGCTGTACCAAGTGTCCAGGGTCGACGAGATGGGCCTGCAGCAATGCAACAGGTATGCTGCTAGTTGTTTTTTTTCTTCTTTTTTCTGCGGATCGAGTATTCGATGGAGTTGAATGCTAGCTAGCTGATCGATGAACGCAACGCAATGCAGTGTGTCAGCCAAGATCAAGGACCAGGTGGAGAAGAAGCAGTTCACGGACGCCGAGGCGTCGTGGTCGGAGCTGGAGAACGTCGTCCTCGCCAACTCCAACGCCGTCGTAAGCAGCAGCAGACAGCAGTAATTGTTGGTTGGTTGTCGCTAATCGATCTATGGCTGCATGCAGGACTTTTACAACTTGCTCAAGGACGACGCGGTCCCGACGGCGGCGCAGCGGCAGAGGTCGACCCTGTCGTCCTTCAGGAGGAAGAATGGCTACTCGGGGTACCTCGAGTCCATGGCCGCGGCGGCGGCCTCAGCGCGGGAGGGCGGCTTCGACGGGTTCATGAACACGGTCATCAAGAAGAAGCTCGGCATCATCCCCAAGGATCTCTCGTGCGTACGCCGCGCCGTCAATCAATCTCGATCGTTTCTGTTGTTGTATTCTGATGACAATATAATCTCTGATCCGATGCAGGTGGGGAGAGCAGTCTGGCGATGTCTTCGACGCTATGGCTGGGGACTTCATGAAGCCCAGGATCCAGGAGGTGGACCAGCTGCTCGAGCTCGGCGTCAATATTACCATCTACAACGGCCAGGTAACTAGAAATTGAATTCAATGATCAAACTGACTGACTGACTAACTAGCCATTGCCTAGTTTGTCGATCCTGAAACTGATCATTGGGTCCCGGTTCCATTTGTTTCAAGCTCTGACTGACCAAGTGCAGTGCTTGCTAGCACCAGTTGGCCGTACTCGATGTCCGCATGTTGTTGCATTGGATGGACGACAGATAAGCTAGGCTACAACTCAGCTCGGTAAACAGCCAAAGACCCAAACTTACACACACAAACATCTCATCTGATCTGAGGCAGTCTCGGTGCTCTGCTCTGGCGGACGGAACAGGCACGCTGCCGGCCGGACTGTGGCCTCCTCCTCTGTGTGTGTCAGGTCAGCAGTGCATGTGCGTTTTGTTTGTCCGTCCGTCCTACTTACTGGACACGCACACACACGATGTAGTGTACAGTAGTAGACTAGTACTAGCGCATAAGCAGCCAAATGGAGTGGCACGTATACTTGCAGCTTAATTGCTAGGGCCCAGTAGATGATCGAGAATGAGATGCTGTGCTCATCTGCACTGCACGGCTGGAATGGATAAGCAGCAGGTGCCCTCTTCCGGTCCGTGAGTCTCGTCCCCATATATATATGCGATGCGATGCGGTTGCCATGCGATCGATGTCCTCATTAGGCTCATCACGCCGTTTTTATTAGTCCTTCTTGTTTTCATTTGTGTTTTAAAAAGTTGCAAGTCTGCATGCCTGAGTCCATCGTACAAGACAACGACGGTCTGTCCGTCACAAGGAAGCCATCTGACCGCTGGCTGACTGTTGTGACTCTGCTGCATGTGTACCTAGCTAGCTTTATTGCTAATAAACCATCAGAAGCAAGCCATTTCGATCGTAAGATCTGCTGCAACTTGTTACAACAAACTCTGCCTTGCCAGTTAATCCAGTCTGTCTCTCTATTGCATCATGCAGCTCGATCTCATCTGCGCCACCAAAGGCACCATGGACTGGGTTCAGAAGCTCAAGTAATGCACCCATCAATTACCTCTTGTTTGGTTCTGCAGTCTGTGTCTCGTCATACATACGCCAAAGTTCACAAGGAAGCTAGGTCAACTGAGCTTTGATGCTGCTGCTGCTTGCATTGCCAGGTGGGGCGGCCTCAACAACTTCATCAACTCACCCAGGACGCCCATCTACTGCAGCAAGGAAGGCCAGTCCGGCACCCAAGCCTTCGTCAAGTCGTACAAGCATCCCAAATTCTACTGGATACTCGGAGCTGGACACATGGTAAGTTTATTTATTATATCCTATCCTTTTTTTTCAACAACGAAAGTTTATAGTAAAACTTCAAGATTGTTGTTACACCAAGATGCATGATACAAAGACCTTAAAACACACCCGGCCTCTGCATAGCCAATAACAAATTGCTCGATATCCATCTATCTATCGCCGTTGCACATTGCTGTCGTCAAGCTTCATATGTACTATGTGTGCTGAGCTGATGAGAAGGTGACGCATCCACCCTCAACTCATAGGATCCTAGCTAGGTAGGAGGGATTCCTTTTCTGCGTGAGCTGGAAAGTGTACATGTGCATCATTGAAGCAGTTGGTGAGAGAGGCTTTTCATGGGCACGTGCACAAGAAATGTCCTCATTTCTGTGATACAAAGAGAGACAAGACCTAGGGCGCAGCCCAGGGAGCCACACATGCGCCGACGGTAATAGATACTCCATGTACTCCCTCCGTCCCAGTATATTAGCATTCCAAGCATTCAAATTGAAAAAATAGCAGAGTTGTGAAATGACGCATGTGCCCTTGAAATGGGATGATATGGTACAGACAAAAACAAATAAAATATTGCATTCTCAGAACAGATAGTACAGCATCACAGCGGAGGAGTCCGACAGGGGAGAGGAGGCGTGCTGCAGCGGTGCAGCCTGCAGGGAGTCCGAGTGGGGAAATTTTTTCATCCGCACGTGGCTTGGCCTGGGTGAGGGTGCGGGGGAATCAAAGTGTGGGACCCAACAGCTGCAGAAATGCTTACATTCTGAGAAAAAATTTGAATGCTCTAAATGCTAATACTATGGGACGGAGGGAGTAGCAGGCAGCTAGAACAGCTGAAGTGCTTCAGGGCCAGCCTTCTTCAATGCTTACGGGACGTGCATGTCTTCCGAATAGAAAAAAAAGGAAACTTTATGCAGGGGGCGTGCATAGTGATGAACAAAATAATTACTATTATGTTTATATAGGAAATTAATTACTAGATGCTAAGATGGCGTACTAATGCTCAGCCTTTTGTTTTGTTTTTGTTTTTGTTTTTGTGGCAACAACAATGAACCAGGTTCCCATCGACAACCCATGCCCTGCACTCAAGATGCTGGCTGACATTACGCGATCTCCTGCCAAGGAGTAGGAGTACAGAGCTGGCCTGACACCAATTCTTCAAGATTCTTTTCCTGTTTAATTAGTTTTGTAGTAGTACTCCATTTAGTTTTCTTAATTTACACAAATACAGTCATGCAGGAAAAAAAAAGTAAGCAGTGCGAGCTGGTGATGATAGTATAAATTTAGGCCATGTTTAGATCTTTACCCGTAAACTAAAAAAGTCACATCGAATGTTGGAATACATGTATGAAGTACTAAATGAAATTTATTTATAAAACTTTTTGTATGAATGATCTGTAAATCACGAGACGAATCTAATGAGCCTACTTAATATATGATTTGCAACAGTGATGCTACAATAACCATCCGCTAATTATGGATTAATCATAGATTAATTAGCATCATTAGATTCGTCTCGCAATTTACAATCCATCTATGCAAAAAATTTAATAAATAGACTTCATTTAGTACTTCAAATTAATAAAATTCCAACACAAAATTTTTACATGTAAAAAACTAAACTCGGCCTTACTGTTGTACCAAGCAGACATGCAAGGAATACAAAAGAAAAGGATACAACATGACAGAGAGAGAAGTGTGTTGGTCGACTACTGTACATACTGTAGCAGTAGCACCGCACCGCTGTGGTCCTGTTTGGTTTGAAGAAGCATGCTCCCTCCGTCCCAATAAGAATACAATTCTCGCTTCTCGAGGAGTCAATGGTTTTCAAAATTGACCAAAATTTGTGCAAAAGATATCAACATTTATAATACAAAATTAGTATCAATAGATTAATGATGGGATATATTTTCGTAATAGATTTTGATCGATACATAAATGTTAATATTAATCATTATAGACATGATCAAACTTTAACAAATTTGACCGGCACGAATATACTCTATTTTCCAAATACCGGTGAGGCTGTCTGCACTCGCAGTCGTTATACTCTATTTTTTTCCTCTACAAAAATATTCTTATCTAATCATCAATATTTTTTCCTCTATTTTTATTTTTCCTACACTCATTTATACTCTATATCTGTCGTCTATATCCCAGTCATCAACATTTTTTACTCAAAACTGACGAGTGGAACCCACCCATCCACTCCATCCCCCACGTCCACCTCTCTCCTCCCCTGCTCCTCCTCCGCCGGCGAGCGGCCCGATCTCCCTCTCCTGTGCCGGTCCTTCTCGGCAGCCCTCCCTGCGTCGAACCGTCCCCGGCGGCCGAGGTCGCCACCGCCGCGCATGCTCCTCGCCTCCGCGGCCGAGCTCGCCGCCGCCGCCACGGCCGAGCCCTCCGTGGCCAGGGCCCTGCGCGGCCGAGCCCTCCGCGGCCTGGGCGGCGGGTCCCTGCGCTGCTTCTCCAGCACGCACGGCGTGACGCGGCGGCTCTCGGCGCGGAGGAGGCCAGCGGCGCACGGCGGTGGCGCGGCAGCTCGCGGCGCGGAGGAGGCCGGAGGTGCACGGCGCGGACGGCGGGGCGGGCGCGGTGGTGGTGGGCGGCCTGCGACGGTGGAGCGCCTGGAGGCGGCGGCGGCGGGCGGGCTGGTGCGTGGCGGGCCAGCGGCGTGCGCGGAGCGGCGAGGCAGGGCGGGACGGCGCGGCGTGGTGGGCCGTCGGCGGCGCGCGCGGGGCGGAGCTGGCGACCACGGCGCACGGCTGCGCGCAGGGCGGGCCGGCGACGGCGCGTGCAGAGCTGCGCGCGGGGCGGAGCAGCGGCGACGTGCGCGTGGGATGGAGGACGAGGAGGAGCAGGGTCTGCGGCGGGCCTCCTCCCCAGCGACGACGGCGCACGACGCGGCGGCGCACGGCGGTGAACGTCGAGGCGGGGCGCGGTGTGGAGCAGGAAAGGGGCAGGCAGCGCCGGAAGGCAGGCCCGAGCCACGTCGGCCGATAGCGGCCTCCTCTGTCTCCGCCGAGAATAGAGGAAACGGAGTGCTCCGCTGAAGTAGCAACCTTTTAGCGTGTCCCGCTGCAGCTGAAATCCCGCTATTTGGCTCCTGCAAGGAGCGGTAGAGGGCGCCGGTGCGGACAGCCTCAACTGCACGCTCGCTACTCCACATTCAGCTCAACCCTTCCATTCGGAAGCGCAACCCCTCCTTGATCTTTATTTTTTTGCGGGTAACCCTTCCTTGATCCTTGAAAGTATCCTTCCTGTAAATAAAGGGTGGCCATATTCTTTGTTCCTGTAAATAAAGGGAGTCTACCGAGCATTGCACTGACACGAAGCAAAGGTATCGGAATGCATTGATAAGCTTGATTGTAGTGAGTACTCTACATATCAGTAATTTAACTAGGAAATGGAGCCGAGCCATCTATTTCTCAGCTGACACCATTTTAGAATTTTTCACTTTGGCAAGGACAATTGCAGTGTTATTAACGGGTTAGCAGGGCCAGAAAGCTTTAGGTGAAATATAAAGTCCACAACATTGGCCGGCCAGCAATTTGGTCCTCATCACATCATAGGTAGCGAAAAACAACGGCACTTAGTGCAGCCAACTTACAAAGTCGGATGACCCTCTGCAGTAACTGCAGAGAGATTCGTGCCACAAAGTCATACATAAATTTTCACCACTCGCTACTTATGCCCTGTTTGGTTCCAAACTTTTTTCAGAAGTCCCTATCACATCAAAAAGAATCTTACTATTTTATAGTATTAAATAAAATCTGTTTATAAATGTTTTTTTACAGCTGAGTGATAATTCGCGAGACGAATCTGATGAGGCTTATTAATTCATAATTTGCTACAGCGATGCTACAGTGTTTCCTTATCATTCCATTTCAGTGTTTCCAGTAACGAAAAGAGATATGTGAGCTGGTGCCAAGTAGCACCTTATCATTTATCTGGCGAATTTGTTCCTAGAGAATCCTGCAGTCATCATTCCAGCTAGAACCATCAACTTCAGATTGGTTTGCCCAAGCCTTCTTTAATGCTGACCTCCAGCCAGCAATCATGCCACGGATTTCCTTATTAAGTTCAACCCATTCAGGTGCACAACCGTTCCTTGAAAGTATCCGGTAAAGGGTATCTTCAGCAGGATCAGCATGAGGATTGGAATTGAGATTCAGGGGTTTGCCCTTTCCTGGTAGATTTTCAAAGTGCCCTTCTTCCATTGAGTGCCATATTCTTTGTTCAACGACATTTACGATGTCGGTCTCAGACCTGAAATTGGCAAACGAGCTGCAGTTTATTAGGGGAAAATTAAATCCTAGGACAAGTAAAGCACTGAGTGTCAGAACCTCGGTGTCTCAACGAGATACCAGCTTTAACATCTATTCAGTTTTAAATTCTGAAATTATTGGTTCAAGAATCTACTGCTGACATCAAGGCATATAGCCCAAAAGTACTGGCTTGCATGATCATGATGTTCTTTGCGCACTCTTATGAGTAATCAAACAGAGTGATTGACAAGTAACTAAAACAAGTAACTAAAAGAAACTTGCGAGGTGCAGGCCAACTAAGCTCATGATATAATCTCTTACATTATATTTTATTTACAGCATGAGACCAAGGATGCATAAAGGGAACTTGGACCAAACATAGGAATCAGCAGGTTTGGCTCATTTATGCCTAACCTGGCTTCAGCAGATCATGAATAAGGCATCCTATACGCATTACCAGTTATCAAGCTAGGTTGAGGTTTCAAGCAGCTTCATTTCTTCACTGACACCATTGAGACTTATCTATATATTGTAGGGGTGTAAATTGATGACCCTTAGGCGCACCTCCAAGGCTCCAACCCTCTTTAGTTCAAATATTTGTGCTACTTTTCCAAAATAGGACCTCATTTTGGACAAGCAGTACAAATATTTGAACTAGAGGATTGAAGGTGCACCTAAGGGTCACCAATTTACACCCCTAATATATTGAGAAAGGACACTGTTGATGATCTACTAAAGTGGTAAGGATAATCATAGTGTTATTAGCAGCGGCAAAGGGGACTCTAATCATTACTTCACAGTACCTGAAGGACAACAAGGTACCAAACAAACATAATATCCAAATCAGGTGCCCGTAATTTGGTCAACATCATCCCAGAGGAAGCTTAAACCAACACTCAGTGCGGCAATGGTATATAATTCGCATACAATGTCATGATTTGAAGAAAAAACGGATTGTTAATCAGTCTCACATGCAAGAACAGGTTGGTAATATTACTTTCGAAATGCATACTAAGTTGGTAAAAATTTACAAAAAAAAAATAATATTGGAACTTACAACCGGGAACCTAAAATAAGAAAATCCCAATTTACTCAAGAATAAACAAGATATCACACTACAATATGAATGAGGCAATTGAACGTACCATCAATTTCATGTTTGGCATGGTAGATTGGTAGTACAAGGGAAAACATCTAGCTTTTACACTCCTACAGTAGTGGGGCTCACATCCTCTAGAAACGTCTATCTAGTAAATAATTGCGAGACTAACGTTTGTGAAGTTAACCTGCAAATTGTGCATATGTCCACATGGTGGATTTTGTTCGCTGTAACATCTTGTGCATCAAAATGCACATAATTAGCAGTAGCAGTACTTTTGGCCACATATGCTTGCATCATTAATCATGTTTAATCTAAATTAGAAATTTGCACCGCACATGAGCAGAATGAGCAAATAATAAAGATAAAGCTACAATTTTTTTCCTACGAGTTTATTGGGGAGTCCCGTACGGTATCTAGAGGAGAGAATCAGTGATGGAGGATTGGAGGTGCCTGACCTTACTGCGTTGCCTCGCCCGCGGAGCTCGGGAGGGAGCTTGCGCTCGTTGACGGCGTCCATGACGGCGGCGAGGCGGTGGGGGCCGGACCCCGACGGTGCCTTCTTCTTGCGGTCCGTGTCCTGGGGCGGCGACGAGGCGGAGGGGGCGGCCTGCGGCCGCCGGCACGGCCATTGGAGACCCGGCGGCGATCGATGGATGGCGCGGCGACGGACGGACGGGCCCGGCCTGTGGCTGCGCAGACACCACGCTCCGCCCCGAGTCGGTGGGTTGGAGGGGCTGACTTGAGTGGGCCGAGCTGGTGCTTTTGCATCCATACATAGATGGGCTCTGGCTAAAGTTATGGTGGGCCTTGAAGCCTAGGTGCCTAGTTGGGCCTAGGTGCAGCAGGCAGGCATGGCATGCTTGGCTTGTGTCCTCTCCTCTCCTCTTCTCTGCTCTGCTCTGCTCTGGAAGTGTGGATGGCGGTGAGGTGCCCCGACAATTTCTCCCCGGCGTCTTCTCTCCTCCACAAACTGAAAACGTAGTGAGGCTCGTTCACTCCTCCATGGCTATACTATATAGCGGGAAGAACAAGTCGAGGAAAGGCGCTAACGCGTGGACACAAACGCGCGCAGTGATCGAGTACTGTCAGAACTTGGGTACCTGCAGCTTTAACGGTATCTATCTGCAGAGAGGGATCGATCGATCGATCGATCGGTACGGTACAGATCGAGAGGAGAGGAGATACCATACGATCGACGGCGACAATGGCGGAGGCGGCGGACATGGAGCGGATCTTCAAGCGGTTCGACACCAACGGCGACGGCAAGATCTCGCTGTCGGAGCTGACGGAGGCGCTGCGGACGCTGGGGTCCACCTCCGCCGACGAGGTGCAGCGCATGATGGCCGAGATCGACACCGACGGCGACGGCTGCATCGACTTCAACGAGTTCATCACCTTCTGCAACGCCAACCCGGGGCTCATGAAGGACGTCGCCAAGGTCTTCTGAATTCTGATGATGCGTGATCGATCCAACACCTACTACCACAATCAATCAAGATGGAGTATCATCGCCGTCGCTCCATCCATCTGCTGGCTCGCCGATCATATATATATATATATATATATATATATATATATATATATATATATATATATATATATATATATATATATATATATATATATATATATCGTCTTTGATTATTTCATCTATCATTTCGGGTGGTTTATTTATTACCAACAAATTATTAAGCACTGCTAGCTAGTACGAGCTCCATCAGTTTGATTATATTCTGATGATGAGTCTCTGCTTTTTTTTTCTTCCCCATATTGTTGCATCGGCTTCCATTCCAATATATATGGACGAATTTTCTTTTTTTTTCCCGTGTTCATCTTCATCATATGATATGCCTCCGATAAGTAAATTGTACTGTCTGGCAGGCCAGCTTAATTTCTATGTAATTCATCATTGGAGAAACGAACCATGTATTTGCATCCTAAGAAAAACGTATATCCATGATTTAATTAATGGAATATATATGATTGTTTCTTTCTTTGCAGCCACTCTAATTTTAGTTTCATTGTTTTATTTATGATGACCAAAAAATTTTTAGTAGTGTGTGTATTTTCCTTTGCTTAATTAAGAGGGGAAAATTCAGTTTATTTCTATCTTCAGAATTAATTTTTTAATTAAGGAAAATCCGGTCTCGACATCTCACGAGCGAGGGTTCACATCCAACAAAGGAATGCAGTGCACAGACTGCCAACCAAAATGCTACAAACATCAAACCGAAGAAATTAATCCGAACAATAAAAGAAGACAAGCAACTAGTATACATGCTTCATTTGACTCCAATGCGCAGTAACTAACTGTAGTGGACATACTAATTAAGATTGCAAATCCACTAGCCTGAGATACCGTCAGATTCGCAATACTGATCGATGAAGGGAACTGAGGTGCAGTGGTGGGCAATGCCTCCCACCGGGGAGTCACCATCATTCCTACCCTTGAATGAATCAACTAGTAAAGATATGATACCTGCTGGTGGGTAAAGCAAGCAAGCAAAGTAGCAGAGCATGCGCGCGGTGCAGGGAGGACGATAGATATGATCCACCTCCTCCCTCGATCGCGTCTTTCATCGGACAGGACACAGGACAGGACAGGACTGGCCGGCCGACGAGGAATCTCTCTGCTAGCTCACTCACTCGAAAAGGTAGAAAAAGTTATACAGGCTGCCAAGATCGAGTGGCCAGCGTATAGCCACAGCATGCATATAGAATACTACTAGTTGAGACGCCTATTGTTTAGTCCACGATCCCATCCCATCCATCTTCATTCTATCCTGCTGTTTGCCTGGTCTAGCCCTGAAGATTCAGATGCGGTGCGATCCATCCAACTAGCTATTTGCTACTAAGTATACCATTGTCCTAATAATGTGATCGATAACCACATGACCTGTCTGCTGTCAGTTGCAACCAACCACGCATGCACGGATGTGCAGCTGCAACATACTACTTCATCGGCCTGCTAATAGCTTTTCCGGGAATATTCTCTTCATCGGCCTGCACCTGGATATAATACCCTTTCGGGTTCGCAGACAACTCGATCATCAGGCCGGAGTAACCAGAGGCGACCACGCAGGATTGAGGGCCTGTTTGAATGTGTTAAAGTTGAATGCTAAATTTAGCACATATTACCACTCACATCTTGGCTGAAATTTTTAAGTTTTGGTTAAAGTTTAATCCACCCCATTATTACTCGTATTTGGATAAACTACACCTTTTTTGGACATTAGCACTTGAATCCAAACAGCCCCCCTGATTCTTTCTAGTTTCGACAACACTGCTAGAGAGATAAGGCTCCATTTCTATATCAGATTGCACGTAATTTTAACAATATCAGTAGATATTTTAGTTGGTTATATATTTATATGATGAATTGCTTCAATTTCGTCCCCCGGTATGTTGGCTCTGCCATGCCCCTCGATGTCTAATGTCATATCGCTTTCTTATTATTGTAACAAACTGAAGTATCGATTGATGCATCATGGTGGAAGGAAGTCAAAATTCACAATGCAAGCCTTTTGATTGATCATGGTTGTTCAATCCTCCGTGCGTTAGTGGCGAACGCAACTTTGAGGGCGGGGCTTTTTTTCTCTGAATTCTGATAAACGTATATTTGGCCCTCTGATCTATCAAAAGAGAATGAATCGCGCATACATGCAACATAAGAGTATTGTGTTAGTTATCTATCATGTCGCTGGTCCACGTCGATCGATATCATTTATGCAGCACTGCGGCTATAGAATGCTCTGTGTCGATCTACTATTGGTGGATTCGAGAATCAAAGGAGAGAAAGTGCATCATGTACTTATAGAGGTGCATGCATACTATATATTGTGTCGTCAGGGCCGTGCCAGTAAATCCGGAGGGCCTGTGCGAAACTATGAACTAAGCCCTAGTACCGTCGCTGCGGCCTACGAGTGCCCAGTGAAGTCTGAAAGGTGAAAGTGCAGATGTCACGATTCGTGTCGTGCCTAGCGGCGGTGATGGTGGAAGCGGAAAAGATTGCACTGCGGCCTGTAGATTCGACTGAAAGACAATGATCGAACGGCATATTTTCTTTTTTATGACATATTTAGGCTACAATTTGCTTCGTATTGGGCCAAAAGATAGCTAAAACATAGTCTACAACATAACTATACCTAATATATTCAAAAGGAGACGTATGAGATATGTGGATTATATAAAGTTTATTTTAAAAATTGGCTATAACATGCCGGCTATAAGGGAATGCAAACTTTGCTATTTCTGATGACTACGTGCTAAAAGAAAATCCAATGAACCCCTAATAAGAGATGCAAAAAGCAAAGACATGAACACCTGAATTCTTCTAACATTGCAGCGCTGCATTTAAATTTGCGGATGTTCTGCAAAGTTGTGCAATATTGTTTAAATTTCCAAAATTTTGCAAACTTCCACGGAGGTTGTGCGCATATTCATTTGAAATTGCAGTGCTGGTATGGCCAACCACATGCCTTAATCCTCTAAAATTTAATAGCAACCCTAAACGTGCCTAAAAAGTAGTTATAACTCAATGAATTTAAGGGATCCTAAACTCTTCCACTATGCCATAACAGATAGGAAAGGAAAAAAAGAAAGAACTATGTAGGTCAGAATTGGTGCCATATATCCTAGAATATAAAACTCCTCAAGAAACCGTAAAATTACTAGTAATAAGGCTGAAAACACGTAGCCTACCGATCATGTTGAAAGCTATCAATCCTCTGAAATTCAAAAATATGCAAACTTCTTGAACAAATCCAGACCGGATAGAAAGGATGAAAAACATGAACTATAGCTCATGCTTGAGGCTAGATATCCTTTGAAATCCAAACATCCTAAAACACCTTTGGTAATACCAGAACAATGAACTAGTAAGTCTATAATTAAATATTATATATAGGTTATGGATAAGGCCAGTCCTCTTTAATTAAAGTCTCCATACTCCTTAGCAACCCCAAAGGATTACAAATAAAAAAACATGAGCTATAACTCATGCTTAAAACTATATATTCTTATAAACGAAAAATAATCTCAAAACACCTCTGCGACCTGGAATGACTAAGAGGGCCTTGAGACCAAATATTCTCTAAAATTATAAAATCCCTAAAGCTCTTTCTGAAAAACTAGTGACAATTACAAAGAAACATGAATAAATAGGTTATATTTGAGGCCGAATATCCTCAGAATTTAATATTAAGAAACTCCTCCAGTAAAACTAGGATGACGAGCAAGGCTAAAGGAAACGTGAGCAATATGTGATGTTGAGGTTAAATATTCTCTATTTTTTTAGAAAAAAAATCTCAAACTGCTCTGGCAACTCTAGAATATCTAGGAACAGTGCCGGCCCTAGGGGTAGGCCACCATGTGCGATGGCCTACCCCTTTATGGTTAATCATATGTGTGTAAACTGATCCTGGCGCACATATGAGATGCATTCGGTTTGCCTTCATAAACCGGGTGTGACAAATACCCTATGTCCTTTGTGGTTTGTATTGCCTTGGATACGCGTAGAGAGGAAGTTTCTATGCGTTAAGGGTTTTGGCTAATGTCTAGATGAATGGAAGAGGTCCCTGCCCGCCCTTAGCCGGAAGAGCAGGGTTACTGGAAACCCTAAGTCGGTCTATCTCCTGGAGTTTATCCCGAGTAATTTCCATCTAATCTGACTGGTGCAAGATATGTGTGGTTACATGCTATACATAATATCTCCTCCTATATCTCGCACAAGACCATGCCACGTGAGATATCACGTGGCCCCGGACCTGACAGTTAGTCTCACATTTTATAAGTATTTAGTGTATAACATAAATATTTATGCTTGAGGCCAAAACCCTTTAAAAATAAGAAATCAATAAACTCCTCCAGCAAACACTGGAACATCCAGGAAGGTAGCAAAAATATCTACAGGACATGCTGGAGGCCACATATCCTTTGAAATTAATAAAAAGTTATATATCTAAACTCCTCTAACACCAACAAAACGATTAGGTAGTCTGAAATTATCCTTGGCCCAGATAACCTTTGAAGTTCAAAAATAGCAAATTCCACTAGTAACTCAGAAGGACTAGGAAGGTCATGGTTAATGTCAGATATCCTCTTAAATTCGTAAATCTCCAAAGTCCTCTGGCAACCCCGGAACAACTAGAAGTCCAATAAAAATGAGGGTGCGAAAGAGCCACTGCACACATGTAGGATTGAAATCCAATAAAATTCCTCCATGAAAATCTAAAATGTTTGTTTGCCCAATATAATAAATAAATGTACTTGTACATTAATATTTACTTGGTAGATATATATGTCGGCATTGTGTCGTCAACTCATGCGTGGAGCATCTGCACGCGCGTACGTACGGTTTCTCTTGAATTATATTTTGTGCGCGCGTGCTTGAACATGTTGCTGGCTATACGGATCGATCGAGTAGTAGTCGTCCATCCCTGTCTAGTTTGTCGGGATGCAGACAGCAGCAAGCAGCAGCTTGCCTGTGTTGATCGATATGATGTCCTGCTCCAGCTTGACAGAAGAGCCGGCCGGCCGGCCGGCATGCACTTGCATAGATGCTTGCTGCCGCTTCTTTCTCGGCCGGCCGGCCGGTTACCTTTAGCAGCTTGCTAGCTGCTAGCACATACTACCTGCTCTACTATGCATGCATTGCATACCCCCGTTGCTAGCTGATCTGTATTAGCTTGATCGATCCATCCATGTGTGTTGCTGTTGTTGGGGTGCAGAGTACGTTGATCAGAATGATCAGCAGTGTCGCATGCAGACCGATGCAGGCAAGCACATGGCTCCAAGCTGTCGGGGATTGAGGGGAAGCTGCCTTTCTCCTTGTCCTTGTCCTTGGACTCGCTCTCGTTGATCTCTCCCCCTTGGACTCTGCTGCGCCTGCATGGCATTTCGCATGTTGCACAGGGAAACCCCTGTTGCCCTGCCCCTCTCGTTGCTTTATTTATCGACCATCTTCATTCGTCCATTCATCTAGTCCATTCACTACCGACCAAGTTCCTAATATTTTTTGTCTCAACGCTTGCTGGTGTGTGTAGTAGTAGTAGCTACTCCGATCATCACTGCATATAGTCTCAGATCACTGCATATGTAGTGCAGGTTAGGGATCTTCAGATAGCATGCATGCATATCCTTGACTTTTGAGCCACCACCCAGGTCACTAAAGCTGTATATTAACCAAATCAAACTAAAAGCTGTATGTCGACTAACCAGCAGTAAATAAAGCATGTCACTAAAGGTTAGTATGATAGATGCACTACCTAATACAACTGCACAAATGGGGGGGCCACCAGATATCTGTTTAATTATATATATGTGTGTGTCTATGTATATATTAAACAAATTAACCCTAGTAATAATAGTACTATTATGTTGCAAATTAAATAAAGCTGTGGCAGAAGGAAGAACGGTATGATGATGGCCGGCAGACATGATGGCTGTATCTTTATTTGCATCATTGAAGATGCAAAAGTTCATATATATATATATATATATATATATATATATATATATATATATATATATATATATATATATACATATATATATACACTTGTAATAATATATATAGTTAACTAGTATATATCTGATCAACAAGACCCCACGCACCCCTTTGCTGTGAGGAGCGAGCTAAATATAAGTACTGAACGATCGATCGATCGATCAAAGACGTACTACGGGTTATCGAGTAAATTACAGAATGTGGATCCGATTATTAAGCGGTCGATCATAACTCATAATAATCAGTCTAGCTAGCTACTGTGTGCCACTCCAATTAACCGATTATAAATGTACTCCCTCCATTCCAAATTATTAGTCATTTTAGTTTTAAATTTCTCGATGTATAGTTTTTGTTAGTTATATATCTAGATATATGTCACGTCTAGATGTAAAGTCTATATATCTCGAAAAGTCAAAACGACTAATAATTTGGAATGAATGGAGAAGAGTCAAGAAGAGGAAGGCTAGTTGGACGGGCAACCTGCTGTTAACTAAATAAAAGCGACGACGAGGAATGTGAGTGAGCAGTGGCAATGTTGGTGGCTGCTTGTTGCTAGTGCTGGCTGTCACATCTATCATATCGATCCACCCATCCATGCCTTGTCGGCCTCAATAACCTGAAGCGATTCGATCAGCTTGCTCTTGGATACATTGTTGAACGGATGGATGGCTGTGATCGATCGAGATGGAGGCATGATATGAATAATGCTCGCTCACACGGCCGGCATGCAGGTTCGTACTGTTCCAGGTGTTAGCTGCATGCATGCTTGTTGATCGATCAGTTCAGATCAGGAGGACCACACTGCTATCGATCTGCTGGTGCCAGGGGCGGATCCAACGTGGGGGCAGGGGGGCTGGAGCCCCCCTACCCCCATAGATCCTTTGGAGCCCCCCTAAAGCCCCCCCCAACAATTTCTAAACCTAGATGAAGAGGAGGAAGGAGAAGAGAGGAGGAAGAAGAAGAGAAAGAAGGAAAAGAGGAAGAAGAAGAAGGGGAGATTGAGCCCCCCCCCCCCCTTTCTTGATCTCCTGGATCCGCCACTGGCTGGTGCTGGCTGATCGATCGATCTGATCAGTGATGATCTATATACTACTGCTAGCTAGGATCGGAGCTAGTACATGGATCAAAACTTCAAAAGCTACAGGCCTACAGCTAGCATTGCTTAGTCGTTTATAAGCAGCTTCTCCAACTAATAACTCTCGATCGATAGATCGATCCATCCATCCATCGGTTAAAGGCAGGCAGCAACGCCGTCAACAGATTTAACAATGCAAGCGACCGACCTAATAGCAGCAGCTTATAACACTTGGCTTCTTGCATACATTGATGAAAAGAAAATCCAAAGATCAGAGAAAGGCAGGATATGATGATGATGGAATTGAATATATAGTAGTCTGGCCTATGTCGCGGCAGCGGCGAGCAGCATGTCCTGGCCGGCCCTGGAAAGCAGGAAAAGCTATAGCATGCATGTGTACATCTCGATCGAGAGCAAGCAGGCAGAAGCAGCACCTGGATAATCAATCCATCGATCGATCCATGGAAAAGACGTAGTACCACTACTACTGTACAGCAGTGGCCAGCCTGCTCTCGATCGCTAGCTTGCTTTGACATGCATGCGCGCACGCTCTCCATCCGGATCTGCTCTCTCGCTCTGTTATGTGCTGTGGTGTGGTCCAAGCATGCAATGCATTAGTATTTGCGTTTCTTAACTTCCCGCCGGCCAGCTTAACTTTAATTTCTCTCTTAATTTGATACATCTGCAACTTAACTTTTCTCCTTGCTTTTTGCATTATATTCTCTCTTTTTTTAATTTCCTTAGCTTCTCTCTCTCCCTGCTTTTCAGATCAGATCCATGTAGCTAGTGGAGAACGAAGCACATTTAGATTCACTTTTTTGCAGTTTAGATTTTTTTTTCACCCAGCCTCCTTGTTTTCAGCATCTGATTTGATTCAGTGGCTTCAGTTGTTGGGTATAATAATCGAAATGTATCAGAGCTCGCGCCAACACTTTCAGATCTCTAGCTATTATTTGCTTGCAAGGACCGGACCAACTATATGTCTGGCACTAATTAGCAGAAATAGTGTGTTGCTCCACAGCAAGTTCATGGTGGATTTCAACCGCGCAAAGACAAACTCAAACACGGGACCTCCCACCTTACGCTCAAAAAGTCATCGGAGCCAAGCGTGGCCCCATGCTAACAGGAAAACTGGAAGAAGCAGACTGCACCGCACCGAGAAGGTCACCGCCCTGTGGTGGTTTGGTGTGGAGTTGAGTTGAGTTTGCAGCCGTGTTGATGCCTCGATCCAACTGGTTACTATTGTGTCAAGTTCGAGCGGAGAAGCGTGGTCGTGTTGATGTCCCAGTCTAACTGGCATTTGTTGTTATTGTTGTGCCTAATCTGGACGTTCTTCTTCTTTTTAATATACTCAGCAGCTCTCCTACCTGGTTCATTTTTTTTTAAAAAAAAAGTTCGTGGTGGATTGCAACAGCACATACTAAGATATATATCCTTTTTATGACTTGATCATTACAGATCGAACACTAATAATTCGATCAAACAGGAGATAAAACCATGAATGTATAGGTACTCCAACCGGGTTAAAGGTGCGTTTGTGGCAAAAATCTCAGCTAGGCCTTGCCTGGTACTCCAACCGGGTTAAAGGTGTGTTTGTGGCAAAAATCTCAGGTAGGCCCTGCCTGCACTTCACTGCATTGTAATAATAAGCAAGATCGATGCAACAAGGAAGAAAAAAATAAACATACCAATAAGGCTAGTCTCAATGCAAATTTCATCAGGAGTTTCATGAGCGTTAATTAGCATCGTTACGTCAACAATTTTGCTGATGTGGCATTGTCATCATGAGGAGAGATGAGAGAAAGTTTCATAAGACTGAAGCAGAAACAAATAATAAGCAATATATAATGCATGCATCAGGTTAGCCTATAAATAAATAAATAAATATAATGAAAGGTCTTTTTACTACTTTGCATATATCATTCGGCGACTGCTTTTGAGCATTATGGATCGCTTTCTTTCTATCAATCCGGTCACGGCCGGTGCGAGTGGAGTGGCGCCAAACGAGATGCCATCAAACGAGTCCACTAGAAGCTTTACTGCTGCTGCCGCTGTCGCTTCATCACTAGCTAGCTAGCTCTTTGCAAAAAGCGACGCCACACTACGGAAACCACGCAATCGCCAATAATCAGCATTCTAATATGTCACTTCACACATTACCGTCCAAATACCACACTTTCATCAACCACACTATGCTAGCTAGGGATTGCTGTCTGCTTGCGTGTGCGTGGCGTCAATATATCCTTTTTTATGAAGTAATAAGTCTACATATTCTTCTTTATTCGAGGGAGAGAGAGAGTGTCTGTGTACCTCTCTTGATCTTATTACCTCTTAGAGCAACTCTAGCAGGATGACTAAATGGGTTTCTATCTTCATATTTGTTCGGTGGGCGCAAAAATTTAATCTCCAGTAGGGGAGTAAATGGGCTGCTATTTTGGTAGGCATTCCAAATTTCTCTCCCCATCCCCCAATTTGGTGCCCCTCTATTTGGACTGCCAACTATGGGCCCCACCAATTTCCTTTTTTTCATTTCCACACCAGATTCGCCAGCTGCCAGGGCGAGCTGTGCCTGATACGCGCCAGGGCGACGCACGCCGCCCCGCACGCCGCCGCCGCCCCCGCCCCGCGCTCCCGCCGACGCCACGCCGCCGGCCGCCCCCGCCCCCGCCGACGCCACGCCGCCGACCATCCTAGCTGCCGCCGCCGGCCTGCCCGCCTCTGGTCCTCGTCCTCCCCGGATCCGCCGCCGGACCTGCCTGCGCCTGCTTCTTGCCGCCGGAGACCAACAGGCTCCGGCACCCCAAGTCGGACCTCGCGGCACGCGGCACCTCCAAGTGCGTCAGCACCTGCGTCCTCTTCGGCTACGGCGCGCCAGACATCGCCGGGGCCTTCAACATCCGGAGGTACTCACCGCTGCTGAATCGCCGATGAGAATCGTTTGTGCTCGTCGATGGATTGTTGGATCATCTTGCAAGATCGATCGCGTCAACGCTCGTTGCTGGTCCCAACTAACCGATCCCCATTTCTTGTTGCCATGGGTGATGCACAGCCCCTGGTGGTGTTCAAGGACACTTTTCACAGCCGTGAAAAGACGCCATCGGCAGCAGGCTACTCTCTCCCAACCTTACATACTCATCAAAGAAATCTGCAAAAACTCCGTAGGCAAGCATTATTAGAGCTGCAGCTGCCTTCTGAACGGGAGAGCCGCCAAGAGCCCCAACCGCATTGAGTCTCTGCCTGAACTACTCTTCATGAGCCTCTAGTGCCGCTGCTATCCGCAAGAATTGAAGAGGGGCGTGGACATCCTAAACCTCCGCCTGAAGTGCTTATTGTTGTACATAGGCTGGGGCGCGAAGTAGTCCAAGTAAAGTCTCTGGTGGCCTCCCTGGATGCCTCTTTGCACACTGTGCCTACCCGGCAACGAGCCACGGAATTTCTTCTCGCTCTGCTTCCTCTTCAATCCAGTAAGAACGGCACCAACCACGAAGAGGTCATCATCATCAGATTCCTCCTCTTCATCTCACCACCGCTTAAGAAGGCTATCCATTTACAATATCTGACCTGTACATATATTAAAATAAGATAATTAGTAGCTAGAGGGAGATGAAGTACTGAAAAGCACAACAAGCTAGCAAGCACACTAAAATAAGTAGGCCTAAAACAGGAGCAGAAGAGCACATTGATTTCAAAGTCACTGATCAATTAAAAAAAATAGGTGCCTGAACTGACTTATATGCATCCAGACATATTCATGAGTGCAACAACCCACAAAACATACTCACAGAAATTATGATAAATAACAATCAAAGTGTCTGCAGCTCTGCATCATGGAAGTGTTGGTGCTAATAGGAAAGGATCCCATATATTTGTTGTGAAAATCATATCAATAGTATTTAAATTACAGGTTTCTGCATTTCCTAACTTTTCATTGATCTTAACATGGCACTCATGGAGAAAACTGAGTAAACATTGAGACAAAAGTTTAAACTTTTTCACCTTCACCTCTTGGCTTGGGGCAGGGGAGAGGCTTGCCGAGGCAGGGAAGGTGAGGAGAAGTAAACCGGGGTGGATCCGAGGAAGGAGGGCAGGATCCTCCTCGCGACGATGGTGGTGAGGGAAGGCTGTGGTGAGGGGGCGCCGTGACGATGGTGGGGAGGCGGCGCTAGACCAAGCAGGGGAGGGACGTTTGGGTGGGGCGTCGGCGCCGGGAGGAGGCAGCCCAGGGTTAGTGGCGCGAGTAGGCGGCCCTGGCGGCGGCCGGCGGGTGGAGCGGGGGCGGCGCAGAGCAGGGTAGGGACATTCGGGTGGGGCGTCGGCGCCGGGAGGAGGCGGCCCTGGCGGGGCCGGCAAGCGGAGCGGGGGCGGCGCCGGCGCGCGCACGGTCGAGAGAACGGGCGTGAAGGGGCGAGCGGAGTTTGTTTGACGTTTCTATGACAGGGTGGACCCATATGTCAGGATGAATAATAGGGAGTGAGTTGATCAGTCCTGCTAGAGTTGGGAACAAATATTAGGTGACTAAAAGTTAGGGGTGGATGACTAAAATGGGATTTAGTCATCCAAATTTAGTCACCCTGCTGGAGATGCTCTTAGGAAAGGTAATTGGAGTACCATATATAGCAAGGTCCTGCAGAAGAGAATATATAATCCTTGTTGTTTTAGGTGCCATTATAGATTTTCAAATGGGCCGGGCACGATGGGCGGCCCGAGGCCCGGCCCTAGGCACGATCGATCGGGCCGCGGGCTGGCCCAGCACGATGGGTGTTAGTGCTTGGGCCGCCACCCCGGCCCATAGTGCCGGCCCGAAGCACGGCACGATAATGGCCGGCCCGATAGCGGCCCATGACATTCAATGGCCCAACAGCCCATCTCCCCTTACCTCTTCCCCTCCCACATATAAATCATCAAACCCTAATTCTACCCTCTCTTCTTTCTCCCCACCCCAAGTCTACAGCCGCCCTCCCTCTCCTCCAATCCCCTCTGCACGCACCACGCCGCCCCAGCCCGCACCCCGCGACGGCCGCCCCCGCCCGCGGCAGCCGCAGCGTCGCCGCCCGCCCCTGTCGTCGCCGCCCCCCGCTCCGGGCCCCGTGCGCCCTTCTCGGCCGTCGCCGCCTCCGGCCCCCGTGCGCCCCCGGCCGGAGGCACCCCTCGGCCGCCGGCCGCCTCCGCCCCCACGTGGCCGCACACCGCCGGCCATCGCCGTCCGGGCCGTCCCAGCCCGATGGGCCGCCAGAGACTGATGGGCCGGTCGGGCCGCCGTGCCGGCCCGGCCCTATAAAATGGCCTTAGTGTCGGGCTTGGGCCGCCAGTTCGGCACGATGGCCCGATGGGCCCGGCACTATCAGGCCCGATGGTCTGATAGTGCCGGGCCGCTTTTGGGCCGGGCCACATCGGGCTAGGGCCGGGCGGCCCATTTGGAAATCTATAGGTGCCATGTTTCTATAAAATAGCCTGCCAAAGCACTTGTAGACTGTGCTAATGCCTTGAACCACTCATTCATGTCGGGTAGATCCGGGAAGTGTAAGCACGGTACTTTTGGAGGAAAAAGGTCGACAAAGAAGGGAGGAGGAGGAAAAAGACTAATGTACCCCGGCCTCTATCTGGCCGCCATTGCACTCGAGTGGTATACTCGAGTTGTGTAGCTGAATCACTCACTCACTTTACAAGTTTAGAATGGGTGTGTTTAGATCCGCGAAAATCTGGTAGAAAAGGTCACATCGGACACTGTAGCACACTGTAGCACTTTTCGTTTGTTTGTGGTAAATATTGTCATATTATAGGCTAACTAGGCTCAAAAGATTCGTCTCGCAACGTACATTAAAACTATGTAATTAGTTTTTTTATTTACCTACATTTAGTACTCCATGCATGAGTCATTTGCTATATTTAATGTTTCGATGTGATGGAAAGTTTGGAAAGTTTAGAAAGTTTAGAGGAGTTTGGGGAAAGTGAACACAGCCAATATGGAACTACGACCACATGACAGCGTGCATAAGCAGCGGCTGCGCCAGCAGTCATCATCATGTGGAGCTGGAGCAGGCAGTCAGTGGTGCGGTAAAGTTCCGATGCATCCCGTAACTTTGCTCCTAGCTAGGTCGTCGTAGGTTTAGTAATAAATTTAAAAGAATGCCCCTTTATTAGCTTTTTTTTATTGAGGCAAAAACATCCCCCTTTAACTTGTCCGTCAGGTAAAAGGGGAAGTGCACGCACGACAGGCAGAAAAACAGTGACAGTTGGAGTGCCACGTCACTCTCATCAGCTGTCGCTGCGCCTGTGGGGCCCACATGCAGTGGCTAGTAACAGCACACATGCAGCAGTCGTAGCTGCTGCCCTGCCCTGCCCTTGTTATATAGCTAGCTAGCGACCCCTTCCAAGCTCGATCAATCACTATATACGCCGCTATAGGTGCTGCTGGTATATAGCAGCTTCTTGATCTCATCATCTCCTCCTATCTAGGACGAAGCAGCAGCAAGCAAGCAAAGCAACGACGTACAATGGCGGATGCGGCGGAGGGTCGGCGGGTGTGCGGCATGCCGGAGAAGGCGCAGCTCCATGTGGCGATGCTGGCGCTGCAGTTCGGGTACGCGGGGTTCCATGTGGTGTCGCGGCTGGCGCTCAACATGGGCATCAGCAAGCTCGTCTTCCCCGTGTACCGCAACATCATCGCGCTCTGCCTCCTCGTGCCCTTCGCTTACTTCCTCGAGAAGAAGGACAGGCCGCGGCTGACGCTCAGCTTCGCGGTCCAGTTCTTCCTGCTCGCGCTGTGCGGCATCACCGCGAACCAAGGGTTCTACCTCCTGGGCCTCGACAACACGTCCCCCACCTTCGCCTCCGCCATCCAGAACTCGGTGCCGGCCATCACCTTCGCCATGGCCGCCGCGCTGCGCATCGAGAAGGTCCGGCTGGACCGCCGCGACGGCGTGGCCAAGGTGGCGGGCACGCTGGCGTGCGTGGCGGGGGCCTCCGTCATCACGCTGTACAAGGGCCCCACCATCTTCGGGGGGCCCGAGGCCGCCTTGGGGCTGCTGGATGATAAGGCGGCGGCGCCCAATGATCTGAAGAACTGGACGCTGGGGTGCGTGTACCTGATCGGGCACTGCCTGTCGTGGTCGGGCTGGCTGGTGCTGCAGGCCCCCGTGCTGAAGAAGTACCCGGCGAGGCTGTCGGTCACCTCCTACACCTGCTTCTTCGGCGTCATCCAGTTCCTCATCATCGCCGCCTTCATGGAGAGGGACGCCGACGCATGGAAGTTCCACTCAGGATCCGAGCTCTTCACCATCCTATACGCAGTCAGTACTTAGCTTGCTTGTAAACTTAATTTATATAGATATATATATATACTTAATTATCAGCTTAATTAATTAATTTGGTGTGTACGTACCTGCGTGCAGGGGTTCATCGCTTCTGGCGTGGCGTTCGCCGTGCAGATCTGGTGCATCGACCGCGGGGGCCCGGTGTTCGTGGCCGTGTACCAGCCCGTGCAGACGCTGGTGGTGGCCATCATGGCCTCCCTCACCCTCGGCGAGAAGTTCTACCTCGGAGGCATCATCGGCGCCGTGCTCATCATCGCCGGCCTCTACCTCGTGCTCTGGGGCAAGAGCCAGGAGAGGGCGCGCCTCGCCAGGGACAGGGACGCCGCCGTCATGCCGCCGCCAGCTGACGCCGCCGGCAGCATCATCCGGAGCGCCAAGCTGCCGTCCAGCACGACGCAGCCGCTCCTGCTGCCATCCTCCACCGCCGAAAACGTCTGATATGATGCAATGCTAGCTATCGACCCAGCATGCACCAGCAGTATTTATATTAATTAATTAGTGGTTTTCTTTCTCATCTTATTGATCCATTCCACGCATGCATGCATATTAATTAAGAGATTTGGTGTGGCGAGCGAGCTGAGCAGACGATGTATGTATGTACGTACGTACGTATGTATGTATGTATGTATGCAGCACTAGTAGCTAGCTAGGATTATTAATTGTTTGGAGAACATGCATGCATATATATATATATATATATATATATATATACGTATATGCATGGTCGGTGTGTAAGTCAATATAATATATATATATTGATTGGTGTGTTCTTGAACCGCCACGCTGCATTTGCACATTACCATGTATATTTGGGACTTTTTCGGTTACATATGGATTCATTCCGGGTCAGAAATGATTGAGAAATATAATAAAAGATAAGGTTTCATTCTGGGTCAAAGCTAATTGCAATAAAATAGGTTTATAATAGCTACATTAAAAGATCGGAAATCAAACCATGAGTCTATAGATATAGAATTAATCCCGGTCTCTTATTGTACCGACTATGAGTCTATTTTGTTACAATTAGTTTTTTATCCGAAACTTGTTATATTTCTTATTATTTTTATTATTCCTGGCTCAGAATGAATCCATGTCTAACCGAACAAGGGCTTAGATGGATTAAAGTAGTAAAGTTTGCTAAAACTTTTAAATCTTGATCAAAATTTAAACCCACCCCGTTAGCGATTATTTTTCATTTTTATATTTAAAAAAAATTAAAATTTCAAAAATATATGGCGGTTTCGAAAAATTTCAAAACTATACCCCTGTCGCCCCCTGCCTGGCGACAGGGGGCCTATCGCCCCCTGGCTGGGCGACAGGACCTAAATGTAAAAAAAATTTACATTTAGGTCCTGGCACCCGGGACGCATTAAACAGCGTACTTGTAAAATCGATATAAAATCGTAGAAAAATCAGAAAAATACAAACTCAACTGTTCTGGATTCTATGAAACAAGATCTACAAATTTTGTTATATAAAGTTTTTCATTTGATCAATGTATCTTGCTCTATTTTAAATACTAGTTTAATGCACTTTTATTTAAATCTCAAGATCCATCCTTTGGATGCAGGTCACCTTTGGCTAGAGTGTTGCATATGGTGAGCATAGGCTTGAACAAAATTGGTAGATCCAGAAAACATTTCTAAAATAAGTTTTTAAATTAAATCTTGAAATATGTCTAGTTTAAATGGGTTATTTATCCATGCTGCTATACTGAGTTTTAGAAGCCATAACTTTTACAGTACCATTATTTTATTTCCTAAGAGCTATAAAAAAAGTTTGGTAAATTTTAGATAAGTATAACTAGACCAAATGAATTATGACTTAGGTAAATGCACTAAATCAAGAAAAATAGTTCTTGTACCTAGAAAAATTTGAAATAATTCATTTGGTCTAGTTGTGCTTATCTAAAATTTACCAAACTTTTTTTGTAGCTCTTAGGAAATAAAATAATGGTACTGTAAAAGTTATGGCTTCTAAAACTCAGTATAGCAGCATGGATAAATAACTCATTTAAACTAGACATATTGCAAGATTTAATTTAAAAACTTATTCTAGAAATGTTTTCTGGGCCTACCAATTTTGTACAAGCCTATGCTTACCATATGCAACACTCTGGCCAAAGATGACATGCATCCAAAGGATGGATCTTGATATTTAAATAAAAGTGCATTAAACTAGTATTTAAAATAGAGCAAAATACATTGATCAAATGAAAAACTTTATATAACAAAAGTTGTAGATCTTGTTTCATAGAGTCCAGAACAGTTGAGTTTGTATTTTTCTGATTTTTCTAAGATTTTATATCTATTTTACAAGTTTGCTGTTTAATGCGTCCCGGGCGCCAGGACCTAAATATAATTTTTTTTACATTTAGGTCCTGTCGCCCAGCCAGAGGGCGACAGGCCCCCTGTCGCCCAGGCAAGGGGCGACAGGGGTATAGTTTTGAAATTTTTCGAAACCGCCATATATTTTTGAAATTTTAATTTTTTTTAAATACAAAAATGAAAAAAAATCCCCCGTTAGCACTCAGTAGTGAAACCCGGCCGGAGCAGACGACGATGATGCATTATCCATAATAACCAACTTGGGCCACGAGCATGCTGATCCATTCATTGGAACGAGTAGGGGTGCTTTTGGGCTTTTGGCCCAAGAATTGTCCTGAATGAAATATGCGTGCGCGTATCCTAGAAGCCACCTTTTCAGTTCAGTGGTTTCCCAACCCTGAGAAAGATGATACGAGTACGGTGCCTGTCACTAGAATAAAGGATCTCCAAGATACACTATCCAGTTGCTGTAGTATTGGAGAAGTGTCTAAGCATGGACAGAATACAGATGCCATCTTGGTGATGAATTAAAGGTGGATACCCCTCTATTCCATCTGCCACATCTACCCGTTGTACGCTGCGAATTCACCAAGATAGAATTCCATTAGAGGATCCTTACGGTCTATTGTCCTCAACTATTCCAGCAAGTTGAATGATGCAAGCATTTCTCTATGTGTAGCAAACCTTTCAGCATACTTTTGCATCACTTCTCATCATGGCCTTCGGAGCTCGAAGCATCTATTCATATTATTTTCTACAAATAGAGGCTCGCTAGTTGTTGAAATAATCTTGATGTTCAATTTCATCTCACCTGACAAAATCTAGTCAGTAATTTTCTATTGTTTGCCTTTCAGATGCAAGGGTTGAGCAATAATAATCCATACAAGTTTTCTCGTCTTAAGAATTAACAATTGTTCATGAATATAGACCGCCAAGATGCCGACAAGATTCTTTGTTTGGCCTCTTTTTAAAGAGCCACTCTTGTTGAAATAATGGAGGTTGTTATGGGTCCTTACCAATGACTAATGTGTTTTGTTTCCTATTTAAATTAATAATCCATACAACTTTCCAATTTATGTTAACCTTGCAGTTTGGATGTACAGATTTATGGTTTGTCGATGTGGGTCCTATAAGGTAGAAACTTGAGCGATATGAATAAACTCATTTGCAGAGTGAATATTATCTTGAATTTATTCTTCATGTTAATGCCTCTGCCCTGGAGGTTTTAACTGTATATACCACTCGAGATATGCATGAGCATGCTGGAAAGGTTGCTAAATGCTGCCGAACTCAAAAAAATTCCCAACATTTAGGTTTTATGTTGGCTAAGACATAATATTGGTGCAAGATAAGTACGTTGTGCAAGTTGCTCTTTTATTGGCGTCATGTAAGTATATCTTTAATATTTTTCTTCTAATTTAAAATCTTGTATAGTCATTTTATACAAGCTCTATTACAGGTCTAAGTTTGGCAGAATGTGTCCTGAGGCAGTACAGATAATCAATACTCCTTGATGGAGGTTGGCTCTTTCCTCTCTGAATCAGAACTTGTGCCGTGTAACCACCATCCTCCTCATCCATGGCCCCTATTACCCATGCCGCCTCTTTTGAAATTGTGAGTAATGACACCAGCAAGCATAACATAGCTATGAACCCCTCCAGCCGGCGACAGGGATGGCAAGCTTTAACAAATATGGCACCATTTATGCCATTTCGAGTGATTTTGGTGATCGTATGACAACGCAATTAATGGGACTAATGGTTTTGTTAAGTGAACATTTCTAGATCCCAGGGATGAAGTAAAAAGGCCATACAAAGTAATACACGAAGAAAGAACTCAAAGAAACGCTGAATTGGATGAGTTCTGCAGAAAACAGGAGCACCGGAAGAACCGATGCATGTAGCATCGGTGCATCCGATGGTTGTCGGAAATTCCGACGCCCTGCCATCGATGCAAGTCTGAGCACCAAATGGAGATCAAGCGAAGACCAAGTCAAGATAGCCAAGTCACCGGTTGAACCGACAGAGTCAAGCTAGGCATCGGTGCATTGGATGTACTGTGTTCCAGAGACGATGCAAGTTGCGTAGGAGTCAAGCCTTCAGCACCGGTTGAACCGATGGTGCATCGGAGCATGGCGTCAGTGCAATGACGTCAACAGAAGTGGGAGGTCCAACAGCTAGTCCTGGCGCTGTGTGTGACCGGTTTAACCGACGCCCTATGCATCGGTTCAACCGGTGGTCCATGGAGGCACTGCAACTGTGTCAGGAAGCCAACGGCTACTTCAGTTGCTGTGAGTGACCGGAAGTTCCGACGTTCCTGCACCGGAAGTTCCGATGCCTACGCAGAAAACTGGCCAACGACTAGTAACGGCTCTCTTGAGTTGGTGGCCTATATATATGTCTCACCCCGGCCATTTGAAGATTGCTGGAGTCCCAAGACATCTCATACACATCCAAGAACACCTCCAAGCCATCCAAGAGCATAAAGATCAAATCCTTAGTCCTTAGCACAAGATTTGTGAGTGTAAGTGCTAGATTAGCTCTTGAGTGAGTGTACAAGCAAGGTTTAGATCCTTGTGGCTGGTTCTAGAGTGAACCAAAAGTGTATCCCGGTGCGCCGACCTCCTTGGAGCTTTGGTGGCTCGCCGGCAAGTCTATGACCCTCTGGCTTGGTGTGGAGCGGCGTCGACGACATTGTGCGGGGGACGGAGACCCCTCCTTCGTGGGCAATCTCCCTTAGTGAAGATCGGGATCAAGGTGACCGTGATTGTGTTCACGGAAGAGACTTGATTGCCGGGAAGCGATACTCTTTGTGAGTGCTTCAACAACGTGGACGTAGGGGCGCCTTTGTGGCAATCCGAACCACGGGATAAATCCTCGTGTTGAGAGTTCACTTCCTCTCATCCCTCTCTTTAAGCTTCCGCATTTCTTATTGCAACTTGAGTGCCTTTACTTTCATAGAGTAGTATCTTGATAGGATTGGCAATAGGTTGCTAAATTCTTTTGGGATGAGGATTTTACACTAAGGTGAACCGTAGTTGCACATCTAGATAGCTTGTTTTAGTTTAAGTTTTGTGCAAACTAGTTGGAGCCATAGGTTAAGGTTTTTAGAGTGCCTAATTCACCCCCTCCCCCTCTCAGGCTAAAGCACCCGATTGCTTTCAATTGGTATCAGAGTCGGGACTCACTTCTCTCACAAAAAAGCCAATTTCATTGGCAAATTTGTGTTTACCGGCTCATTAGATCGGTAGGCTTCACCGCCTAATGAGTTAGCTCTTAGGGGGAAAGGATGGATCCTTTTAGACCCGCTCCACGGTTCGACGGCACGGGGTTCCAATGTTGGAAGGTTTTGATGCAAGCCCATCTCCAAGCAACGGGATTAAATGTTTGGAGAGTTGTGAGTGAAGGTGTAAAAAATAATGGTCAACAAGAGAAGCAATATGATGTCACCACTAAATGCATAATCTTGTCTTCTCTTAGTGATAATGTGTTCAATCGTGTTTATTCTTGTGAAAATGATAAAGCGCTATGGAAGACTATCATTAAGAACCATGAGGGCACGGAGGATGTTGCCAATGAAAGATATCATGTTCTCATTGATAAGCTTAATAGCTTTAAGCAACTTGATGATGAGAATGTCGAATCAATGTACTCACGCTTGAACACTCTTGTGAATGAGATTAATTCCTTATGTGTGAAGCAAATTGAAGACTTGGAACTCATTCGCAAGATCCTTCACTCACTCCGAAGGCCGGACTATGATTTGGTGACCACAATTCTATATGAGAAAGAGCTCGACACGATGACACCAAATCATGTCCTCAACAAGGTGATTGCCCATGAGCTACGCAATGACATCAAGGCAAAAGCACCATCTTTTTCACCAACACATAGCGCACTTGCATGCAAACAACTCAAGAAGTTGAAGAAGATGGCCATCAAAGGTAGCTCAAGTGATGAGAAAGAAGAGGATGCAAGAAGCTCCTCAAATGATGAAAAATAGCCAATGAACCCCAAGCTCTACAAGCAAGTGAAGAGGATGAACAAATGCTTGAAGGTAATCAATTCAATGGGGTATATGGTCTTCCTCAAAGATGGGCATCACCATCAACTCATGAAGGTTAAGAAGAAGTTCAAGAAGAACAGGCAAAAGAAGAAGAAGAAGCCCAATCATGAATCATATGCCGTATTTGGTGAATGGGTAAGCGGTGATGAAGACTCAAGTGCAAGTTCAAGTGATGAATCAAACAAGAAATTCACCACCCGCATGGGATCATCATCCAACACTTGCTTTATGGCCAAAAGTATGGATAGCAATGTAAGTGATGATGACTCCGACTCTCCTTCAATTGATGAGCTTCTTGATCTTGTTCATGAGCACCAAAAAGCCATTAAGAAGCAATCAAAAGAAATTAAAAACCTTAATGCTCTCAATGATCTAAATTCTTCTCTTGCTACAAATTTTGAAGATTTGATGTGCAAATTCATATTGCTTAGTAAGGAGCATGAAGAGCTCAAATTAAAATTTGAGAGCAATAATGATACTAATGACTCTTTGGAAAAGAAGCAAACTATCCCTTGTGCAATTCCTATCTCTAGGGTAGATGCTTCAACTTCTTGCATTGATTTAATTGATGATTCTTACTCTAACCCTTGCAATGAGAAATGCTATGAGAATGTTGTTGTAGAATCATGTAATGATCTCATTGCCAACGAGAATGATGAGCTCAAGTAAGAAGTAGAAAGGCTCATGAAGGACTTGTATAGATTGAAGGGCAAAGGCATAGAGAGCAATGTCCAACATTCTCAAGATAACCGTGAAGACATGGTGAAGAAGCTTGAGAAGGGGTCCACCGTGACTTGCTCCAAGTGCCGCAAAGAAGGCCACAAGTCCAATAAGTGTCCTCAATCAAGGAAGAAGCTTCCGGATGAGAAGAACAAGAAGAAGCTCACAATCAAGAGTTCTCTCATCTACACCAAGCCCAACCGGAGGAACAAAAGCAATAGCACCTCCTATGTGATCAAAAAGAAAACCAATGGCAATGTGGTTGCTCACAAGGTTGGGAAGAAGGAAAGGAGTTGGAACCACTCCATTTGGGTGCCCAAGGACATTATCACCAATATGAAGGGGCCTCAAATGGTGTGGGTTCCAAAGGAGACTTGAAGCCCAAAAATGGCTTCGGGGGATTTGGAGGCTTAGCTTACAAGTTGAAGTGAAGATTCAAGTCAAAACAAGCTAAGCTCACAACTTGGACATTTGTTGCCCAAATCCCCCATAAGGTAATGGTAGCTAGATTTCAATTCAAGCATCATGTAGCTCCTAGTGTTATATATGGTGGGTTGCTTGTGTCATGCTAACCCATGAGCAACCTACATGGTTTGATAAGTGTGTAGAAAGCTACACAAAGTTATCCTTCATGGTACATGGATCTCATGAGGTATGTATTTCATATGTGTACCATGAGCATAACCTATATGGTAAGCTTCCCAATTGTGTCAAAATCAATGTGCATACATTTGCTTGGTGATTCAAACACTAAATGCACACATTTAGGGGGAGTTCATCCTATGGCTTGTGATTTTGAGACTAACATGTTTCCAACTTTATCTTTTGTAGTCTCATGTGGAGTTAACATTCTAAGAGAATGTTATTCACGATCAATGTGAACAAACAACTCTATAAGTGTTTAGATAAATTGTGCTTTCATGTATATTGAGCCATGCTCTATGTGCTCATACATTTGCTTAACCTTAGCGTACCAAGTGCTCTTCTTTTAAAGACTTTTAATTAGTTGCAAGTCACTTTCAAATTGGTACATGCAAGGTAAACAATCCCCTAGAGGTATACAAGGTTCTAAATTCATTCAATTGGTATCTTTGTCATTCCTTATTATTTTAGAGCTACCTCCGTGCATGATATGATCTAAGCTTTCTAGTTATAACATCTAGTTGTGCACTTGATTTTCACATTATCATTTTGTGCACATACTTATGGAAAGCTTAGCTCATGTCATGCTAGTTTCGTGATTTTGTGATCCACCATAGTAAATTTTCAATTGGTATCTTCATTGATATCATACAATTGGATCATAAGTCATGGAACTAACTCCCTAGGCTACTAATCTTATCTTGAGCTATATTGTTTTGCAAGACCTTTTAGGTGCATGACCTTTTAGGTGATTTGATTCCAAAGGGGGAGAAATGTGGATCAAAGCAAGTTATTTTCTCAAGGAGGAGAAGCATATCCCAAAGGGGGAGAAATGCCAAGTGAATCAAGTCATGAGGGAGAAGTAGCGAGATAGGGGAGGAACAAAAGGGGGAATCATGGTTTTAGAGGGAGGCCAAGCCGTCATTGGATGATGGTAAGCATCCAAGAAAGTGTAAGTGGTTCAATTTGACAACTTTTGCAAATTTTATGCTTGCTTTGACTGTGTTGTCATCAATCACCAAAAAGAGAGAGATTGTAACAAACATGGCACCATTTATGCCATTTCGAGTGATTTTGGTGATCGTATGACAACGCAATCAATGGGACTAATAGTTTTGTTAAGTGAACATTTCTAGATCCCAGAGATGAAGTAAAAATGTCATACAAAGCAATACATGAAGAAAGAACTCAAAGAAACGCTGAATTGGATTAGTTCCGCAGAAAACAGGAGCACCGGAAGAACCGATGAATGTAGCATCGGTGCATCCAATGGTTGTCAGAAGTTCTGACACCCTGGCATCGGTGCAAGTCTGAGCACCAAATGGAGATCAAGCGAAGACCAAGTCAAGATAGCCAGGTCACCGGTTGAACCGACGGAGTCAAGCTAGACATCGGTGCATTGGATGTACTGTGTTCCAGAGACGATGCAAGTTGCGCAGGAGCAAAGCCTTCAGCACCGGTTGAACCGATGGTGCATCGGAGCATGGCGTCGGTGCAATGACGTCAACAGAAGTGGGAGGTCCAACGGCTAGTCCTGGCGCTGTGTGTGACCGGTTTAACCGATGCCCTATGCATCGGTTCAACCGGTGGTCCATGGAGGCACTGCAACTGTGTCAGGAAGCCAACGGCTACTTCAGTTGCTGTGAGTGACCGGAAGTTCCAACGTCCCTGCACCAAAAGTTCCGATGCCTACGCAGAGAACTGGCCAACGGCTAGTAACGGCTCTCTTGAGTTGGTGGCCTATATATATTCCTCACCTTGGCCATTTGAAGATTGCTGAAGTCCCAAGACATATCATACACATCCAAGAACACCTCCAAGCCATCCAAAAGCATAAAGATCAAATCATTAGTCCTTAGCACAAGCTTTGTGAGTGTAAGTGCTAGATTAGCTCTTTAGTGAGTGTACAAGCAAGGTTTAGATCCTTGTGGCTGGTTCTAGAGTGAACCAAAAGTGTATCCCGGTGCGCCGGCCTCCTTGGAGCTTTGGTGGCTCGCCGGCAAGTCTACGACCCTCCGGCTTGGTGTGCAGCGGCGTCGACGACATTGTGCGGGGGACGGAGACCCCTCTTTCGTGGGCAATCTCCCTTAGTGAAGATTGGGATCAAGGTGACCGTGATTGTGTTCACGGAAGAGACTTGATTGCCGGGAAGCGATACTCTTCGTGAGTGCTTCAACAACGTGGACGTAGGGGCGCCTTTGTGGCAATCCGAACCACGGGATAAATCCTCGTGTCGAGAGTTCGCTTCCTCTTATCCCTCTCTTTAAGCTTCCGCATTTCTTATTGCAAATTGTGTACCTTTACTTTCATAGAGTAGTATCTTGATAGGATTGGCAATAGGTTGCTAAATTCTTTTGGGATGAGGATTTTACACTAAGGTGAACCGTAGTTGCACATCTAGATAACTTGTTTTAGTTTAAGTTTTGTGCAAACTAGTTAGAGCCATAGGTTAAGGTTTTTAGAGTGCCTAATTCACCCCCTCCCCCTCTTAGATTAGAGCACCCAATCGTGTAACGAACATGGCACCATTTATGCCATTTCGAGTGATTTTGGTGATCGAATGACAACGCAATCAATGAGATTAATGCTTTTGTTAAGTGAACATTTCTAGATACTAGGGATGAAGTAGAAAGGACATGCAAAGCAAAACACGAAGAAAGAACCCAAAGAAACGCTGAATTGGGCGAGTTCTACTGAAACCAGGAGCACCGGAAGAACTGATGCCCCTAGCATCGGTGCATCCGATGGTTGTCGGAAGATCCGACTCCCTGCTGTGTGGCCCAAGTCTGTGCGCCTTTGGAGATTAAGTGAAGCAACAAGTGAAGCACCGGATGAACCGATGGTGTCAAGAGAGGCATCGGTGCATTGGATGTACTATGTTCAAGAGATGATGTCAAGCGCGCAGGAGCCAAGTCTTCAGCACTGGTTGAACCGGTGATACATCGGAGCATAGCACCGGTGTAATGACGTCAGCAGAAGAGGGACGCCCAACGGCTAGTTCAGTTGTTGTGTGTGACCGGTTGAACCGACACCCTAAGCATCAGTTCAACCGATGGTCCCTGGAACTGCTGCAACTATGTCAGAGAAGCCAACGGCTACTTCGGGTCTGAGAGTGAACGGATGAACCGACGCTACCCCCATGCAGAGGCATCGGTTCATCCGATGGTACGCAGATTTTTGCTGACCGTTGGAGCGACGGCTCCTCGACTTGGAGGCCAATATATATGGCATCCCCCAGCCATTTGAAGCTTGCTGGAGTTGCTAGAAGTCACACACACACCCAAGATCATCTCCAAGCCATACAAGAGCCCATTGATCAGATCCTTAGCCTTTAGCACTAGCCTTGTAAAGTGTGAGTGTTAGATTAGCTCTTAGTGAGTGAGATTGCAAGGCCTTGAGCCTTTGTGCTGTGGTTCTTTAGTGAACCAAAAGAAGAGCTTGGTGCGCCGGCCCCTTGGAGCTGTGAATCTCGCCGGCAACGTCATCGACCCTCCAACTTGGTGTGGAGCGGCGACGACACTTTGTGCGGGGGACGTGGAGACCCCCATCCTTTGTGGAGAAGCTCCTTAGTGGAACCCGGGGCCAAGGTGACCGTGATTGTGTTCACAGAAGAGACTTGGTGGCCGAGTAGCAATACTCTTAGTGAGTGCTACAACAACGTAGATGTAGGTGTGCCTTTGTGGCTAACTGAACCACGGGATAAACACCCGCGTCAAGAGTTTGCTATCTCCTATCCCGCTGATTAAGCTTCCGCATTTCATACTAGCAATTTGTATGCCTTTACTTTCATAGAGTATTTTCTTGATAGGAAAGGCTATAGGTTGCTAAACTCTTTTGGGATAGGGGTTTCACACTAGAACAACCATAGTTGCACATCTAGATAGCTTGTTTTAGTTTAAGTTTTGTGCAAACTAGTTGGAGCCATAGGTCTAAGTTTTTTAGAGTGCTTAATTCACCCCCTCCGCCTCTTAGGCTAGAGCACCCGATCCTTACAAGTGGTATCAGAGCCGGCACTCACTTCTCTCACAAAGAAAGCCAATTCCATTGGCAAATTTGTGTTTACCGGCTCACTTGATCGGTTAGGCTTCACCGCCTAGTGAGTTAGCTCTTTTATGGGAAGGGATGGATTCTCTAGGACCTCCTCCACGTTTCGATGGCACGGGCTTCCAACGATGGAAGATTTTGATGAAATCACACCTCCAAGCAAAGGGCCTAAATGTTTGGAGGGTAATGAGTGAAGATACTAAAATCAATAGTCAAGAAGAGAAGCAATATGATGTCATAGCCAAGTGTGCTATTTTAAAATCTCTTGGTAAAAATGTGTTCAACCGTGTGTTTGCATGCGAAAATGCTAAAGTTTTATGAAAAACTATTTGTGAGAACCATGAAGGCACAAAAGATGTTGCAAATGAAAAATATCATGTTCTCATTGATAAACTTAATAGCTTCAAGCAACTTGATCATGAAAATGTCGAAACTATGTACTCACGGTTGAATATTCTTGTGAATGAGATTAACTCTTTAGATGTGAAGAAAATTAAAGATTTGAAACTCATTCGCAAGATCCTTCACTCACTCCGAAGGCCGGACTATGATTTGGTGACCACAATCTATATGAGAAAGATATCAACACAATGACACCAAATCAAGTCCTCAACAAAGTGATCGCCCATGAGCTACGTCATGATATCAAGCCAAGAGCGCCACCTTCTTCACCAACACATAGTGCACTTGCATGCAAGCAAGTCAAAAAGTTGAAGAAGATGGCCATCAAAAGGTAGCTCAAATGAAAAGGAAGAAGAGGAGGCATGCCAGAGCTTCTCAAGTGATGATCAAGAGCCAATGAACCCCTACCTTTAGAAGCAAGTAAAGAAGATGAATAAATGCTTGAAGGAAATCAACTTCATGGGGTATGTGGTCTTCCTCAAAGATGGGCCTCACCATCAACTTATGAAGGTTGAAAAGAAGTTCAAGAAGAATAAGCAAAAGAAGGAGAAGAAGCCCAAGAATGAATCATTTGACATATTTGGTGAATGGGTTAGCGGTGGTGAAGAATCAAGTGCTAGTTCAAGTGATGAATCAAACAAGAAATTCGCCACCCGCATCGGATCATCATCAATCACTTGCCTTATGGCCAAAGGTATGGATAGCTATTTAAGTGATGATGACTCCGATTCTCCTTCAATTGATGAACTTCTTGACCTTGTTCATGAGCACCAAAAAGTCATTAAGAAGCAATCAAAAGAAATCGAAAACCTTAGTGGTCTCAAAGATCTAAATGCTTCTCTTGCTACAAATTTTGAAGATTTGATGTGCAAATTCAAATGGCTTAGCAAGGAGCATGAAGAGCCCAAATTAAAATTTGAGAGCATTAATGATACTAATGACTCTTTGGAAAAGAAGCAAACTATCCCTTGTGCAATTCCTATTTCTAGGGTAGATGCTTCAACTTCTTGCATTCATTTAATTGATGAATCTTGCTCTAACCCTTGCGATGAGAAATGTAATGAGGATGTTGTTGTAGAATCATGTGATGATCTCATTGCCAAGGAGAATGATGTTCTCAAGCAAGAAGTGGAAAGGCTCATGAAGAACTTGTATAGATTGAAAGGCAAAGGCATAGAGAGCAATGTACAACCTTCTCAAGATAACCATGAAGACATGGTGAACAAGCTTGAGAAGGGGTCCACCGTGACTTGCTCAAAGTGCCACAAAGAAGGCCACAAGTCCAACAAGTATCCTCAACCAAGGAAGAAGCTTTCGGATGAGAAGAACAGAAAGAAGCTTACAATCAAGAGTTCTCTCATCTACACCAAGACCAACCGGAGGAACAAAAGCAATAGCACCTCCTATGTGATCAAAAAGAAAACCAATGGCAAGGTGGTTGCTCACAAGGTTGGGAAGAAGGAAAGGAGTTGGAACCACTCCATTTGGGTGCCCAAGGACATCATCACCAATATGAAGGGGTCTCAAATGGTGTGGGTTCCAATGGAGACTTGAATGTCCAAGAATGGCTTCGGGGGATTTGGATGCTTAGCTTACAAGTTAAGTGAAGGTTCAAGCCAAAGAAGCTAAGCTCACAACTTGGACATTTGTTGCCCAAGTCCCCCATAAGGTATTGGTAGCTAGATTTCAATTCAAGTATCATGTAGCTCCATTGCTTTTTTGCTAGGTTGTTTGCATACATTGCATCTCCTAGTACTATGTATGGTGGGTTGCTTGTGTCATGATTCTAACCCATGAGCAATCTACATGGTTTGATAAGTGTGTAGAAAGCTACACAAGGTTACCCTTCATAGTACATGCATCTCATGAGGTATGTATTTCATATATGTACCATGAACACAAGCTATAGGGTAAACTTTCCTAATTATGTCAAAATCAATGTGCATACATTTGCTTGGTGATTTAAATACTAAATGCACACATTTAGGGGGAGTTCATACTATGGTTTGTGATTTTGAGACTAACATGTTTCCAAGTTTATCTTTTGTAGTCTCACAATGGAGTTAACACTCTAAGAGAATGTTTCTCACGATCAATGTGAACAAACAACTCTATAAGAGTGATTAGATAAATTGTGCTTTCATGCATATTGAGCCATGCTCTATTGAACTTAAATGCTCATATCTAAGTTCATAGGCTATGTGCTCATACATTTGCTTAACCTTGGTGTATCAAGTATCCTTGACCTCAAAGACTTTCAATTAGTATTCAACTTCATTTGGTATCATTTGCAAGTCACTTTCAAATTGATACATGCAAGGTAAACAAATTTCCCCCGGAGGTATGTAAGGTTCTAAATTCTTTCAATTGGTATCATTGTCATATCCTATTTATTTTAGAGCTACCTCCGTGCATGATATGGTTTAAGCTTTCTAGTTGAAACATCTAGTTGTACACTTGATTTTCACATCATCATGTTGTGTACACACGTGTGGAAAGCTTAGCTCATGTCATGCTAGTTTTGTGATTTTGTGATTCACCATAGTGAATTTTCAATTGGTATCTTCGTTGATATCATACAATTGGATCATAAGTCATGAAACTAACTCCCTAGGCTACTAATCTTCTTTTGAGCTATATTGCTTTGCAAGATCCTTTAGGGCAAGGCCTTTTAGGTGATTTGATTCCAAAGGGGGAGAAATGTGGATCAAAGCAAGGCATGTTCCCAACAAAGAGGGAGAGATGTTCCCAAGAAGGAAAAACATTCCAAGGATCAAGTCAACATATGAGAGAAGAGTTGCAAATGGGGGAGGAACAAAAGGGGGATCATGGTTTTAGGGGGAGGCCAAGCCATCATTGGATGGTGGTAAACAATCCAAGCAAGTGTAAGTGGTTCAATTTATCAATTCTTGTAAATTTTATGCTTGTTTTGATTGTGTTGTCATCAATCACCAAAAAGGGGGGAGATTGTAACGAACATGGCACCATTTATACCATTTCGAGTGATTTTGGTGATCGAATAACAATGCAATCAATGGGATTAATGTTTTTGTTAAGTGCAAAACACAAAGAAAGAACTCAAAGAAACGCTGAATTGGACGAGTTCTACTGAAACCAGAAGCACCGGAAGAACCGATGCCCCTAGCATCGATGCGTCCGATGGTTGTCGGAAGATCCGATGCCCTGCTGTGTGGCCCAAGTCTGTGCGCCTCTGGAGATTAAGTGAAGCAACAAGTGAAGCACCGGATGAACCGATGGTGTCAAGAGAGGCATCGGTGCATTGGATGTACTATGTTCCAGAGACGATGTCAAGCGCGCAGGAGCCAAGTCTTCAGCACGGGTTGAACCGGTGATGCATCGGAGCATAGCACCGGTGTAATGACGTCAGCAGAAGAGGGAGGCCCAACGGATAGTCCAGTTGCTGTGTGTGACCGGTTGAACCGACACCCTAAGCATCGGTTCAACCGATGGTCCCTGGAACTGCTGCAACTGTGTCAGAGAAGCCAACGGCTACTTCGAGTCTAAGAGTGACCGGATGAACCGACGCTACCCCATGCAGAGGCATCGGTTCATCCGATGGTACGCAGATTTTTGCTGACCGTTGGAGCAACGGCTCCTCGACTTGGAGGCCTATATATATGGCATCCCCCGGCCATTTGAAGCTTGCTGGAGTTGCTAGAAGTCACACACACACACCCAAGATCATCTCCAAGCCATACAAGAGCTCATTGATCATATTCTTAGCCTTTAGCACTAGTCTTGTAAAGTGTGAGTGCTAGATTAGCTCTTAGTGAGTGAGATTGCAAGTCCTTGAGGCTTTGTGCTGTGGTTCTTTAGTGAACCAAAAGAAGAGCTTGGTGCGCCGGCCCCTTGGAGCTGTGAAGCTCGCCGGCAACGTCATCGACCCTCCAACTTGGTGTGGAGCGGCGACGACACTTTGTGCGGGAGACGTGGAGACCCCCATCCTTTGTGGAGCAGCTCCTTAGTGGAACCCGGGGGCCAAGGTGACCGTGATTGTGTTCACGGAAGAGACTTGGTGGCCGAGTAGCAATACTCTTGGTGAGTGCTACAACAACGTGGATGTAGGTGTGCCTTTGTGGCTAACCGAACCACGGGATAAACACCCGCGTCAAGAGTTTGCTATCTCATATCCCGCTCATTAAGTTTCCGCATTTCATACTAGCAATTTGTATGCCTTTACTTTCATAGAGTAGTTTTTTGATAGCAAAGGCTATATGTTGCTAATCTCTTTTGGGATAGGGGTTTCACACTAGAACAACCATAGTTGCATATCTAGATAGCTTGTTTTAGTTTAAGTTTTGTGCAAACTAGTTGGAGCCATAGGTCTAAACTTTTTTATAGTGCATAATTCACCCCCTTCTCCTCTTAAACTAGAACACCCGATCCTTACAAATGACTTTCACAAGCAAGCGGCTCACATGGATGCTGCAGTTATCCTCTGCTTCAGTTCAGTTCTCAGTTCTGACTCAAGGCCTCACTGCCAGTTGCAACACTCTCATCTAGAACAACTGGAAACAAGCACATACAATTGTACAACGACAGGGATGACATGCCTTGCCTCTCTTTCACGTTCAGACTTCAGAAACATGGTACTCGACAATGCAGAGCCAGAAACGCCTCGCGTACCTGCTTCAGAAACATGAGTACATCACTGAGTACATCTGGTGTTACATAAGGAAAAAAACCACTTACACCTCGTTTAGTTGCACTCGTAAAGTTTCTGAAATAGAATTTTTGCACACTTAAAATATTAAATATAGACTAATTACAAAACTCATCTGTAAACTACGAGACAAATTTATTAAGACTAATTAATTTGTCATTAGCACATGTGTACTGTAGCAATTTAATGTCTAAACATAGCTTAATTAGGCTCATTAGATTCGTCTCGCAATTTACAAGCAAACTATGCAATTTGTGGGACCGAAGCCGGCGACCTGAGGGGGGTGAATGGGAGCCGATCAAAATTTCTTCCGAAATCTGAAACGACGGCCTATGTCCCAAAATCACCGCAAACCCTCGAACCTAGGTCAGCGAGAATAGCTATGGACAAACTATCTCGAAGCAGAAGACCCAGGTCGCAACGCGGAAGCAAAGGCGAGAGAAACTTCACAGATCACAGCACAGCACACATAGACCGGTCTGACCGGTGTACTGGACCGGTCTCACCGATCGGGCTGGGAACTTCAAACTGCAGACCGGTCAGACCGGTTGCACAGACCGGTCGGGCTGGAAATTCAAATTCCAGACCGGTCAGACCGGTTTCAGAGACCGGTATCTTCCAGACAGCCCGAGACCAAAGCTTCAAAAGGCAAATCTTGAGCAAACGAAGTCCAAATCCAGCGAAACTTGGAGAAAAGCTTCGTAACTACCCCGTGAACATATCCCCAAAAGATCTCACCCAAAAGATTCACGGATCGAGAGAAATCGAGGAAAGATCGAAGAGGATTGGGGTTTTCTCAAGAACACAAAATCGCCAATTCGTGGAAACTCATGATTCCAGGGGGTTTGGCACTAGGCTATATGCTTAGGAATTGTTCCAAAGAGTTCAACAAACCACGAAATCAAGGGTTGTTCTCCTCCAAATAAGAAACACACCAAAAGAGGAGAATTGAACCCAAAACGCAAGAGAGAAGGAAGAGGACGAATACTCAGCACACAAAGGTGAATCTCAACAGGATTTCATTCATAAATTTCGGAGGAATTCACCTATACAAAGGCTAGAGCCATCCGCCCATCATCCACCCACTAGATTGAAGAGAATAGCTATAATCTAAACTCTCTTTGCGTTGGAGTCCTTGGCCCTAACCTAGAGCAGAGGCTGGGAGAAGGAAAAATTCAGAGAAAACAAAAGACTCAAGAGACTCACCCACCCATGGGCTGGTGGGGGGTATTTATACCTGGCTGCTGCGGTCAGACCGGTCCAGGGGACCGATCAGACCGGTCGGGTCTGCAGCAGCCCGCTGTACACCCTCGATCGACGGCGGAGCTTCTTTCTTCGACTCGAAATCTTTGCTGCGATGCCGCCACGTCAACGAAGATCCGGTCCGCGGTTTTGGAGGGTCTGCGAAACCCGAGTAGGTGGCCGGTTTTGAGAAAATCGTCAAAACCTCACGCGCGGGAAGATTCCCGCCTCCACGCCGTGGCCCTAGACGCCGTTCCCGCCTCGGCCTCCTGACGGCCCTAGACGCCGCCCGACGCCCGTCACCTCCTCGCCCGCAGCGAGGCCCTAGACGCCGTCGACGCCCGTCGCCTCCGTCAGTCCCGAGACCAACGCCCGTGCCTCCACGACTTGGCGTCTTCAACCGCCATCTGCCTCCTTGGTTTTGTGGCGCAAACCAAGAAACCCGCCTTCCGTCGCCGCTTGCGTCCTCGATCCAGGAGTGGACGCCACAGCTGCCGCCCGGTCCGAGCTCCGGTCCCTGGCTGCCCTTCACCGCCAGTCCACCGCACGGTCCATCGGCCACAGCACCTCCACGGCAGCTCCCCGTCGACACTCGACGCCCGTGTACTTGCAATCCAAAGACCAAGCGCACGATCACACCGCACGATTGACAATTCACTCATCACAAGCAGGATAGAGTACTCTCGTTCCTCACAATTCATTTATATTTCATCTAAATTTAATACTCCATACATGTAAGATTTTTTTCGTTGTGATAGTTTTGAAATTTTGAATTTTACAACTAAACAAGACTTTAGACGAGTGCCAAAGTCAATTGAAAGGGGTAGTACGAAACTACCATCCAGCACATACTCCCTCCAGATCCCATCCCTGACTGAAAAGCTCAGGCGCCCACCATCCGGCCCTATTTGTTTCCTTCCATTCTATTCCATTCTATAAAAGAATCTCACATGCATGGTGTACTAAATGAAGTCTATTTGCAAAAATCTTTTTAGGGATGGTGTAACTTTTCGCGACGAATCTAATGACGGTAATTAATCGATGATTTGCTACAGTTGTTCTACAGTAATCATTCTCTAATCGTGCGGTCAAAGGCCTCATTAGATTCTTCAGGGTCACTAGCGCAGGGGTTCTGAAGTTGGTTTTGTAAACTGGGTTTATTTGACACCGTAATTATCGGTCAAAATATCATTATTCACTAATACAGCACAAACCAAACGGAGCCATTATAGACAAGTAAATGAGCAGTAAATAGCAGCATTCTTTGCCTTCAGCAGTTCACTCCAAGTCAACTCAATGCAGCAAGGTCAACATGACAGCAGGCCAAGTTCCACATCGAGTAAATTAAAACCTGCTACTGTTTGCTATCCTTCCCGCACTCCACGGGACACGTGTTGCCTCCCGCCAGCTTCGGCAATGTTTCAAAAACATCCTCCTCTTTTCTAAAAATTGCAACTGAGCCCAGCTCATTCTAAGAATGCGGCACCCATATTCATATATTTTACACGTAAACCTTCACACGGTCACACTAATATTTCTTTCGCCACAAAGAAGAAGAAACACCCTCCACAAGATACTTTTTACATTTACCCTCTACCGCAAGCCCCGAACTCTAACCCCACTCGCCAACCCCGCAACCTCCTCTCTCTCCCTACCCCGACGGCGCCTCCTCTCTCTCCCGGCACCTTCTTCCCGATGGCGTCCCTCCCCACCCCTCACCCCTCTTCGCTACACGGGTCGGCATGGATCCGGCGGGCCTGCTCGTGGCGCGGCCGGCAGTACCTGCGCGTGGGAAACAGAGGCGAACACTACCGCGAACGCGAGGAGGAGGAGCACTAGATACACGGACCTTGCACGGGCTCGGCCCCGTAGGCAGTAGGAGCAGAGGCCGCAGCGCCGGAGATAGAGGCCGCAGCGCGGAAGGTCAACAACGAATCAGGTCCCTTCCGCCTCAAATTGACCTTGCTAGGACTTAAATCGAGCTCTCCTTCCTCAAATTGAACTCCTCCTTCAGATCGATCACACCAAGAACAGAATCGAGCTCCTACTCCTTTGAATCGACCTCAATGAACTGCGAATTAAGTTCCTCTTCCATGGAACCGACCTCACCAAGTCACGAGTCCAGCTCTCCCTGCATCGAACTAGCCTCTCCTCCCTCGAATCAGCCTCTCCCTTGAATCGAGCTCCTCTAGCCGGAGCAGGAAGGCGAGCATGAGCAGGTTGTGTTTATTTTGTGCTTGCAGTTTTTCTTCTCTTGATGCACGGGCATAGTAAGGCATTGCATCATCTGTGAGATAATTTTCTAAAAGATATCATCCGAGAGAAGAATTACAACCCCAAATATCAATTCACTTAGACATTCTTTGATCTAATAATACTTGCTCTTATTCTGTGCCGGTGAAGTAGGCACATATGTTGACTAGCTGCAGAAAGTTCATGTCAGGAATTGCTTTCAGATGTAATTTAGTGTAGCAAGATGCAAAAATCCTCTTTGAATAAAACTCATTCATATTGTTAATTAGTTAGCATTTTGTGCTACTAATCGCAGAGAGAAGAATCTTCATTTGGCTCGATTTAGCTATACCCAATTAAATTGACTGTTTATAAGGAGTTCCATATTTTTCATGTACTCAGGATTTTGTTTCCAAATTATGCTCATTTCGTATCAATATTTTTGTTACAGAATTTGGGTTCTGTTGATTGTTTGTATTGGTTTATATCTTTAATAAAAACAGAAGGGGAGATGGTGAAAAATATGAAAAGGTATACATGATGATCTGAAACTGTCCAATAATCACTAACTTTCATGCTTCAGATATTTGTCAACCTTATACTGTTATGAATTGTCATCTGATTTGTTCTGCTCTCACATGTTGCAGGTTGTCAAACCTTTTAGTGACAGTCAAACATCTTTGAAGGAATTTGTCTTAGCTCTGATATCCATCGTTGGAACATAAGTTTTTGTGGAGGCAGTCGGGGTTGGTAAAGGTAGCACGATTTGACTGGATTTGTTACGGACCAATCTAAACCCAATCAAGCTCTCACTGTTCATAGCGACTTGCCTACAGGAAAAGACTGTTCGTCGCTTGGTTTTTAGAAGATATAATTAAATTCTTAACTGGTGATTTCAGAAGTAAGACAAGATCAAATGATATTTTCTGGGAAGCTGTCTGGCCCTGTTTGCTTGCAAAAGGCTGGCATAGTAGCCAAAGGATGTCAGCACAACTAAAAATTGCCTTGTATTTCTCATGCCTGGTATAAATAAGTTCTCGAGAAGTAAACTCACTAAAGGCACCCATAATTTTGATTCTGTGAGTGATGTCCTAAAAAAAAAGGTGTCAGCTGATCCTGTTCTTCTTGAATTTGAGGCTGATGGGGTAGACCATGGTCTTCTCACCATGATATAACAGAAAAATGGCAGTATAACAGAAATGAAACTGAACCAAGACAGTCCTTCAGATGGATATCAAGAGTTTCCTAAGTTCACAATAATTGATACAAGCTTAGTTGAAGGGGAAGAGCCCTTCAATGTGTGGGAGCTGAGAAACTTACCTGCAGATGCAAATATTAATTTTGTCCTTTCACGCCATTCATCTAATATGGTGAGTGACAGTTCCTCCGAGGAGGAAGATGCCAATGATAGATTATCAGATGACCAGGAAGATTGTGGACGAGTTACAGCTGAGGCTAACAAAATTGAAATGGTTTCAGTGGGTTCATTGCGGAACATGGTGACTGCTACATTCTTCAAATGGCAATGATGATAAAATTGATTTGACAGGCAGCTATGGCATCAAAACAAAACCTGAAAAAAACAAAACCTGAAAGGCACAAGAATTTGTCCCCAGTGTCAAAGTCCAGAAGATTAACTAGCTGTAGTAATGAACAAAGCAGCCGCTGCAGCTTTTCTTTCTCAAATGGTCGTGGTGGTTTGGACAAAGAGGAAAGCAAGCCACCGTTGACTTCAACATCAGCTGCAGTTGATGTTGGTGCCACTTTCCAGACTAAAACAATTGCATGCTGTTCTATAAAGGAGAAGCGATCTGAGCACAAAATGAATGCATCAAACTCTGTTACCAATGATGGGCAAAATGAGAGAATGGTCATGGAGAACTTAATTGAGAACAAGTCGTTTGAGCATAAGGCTGATGCAGTGGCTGAAATTCACTCAAAGATCACCGCTGATGAGACAAATTATGCCAAAGAAGGTCATGTTTTAGTGGTCCGATTAACTCAAATAAGCTGAAGACACCACATGATGATAGGGCAAGCGGCAGTATTTGTGTCACGCCATCAAAAAATTAGAGTTGCATGAAGGATGTTGAAGCTCCCTCCAGTTCGAACAGCAACATGGCTCGTGATCCTTCCATGGCAACAGGAAAACCTGCAGCAACCTGCTTTGGAGGCTAATCCTCGGTGGCATGGAACCAGAAATAGGTCTCCCACTGCAAGAGCTTTAGAAGCCCGCTTTTGCACTACTTGCAAGCGGGAAGCGGAAGGGTGATCCAAAGGACATGGCAACAAACTTCAGTTGGAACAGGTGGGAGCTTTCTTGGGTCTGTATTTGTGTATAGTGCACTCCAGGCTGATTAACTATAGAGTTATTCAGTCCCTAGGTTCTGCATTATCCAAAAAAAAAGTCCCCTAGGTTCTGCCACTTGTATGTGTTCTGACCTGACATGCCTAGAAAACATTGCCAATTTTCAGATCCAAACGCGAGGACAAGCTAACAAACATCTATAAATATTATACATCAGATGATAAGATGTATGATAGGGCACGCGAAGTGCGTAGACTGACGTATAAATGAAACATTCACTTGGCAAGATTGAATTACCTGTTGTATGATGAATTTAAAGACCAATTGGTGGATGTAGCTAGCAGAAGGCCATATCATCATTTTCTCTCCTTTGTATAGACAAATATATGAACATGTTTCCATTTATTACATGCTGATGTTATGGATTTCAAAATGTGCCATATCTGTTTAATATTGTAATGCATCTTGACGATTATGATAAGGACATTATGATAGGGCGCGCAAAGCGCGCCAAATGTTCTAGTAACAACAAAAGCAAATGCATTCCCGCTTCTCACTCAGATCTGCATATCGATGTACTACCCAATGAGAGCCTTTCAAGTGGTCCGATGATGTAATGCTGTATGTAGTCCTATCAAGATTTCACCAAGCTCTGGTGAAAGGATAGATACTTGGCCATGTTACAGTCTTGGAACAAGAATCGATAGTCATCCAGATTTTCAGTGATGTATTTGTTGTGCTCTGGTGCCACCCTACTTCGGATACTACTAAAAGAAAACTTTGCTTTGTGATTGTATTGCATTCTAAAAGGGATAACTTGCTTTTGTTTGCTTGATATTTGTAAAACAACACATTGATAATCGGGTGGGCATACAGTTCATGCATATTTATTTGAACAAATAAAGCCAGTAAAACTGGCAGCACTGAGAATACCGAAGTGGGCAAATCAAACTCTTCTCTTCTTCAAGGTGTGAGAAAATGTTGACTATCTATTATCACATTCACACATCACAAAATGAATACCTTTGAACCTACTCCAAAAGCTATGGCACACGCACATTAACTTCCAACAAACGCCGTACTCAGCAAAACAAAACAAAAAGAAGAAAAACATATATGTAACACATCCCCTTACAGTGATTCATTGCTGTCATCGCTTTCTTCCCACAAAGGTGCAGACTGGATTATGACCCGAGCTCCAGAAGGAAGCCTGCAGTTTTAAACGGTCTATCTTGTCAGTTTTTAGAAACAGAACCAGTAGATGAACAAACGAGAACAGTGAGAGGCAACTCAACTTTCTTCAATCTTGATCACATCCTTTTCCTCGTGGAATGACTCTATTCTCGCAGAAGATAGTTTACCCAGTGATGGATCAGTCATCCTATTGCTTGCACTCTTTGATGAATCCAGTGGCGAGGATCTAGCACTATATTCTTGTCGACTAGAGCTGTTCCTCATGTCAGAGGCTGGGGAGAGTATTGTTCCATTTCTCGATTGCTTACAAGATATAATCCTGATAGTTTGTGGGAGACACCTGAAACTACCTGACTCCACAGAGCTTTCTGTGTCACTTTTGGAATGTGCTCCTCTATAAACCCTGGAAAATGTTCAAAGGAGGTACTGTGTCAAATATCAGTATGCCCGGCGTACAACAAAGACCTAACCATATTTAAACAATTGAACTGCTTGAGCGATGTAACATTACACGTGAACTATAAAGTGACAGTCTGCAAATTTCTAGCTTGGTCACAATTTAGTGACACACTGCATATAACATGTTCAGTTTGACACTTAAAAGTAACGCCTGAGCAAATTACATGATTTGTTTTCGAGTGTCTTATTGTTGGTGTCTCTTTCCTTCGGCTATACCTCTAGTCTGGGAACTATCATAACATAGAATGAAGAAAGACATAATAATTAACTCGAGCTTTTAGCACCCAACATTAATGCGACTAGTTAGAACCCAACATTCAGTGTGACTAACCAGTATGACTAAAGTTCTAAAAGAAGGTACAGTACAGTAACCACTGATAAGAAGGTAATGAGGCATGTAGGCTACATTATTGAAGAAAGAACCATGCATCATTCTTACTGGCACCATAGTCCAAGATCAGAAATTCAGAACAATCTGTGGTAGTATTATATACTGTACCTATCCTCGTCATAAGATGAAGAGCGTTTGAGTGTGTCGATTCCTCTCCCAGACTCATCCTGCTTCTTGGTCTCAACCAAGGTCCCGCTGAAACATTCAGACTCTGGAGCTCTCATCCCAATTGTTCTTGAATTACATGGGATCTTGTCAAGGTGTCGCAATGCCACAGGAGTGGAGAACACTGGAGAAGGGAACTCAACTTGTGTAAACCTAGGCCTGTATGTTGGGATGATCCCAAAGCCCCGGTGTTCTTTCACAGATATAGACCCACAAGTGATAAGCTGCATTAGCAAATTGGCTGGCTTGAGTTTCACACCCATTGGACCAAACATATGTTCCTCCTCCAGTGTTCTAAAGCTACTTCTCCTACTGGCTTCCGCTCTTATCAGGGATTCCAAGGTCTCAACTCTGCCACCAGGCGAAGCATCAGACGAACACACTGCTGGTGATTCTCGAACGATTTCAGGTCCCTTTGGCGACACCAGAGAGGTCCTTTCGTGGCATTCTTGAATCTCAGCATCTGATGTACCAGCCTCCATGGACAGTCCTGCCAGGCGGGTATCCTTCTCAGGAACATCTCTCTCACTATCATCTGTTTGTGTGGCGGCATCCTGAGCTCCGTTGGGTTTGCAGACTCTGTACTCGGAAGTTCCTGGGGAGCTTGCCTCTGATAGTGGAGCATTTCTCCCTGCAGGTTCAGGGGACTGGTTGCCAGATGAGCCTGAATGTGTAGTCTGGCATTGCTCATCCTCATGGTTGGTGGAGGTGGACGAGGACGGCAGCAATGCTGATTGTGCCTGTTGCTGTAGCCGTGGAGTAGCAGGCGGAGGTGAGATCTCCTTGACATCGGCGGCAGACGGGGATGAGGAGGAGGAACATCCTTCTTGCGAACCACGTGACTGAGGGGACTCTTCCTTGGGGTGCTTGAGGCCCTCGACCTTTGGGTTGCTGACGCCGTTCTGCTGCCGATCTAAAACAACACAAGGACAAATTGAACCAAGATCTGATCTGATGAACACAATGACGGGCATCAATTCTTCTCTTCCGTCGTGCGAAAACGCTATTGCTATGTCATGATGGGCAATTTTTACCTGGCGGCGGCGAGCGGTCAAGGAGCTCGGAGCCCTTGAGGATGTACTCGTTGCCCTGCGCGGGGAGCACCAGATCGTCCTCGGACAGGTCGTGCCACACGAAGCCGTTCTTGTAGCTCCTGGCGGGCGATACACAAGGGATGAAATGAAAACAAGCAGCAGGTACTAGCAAAAGCCGTTCTTGAGTATTGAGTGAGAAGTGCGGTAGTACCTCTTGCAGGACCAGGAGTACATGGAGGCCATGCCCTTCCCTCGCAGCACGTTGAGGCGGTTAATCACATCTGCAGCAGCGATCAACGCCATTAACGCCAATCGCATCAGCGGTAATGCTCGATTTGGGCCCCGAAAGGCAGCGCCTTTATTGATGTGATGTGATGGAGGTCGGAGGACTGACCTCGCAGGTGGAGGCCTTCCTCCGGGGAGGCGAGCGGCACCTCGATGAAGTGCGGGTGCTCCAGATGGCGGTTGCGGCAGAGGTAGTACACCACAGCCACCCTCTTGGCCGCCGGGGTCTGGGGCGGGGGCGGGGGCGGCGACCGCGCCGGGGTCTGGTGGTGGCGGCTCTTGCCCGGCGGCTCGACCCAGACCTTGTTGCGGCCGGGGCTGGGGCTGGAGGCGGCGCGGCGGCGCGCCGGCCTCCCCTCCATCCCTCCCCCGCTCCTTGCCCCGGCTGGAGGAGCCAGCCGCGGAGCAATGCCCCCCGGATCAGATCACAGGGTGCTGGGCATGGGCACGGAAGAAGAAGAAGAACCTGAGGACCGGCGACTCGTACCAGCGGGAACCAAATGGAAATGGGGGAAGGATCAATCAAATCGAGCAGGCGGGGGGAAGCAGAGGCGGCGAGATGATTGGTGATTAGGCGGCGGCGGAGGAGAGAGCAGAGCCGAGCTGGGGCCTGGGGGCAAAGGCAAGGCAATAATGGAGCAGGAGCAGCATGTAGTGTACAGTTCTACTCTAGCTCGGCGTGTAGTGTAGGTGCACGAGCACGACGCGAACTGTTGCAGTATGGAGGGGCTCCCCTTGCTCGTGTCGTGTCCTCCCTAGCCACCACCAACTCCATCCAGATTCCGGACGACAACCAACCAAAGATGGCGACGGACTCGTGTACGCCCCTTGAACAAAAGGCGTGAGAGTGAGGAGGAAGGAAGACGATGATGCAAATTGCAACGCAATCAATCAGCAATTCAGAGATCTCGAGCTTGGCTGGCTGTCAGTCGGTGGTGTTGGGGGTTGGGGTTTGCCTGCTTTTCGATGGATCAATGGAATGGCTTTTTGGCTGCTAATGCTTTGGGTCATACTAGCGGCTAGTCATTTCTCTGCTTTCTTTCTGCTGTGTCTGCCTGCCCTGCCCTTGATCAGCTTGGAGCAAAGCAAGCCATGAAGCTGTCTCCCTTTTGCTTGCTGTGCCTGTGCTCCCTCGCTTTTCCTCCCTCCACAACGACGAATCCTCTCAGCCAGCCAGGATCCAGCACTCATGAACGATGAATGATGAATCCGAGTGAGGGCTACGGTTCCACTGCTACCACTTGTACTCCTACGCACAGTAGTAGTAAGCTTTCCTTTTGGTGTGGGGCTAGGTTAGTGCAATAGTAAAATGTGGTCACTCCCTCGTAGCCGTGGGCACAGCACAGTAGGTCTTGTCCTGTCCAATTCATCATCAGATCACAGAGTGTGTGTTTGTCATGTGCCCATGTGCAGCACCACAAATATAAGGAACCCAGGTGCAAGCAGCTTAACCTATCCACTATACTACATAGCCGTAAAATGTGCCTGCGTGGTGGTAGACTCTGGTAGTAGTAGGTGTCTGTGTCTTACTTGGTTTGTCCAGACTAGTCGCATGGATGGCACGGTTCTTCCTTCAGCATCTG